>NC_036455.1:19693411-20310510 GCF_002775205.1 Xiphophorus maculatus | reverse complement strand
GATTTGACCTGTGCTTATTAAATAAATACGGCATCCCGTTTTTTTACATCCATCTCATCTATTTTCACCCACTATTACTCATAGTGTCGTTTTTGTTTTCTCAGATCTTCTCATTGAATAAATCACTTTATTTCCCTATTTACTTTTTAAATATTTGTCTGCCGTGTAGAAGGTCGGGAAATGTCCTGTGTCTGATGGGAAATGTGCTCTACTCTTGAGTGGATGACTGGAGATTCAGTCATCCAGGACTTCCGTCGGTTTCCACAATGTATGTTTTTGCATCTGGTCAGCGGAAAAAGCAGCCTTGGCAGCGGGGTACTTGGCCTCGATGAATAAAGAGAGGGAAACAAACCAATAAACAAGCGTGTGTCTGTGGTAAAAATGTTGTGCAGCAACATGAGGCTAAGGTAATTGAACAAGTGTTAAATCGGCCAACGTCGCACACCTAAATTATGCAAACTTAAGCGCCAGAGTCGTCTACTTAAACACACTGTTTGATTTCAGTGGTTTTACAAGGTGCACTTAGATTTATGTTCATGAGCACCTCAGTAATCAAATGTGGATGTGGTTTTCAGAGATAATTACAAGTTTATTTGGTATTCAGTCACAGCGTCTGCAAGCCATTTGGATTGCGAGTCATTATTCACTTGCAAACAGTCGAGCACTTCCTATAAATCTAATTTGTCATGCTTTGCTCTTCTGTTTATGCTCTCTCTGACATCTACAGTGCTTTTTCACATTTTGTCACATTACAATCAATATTTTGTATGTAGTTCATCAGAATGTTATAAAATTGCCTTCAGAAATGTTAGATCTCAGTATAAATCCAGTGTGTGAAGGCTTGAACAGTTGCTATTAACTAAACTATAAGTTCAGCGAACTATGCACACAGGTCAGTGGAGCAGCTTAAAGTACGAATATTATTTTAGGTTGTAAAATAATAACCAAACCATCGACATCTCACAAGCTGTATGTTGGCTTTATGTACCTTAGAGGTTCATCTCTGAAGTCATTTCATATTTTGTAAGTTTAGGAGCAGCCAAGAGGAGATATGAAAAGGAGAGGTTGTTGTTGTTTTGTCCAAATAAAAGAGGTATTAAAGTTTATGTGACCTTTTACTTGGAAGACGAGCAGTCCTTTTATGAAGCAGAGTTGCATGCTACACCTTGCCTCCTACTTGTAAGTTGAAGATCACTTTTCGTCATGTCTAAATTCTGGACAACTTTGAAAAAAAATTATTTTCATGTCTGTGATTATGTAAAGAAACATTGTAGATCATTTTAAGAATTTTTTTTCATCATTTATATACTAAAACTCTGTGTTTTTGTTTGTTGCCTCAGGGCAACATTGCACAGTTAGGGCCCTTTTGTTCAGACAATATTATTCTTCAACAGTGTCATTAATAAAATTTTGTTTGATTTCTATAACACTTCTCATAATCACTGTAGAAAACCTTGGTGTTTTAGACTCCTTACAGCACAGTGTTGCCCTGAAGCAACAAACCCAAATCTTGCTCCGATTTTACGATTGATATGTAATTAGGGACCACCAAGCTCCCAAAGAATGTGGGTAAATATTGCCTCCCCCAGAATAAAAAGTTATGTAGTTGCCATGGTTACCTGCCGTTATCTTGCTGTCTTAACATTAGCTAGCATTCTGTCAAACATTCATCACCAGCCTGCATTTAAACTGTCACTGGTTGAAATGGTGACCCGCCATTCACTAGCTAACATTCTGGAACAAACTCCCAGAAAACTGCAAAACTGCTGAAACACTGCATGCCTTTAAATCTAGACTAAAATCCCACCTGTTTAGAGTCGCCTGTAATGTTTCGATTGTTGATTCTATGTTGCATGACTGTGCTTTTTGTGTTTTTATGAAGTAAAGCACTTTGAAATGCCTTGTTGCTGAAATGTGATATACAAATAAAAATTGATTTATTGATTGTACAGTCTATAATCCAAAAATCCAACTTCTTGACACTAAGTACAGCAGAGGATCTTGAGTCAGAATCTTCCTAGTGCTGTAATATAGACTATAGGATATCTGTCCTACCCACAACCAACAGAATATGCAGCCTTGTCCTTGAAGACGTTTGCATATGAGTTACAACAACATTTAATTTCCTTCTTGGATTAATAAATTATTTATGTATTGAATTGAAACTTATATGATACGTGGCATGGGCGTCCACCTAAAGTTAGAACATAATACAGTGCTTGTATGAAAGAGTTGCAAGAGGTTACTTATTATTGGAAAAAAGAAGTAAGGCGATAAAAAGTTCAATTTAGTTTGCCAGAAGCCATTCAGGAATCAATAAACTTGGAAAAAAAGTGCCAAACTTGTTTGGCCCACATGCAAACAAAGCACAAGAGTGTATAAATTTCCCACATTTCCCTAAATGTGGGTTTCTGCAGGTGTGGAATACATTGAAACACAGAAAAACAAAACATGGGTCAGAGTCAGGTGACACAAACAGTGTGCGGCTAATCTTGGATCAACTGTTTCTCGAGAAATTTCTGCTTTGTTCAGCGTTCATCGTCAGGGTAAAAGTGGTCCAAAGGCCGAGTCAGTCTTCTGCTCCAGCAGTTATCTGTCTGGTCCCATGAGGGGTTCAGACATCCAGACAGCGGCTGGGTGATGCAGAGCCATTTAATGCCTTGTTTTTGGTTTTCCGTCTCCCCTTTCTTCCAGGCCTTTTGGAAGGGGAGCTGCTAAGCTGCTTTCGCTCTGCTTTCAATTTCCTCCCGGTCTTTTGTTCTTCCTACTTTCCAAGTTCTGATCAGGAGGAGGTTTGCAGATGCTCCTTTTCAAAAACCTTATTTTTCGGGCCTTTTTATCTCACGGTTTTGCGTTTTCTTGCCTTGCTTTCCTCTCTCTTTTTGCTCCCCCATTTTTTGACCCTACAGCTGCTCAAGTTGGATTTTATGTAACACTGCGAGAACCTTCCAGCTTGGAACGGCCTCACATGAAGACAGAGTGGGGAGAGTGAGTGGGAAACAGAGGAAGAGAGAGAAAAAGTGTTACGTAGAATTTTGCACAGGCTAACCAAGACTACTCTTGACTTTGGATTTATTGTCTGAGAGTATTTCTCCCTAACATTAAAAATTGTAAACCCATGTTTTTTTTAAGTTGATTATTTTTTAGCTTTATGTGTTCACATGTTAACTTCTACCAAAAAAGTAAACTCTTTGGGCACCCTGGAGGAAAATCAAACCTGGCCTCCTTTAGAGCAGCCAGATTTGCTTGATGGCTGCACAGCAGCGGGACTCTACTGGGAATGGCTGCTCTCCACTGACATGCATGAACTGACCGTGTGTATGTCTGTGTATGTAATACAATAAAAGTTTGGCGTGACGAAACACACGCATCACACACACACATCACACAATGATTGGAGCAGCCTTCCTTTCATGATACATGTCTCCCCAGCAGGCCATCTATCAAACTTGAAAAGCACAATATCCAACCTAATATCAAGGCATAAATCTAAACACCAGGTCTGAGGCTTTATGTCTTCAACAACTCGTTTATTATATGCTCACCTAAAGAACCTCTCATACAACTCAGTGTGGCTTTTACAGCACTGAATGTTCTTTTATATGGACTAAACATGTCAATTCTGCAAGTGTGGGTTTTCACTTTAATGCCCTGGAGCTTTTACACCGGAGAGAAAGGCTACACTAAATGAGAGAAGATATTGGGTAATATTTTGGTGGGGATTGTTGTCATATAGCCCTATTAGGATTCAACAAGCCAAACCCACAGTTATTTTTACATTTATACGATGCTTGCCATTCTTAAATTAGAATATTGCATTTGGGAGGAAAAGTTGTCGAAAAAGGAACCTGAACACATAATCCTGCCAATGGAACATGACTTTGGCAAGATCATGCTACATACTGGAGAGTACCGCAAGGGTGCTAATGATTTGAGACAAGGGTGAAGATTCACCTTCTCATTTATTTATGCCGCTTCTTTATTTTCTAGCTTTCCCCCTTCTCAGTCGCATTTGAGAGAAAAGCTATTGAAATAATTATTTTATTAAAATAAATCATTTGCCGAAGAAATATCTTTCTTTTGATCAAACAAGTTTCGAGCAAGTTCCGAGACACCTTCATTGTGTCTCAGTGCGGTTTATGTTAGGACTGGGACTAAATGGGAGACAAGTAAAATCAAATATATTTGTATAGCACATTTCAGCAACAAGGTAGCTTAAAGTGCTTTATATAACGAAAACATAATCAGTTATGAAACAAGCGACAAAGATTAAATTTTATGGAGTCTTGGGTCTAAATGGCCGTTTTGGTCTAATTTTGAATTTACCCTTATATTTTCACCATAAAAACTATTTACCTTACCTTGTTTGGTGTCATTATTTTCAGAACATCCTAAACTTTGTGATTTTACAGTGTTTGTTTCATTTTGACAAAATTTATTATCACATTGGAGCAAAAAACACACAGAAACATGACGTCATGCCCGCCACAGGGCGGGCGTCGACCTCAAAAGGTTAATGCCATCATCAAGCAAATACACATCAAATATGTTGATCAGTTTTCCACTCACTACTAATCAAAGGCAGTTTTGAACAGCTGAGTGTTTAGTCTTGATTTAAAGGAACTCACAATAGTAAGAAGACGAAGCTTAGCTGCCACTGTTCTATATTTGAGCATCTTCGCAATGTAATTTCTTTCTGACATACAGGCTCGGACATGACAGCACCTCTACAAACCACCAGACTTAGTGAGATCATTGGCTAACTACGCTGCTTTTTCTTGCAAGTTTTTTTTCCAACCAAAATAGACCTCAGGTGTATGTTGGTTGGATAGTCTGAGACACAGTCGCAGTGACTTGCTTGAAGGTGTTGAAATTGCTGGGTACATCATCCAACAAGATTTTCTGTCAGATCACATGCTGAAAACAGATCTGATGTGACTTGGTCTTCAGTGAAACACTTTGTAGGAACCAACTACCACCACATTTCATCCTGAACTCATCCACCCCACTCTGAAAGAGTCACCTGAGACATGGAAGCTGGACAGGGTTGATGGGTGAAGCTAAATATTGGTTGTCCCAGAAGTTAGCATATGCACTTTTTACATTAGTTTTTACACCAGCTTGAATGTACTCGGTTTTAGGGTTTTCAAAAGGACCTGGTATTTGGTACCAGGTCCTTTTTTAGTAATCAAGGTTCCAAGCAATCCAAATCAAGCTGAGAATGCGACATCAGAAGACTGCCCTTTGGCATTACTGGTTGAGTTACAAGAGTTACTCAGCAACGAGAATCAAATATGGCATTTTTAAAAACTCACAGCAATGCATGAGCGTTTTCTAAGCTAAGGTTTGACATACAAATCCTTTGACATTACTTTTCGGCCACCTTGCTAAGACAGCCCAACACACAAGAAAGGGGTACTCAATTGTAAATTAATATGAGAGTCAACTTGAGCTGAGTGGGCGCCAATGGAAAAGAACCATACATTAGAAGCTACAAAATTTCTTGAGACTGGGGTGGAGGTTCAACTTGCATTTCTTTATGGGGATGTCAAACTCTGCCTCTTAAGTTAGAACAAATTCTTTGCTTTAGAAGGGGGGCTTTCTTTTAATCTTTTAAGCCAGATCTGAGACACTTGTGATTTATGTTAGGATTGAGGCAGCTTTGGAGGTGGAAGTTAAGATACATATTTCTATGTTCAGTTTAACATGAAAGTCCTGTCATTTATAAAGTAATAAACATTCTTCAAGTAAAAGTCCTGGACACAGTAGTTTAATACATAGAGTAAATTCCCAAACTTGAAGGTCGTTGCCAAACATTTCTAGCTGAACATTCAAATGTCCCATTTCCTGATTGAAGTCATTTAGTAACCAGAGCACTGCACAAAAACTCCTTAGTTTTATTAACCTTAAGAGCATAATATTTTCTTGTGCTTGGGCACGTATGCTTTAGATAATTTATCCCTCAACACTTGTACGTGTGTGCATCGGTTTAACCTGTGTGCCTCCCTTGGCGTGTTCTTCACTTACTCTGTGCAGAGGTGCTGAAAGCTTTCTCTGTGGGCTTCATAAACCTTTTTGTTTTAGAGCGCCTGGTTGGGTTCAGCTGCGCATTAAAAGCACACCATGCTCTGCTCCAGAGGAGGTGAAGAGGGAGAACATTCAGGAAGCTGTGTTCCAGTTTGCTCGATGATTCCCGGGTTCATCCACTGGTTGGGTTCTGACCTGTTGAATGTCAGCGCCACCAACAGGTAGCTAATTAAAAGGAAATGAATGGTGTTTAGTGACAGATACAACACGGATGAACTGGATATTGATTTGTCAGTGGACACGTTACTCTCACGCACCTACAGTAGACACATTGAAAAACAGCTTTTCTTTGTGTACAAACCAGAAGCTTGCTTTGAGGCACAATAGAGGTCTATTGTTGCCAGTCTGATTGTCACAAATAAAGATTGTCCTAATGTTAGTATTTCCAGGAGTCTGATTTCACAGCTGTATTGTGTTTCACAGCTATTAACTGATTTGGCTGTCAATTTATTCTACGAGTGTATAATTTTTTTCCTATTTTCCTTCTTTGTATTCCATCAAAGTGCCTCTTTTATTCAGAAATATGTAGCCACGGTAATTTAAACCAACACCGTCTCCCATAGAAACAAAGGAAAGTGAAACATCATGACTGAAAGCAATCTGTTCTCAGAAGACCACATTTGGTTTTTCTTGCAGTCAGTATGCTGCAAATACCATCGGGACATTTTCAGCCGACATAAAAGCCAGTAAAGTTAAGTAAATGAGACCTGGATGTCCTTTGAGATGTGATCTGGAAGACAAAAGCATTTGAGGGAACGTCCAACAATCCAGCTTTCCCTCCTTCCTCCCTCTGTGTTTTACCTTTTTCTTGGCACAAATAAACAAGTGCAAATATATAATGCTGAGAAAAAACACAGACATGCATTGGCTGAGGCCAAAGTGTTGACAATTCCTTTTAAGCAGCTCAATTTTCTGGCCTGAATAAACGAAGACAATAGAAATAAGACTGTCTTTTTTTTGTCTGAGGAGTAAAGATACAGTACTAAATACAGATGAAACCAAATAATTTTCTATTGGACATAGATAAGGGTGATGGCAATTCCTAAGCATCAACTTTGTTGTCCTTAAGCCACTTTATAACCTTTTTTTGATATAAACACACCAACCTGGTTGAGTGGTGATTTGTGTCAAATTTGTGACAGTTGTTCATAGAGGTTAAGGACCCTGAGCTTACTGGCTAAAGTTTTGTCATGTTGCTTCAGTACTATCTTGTCACCTCTGCTTTTTTAAGTGCACAAGTCCCACCTGGAGGAAAACCCTTCTCCAACATACTGTCAAAGTCCTGCTTTTTTCAGTTGGGGTGATGTAATAAGATTTATAAGTCATATTTTTACTCCAGATGTAATATTTGAACATTGTGACTAAACATCTCAATTTTGGTTTAATAATACTAGGACATGTCAGTGTAAAGAAGGTTGTTTATAACCTGAATACTGTTGTAGTGCACCCATTTTCCCTTCTGTGCAACACACGTTTCCCATTTCCTAGACCCGACCAAGTGGTGACACCAAGTGAAGCAAAGATTGTAATGCAAGTTCTAGTTTGATCTTTCCCATAATTGGGCACATTTATGCTCTAATGCATCATATATGATCAGATTACTGTGCATCCAAACTGATCAAATACTGTATTCCCCAAGAACATATTTCCATTTTCCTATTTTTGTCCCTTCTCTAAAAAATAAGTGTCATTGAAGCATAGCATAATAGGAAATTCCAAAATTGAAATTACATATACCTTGAATCTTTTTGCTTAACTGACCAGTAAAAGAGACTCATTTCAAAGCATAAAAGCAGCAGCTCTTATGGAAACCTTTTTCAGCGAACATAGTTAGCCACACATCCAAAAATAGAAAGTTAAGCTCTATTCTGGACAGGAAGACATGCATAAACATGATTAAATAATGGATGTGCTTATGAAAGAGATAAAGTGATTTTAAAACCCCAAAATTGCTCTAATTACACAAGAATTACTTAAACTCCAGAGACCACAGGCACCAGTCTGGCTGATGGAAACACCTCCTTCTAAAATGCCCGATCAGTTGGAATAAAAGTGTCAATAGGACCTCAATGAGGCAACTGTTCATAGTCAAATAACCCCGTATTCACGCCCAGTTCTGGTGGAGCATGGTCTGGTAAGCATTTACACTGTAAGGTGGAGGAGGGTGGTTAAAAAACACTCCCTGTTGCTAAACGGCCTTCATAAAGTGTCACTGATTACCGCGTATGCAAACTCTTGCCCCACCGCTCACCCACCTGTGAAAAATCCCTCAACTGGGATCTGGATGGGAAATGGTGACATCATCCAGGCCTGGAGACGGAGTGCAGTGCTGTTTGGTTTTCCACTCCTAAAAACAACAGTTCAGAGAATCATTGTCAGTAGAGCTTTCACTTAGAGTGGCCCATAAACTGTGGGGAGAGACAAAATAATAATCCAGGAGTTAGTGTAGTCAAAGGAAAACCAAACATAACGACATATTTATACAGTAACAAAATCACAGTAACTTCTTCTCCATTACACCTCTGTGACCCCTGACCTACCTTACCACCCAAAACACTGAAGGCTTTATAACCCGTAAATTTCATGAACGTTTGAGAAATTTTGTCATATTAAACTTCACATTTAATAGTTACGAATTTTATGTTAGAGCAATAAAGTAGTAGATAATGAAGTAAAGTTAAGGTAATGCATAGTTTTTAAAATGTTTCACATATTCAAATACAATCATGTGGAGTGCTTTTGCAATACAATATATGGGCACCAGTAAAAGAGATTCATTTCAAAGCATTTTCCCTGTTTTTTGTAAAATCTCGAGTTCTATCAAATAATTTGGAGATAATCTGTGAACACCTTGAAGTGGATTTGGGTCATTCTAACATCTTAAGATTTTTGCATCACCTTGTGTTGCCATTATGGTGGTGGGTACAGGATGATGTACAATGGTAATTTTTCACCACACATAGTGATTAGCCTCTAGGCCAAAAGCTATGCAGCTTGTTGAATAGCTACAGAGTTACAACAGCTTGTGGTAAACATTACACCGGACTCCTAAACTTTTCTTTCAACACAGTCGTCTTCTTGCCACTCTTTTGTAGGTGATGTTAGAAAATAATTGGTTGTACTTAATTCCTTTTAGAGGTGTCAAAGTAAAGGAGACTGGAAGTGCATCCCATGCATTTCCTTCCATTGAAATATGTTGCACTACTTTATTGCTCTATCCAGCATAATACACGGAAGTTTATAGTTGTGGCATGATGAAATGTTCAAATTTCAGGTCTTCAGAATGACGTGACCCATAAATAATTAATAAAGTTCCGGTTTACTGCTGATTCATTGCATCAGTAAACCGGAAAAACAAACTGTAGATTCCAATTAATGTTTAAATTATTTCTAACAGGCCCATATCAGTTATAGACAGTTGAATAAGCAGAAGTCAGAAAAATAACAAAAAGGTGAAAGTGTTAGTCTGTTTATTGATGCTAGAATGTGCTAGCGCTAAAAATAAAACATACATCTAAACCATTACAAGATCATCATTTACAAAATAAGATCAGAACCTGAGTGAGCTAACATGACGTCAGACAACTGTGGAAAGAAAATAACACAATCCCCGTAGTCAAAGGACGTTAGTGCAAAGTGTGGACATGGCAAGGAAAAACTGACAGTCGTCATGGAGAGCTCTGTGAAATGTGAGTCACATACAAGCACCTTGCTGCACTTCCTAGCAGACTTCAAGGCCCTTTCTGAAAAACAGAAAAAAGCAGCTAAAAATAGAGGTGAAAATGTCATGCTTGGGAAAGAAAGCATTTGATATTTCCATTTCAGCTCCTTATTCTGCCCCTTTAATAAATTATGACACAGTGAAATCTGTGTGTTTTTTGACTTAAGGTTAGATTTGAACACCTGTAAAACCTGGTACAAATCCAATCCTGTATGCATTAAAGTTCAAGATATGGTTGCCTGTGTACAGACATTATTCTGTGACTTGATGAATTTAGGATGGAGTCACTTAAACTTTTCACTGATTCTCCAATCTCCAATTTCTGATGACATACTTGGCTGCCCTGTACTGAATTTTAAGAATTTTGAACAAAAGTTCAAAATATGCCTTAAAACCACGAGTGAGGTCAATTATCAGAGATGTGTTAAATCAGTACTGACAAGCTAAACAACAGCAGACTTGGACATCGGAAAACACTTACATGTATAAAAACGCATCGAGTGCAGTTTTAAAAAGGAAACATGTATACCTAAGATGGCAGTTTTTACATATCTAAAACAAGGAAAATCCTGGTAACAGCCTTTTTTGACAAAATATACATTTTCACAGCTGTTTAAAGTAATTGTTGAGAAATTCTATAAAAAAACAATTTCTCTTTTTTAATCAACTACACATCTGCCTATCAACAAAAGAACTGACCTAATATGTTCCCCTATCCTTCAAATGGCCAATTTGACAAATTTTAACATTACAAAATGTAATGCATTAATTTGCCTCCTAACTGATAGGTATTTTTGTTTACCTAAATACAAAGAAAGAACCACAGACAACGTCTCACACATATAATTAACCTATAAATGAAGAGCAAACTGGTAACTACTTATGTAAGAATGATAACAAAACATAATTATTCTAACACTAACAATCAATCTTCAATGGCTAAATCGGCTACTTTATGTTGGAAGGATGGGGCAAAGGGGACAGTGTTTTCACTCTACAGTTACTCCTTTCATTGTACCACAGGAGGGAGGAGGGTTGTATGTGTCACAGATGACAGACGAGGCTGCTGTAGGAAAGGGAAGCCGGATGCACTTGAAACATGTGAACGGATGCAGGAAAATCCAACTGGAGGCTGTAGGATACTTCCAGGGTAGGTCCTCAGAGTAACCTCAAAATAGTATCCCTTAATAAAATCCGCTAAGCACATCAATAGGCTTTAGTTAGAATTGATCATGGAATATGTCATAGATTGACACAAAGTACTATAAAATCATTGAAGCAAGATAGTTGCCGTCTTGGATAAGTGAGGACAGATGGTTGGTCTTCAATTAAAGATGTATGGATTATTTTCTTTTTGCCAAAGCCACTTCCAGGGGCAGCAAGAAGGTCCTGGGTTCGATTCCTGGCCCGGGGTCTTTCCGCACGGAGTTTTCATGTTCTCCCTGTGCATGCGTGGGTTCTCTCCGGATACTCCAGCTTCCTCTCACAGTCCAAAAACATGACTGTTGGGTGAATTGGTCTCTCTAAATTCTCCCTAGGTGTGAGTGTGTGTGTGCATGGTTGTTTGTCCCGTCTGTCTCTGTGTTGCCCTGGCGACCTGTCCAGGGTGAACCCCACCTCTTGCCCGGAACGTTAGCTGGAAATCGGCACCAGCACCCCTCCCAATCCCACTAGGGACAAGAGTGTAAGAAAATGGATGGATGGATGAATATTGATATAAATATGTCTTAAAACCTAAACATTGAGATTACTGGGTATAGAATATGTAGTGCCAAACCAAAAATGTGAGAGGAGTTAGAAGTCAGACTTAGGGATCAAACAACTATTTTATCTATTTTATGTGCAAATATGTCTACTATTAGATTTCATGGCATGGCTTTTTATTGATGAAAATAAACTCAAAAGTGAGTTACATCTAAAGCAAGCCATCAACAATGTCCTGTTTTTCTAAACCTCACACAGTGCATCGTAGAAGTACTCATTCCCGCATTAACGTTGCCACATTTTGTCAGGTTACAACCATAAACTTCAGTGCCTATTGAACCTTTATGTAACAGATTGAATAAAGAAGTTTTTAATTATAAAGCAGAAAAAAAACAATATATGGTTTTTAATCTTTTACTACAAACATAAATCTTAACAAGGTAGAGTGCATTTGCTTTCACCCTTGTTCTCTCTGACATCCCTTAATAAAATCCGATTAATTGTTTTGAGAATTCCATTAAATAGTAAGTTACAGCCACACGTATGTAATTTAAGTTTAGTTTAAATAGTGCGGTTTTGTGAACACCTTAGAGAACATTAGAGAACAAACAATATTATGAATAACAAGAAGTACCTCAGACAGGTCAGGGATTAAAATGTGGAAAAGGTTAGAGTTGTGCTATAAAACAATATCAGCCTCGGAGAAATGCTGAAGGTCCACGTCTCATATTGAACAGTTTTTTGCAGGACAGCCATTAATTGTGAAGTCCATAAATATGGCCTTTACACAGGAGTGTCAAAAAGAAAGTCTATGTTTAAAGTTATATGGAATCTGTTCACAATTTGTCAAAAGGGACGGCAGAGATAAAAGCAAACATGTAGACAAGATGCTCTGGTCATATGAGAGCAACATTTGTTGTTACTTTTTGGCTGATATGAAATGATTTATGCTCTATGTAAGGCAGAAAATTAACCTTCCACAACATGGTGAGAGGGATGTTGTTAAACACGGGGCAAAGCTGCAAAGTAACCTTATAGAGGCTTGAGATGGGGCAGCCTGGGGGGACTCACATTTCAAACAGGGCAATAACCCTAAATGTACCACCAGAGCTGAAATAATTAGATCAAATCATATTCTAGTGTAAGTCGAAATCCATACCAAGATCCACCATTTAACGTCTTTGTAGACATTTTGATTTGAAAAGGTACAGGTGAAAGTGCTCACTTGGCTTCCTGCTTTAACCTGACCTTAAGGTATTCCCCTCTAAATTGATCTGTATGAGCATTTTTGATTGTGCTTTAATTTTTCTGTACATTACTTTTGTGAATTTTAGATGATGTAATTGTAGTGAAGTCTTTGCTGATTTGATCGTTTCAAATTACCTTAATGGTATATCTATCAGAATGTGCATTTGGGCCAGGCCTGTTCCCATGAAACTTTGTAGGCCCATCCCAGATACATTTCCCTTCCTAAAACTCTTGATCCCATTTCCCAGGCTAATAGGTTTGTACATTTCAATCGGCACAGAGCTTAGGTTAGGCCTGGAGAAGGACGGCAGTGAGGCTAGGTGGAGAGAATAGAAATGAAAAACAAGAGGAGGCCAGGGAGACACACATTTCTTTCTTTCACACCATGTGTTGCCGTAAGATATTCATTTCCTCTGAAATTCTCCTCCCTCTGGCTTTTCTTTGTTTTTCTTTTTCATCACTGTCAGTGTGGCTGTTGTAAAAGCCACTGAATCCCATCTTTACCTTGGATCTGTCTTTTCAAATTGGTTTCCTGAACTGAGCCACGCACAGTGCAGCTGTAACCGGAGAGCCGTTTGCTGTAGTTCTGCGCTGCCAAAGTCCATTAAGAATGAACATGTTTGACTTCTAAAAAGCCTGTTGTTGTGATTGAGGAAATTGAATAATTTTATTTCTAAGGTTAAATGCTGAGAAAGATGTGTTGACATGTGAAATTTATAGTTGACTCTTAGTCGCAGCAAAGAACAATCTGACAGTAATGTTATATTTTGTAGGATAAGTTCACTTAATTATTTATAGTTTGTTTAAAGGTTAAAGAACATTAGTCTGAATAAAGAGAAAATCCCTGTCCCTCATCTATCACTTCTTTTCCTTTTAACAAATCTACATCTGTCCTTCTCTCCATCTAAAGTAAGAAAATTATGAACTGATGATGCAGTTTCCATTTGAATTTGCAGCAGTTCATCACGGCATTCTAAAATCGCAACTTTGATTGTATTAGGACTTGCAAAGCAACCTCTTTCAGTGTGTGGGTCTGGTTGATTTGCCATGTCAGTAGCAGTGCAAAACACTGTGGCAACAGACACCTCTTGCGACAAAGGATATCTGGATATACAACATAGTTTCCCTCTTCAGCTCTTTGCAGAAACTGCACTAAAATCTACTTCTGATTGGCCGTTAAAGTCTCTTATCATCCAGGTACAATCTGAGTAAAAATGAAGGCTTCAGTTGATTGGAGGCTTGTTCTAAATATGAAACTAAACTCTCAGAAACTTTTGCCCGGATGCTGGATGCCAGATTAGTAAAATCTTAGTCTGCATTCTAAGCTACGTTTGTCTGTTTTGTGTGTAAAATATCAGGGTTGTTTTTTGTTTCATTTTGTCATGCCATCATGGTGGAGCTTAGGCTAATTTAGAAGAGGCTCAGTTTCTGTGTTCTTAGTATCAGGGTTTTGGTTCCATTCTGAGCCAAGGTGGATACTTATAGAACTGCAATGCTTTTTGTGCAAGAAACGAAAATCAGAGGCAAGACTGCTTGCCTGTCGGAGTAGAACCAGAAGAGCTGAGGGAGATGGATACATCGGTCCACTGCATTGGTAGTTCAACAGCTGTCTCTAACCAACTAAGGCACTATCTATTCCTGTTTCACTGTGTTAGATGGTTCAGAGAGTTCAAATTCTGAGGAGAGCCTAAAGAAATCCTGTTTCACCCATTTTCATTTTTTCCACTCTCCCTTCATAGATTTTACTACTTAGATTTAAAATATCTTTCTTGGCAGTTTCTAATGATGACGATAGCTTTAATAGGCAAATATTACAGCTTAAGATGTATTTTAATTGTTATTCCCCTTGCATTGATAAGTAGTTTGAAGATCAAGTTTGCATTTTGCTTTCCTTTGTTTTAACCCTCTTGTGGTCTAAAGAGACAGGGTCAATTGATGCTAAGGAACTCCACTGAGCCCCTGTTGCCTTTTACAAAGTTGTGTTTTTTTTGTATGGTTTTGGGAATTGACAGTCTGATGGGATACCCTCATGCTTCCCTGCTGTCTGACCGCAACATTTGCTGCCATTCTCCTAAGTGTTCTGCTAAGTCCACAGGAGGGTCAAGTTAATCAGAAGCAAGAAAATAGCATTTCAGTTAAGACTGTGTTTCTTCTTACGACAAACCACCTCTCCACTGTCCCACCTTTCTTCCATACCCTTTGTCACCTCACCTCGTGCTATAAGTGAATCCAGCGGTCCTGTGAGTAAATTCCTTGAGGCTCACAGGACCAACATAGAGCCACCCAAGGCAGAGAATCATGTCCACACACATATACCTAAGTTTAGTTCAGAATTAAATTGTTGGACTGTGGGTGGAAACCGGAGTACCCAATGAAAACCCACATGGAAAAGTTGCCAAATCCACACAGAAAGACCCTGGCAGAGACATAGACCTGAAACCTCCTTCTTTGCTTCTGGGAACATATTTGCAGTCAGGGTTAACTTGTGAGGCTAATAACCTTACAGTAGTCCCATGCTGGCCTGTAACTATCATAAGAGAAGTGTGTGCATTTGTTCAGCAGCCCTTGGCTTAAAGAGGCTCTTTGAAATGGAGGAAAGTGGAAAAATTTGCGGGAGTCTAAGAAATCACAGTATCTTTAATGATCTCTTCAGTGTGGACTTGTGATCAGTCAAAATACTTTTTCCTGATTGGTTGATGTTCAAAAGGAAGGTGGGGAGGGAGGGAAAGAGGGAAGGATGGAAGAATGGGCAGATGGATGGATGGCAAATCAAAGTTATACTTCTTTTTCAGAAAATCTGACAGCCATGCCAGCAATTGAATGTCTCTGATCAAGCAACACTTTCATGAGTGTATTATCATCATAGATCAATCTAAAGTGTAAAGGCATCCATGGAGTCAGCACAAGATGCACTCATGGTCAGAACATAAATTCTTTGTGACAGCAAGCTTTGTTTTCTCAGAATACCAAATTAAATCTATAGAATCACATGTAGAATCATTTATTTCCTTTTCTTGGAAATATCACCAAATATTTACCTGCAAACCGTCCCCCAGTGGGAGTAACATATGGAGAGAGAGAAAGACTGAATGGGAGTCAGAGATGTGGAGAGCAAAATGAAAATGGAAACCAGTGATGAGAGAGACCAACATTTCTGTCTGACAGTCACAGTTAAAGTCTGCAGTTCAGCAGATTGAGCCTTCTGCTCTTGCTTGCCTAAACAATTTGGAAGATTGATAATCGTTTTTTGGACTGCGAGAAGTCCATGCAGAAGGGAAGTAAAGCCAAAGAGCTCAACTTAATTCCCTTATTTTGAATTTGGATTCCTGTGTTTGGGGTCATGAGCTGCACGAGTCTGGACAGGAGTTTATTTTCGTAACTAGAAAATCTACAGGTATGTAACTTTAAGTGTGGTCAAACAGAGAGAGACCTTGGCAGGGCTTGTATTCCACCCAACCAACCAACCAACATCCACACATATTGCCTCGCCCCATGTTTTCAGCTTGCTTGTAAGCGTCTGTGAGTGAGAGGGTCTGGAGATTCAGAAAGGAGGATTGTGGGATTTGGGCCCGACCAGAAGGCCACCTCGATGGCTAGGGTTACCTCCACTCAGTCTCCCCTTCTCCTTCCCTCCTTTTTTCCACATGAAAAGGAAAACCCTGGCTCTGTCCTGTCTCAGAGAAGTGGTCTGTGTCTATGTGAAAGAGCTAGGCTAGGCCGGGACTACTTAGTCTCAGGAAAACCACAAACAAGAGTGTGTTGAGGCTCCACTTTCCCATCAAGAAACACTCATCACAAACATCCACGCCACTCTCGTAAAGCACTTTGATCTTCCTGATGTATGTCTATGTTTCTCCATGTTTTTCCCACTGATTCCTTATTTGTTTTTCTTTGGCTTAGCTCAGTGTTGCACCCCTGCCCCTGTTTTAAATGTACAAACATGTCAGTGGTAATTCATGTTGATAGCAGCTATCGTCCAAATATTTCCACTGTAACTTTAGCTGAGAAATCAATGGTAAATCTTTTTAATTGTGCTGTTTGCTGAGGTGGCTACAGCGTCCTGCTTTCCTTGGCCTGTGGGCTGAGACGGGCTTAAATGTACGCCCCTTTTGTGTTTACAGTGAAGTTTTGGATTTAGCCTCTCAGCCCTGCAGTCAGCGCACCTGATGGGAACAGATAGACTGACTGAATCTGCTAAAGCTGTCAGTCAGAGTTATTCTTGGCTGCAAGTGCAACTTGTGTGGGAGGTGTGTATGTGCAATGAATCTACGGTGTGTCAACATGTGTTTAATTTGACCATATGAGGTTTTCTTTGTGTACAATGTAGTGCAAGCTTGCAGTCCAAGCGCAGAATGTGTTTTCAAGCACACTTGGCACTTTGCACAAAATAGGAGCCGACAAGCATGCTAATGAGAGCATTTTAAAACTGAGAATCTGTCTAGAACATTCTTTATTTGGAGAAAAAACTGCACCTAGGTGGAATTAAAACATATTAGAAAGCCTACAGTATAATAGCCTTTATTCACTGTGTTTTGGACAATGAATGGGCAAAATAGTCAGCAAAGGCTGAATGTAATGTTGAAGTAAGACCTGGTGCTTACCCTCTTCTTACTGGATTAAAACATTAAAAAGTTGCAAAGATTGCATCAAATCTATAGGAGGAAAGTAACACCCCAAATGCCCTTAGATGAATAAAATATCCCTATTCAATTTATGAGAGAAAGCATTTCAACGTGACCAATATTTTACAGAGTTACGGTTTTCCATAATACTGCTCCTACTGTTTAAAGTGCTGAAATGTCTTTATTTTTTCCATCTGTATGCAGCACACAGCAGCACAGTGCTACCCTTCCTCTGTCTGACGCTGAACACTGCTGTTCAGTTTGCTGAAAATGTTTTTCTCATATTTACATGAAAAAAAACAAACTACCAAAATGTGGAGCCGCCTGCCACTCGCATTAAGGTAGTGCTACTTCAAAAACTAGAGTTGGTGAGCTGTGTTGATACCTTAATATGTTAAAACTGTAGTAGTTTTTGTTAGCGCTATCATACTGTGACAAGCTTGTTTTAGTCCTTAGTTTCTCTACACAAACACACAAGTTTGTATATCTACCCATATTGAGACTTTGTATTGACTTCCATTCATTCTAAAAACTGCAATCATGCCTAACGCTGACATTTTCCTTAACCCTAACCATACTCGTGGATTCCTTACCTTAACCTTAACTGAAACCCAATTCCCAACTTGCCTCTAAACCAAACCTCTAAACAAGGGGTTACATTAGAACTGGGTTTTGACCCATCAGTATTCAGATGGTTAGTAAATATACCACAAATTGTTCTAAATAGGATAGCTAACCAAGCACATGCTTGTACACCCCTGCAGGCAGACAGGTACACACACATCTTGCTCCGGCCAGCAGATGTTCCCTCTCAGTGTGATCTCCAGGATTCGGGCAGTGTTTTGAAGCACATGGCCAATGAGGTGCTGCAAAGCCCTGGAGATTTTATTGGCAGGGCCTTAAAGGCAATCCTCACTACCTGCTGAACTCCTCGGTAATGCTGAGCTAGTGCTGACCACAGCATCTTAAAGAGGTACAGCATGCGTGTGTAAGCGCACGTAGATTGTACACTATGTGTAGCACGGCTGGGGTGTAAGCTTCTATTGATGAAAAAATTTTTTTAAAGACATGTTCACCAGATTTGTCTCATAAGCAAGCTAGATCTGCTCAGATTTCGCTATCTGAGCAGATCTAGTTTGAAACTATTCACATATTTTTCTCTAATTGCTGATGTATTTTATAGGTTCTGGCTGTCAAACCTGTCAAATACATTATGTAGATATTAATTCACTGTTTTGTTTTGATGAAGACTTTTCTTTTAAAGATACATTCTTGCAAGACGGTTTCCTGGCAAATAACAGTGACAAAACGCATGCACATGCACAAACGACTAATAACAAAGGGTTTTTGTACAATTTCTCATTAATCACTCACAGGTGGATGAAAACTGGCACGAAAGCAAATTTGCACAACATTAAAGTTAATGCTCATTGTACTTTTAGACACATTCTTGAATTATATCTGAACATGATTTAGCTGGATAGATCAAACAAAATGATAAGCAAAACCATTCAAACCAAGTCAGATTCAATGCATTCGTAACATATTATTTGAATAATGACATGAACTTTTGCCAAAATGATTGTGGTTGATTCTGAGGGAATTATCTGCACCAAAGTTATTTGCAAGTCAGTGTTCCGACATTTCCCCAGTAAATATTTGATCACAAGTGTCTCTGTATCGCACCAAGGGAGATAAATGAGAAGCGTTTCAGGATACTGACAGTGATGAATCTCCATGAAAGGTCATGAGATTATCAAGGACAAAGTTTGGGAAATAATTAGTCATGCACATTGCACAACTCAGTTAGTTACTACAGAGATAGTAAAGATTAGATGGCTGGTGGAGAGAGTGGAACATCACTTCTACTAATTTAACATGAAATTCCAAAATTCTGAAATGAAAGATGGAGAGAGTAAAATAATCCATATTACCCAGTTATAACAGAAACAGGAATAAATAGTGTGACATGCATAAAAATAAAGAAATAAATAAAAAATGGTGGATATTTTTATTTTAGGCACCATCAGTATAAACTATTTTGCAGCCCCATTTTGTGGTCCACACGGGGTTCTGGTCAATTTGACCTCCTTACCTTGTGATTGGAAATTGGATCAGAAATTGCATTCCCACCAGTCTCACACAGAGCCAAACTGGCGGCACTGGCCTTTTCCAGATCGACATGATATCATGCAATCACCAAAATAAAGTTTTACAGAGGACAATATCCTTTCAGTGTTTAAATTATCTGAAGATTTTCTCACAGCTGAAAGAAACAGAATATCCAGTTGTTTCTAGTCTTCATGGTGAGGCTGTAACCCAAATGGGACAACAAGGAGTATTTTGTTGCCTTTAAAATTCTGGTTTCGCAACGCTGTGTTACGTAACTTCTTCTGATTCAGCAGCACCACTCAGGGCCGGCGAAGAATGTACACAGCTGAAGGAGAGCTGGATCAGTACAGGCCTATCAATGTGTTTCCATTTTCATCCTCGGAACCAACATTGGAAACACACGGCTCCGGCCAAGACTTCTTTTGAAACAAGCACATATGACTGAATGTTACATCCTGCAAACACAGTTTCCTTTTTTTTCTGTCATTTGCAAAATGGAAAAGGAAAGATCAGAGGATATCTGTATGTGCCCATTGGCTGTCTCAGAGCACAAACTCAACCGCTGCAAAATTTTGGTTCAGTTTATTTTTGTCTATACTGCAATAAATTGATTTCTTATTTATTCTTGTATATATATATTTTTAACATAACATGTTGACTCAAATCAAGTCACTGGACTTTTCTAGTCATTTATATTTGCATCAAAAAACATTGAGTGGAAAAGTCACTTTATTATGGAGTCAAAAACAAGAAAACTATTCTAAAGTCAGCTCTTTCCTACTTCAGGACACCAAAATACCTCTGCACGAGAATTATTTGTTCAAATACAAATTACTTACAACCCAAAAGTCCTGTTGACAACTCGTCCAAATGGCTTCATTTCCGTGGTTCTGAAATTTTCCACTGAGTTGACACACACGGCAAGCATGCCCTAACCCACTCCAGAGGCCACGGTGTGTGAGCGCCTGTGTGCTTTTGAGGGATAGGATTCTGTGAGGTTTGAAATGGGAAACAGACTAGAGGAGAGTCTTCATGCAGGGATGATTATATCTGTGGGATAGTGGGGTCCATCCTAATGTGTGTGCAGTATTTGTCTGAGTCCATAATACTCCTCAGGTGTGGATGCAAGCTGTAGACTGGAGGGATGGACTTTTAGAGGCTTATCTGAACTCCAGAGGGAAACTACACTGCCGTGCAAAAGTATTCAGGAACATACATTGATGTGTTATATAGGGGAAGCATGCACAGTGTTCTTTTTGTATTGTTTACTTCGGAATCAGAAACAGACTCTTTAATAGCCTTCACGGACCCCGGTCCCTATTAAGCAAACATTCAAAAGCCGCTTCACTTTGAATTGGTTCAAGATGAGAGCTGTGCCCTAATTTCTGTTACCTGTTTATCATCCATGGTGTAAAGGGAATGCAGACATAAAAACTTGAATTATTTGTTCAAAAAGATGTGGGCCTAAGCTAAATATGAAAAAAAAAAACCCTGAAAGATATAAAACTTTTCCAAAACCTCACAGAACCCCCCCTACACCCCACTTGATTAATGATGATTAGGATGTTGAAACTACAAATAATTTCAGACTGATTTGCTTACTGCGTTTTCCAATGACAGCCACCAATTGCAGTTTCCTTTAAGTCACATCCATTCTTTCCTCACGCAACACAGTCAAAGAGAAACGAATAATGCTTTGAGAAGTACAGTAACTCGATTCTTTTCTTAGCTGAACAGAACTGAGGCAACATGAGGAGATAAGGTAAAAAAAAATCCAATAACCTGGTTACAGCGGCTCGGTCATTGACGTCACTGGTAAAGAGTTGTTAAAAAGAAAAACGTCAGGGTGAATTTTTTTGCAGCAGCAAAAACTTGCTTTTAATCCAACTTTTATTTTAGTATCTAAAGCAGTGTCGCACATTAAAAGATGTTTTTAACAAAATCACCTAATTATTGTTACCCCTAAAATTCCCTTTCAGTTAAATGTAACTGAACCTTTTAAAAAAAACAACAACAAAAAACATCAATGCCCTTTTTAGGTTGCTTGAGATTAAATGAAGTTCTAAATTAACCCCTATTCTACTGGGGTTTAAATATGACACAGAAGACAATTTATTTCAACCACACGCCACTAAAACCCCACTAGGACAGCTACCGCACAGAGTGAGCAGCACTAAGGGCAGTGAAGAAAATCTTGTAAACTCACTGTTAGCAAATTCCACCGAGGAGGATTCATCGTCTAAGACTCACAAATTCTCCGGAACAACATTCAGATGACAGCTTATTATTTACCGACCGATTGTTGGGGATGCATGCTAGGCGAACGCTATTTGTGTTTTACTACTTCAAATATAAATGTGTTGTTTTATAAATGGTTCCCAGGCTTTAAAAGCCACGCCGTTTGGTCGGATTGAGTTTTTTCAGTTGGAAAAATAATTTTTGGTGGGGATAGTATTAAAAGAAAACATAAAGATAAACTAAATATATGGAAAAGCACACGGTAAGCATGGTGGAGGAGTCATGACACTGTGGGATTCCTTCTCTTATAAAGTGACTGGGAACTTCATGAGAGTCATAACCTCTTTGGAATATCAGGAGACTGAAAATAAAAGCAGAGCGCCACATTTTGCCAGCTTTCTTACAGCGATAAGTGGTTGCTTTTAAGATTTTCATTGTTGCGCATCGCTGTCTGAATTCAGTGTGCTTCCTTTCGTATGCTGGCATTCTGCTTTCATTCTAACTTCCCTGTTTCTGTCTCGTCTTGACCCCGGAGTATTATTATTTTTTTCTTCAGGAAGAATTTCCCTGGATTTTAACATTCCCTCCACACCGACCGCCTAGCTTTACAATCTCTGTGCGATGCTTATCTATTGTCTGAAGCCTCCCGGTTTATCTCTGTGTTCAAAAATGTGTGTGTGAATATTTTCACGTGTGTAAGTTGTACCTTGTCTAGTCTCTCTAGTCAACACATCTGCGCTCCAGCTGAGCAATCCTTCAGGCGATGTCTGCACTGTTTAGTTTTCAGCATTTTGTGTGTGTGTGTGGGTCCTATAGGAGATAAGATGACCCTGAACAGGACAAACCATTTAGAAATGAATAGATGGATGCCTTTCATCTCCTTCCATTGGTGCTTTCAGCTTTGCAATATGTCAGCGTGTATATTTTGCATGCAGAACAGGTGCATGCTTTTATACTTCTGTGCCAAAGCCAGGCTCTCCCAACAATTTGCAGAGCTGAAATTTTACCGAGCAATCGACCATATGCAGCACAATGAGTGCATTTTAAACACTGACTTCTCTTTTTATTTTTAGCACAAGAACCAGACCTTGTGCTGATTGCAACCTTAAGCCTCTCATGCGAGCTTTCAGTCTTTGGCAGTCGTGAAGACCTGTAAGAGCTGAGCCAGGTGATTGACTTTTTGCCTGTGCGATGGTATAAATATTTATTATGCGGAGAGACACAAGAAAAGAGTTTGCTCTCTCAGAACCAAGATGATTTGCTTTGTTCATGTGTTATTCATGATCATCCAGATTTGTTGACATAACTTTAAAATTGCGGTAGCACAATATGTATAAAGTGATTGTCTATTTCCCAAAAATTTAAACTCGGGGGGCCTGATTTGGTGTTTAGTTAAAAATATTGGCTATTTCATCCGTGTGCGTACACAAATAGCTTGGTTGCTAGGGTTGATTTTAGATGTTTAAACTTCCTGGCTGAATTAGTGACATGTTTTGCACAACCAGTGCGTGATTTGATGTGATTTGTCTTAACTTTCCCACTTCGATGTTTGCCTTTGAATGCATTTCTCAGCCTCCTGCTCAGACCTTTAGTGCTGAAAGCACAAATGGAGAACAAAAACAAAGCTGCAGCAGGTTTATACTAGTAAATGTCCATGTGGGAATGTTTTCAGCTTGTGGGAAAGTTGGGAAGGAGTATTTCCGATGTACTTCAACTTGCGTCTGACTTCTCTTGATCGTTTTTTTTTTGTCATCCAATCAAAACTGAGATGTATTTGACTGATATGGCTGCCTGGGAATATATTTCCGATTCAGAAAAAAATGTAGAGATTTAGATTTATGGTAATATTTTGATGCTGCGATCTGAAGATTAGGGCAATGGCAAAGATGGCTTAACATTAAGGACTTGGAGCTCATCACCGAATATAATAATTTATAAATTATAAATTATTATAATTATTATTATTATTATTATAAATTATGAAAATACCAGTAGAAACATGCATGAAGCTCGTCAACAATTATAGGAAGTGTTTTCTGTAATGCAAATAATATTTTTCCTCTGATTATTTTGAAGGGTGTAAAAAATGTTAGATGTTTTTTTTTAAATGAAAGTGACGTTGAAAGTTACTGCTTTTATATCCTTTTGTCATTTTTTGAGAAATGCTTATCTCATTTCAGAGAGAAACTTAATTGAATTTTAAATTTAAATTTGAACATAGCTGCAAAGCCATATTGTTCCATCACTTTTTTGAATTCATACTCAGAATTTCCTCAACTTGGAGAAAAAAAATGCAGTTACCATTGGGATTAATTAGGATAGAATGCACCAAACTAAGCAGAAATGAAAGCAAATATTCCAGAGTTAGAGGTTTTCTACTTAGGAGAGCATATAATACCAAGTATTCACAAAGTTTATGTTTGCAGCTGCGTTTCTGGGAGATCTGTCTTGTTTCTAACGTGTCAGGTTGCCTGTTATTCCAGGATCTAGCATTTCTTGCTCTTTTTGGTTAAACAAACAATCGGGCAAAGGATATGAAGGAAGCAGACAAAGGTCAGCGGAAACAACACTGTGAATTTCCTGAAATTATCCCTTCTGTTTTATGCCAAAGAAACTGGTGATTAATGGTTGGGGAGCAGAGCGATGTGCGGCTTTTAAGATGGCAGGAATGAGTATTCTACACCCTTGCAGCATATAATGGTGAGAATTTCACACACAGTGTCCTGGAAGACCTTAAAGAGAGGAGGGATCTTGAGCCAAGAGTCTGCACAAAATAATTGTAAATACTGTAGCTTGAGAATCACACTTGGCTCAGCTTCTCTGTTCATCACACTGGTTCTCACGAGTCAATTTTGCCTTTATGAAAAAGCCCTTAAACTGTATTGGTTCTTTCAAAGTTGCCAATTTTATTTGTTTTAATACATTTGCAATACCTTCAAAACATATTCCTACATCTGGAGCTTTCTCACATTTTGTCATGTTACCACAACAATCTCCAGGTGATTTTATGTAGCTACTATGTGATTGACCAGCACAAATATAGAGTTTTAAAGTCTAAAAAATACAATAAGATTTTCCAAGAAAAATCTAAAAACTATGGCAAACTGTTCTATTATTACCCTCCCTCACACTTACTTTGATATCCCTAAATAGGTCAACTCATTTATAAATACTATCATAAATCCAGACGTTCTGTGAAGCCCCAGATGTCTGTTAGAGAACAAACATCATCACAAAGACTAAGGAAGACACAGGACAGGTCAGGGGTAAAGCTCTGGAAAAATTTAAAGCAGGGTTAGCTCATAAATGTAATATTCTTAAATGTCACAGGGATGAGTGTTCAGTTCATTGTCAAAACAAGGATAACTATTAACTATTAACCTAATAAGGTTAACCTAATAAGGTTAATAGTTCAATCATGTGGTTCAATCATAAATCTTCTGTTTACATGCTAAGAGTGGCAAGAGGAAAGCAACCGTTGACACAGTGGTTGTGTCAACGGTTGTGACAGGGATTAAGATTGATCTTCCAGCAGGATGACCCTCAACTTACAGCTAGATCAACAATTAAATGGTGTAGATCAAAGCATATTCAAGTGGTAGAATGATTAAGTCAAAGTCCAGACCTATAACCAATTCAGAATTTATGCCAAGACACGCTGTTCATCCAATCAAACTGGCTTGAGCTGTTTTGCAAAGAAGAATGGTGGAAAGTTCCCTAGAGCTTATTTGCTCCCTAGAGACTTTAAGACCCTCGCAGCTGTAGCTGCAGTTAAAGGTCGGCCTATAGTCTTGACTCAAACACTCGTATGACAAATTTGAGAATCGCCGGTATATCATATAACAAACAAATATGTGTTTTATTTTAATGTGACAAAACGTGTAAAAAGTTCAACCCGTATGAATATAGTACTGTACTCGAGTTATTTTAATCCTGATTGCTTTAAATCTCTAATCTCAAACCTAAAATTACACATATTTTCTAAATGGTCCATGCTTGAGTTTTTTTTTTCTCAATGCAAACAATTTTGTGTATTTGTTTAATGTCTAAAAATTAAATTAATCTGAAGATTGATGAGGTAAAAGTTTGCATTCGGTCTGCCTTGTAGTTGTTAACATACCTCTGGCCTCAAAAACACTCACCATTAAGCTCCATCACAGGTCAGACCAGCATTTACCGAGCAGTGAATTTTCTATTTCATTATGTCGCTCCCTCCCAGGTGCTGGGGCATTCATCACAATGAATGTCACGAACTGTCTCGCAAGCGCACACAAAACTTTCAGCACAGCGAGGGGTCACGGCACAGGAATGCGAAACCAAAATAACTGGGAAAACTCTGGGAACAACAAGGAAAATACGAGCACAAAGCAGTAAACTGTAAATCAAGACTGTACTCTGACCACTGGATGATGGATGCAGGCTGTCATGTTTGTATTTACTGAGGTATCGGATGCTGTTTTCGAGCGCGATGAGATCAGAGCGAGTGGGTTGCCATGGAAGCAGACAGACCATTCAGGGGTTGTATGACAACGTCCCAGGGCAACCTGTCATCACCAAGCGAGGCTCTCTGCTTTGATTTCCTTTATTAGCTCCCTTACGTTTTTGGTCTTTGTGCGTTTGTGTGAGCACCCTGTCAGGGTCGATTCCCTTCAGAGGCGCTTGCTGCTCTTGATGATAAATTTAACGGTGGAACTTTAGCCACAAAGTTGAAGGACAAGTGAGAATGTTGTTAAGGTTGTTGCGCGTGTTGCTGGTTTTCCTCTGCAAACATTCTGCTTATATACTGTATATAAAGTTCAATTGAAATAGAGAACAAAATTGAGTTTTTTTCATTTACATCTCCATTAATTACTTTTTTTTGGCTTGTTCAAGTCCGCCTTCACTTCATGCAATCCTACTTGCTAGTCCTTAGCTGTGAGTGGGCTTGTAATTTAACCTTGGCAAGATTTTGGGATCAAAGTAGTTGATATTAGATTCTGTTGTAGGTTGACCATCTTTGCCTTTTATTTTGGTGTTCACCTCTGAAAGGAGTCAGACTAAGAATGCCGACTATTCTAGTTTTCCCACTTACATAGGCTGTAGAGGTCTGGAATCATCATCATCAAGCACATCTCAATTGTGAGAGACAAAACATTGCAGCTGAACGGATGGGGAATACAGCTTCCCATCGAGTCATGTTCCAACCTCCAGATGTCCATGCACCTTTCCAGAAGGAACCAAAAGTGGCTGATAATAAGTTTTGTCTTGAGCCAGAAAATTCACTTCATTAGCAGTTTCTCAGGATTCGCACTAAGCGTCCTCAGTGAGCGTATAACTGCTAACTTGCGTATGCTCGTCTTAGATATCTGTGTGGCTGCTCTCTTTTTCACGGTCAATCCGTACATCTGAACTATTATGTCAAAAATAGTTTAAGACACAATTTTGTACACGTGAATGATTTCCACTCGAGGCCCCTGCACTTATGGAATAATGTTTTTTGGACAGGTGATTAAAAACAATTGTTATTTTCAGAACGGAGGTTATATTTGAAATACATTCAATACAACATTCCATGAAAATAATCTCATTTCAGCTGTGATGAGTGGAGCAACTCTTGAATATGTAGGTAACAAGTTTTGTTGTTTGCTGTGTATGAACCGGATGATGGGCTGCATGCAAAAGCAGTATCTTTTGCATACCTTCTTGCTTTTTAATGTTTTCATCAATCATTTTGCTAGTATGATAAAAGCAGACCATATTTGTTTCTGAAGTTTCCCTATTCAATGTCTTAAAACAAAACAAAACAGAAGTTTTTTGCATAAATGTGGAAAAACTGTCCTGCAAATTAAATGAATTCCTATAATTTATCTTCATTACTGGGTTTATTTTTCTTAATTCTTATTTTGCAATCACACCTTATCTCAACCCTCACTAGCAAATACATTTAGCTCACCGTTTCTCACCCGAGGGCCTTTTTCCCTCTTAGATGTTAGTATAATTAAAAGGCCAATTTGCTGTTTGCGCCTGTTCCCCAGCAGGATATTATGATAACCACACTTTCAAAAACAGGAAGCACTCTAGCCCAAGCGACTGTACAGTTTATTATGACAGGAGTTTGTTTAGACCTCAGCCCAAAAGTATTGTATGTAAATGCAGGAATTATCTTGACACTCTTGCTTTCTTCTCCGAGTGATGAAACGCGGATTCTGGAAACAATTTCATGTGTTGAAACCAATTTTTCAAACACCTTTATCAAACATTATCTGGGTGTTTGTCGCTGATTTTGAATGTTAAGACTTCATTGTTCTGCTAATTGGGACCAACCTCACTGGAGCTTTTTTTGATCTTGTGACAAAGATTGGAATTTCGTAGTAAATTGCATTTTTCAAAATAAGCTGTCAGCAGTAGTAAAGTTTTTTTTGTTGTTGCAAAACCCATTGTTTTTGCGCAGTCTTACTTTTGTCCTTTGTTGGTATCACAGCTGCTACAATTTATATGCGGTGCCTTGACTAAAGATTCATATCCTCTGAAATTCTTCACAGTATTTGATGTTACAAGCAAAACCTTCACTCTGTTTTATTGTGATTTTATGTGGTAAACCAAATCAAAGTAGTGCATAATTGTAAATCGAGCGTCGCCATTTTAAATTGTTTTACAAATAATGATCTGAAGTCTAGTGTACACTAACCCATTTATACCCACTGGTCACAATAGTGACCAAGAAATTCATGTCACTTTCAAGGACTCCAAAAAGCTTACTGATTAAATGTTCAGTTAATGTTCAGCAAATATTGAAAGTTTAGAGTGTTTGGATAATACTGATGCAGCATCACATGTTTAGAGTAAATCATCACATGACCAGAGCTGTTTATATCTTGGTTACACCTTGGCGAGAGGAAGACTGCCACAAACCTCCCAAAGAAGAGGCTAGCAATGTATGTTTAAATAAACATATGACAAAGATTTTTGGTGCACATAATCTTTAAAGTGTCTAGTTATGATATTCACCTTTGCATTTACAAAAATTGGATGGTGTGTGAGCAGGATTGTAAATATGTTGACGGTCACAATAGTGACCGCTGGGATAATACATTTGACCTAAGTGCACTTATTTCAATACATACCATATTCTTCCGATTCCACATTCCTTTTTAAGATTAATTTTGAGGTTGGTTCTTGATCTGTTGGACTTAGTGATGGCCAGACAAAGTATACAACAATGTAGTTATGAGAAAGATGGAATCCTTACTGATTTTAGTAGTGGTGGCTTAGACATGGACTATAGGCCATTTTCCATGACCGAGTTTGAATGCATATGATCAGTTCATGGGAAAAGAGGATGATCTCGCCCTTCACAAGTCATGTGGCCCTCTGTTACCACCTGCAAAGTTTATGATGAAGGGAAAAACTATCTCTTTGATGTACCCTTTAAAACTAAACAGGATCCAAATGAGGTTCTGACACAAGATGAGAAACTGCTAGTCCACTAGAAAGACAACAATATTTTCACAGTAGAAAAAAGATGAGAAAGAATTATACAGGGACTGATGTCAAATAGATCAATGAACACATGAGAAGGGTAGACCTTCATGACCAAAACCCCTCAAGGTACAGAGTCATGATCAAGTCCAAGACGTGGTGGTGGCCCATCTCAAAAGTGCACCTGTAAATAAGGTGATGGTAGCTTAGGAGGTTGGAGTTTATCTTGTAACTGGTGGGTTGCCTGCTGGAACCCACACTTTGTCTGTCAGCCGTTGTGACCTTGATCAAGAGGACAATTCACCTGCCATGCCTGCCGGTGGTAGTCTTAGTCTTACTGCTGTCAAACTGTGCCAGGGAAGCTGTAGCTACAATAGAGTAGCTTACTGCTATCAGTGTGTGAATGTGTGTGTGAATGGGTGAATGACTAAATGTGGTGAAAAGCCCTTTCAGGTCATTTGGACTTGATAAAGAACTATACGAGTACTGACCATTTACCTTTTAGATATTATTTTAAAAATGATAAATGATCATTAGGGATGACTAATTTGCTCACCTTCTCATGGGTTGTGGCTTATTATCTTATGCAAAGGTTTGGCACAAAGTCAGTAGGTCATGGAAATAGATCTCAAGTGGACACTTTTCCTCAAGATATTACCAAGACACTTACTGGTCAGTCAATGCAATAATCATTTCCAGAGATGTTGCTTTTGCACCACCCATGCCTGGGATAAATTCAAGGCTTTATTGTACATTGAGTGCTTCAAGAAAGAGCATAGAAAGTAAAGAGGCGATGAAATAACCCAAAATTGAAGAATACCAAAGTCACCAAATGGTGAGAAGAGCCATTCAACTGGCCTTTGATTCCAGGCCTTGGGGTCCGGTGTCCTGCAGCTTTCAAGTGTGTTCCCAGTCCAACACACCTGAATTAATGGATCACCTCCTCAGTATGCAGTCCAGTTCTCCAGAGTCCTGCTAGTCACCTGATTCAGGTGTATTGAAGCAGAGACAGATGGAAAAGATGCCTGACACCGGCCCTCAATCTCTGGAGTTGAAGACCCCTGGACTAAGTTTATTACTGTATGACAGTGAGACTGACAGATGTTCATGATTTTTAATAATATAAATGAAGGCCTTTACTATAGATGTTATCTTTATGATCTAAGTTAAGGTGATAAAATAACACCACAACTGACTGAAATTCAATATAATTATACATAAACACTCAAGCACTCCAATTTACCTTGGTCAAATTTGTACTTTACAGAGCAAATGTTGCACTAAAATAATGCTGTGACAAGATATATTCAAATAAAGAAACAATGTTCACCTTTTGTGATCTTTTCTATTTGGAAAAAACAATTTTAGCTCATCTTAGTAAAAATACCATATCATCCCACCGGTCACAATTGTTACCGATCACAAAACACCCTTTTTCATATAGCTTTCCCCAATTTTTAAAATTATTTACCCTTGACTGGTCCCCTTGGTTAGCAATGTATCATGACGAAATACAAAACAAACAAAAAAAACAACAAAAAGAAAACTCCAAAATGAATTATTTTGCACAAGGCTCCACATGGCTCAATACTTCATGCAACAGCAGCTCTTTCACGTGTGTCTATTTTTCACCATCGCGACAAACTTCATTTCCAGATATTGTCTCATCCCACTGCGATACAAGAGGCAGGAAGCACTCATTCCTATGAGGCAGTGCGAATGTTATGTTCTGAAAAATACTGCCTGGTGACACTTGACAGGGAAGAGAACTCTGGACCGCCCAGCGAATTTTCAGACACGTGTGTCAGAGCCAGTGCAAGTTTTTTCCTTTTTCTTTTTTTGTGCCTTTCTAATGCTCTGCTTCCTTTTTCTATTTGTCTTCCCACAGACGGGCGGCTGACGCTGCAGACTTGCGTGCATATGTGTGTGCTTAAGAGTCGGGGAGGACCCAATTCAGAAGTTGCGGAAAGCTCATAAAGCATCTCCTCTAATTGGCCGACTTGCCCGGCTCTGACATTTTCTAAACCCCCTCTAAAACCTTCCAGATCATCCAGCATCTTTGCCGTTGTTAATAAAAAGCTGATAACTGTCGGGCAAATGGTAGGAAATAGTAAAATTTATCACATCGCTGGCTTGGAAAAGCATGATCGCTCATGCCAAGTCAGTAGTAAGGATTTGCGCCTCGCTTCAACTGCCAAGCGAGATTTGTGTTTTGCTACATTACACATCCAGCTGGAGCTAGACTGAAGAGGCTACTGTTGGGAGTTACAGTTGTCTAAAGATAGATGAAGTGTGCCCCTCGCCCCAATCCTCATCTCCGCCTTTCTCCTGTCAGGGTCACCCCTGGTGGAGGCCCCATTTGTCCTAATCCCATTTCTCTTTGACCAAATTGCAATAGTAATGACGAGGAGCACGATGAAAGTTATGCTACTTCCCCACGCCATGCGCACTTCTTTGCAGAGACGTGAGCACATAAAAACTCCCACACTGTCAAGAAGTACCTTTAATCACACCAAGGCTGGCTAATGCAGAGCGACAATCATCTCACTCCCTCTGAGGTTTCCTTGTCATATAAAAGCAAGCTGACGCTCGTCAAGAAGGCAGCGTTCAAACCGAATAATCCCAAATTAGCTTGAAGAAAAATGGATGAGGAGGATTAGCTTCAAGCGCGCCACTTCCTTAGATTGTGGATTGTGCAGTAAGTGAGCGTCTCTGAAAGGATTTGGAATGTAAAACAAATGTTTCGGTCAAAGTGTTTTCACATTCCAGACATACAGTGATGAGGGTCATTTGTCTTATGTGATCATTTGTGTGAGTGCACGTCTTTGTGTTTAAATGTGTGCGAGTCTAAACAAATGAGCGCGGGAGGAGCGATTGAGATGGGAAACGAAGTGAACTTGGCACAGGGGACTGGGTATAAATGGGTGTATCACGAGAGACAGGAAAAACAAAGTGCAGATAGATAAAGCAAGAGGGTGGAGAAAACCAAAGGAAAATAAATGGGAGGGCAGAAAGGAGAGCAGAAGTAGCAAAAATGAAATAGGGTTGGGAAGGAGTGGAAAAAAAACATTCTGAGGGTTGAGGGCCTTGGGGAGTGGCAGCGAGGACCATTTGAGTTGGAGCGAGAAGAGAAGGGGATTTGGGAAGGGAAGTGGGGAGAGGGACACTGTGAAATGTTGAAAAACCTCACAATTGATGGTGTTTGATTTCCACAGTAATTACCATTCCTCTGGCTCCAAGCATTCCCAATCTGGCCCTATCTTATATCCACGCCACATTCCGTAAATGATTAGCTGGCCCACTGTTTCTCCCCGCTACCTACGGGCCGAGTCAGCGAGGAAAGGCGGGGAGAATTTGAGCACAGCTGAGTCAAGAAACTCTCCGAAAATTCACTTTTGACTCAACTCGCACCCCTTCAGTTAATGAATATCGCTAAAATTATGACATGTAAGATTCATGTTGTTTCTAGAAATGAAGGATAGAAGGGAGGACTAGTATATTGACTGTACTAGTCAATATACTAGTATATTGACTAGTATATTTGTCAAGAAGACAGCCATAGGATGTGCTATTTCCATTTGATCATAAACCAGATTGCACATCACTAGACTCAAACTTGCAAGAGGCCGAAAAGGTTTTGAGACAAGGCAACAATGAAACCCTTGAATGAGTTACAATGGAAATAGTTCTGATCAAAGTACATTAGATCAAACTTATATCCAACCAAGAATCTGTGGGAAAATTTTGCAATTTTTTGTTAACAGAGGATCTCATAGTAAAGTAAGAAAGTAACCTTAACCCAAAAAAGTTGCATTTGACGAAACAGCAGCGAAAAATGTTTTGACAACGTCTCTGAGGGACTTTGGGCCAGTGAACACTAATGCACATCACACTTTTCAAATTTTTATTATTATGTATAAACATGTTTTTTCATCACTTCTTTATGTTGCTCTATCACATAAAATCCTATGTTTCCAACAGGACAACATTTAAAATCTAAAGGAAGTAAATATATTTACTGCTGCTGGATTACCTGCTTCCTTTGTGCGCTACTGTTCGGTTTGTCTTTGCAACACACATATACACTTGTACTATGTCATGTGTTTGTAAGGCTGCAGGTTTTGGGAGAGATTTAAGACCACCACATGCAGAGGAGCAGACCGTGGACTTGTAGGGCCCCAGACCCGAGAGCCCCTGGAGGTCTCTGGGTCCTGCCACTACTCCATCAGCCTTGTCATCAATCACTGTCCAGTTACACAGCGTGAGGCGGCACTGTATATCCTTCACTGCAGGCCAGCAGGGCTATAAAGTCACCCTCATACTTTCCAATAATTCCCAGGGCAGTACGAGAACAGGCATACGGCGTGTTAAAAGTTTTATGTACATAAGGAGGCCGAGAGGAGACGTACATACGCAGACATATGAGTCAAGGATTTACAGAGCAGCCAGTTGGAAACACAATGACCTTCTCAAGCAGCAGTGTTGTAGGCCCATGGGTGAATCTCTACTGGCACAGTCCTCACAATTTTTTCTCCATCTTAATTTACTGACTGTAAGACGCTCTTATGATAAAGTCTTGAATGTGTTTTTTTTTGTGTGTGTGTGTGTGTGTTTTTATTGTCCAAGTGTTTTGACTAGCAGTTGGTTCTTGAAAAGTGTTACGCACACACAAGCTTTGTGTGTGTTCCCTGTTTCCCTTTCCATCTTTTCAGATACAGATTCTTGGCCTGGAAACTCCCATAAGACTAAAATTTTAGTTTTCATTGTTGAGCTGATGACGTGAGACAAGAAAAACATTGTCTTTTTGAAGCAGAACTATTGAACATTTGTGTTATCTTTGACCTGAACGTCCCACATGCCGAGGACCATTTTCTTCAACGTTTACAATGTTGCCAAATTTACAAACAAGTAACTCATTTTGTCTCAACCTTGCAGCTCACTCTTGCTTTTCAAATGAGCAATTTCTCTCCACTGTCATTGTTAGTACTTGCTGAAGACAAATGATTTCAGGAAATAGGGTGACTCTCTAGAATGTCCTTTGATTTCTTACGTCAGTATCCTACCAGTTTTGGATGTGCTCCAATCATTTAAATCAGTTTTCACTAACTTTAAACTATAGCTCTACTCAATCTCACTGTATTTTGTGGTGACCAGATAAACTAGATTCCAGAGTAAACTGATTTGATTCTGTATTTGACTGTATTCCGTAGAAAGACTGTGGTCTCTAACCAACATGAATTCCTGGGATCCACTGAATAGCTCTAGCTAGCTGAAGCTACATCTTCTTCAGTTCTTCTAGTTAAAAGCTGCAGCAATATTAAAGCTCATTTTGTCATGAAAGGCATCATCAATGAAAACTAAGTTACTACAGGCCAACTGTTGGCCTGTAGTAACTTAGTAGTAGTCTAAACTATGTGCAGATTACACTGCACATAGGAGATTTTCTCCTATGTACAGTCTAATCCAGGGGTGGGCACTCCTGGTCCTCGAGGGCCGGTGTCCTGCAACTTTTAGATGCATCTCTACTTCAACACACCTGAGTCAAATAATGAGGTCGTTAACAGGACTCTGGAGAACTTAACTGCACTTAGGAGGAGATTCAGCTGTTGGATTCAGGTGTGTTGGACCAGGGAGACATCTAAGAGTTGCAGGACACCGGCCCTCGAGGACCAGGAGTGCCCACCCCTGGTCTAATCTATCTATGCTAGCATGACACATGCTAACACAAGATGTATGATGAAGGTGGTCCGACACCATTCAAGATCATTTTCATGAAAATGTTTGTTTTCTGACACATAGAGATGTATTATCTCCTGACTTGAATGAAAATAAATGCAACTTCCAACACGTCGGCTTTTAGAGTCTCATGTAAAAACCGTGTGGTTTGTGGATAAAATAACACAATACAGAACTTTTTTAGCTCAGTACATGTTCCCTGCACTATATGTATTTGGCAGCACATTGGAGTTCATTTATCAAAATAGATGCAGTATTTATTTGTTCCTAGTGCTGATTTTAAAGTAATTTGCGTTCTGCCAACCAGTACATTGCACATGGATGGAAAGTCTGAAAGTAAATGCAAGCCTGCAATGGATATATAATATTAACTAGATCCTTTTATGAGAATATTTCATTTCTTTTGTTCGGGTATTGGATTTTAATAGCTCTTTTTCTGAAGAGATACACAAAGGATCACAAAAACCCCAACAGAGTATCTTATGATAAAAATATTATTCCCTTGGAAAGCTGAGTAAATAATATTGAGATACTACAATGTTTGTCTTTGAGAGAAAAAAGGCTTATTATTTTCTCCATTAAACCACAATGCAAACACATTTTCTGAATAAATAACAATTCCCCATCTTTAGCAAAGTGTTTCCTGATGTAGCCATATTCCATTTTCCTTTCCTTTTCCCCTGCCAACCAAAGCACGCCTAACTTACATTACATTGTTATTTTACATGTTTGCTGTAATTGCCTCCACGGCTACATGGAAACTTGATTCCGGATTATTTCTAGCCCTATTCTGGAAACGTCTCTTTATTTTCTTGCCCCCACCACCAAAAAAAAGGAGAAACAAACGAAAGGCTGTGAAAAAAATAACCACTTAAATATTTCTTATTTTTTGTCACACTTCACGGTTTTAGTGCTTCAAACAAATTTCAATATTAGGAAAAGAAAAAGATATAGTGCCTATGAAAGCACTCACTTCCTTGGATGTTTTACCCTTTTTTATTGCTTCTAATGAAATGAATCATGATCAACATGATTTGGCTTTTTTGACAAACCCCCCCAATGAGTATGTTTTTTTGGGAATTACAAGATAGTTGTCTTTGAACGTGTGTAGGCTAACCAAGTTAAATCATAGCTACGCCAGCTTATGAAATTAGAAAACAATGCTGATGTCGGGCAACTTTTTAGCTGCATTTCAACATCAACGTACTGAGACTTCTTCAACGGGTTTTGGAAATATATCTTCAGATTCTGATCAAGATAAAACACAAAGCAGATATCTGAATTTGGTCAGAGTTTTCTGTTTGTCCTCAAAAGAACTAGTGAAGACATCTTGACTCTCCTCAAGACGTTGAGGACGAAAGGGACGAAAGATCGACAACAACCTGTAACTGTAACATAAAGAGTCACTATGCAATTAAAATCTTTCTCCTATTAGACATTATCACAGTAAAATACCGTTAATTGTTCTGTCTGACCACGATTTGTCCAAAACCTGTCCAACGTGTGTTCCTTTTAGAAAGCAAACACCACAGTCAGCCTCTTTTTAATGTTTATTCACTAATCGTCATATATTCTTGCCTCCCTGATCTCGGTATCCATCACAGACTTTCAGCTCTCCTTGCCCTTTCCTAAAATATGTCAGAAATGTGTCTGTACCTTCTTATTCCCTTTTTAGGAGTGGGACAGAAGGCTCCCGCCACCCTGTTTCCATCACCTTTTCTTTACAAAAATAATCTGCCGTGGTGAGATGCTTGTCTAGGCTTCTGTTCTGAGAGAGTTGTCAAAATATAGAACAGGATGAACTGGGAGGAAACACTGCTGGTTGTCTAAGATACGGCCAGTTATGAAAGAAAGCAAGTAAGGCAGCTGGTTGGACTGACGTTGTCGGACGCACAATAATTCTCACTCCTTCTCTGTCTGCTTCTGGTTTGCGGGAAGAAAAAAAAATCACTCATGCTGTGATTAGTTAAGAGTCGTTCGCTCGGCTGACTGTTCATGTGGACTACTAAAAACTTAAGGAGAACGAAAATGATACAAAGATATTGAGAAAGGTAAAGGTGAAAGAGAAAGGAGGCTCTCAGAATATTTGTTTTAAGTATTTTAGTCCTTTCGAGATCTAAAAAAAAATGGTCAGTGCGACAAAAATATTTGACAGTTGCTCTTCAATGAGACACATACAGTAAAGCCTTGCAATGCAATAATTCCACTTTACTCTATTCCCATTTTGTCTCTTTAAAACCACAAACAAACAAAAAAGAAAGAAAATGGCTCCTGTTAAAGAACCTGAATATTTGCCCACACTTTGTTTTTGTAAAATTGCTAAGCCCAACAAGTTTACATTTAGAGCATCTGTGATAATGGCTTCTCTGCTGACTTTACGTCTGAACTTTGACTGGGCCATTCTAACACACGGATATTCTTTGTAAATAATTCCAATTCCACTCTGATTGTTGTTGTTTTGCAACCTTTGAAAGGTTTTTCAAATTTCCAAAAAACTCTCACCAATCTCCCTGCCATAACTCAAAAATGGAGTCCCCACAGCATGATGCTACCACCACTGTATTTGACAGCAGGAGCACTGTAGTCAGGGTGATGCTCAGTGTTGGTTTTCCTTCAGTGTTCGGAGGTTGGGCAACATGTTAACTTTCTTGGCAACAACTGTGCTGAGTTCCTTGTGTTCTCCAACAAACCTCTGTGGCTTTCACAGAACATTTGGTTTTATGCTGATTAGATTGCACACACGTGTTCTTTATTTACCAATTAGTAATGCCTGACGATATATTATTGTACTCGCTGTCATTTAGATTAAAGAGGACTTATTACATAGACATACTATAGATTTTTTCATGCTATGTTTTATTTCCTACAGACTTTGAATTGTCGGTTTTTCATATAGAGGGTCAACAAAATACGCTGAAGTTTAAACTTTGGAGTGAAATAAATTGGGAAAAGGTATTTCCTTTTTCCCACTAAGGCTACAATCAGAATCAGATTGTAAAAATAGAGAAGAGCGTGCTTCCAAACCAATATAATGCACCTTTATCTTAGGTGGAGTGTTTCATTTTGCCGATGAATTTGCTGCAGCTGCTCTTAGTGTCCGAATTACACTTTGCCCATTCCTCCACCGTGCCAGACCTCTTACAAGCACTCATACGATCTTTGCAACTCCTTCACATTTTTGGCATTTTTTGCCCACGTTGGCATTCCTTAAGTTGCCTCTGTGACTCAGACTGTTGACGGGGAAAGGCCACAGAGTGGATATCCAAGGTCCTGGAATCCAAAGCCTGCTCTTTCACGCTAGCGGGGATTTTGGATTGTGCAGCGTAATGGCATATAAACGTACTGGTTATACGGGACCCCTCATGCACATACTCAGACTTATTATTCACAGATCTCAAATAAAAAAAATAGACATTGTTTCAGCAATGATTTAATACTTAGCATGTTATTTTCTGCCTCTGAGCAGGGAGATATTTTCCACATGAAGGTTCATTTGCTTTCAGGGCCAATAAAATGTGGTCTATGGTCTATTTATCTCTTGAGTGGGTACACCTGGCTTGGCAATCGAATGTGCCCACACTAACGTGTGTGTGTGTGTGCACAGTACAGTTGGTGTATTTTTGTTCACTTCAGTTTTTTCGTGCCTGGCTTACTGCTATTCTGCCTAATTTATGAAGTGTATCAGTCCATTCTCTGTTTTTGAACTTTTCAACAGTTAAACCGATCACTTCTTGACGAAATCCTGTTTCGAGCCACACCTCACTAAAAAGGCCTTACGGCAAAAGCTTGCCGAATATTTTTTAAGAGCTCCAGAACAAATAAATGTTCCTAGAAATGCCTTCGATGGAATAACCGAAAAATGATCCAGAATATTGAAGTAACCATGATCCAAGGAGGGATTGTCTTACTATGCCGTTTGACTAATACGTGACAAAACCGCCAGTCCTGTAATGTGACAAATGTAAAATAACCATAATTACAATGACCATTCAGAGAAAATATGCACATAATCTTGGATACATAGAAACATATGTACTTATTTTACCAAGGTGGTAAGTGCAGCTGTCATTTTTTGGAACAACTTTCTTGATTGTTGTTATATTTAGATAGATTTCCTTAGTTTCTTTCAGTTTTTTGTGAAAACAACGGCAAGTGTTTGGGTTCAGGTAACACATTCAGTTTTTCCAATAAAACAGGATTATGATTCTACAAAAACGGGGTTCAAAAATAAGCATAGTATTGACTGCCACAGCATAATCGGGCAAAGTGAACGGTCTCATCTGTTTTCTATCACAAAGAAGTTCAATTTAGCTCAAGCAAAGAGTCCTCTCAATGAACCTTTCAAATAAAAAATTCTCAGCGTCCTTCAGATCCAACCAGCTCTTTTCCGGTCTCCTTCAACTTTCCATCTCCCTACCTGTTACTGAATGCGAGGTGGAGATTTGTGTGTCAGTGAAATCGGACATGCTTGGAAAAGCTTTCTCCTGCTTTCCCAAGAGCTGCTGTTTGAAGAACGTCCAGCTCCCTCTCATGATGTGAAGAAAGGATCTGCTCAAATGGCAAACATTTTTCCTTCAGCTATTGGCCTTTTACCGTGGCCTGACAAGCATGAAAATAAGGGGGGGCAAGAGGGTTACTTTGGATCTCAACCTTTAAACGTGCTTTTGTAATATTAAACCTGCAGGAAGGGTAAGAACTTCTTACCATGACAGTTCTGTTTCACTCTGTTGGGACTTGGCTTCGAGAGAATCAACACAACCCGAGTCCTTTTGAGTCTGCGGGGTTCAAATTAGTTGCTGGCTGATAAGAACAAGTTCAGCTGTCAGCCTTTAGAGTCTCACACATGGTTATTATTTTCCTTTGTAAAGGAGAAGTCGGGCAGGACTCCGGAAAATGAATGTGTATTTGGCACCTAAACTGTTTCTATTTCATTTCAAATCAGCGATAAGACCTTTTTTTCACTTCACAGACCCTGGCAGTAGAAGGTGATTTGAAGTTTGACAAATTAAAGTTTTTTTTGTTTTTTTTTTTATCATTGAAGCAAAAGGCCATACCACTAACAAAAACAATGGAGCCTATAATATGAGATAGCCTATAATTGACTTGTCTTGAATTATGATGTGAAATTCTCTTTTAATAGCTTTTGATCTGGGATGCTAGATTATACTTTTACCTTTTCTCCCTGCAAATTCCACTTGGGTGACTGTGCCTTGGTTGTCTCCTATAATATTTCTGCGCACAGACGCAAACACTCTAAATGAGGTTGCTATGGAAACGTCAGCCTATATATGGACACCTTTGGTTTTGTCACCATCTTAGCAGATCTGCAGAAGCCTTAGAAACAAGTTTGAGTCTGCCCAGGGTACACTTTTCCTTTTTTTTTGGATCCATTCTACTTTGATGAAGCTTTATGAACTTTATGAAACTTATTTTACTCTAACTTGGCCAAGAAAATTTGCAAGCAGTAGAGGTATGCTTTAAAGTTGATCAGAAATGTGAGCTGTGGTGAACTCCAGTTCGTCTGCTTGACTTTCACATTAACAAGACACTTCTGTGAGTTGCTGACATGTAATTGATTCATTCATCCTTAGCGATGGCAAGGAATTCTAAGTGTACTTTAGAAACGTTTTTCGATGTGCATGAAGGCACAGTCGCACATTATGTACCTGATGTGAGGGTATCCAACAGGTAGTTGTGTGGGATGTTTTTTTGCTAAGTTTTCTGTTGATCGTCACTCTTGATCACCATAATCGTCCTTCTAGATCTTCATTTCCGAACGTCTTTTTGCATCATTTTTCAGTCCTGATCATGAGTGTGTTTGTTGTGATTGAGCCAAACTCCATTGTCGTAAGTCTGAAAAATAAATACAACAAACAAACAAACAAACAAAAAAAAAACACATGCTGGGCTCATTAAGGCTCTGGTAAACTACTCAGGCAGCAGTGGTCATATTCTTCGCTTAAAGTCGCAACAGTAGCAGGAATAATTTGAAATCATTAGCTCAAAGCTCATTCGCGTTTTTTGATTGCGTGAAGAACTCATGTGGAACGCCACACAGACATGTTCTGTCTGTGTGGCGTTCCACACAGACAGAACAACGCCACACAGACATGTTCTGTCTGTGTGGCGTTCCACACAGACATTAGTTATCATCTGAGCACGATGGTAACTAATTGTGCTGAGATGAAATAAAGCCCATGCCTCGAGCTCTTTCTCCTGATGTATACAGTCTAATTTTGCACATTTTTCTACACATCTTGCATTTGACAGCGCTCCTGAAACAACTGCATGGAGATCTCAAAGAAGAACTGACATTGCATTAAACTTTACTACCTTTCTTTTCCATTCACAGCATAACATATTGTGACTGTATGTCTTTGTAAGAAACATTTACCCCTTTTCTCAATTTTGCAGCTGCTTCTATTGTGTTTTTTTTTTCTATTTCTGCACGTAGCAAAACATTTGTAAGTGTTTTATGTGTGGTCTACCGACAGTGCAACATGTGGCCGTGGTTAGAAGTCAATTATTTTGCTTCTTTAGAATTATAAAATATCTTCATTTCCTGTATGCCTCCCTCCACCCCACTCTTTTGTTCACCTCAGAAACCCCCCCAAAAAAAACTAAAGCACTCCAGTGCCGTTCCTTGAATTCTTGGTGCAAGGAGCCGCTGTTTTCCTATTCCACGGATCTGAATGGTGTGGCTCAGGCAGTCTGAAATTCCTGGCTACGAGATCAGAGCCCTTGATTTATCACGATGTTCACACACAGGCGTAAGGCCCGTGTGTGAACAGCAGAAGTAGGATACGCACATCTGATGTGAACCAGTGTGAACCAGAGGCTGGCCTACTGATTCAGGAAGTGTCACGCTCATTGAGCTCGCCATCCGGTGGGCATGTGACTAATATCTGTTGAGTTGTCAAAAAGAACAGAACCCTTCAGAATGTTGAAGGACTGTTTGATTATTTTTAAACATTTGTTTTTCTTGACTAGTCATAAGCAGCCTATATTTTCCTTTCATTCCCTGCATTTAATACCCCATGGAGATCTACAAGACAGCTCATTTTTTGACAGTTTAAAATGCATGTTTAAACTGTCAAAGGTAAATTTTTTTACATCCAGGAATAACATTTATATTATTTTATTTTTGATCGAGCCGGGACTTGACCTGTTCAGTGAAGAGGCAGCAGTAAAAAAGATAAAGATAAAACCCAAATTGTGAATTAGGTAAGCCGTTGTTTAATTTGTGGATGCCTCATTACACTTTCACACCTTGGAAAATGCAGGCAAAACACAGATGGGACAAAAAAGATTTGCTGTTTCAGATTTTTTTTTTTTTAAATAAGCAGAACTTTATTTTTCAATTACTAACCTATGAGTCAAATGCCATAATTGTTGTGACACATATAATACCTTCATTCTGACTCAAGCTACTTTGAATAAAGACCCCTTTTGTTTTTCTCCTATGAACTTTTGCTGTTTTTTTATTTTTATTTAATTATCTGCAGCTTCTACCAATGTGTTCTATTGCAGTTCAGGGTGTAATATTGGATATTCCTAAAAAAAGATTAAATGAAGGCAATATTTTCTTTTACATAATGGCAATGCATAAACTCTTGAATGTGCCTTATAATTATCTGAGAAACATGTTTAATACCACAAGCATCCAATATGGAACAGGTAAAGGACAATAGATCAAAATATTTATCTTCAAATAAAAATGAAGCCTTACTTGTTCTCTTTTATATATAAATCCCACTAAAAAACCCTTGGGTGTGAAAAAGATGTCAGAAAGCTACTTTTCCAGGGGGACGACTAATTGCCGCTCAAGTACACCGCCGTGTCCCGCCTTAATGGCAACCACAATTAACACATTTGTGCTTCTTAGGGCAAAATTAATCACCAGTTTTTCAACACAAAACGTCTTTTATTCATGCAGCCCATGATGTAAATGCTACAGGAAAGGTTATGGCTGGATTTTCTTGAGAATTAACAAGCGTCCAACCTTTCAGGACTGACAGGCAAGAAAAAAGCCGTAGCAACGGAGAGATTTACGGAAATGGTATTTTCACAAACAGTGAGGTGTTAGTGGAGTGGCTGAGCCATAAAGTAAGGGTTTTCTTTTTTCATTTTTTTTTAATGATGTCAAGCTTGATAGCTCAACAAGTTTTCAATTTTTGACAGCCTGTTTTTCCACCTCCACAATTAAAAGCTGTGTAAGGATGCTGGTATTGAGATGGCTCAGACTTTATACAACTCTGCTGCTCACCTGTGGGATCCAAACTATGCACCCTCCGCTCAATCACAAGCAGATGTTATAGGAACACTCACAAGCCACTAACTGCACTTAAAATTAGGAGTGACCCTTCTTCAGGAGAGCCAAATATATAGTGGTCGGCTTTTGGACTCGAACACTCCAGAAACGTCACATAAGGTTCCTCTGAGGCCTTTTTTTGTTTTTGCATTACGATAGATCTTGGAAAGTTTTAGAGCCCTTAAGAAATGTTCTGATGCTATTTTCATTGTTTAACTAACTTTTTACTGTGTGAATTTTCTTCTGCGTTTTTCATAGTTGGGCAATTTTAAGTTTCAAGAGTCTGGATATGGAGTCCAAGCAGTAGTGGTGTGTGTTTTCTGATTATTGCCTCACAGGAAGTAACTCCTGCCTTTAAATCACAGCCGGTTCCTTTCTGCAGTCACACGGGGAAGTGGTTCAACTTCTGCTACAAAATCAAGACACTATAGCGATGGGAGCTCCCAAGATTTTGTTGTTTTCGCTTGGCTCCCTTAGTGCTCCCAATCATTTAGTATGGAACCTTCTCTTTTAGCCCAATCTTAGCAATTTTAAAAGGTTTGCATTTTAGTTGTCAATTTTTCATTCACATTTTTGCATAAAATACTTATTTTTTGTCATTTGTTTTATTGTTATCTTTACTCAAACCTGAAAATGTTACAATTTTTTTTAAACACCTTTACATTCACGCCACAAACCTTAATGCTCAATTCAAGAAATACAGATTTTTTGTAAAATCTGTATTTCTTTTGTGACCGTTCAACATTTCCAGATATATTTTACGACTTGTATGCGGTCTCCTGTGTGAACTGCAAACAACCTAAAAGTGTCCACACATGTGCAGTAGGGGATGCAGTAATGTCACATGGATTTTTCGACTAAAGAAAATATTACCACTGCCTGCAGTCACATTAATTCATCAAGACTTTTTTATTGTCTTAAATTAAACATCTGTGTTAGGAACAATTGCTAAATTTTATTTTCCTTCTCCTAAGTTTTTTCTATCCATCTCCCAATTTTGTAGCACAATGGTGTATGAAAACAATGCTTTCAACTAGAGAACTTGGTAGATTTTTAGGTTTAGCCAAATAGTGGACGCATTCCCAGATCACCAGTGAACTAGTGTACTGATTATTGTTAACATGTTTGGCGTTCTCAAGGCAACCTAGTTGACAAGTCTGAAATAATTGATCAGCCCTGCAAACAGCCTTGGTAGTTGGTAGCTTTGTGTTAATAGGGTCACGCTTTGGTTGAGTAGTTGGACGTCCGCATCTTTTGGTTGGACAAAAATATCACTAGTGTGCAATAAGGGAGTCTACTGGTACAGGGAGGTATCAGTGTTAATGAAAATCGAATCAAAAATATGTAGGCAAATGCAATGGCTGCCGTAAGAATCAGAGTTACCATACCACCCAGTACATCACTGGTGAGTGAGATGTAATACCGTATGTATTACATCTACATTAAACTTTATTGACGTTAGAATTATTCATGTCTGATAGCTATTCTATTCTTAAATGATTGTTATTGGGAACAAAAAAAAAAATCCAAATTTTTCAGTTTTCTTCTGTTTCTTGCTATGCAGTCCCCTGCAAAGTGATATTTTCTAAAGATTTTGCTGGTTTTGGCTGCTTTAATTACCATGTGGGGAAAATAAACGTTCATACATCTCGACGTCTGTCTGGTGAAACATTCTGACGATTTCACTCTGAACTCAATCACAAAGACACGTAGCATCTCTGCTGCGAATAAACCCTCAAGTCCCAGTCATAGCCATGCAGTAATAATACAAAAGTATTTCTGGAGATATTTTTGACCATAACCACTGACGATCCTCGCACATGCTTGAGCACAGCTTAAGTGAAGACCGAGGCACGGCATCTCAAAGACATTAGACGTCTTCATTGTTGTTTAATTCACTCGCTAAGTCTTGCATTTTCTCGTTATTCTTGAATAAATGGGCATTTCTTCAAAAAGTGCTTCATACAATTCTTTAAAGTTGGGTACAGAGGGGCTGTATGGCCTGCAGTTGGAGCTGTTTGACAGGGGAGTTCTAGCAAAAACCCCTTCCAGGAGCATATCCAAATGACTTTTTGATTGTTACAATTACATGTGCATGGCTCTTGTTAAGGCTCCTGACGGTTTATAGTTTACGGCTGAATACACAGGTTCAAATATATATATTTTTTCCCCTTCCAATATTTAGGCCCGCCTCTGAAGCCTTGCCACAGATGGTTCGTTGAGCCGTACGCTTGCCGGGCCCCCACAGTGTTGCTCTGGATCCCGATCCCTTTTCTTCTTGCTTTCCTCATGCTCCTGCCAACCGGCTGTGCTCGGCTCCGCCGGAGTTACAAAAGCCGATGTTTGAACAAAAAACACTGGCACGCCTTTTGCACTTCTTCAAAGGCGCGACGTTTCTTGTACTGGAGGCAGCAGCAGCAGCAACAGCTCACAAGGCCCAACGTCTCGCTGGATGTTCCCCGACGCATTCTAGAAACGGGACAACAACGAGGCATGGGATGGGTTGGATGGCAGCTGCCACCAACGCCAGCGGTGGAAACTGAAGATGAGAGAGAGAGAGAGCTTTGAAAATGAACCATTAATTTATACCTGAGATGAAATGCTCCGAGTGTTCCCAGCGCTCTCATGAGCTCTGCAGTACCAAGGAGGTTGCACACTCCATCTTCACTAATGAGAGAACCTTCCAGGCTAGACATTGTGGGCTCTGGCTTCAGCCTCCAGCCCATGCTGTTCTCACCGCAAAGAAACGAGCCAAGTTATTCACTGATTCCTTTCTGACATCCCTGGCCAAAACGTCTCCAATCCCACCCTCCCTCCTGCCACCACTTTCAGCTTTCTCTCCACCGCTCAGCCTCATCTTTGCTTTTGGTTTCTTTGTTTGTTTTTGCTTTGGTTAAAGCTCAGTTTTCCCCTTAAACAGAGCATACTGTCAACAACAACAACAAAAAAACAGTATGCTGTGAAAAATCCTTTTACAGGCAACGCAGTCACACACATTCGGACTCATTCAGAAGCGCCGCTGGGTTTGGCCTGTTCGGCGAGCGTCGGTGTTTACGCAGCGTGAGATATCTCAGGCGAACAGCGGAGAGAAAATAGCATCTGCAAAACGAGCAGTCAGTCCTCAGAAAGAAAGTACATCTGTGCAAACAGCATCTAGTTAAAGGAGTTATTAATTACCCCGGGTCATCTATGTGTGAGGTGGAAGAGAAAAAAAAAACAGAAGAAGAGCTGGCAAAAGGCAGTTAGTGCCGTTTTGAGGTATCCTTCCAAACACCGCTTTTAGATTCTAAAGTTTTTATTCAAATATATTATGAAACATTTAAACATAGCGGTTTAGCATAATTGTCAACTTTTCATCTCTTGATTTTGAAAGGAAAGAGTCAGAGGCTCCTCTTCTCATCGCTTGCTTTTTTTGTTTTTTTTTTTGCTTTCAAGAATCTCAGCAATGCCTCCAAAGAATCCTGCCCTTGTTGACTTTGGTTTGGGATAAAAGGTGCAGCCCACTCTGTGAATGCTGATCCGAAAGGTGATTAGTCTGGCCTCTGCGTGAGCCCCTGCATAGCTCGGCGCGTTGACCCAGACAGATTACCCGATGTTCCTGCGGACCGCTATCACTCAAAAGACCCAGGTGAGGAGAAAAACGAGAGGCTGGAAATTTAAGAGAAGAATGTTGGTTGCACGGTGAAGACAGAAGAGGCGACTGAAGTGATGGAGGAAGAAGATGGAAATGTTGATTTTTTTTTTCCTTTTTTTCTTCTGGTTGCTTCTTTTATCTGGTCAGTTCAGTCACTGTACATATGGCACATATCAAAACTGCCACTGATGTAGTTGATTCAGTAAGAATTGAAACTTTATATTGTAAGGCAAGGGCGTTCAAAGGGCAGAATGGGGGTCACTGGTGGCCTTATAATAATTGTGAATTGTGGTCCCCAACTACAAGTCAGGAATTACACAAATTTGGTCAACAAAACCGAAAACAAATGACAAATGATCTGCAATGATTTACAAACCTTTTGTTTATGAAAATTTCACTCCTTTGTTCTTTTCTTGTGTAAGTCTTTGAGCAAATAGAAAAAATTCCAATGTTAAAACATTTTTCCTTTTTTAAATTTAATTTATGTTTTCCAGCCACATGGAAACATTTTATGGCACAATCAAGTAACTGTGTTACCTTCAGTTATAAAAAAGCTGTAAAATTAAAAATGACTTAAAAAAGAAAATTGACTTTGTAATTTAACTCCTCAAAATTGGGCCTCTGTCTCTTTAAGGAACTTCAGCTCCAGCAGACCTCTATTATTAATCCTTTAACAATATTTTTTACCAGCATTTCATTGAGAAGATGCACAGTTCTACCAGCTGTTTGCTAATTGCTGCTGGCTAGTCTGCAGGAGCTGAGTGTGGGGAGTTCAGAGGGAGGGTGTGCTCTGGCACGCAGTCAGAAACCCGGCAGCTTTAGGCGGCACTCAGTCTCACCAAGCGCTTGGCACAGCTTCAAGGATTTCTCAAACATACATGGAAGAATCAAAGCAACACTCCAGCTATGGTTTTAAATGGTAAATGGACTGAACTTATATAGCGCTTTTCCAGTCATTTTGACCACTCAAAGCGCTTTACACTAGAATCACATTCACCCAGTCGCACTCACAAACACACACACATTTATACACCGATACGCAGATCGGTAGGCAATTTGGGGTTAAGTGCCTTGCCCAGAGGCACATCGACATGTGGCAGGAGAAAGCTGGAATCGAACCTACAACCTTCCGATCGCAAGACGACTACTCTACCATAGAGCCACAGTCGCCCCTACAATGAAGGATTAACATTAATGAAGGATTAACATTATAACATGATTTAAAGCTCAGAAAAATGGATTTTTACAATATCCTTCCACTTTTAGATTATTGTTTTTTGTTTGTTTCCTTATAGTTCTTTGATCTTCCTGGTTTTGACCTGTGTGGCACAAAGCTTGAACACCACTTGCTAAAGGGGTCCAGATTTTCCAATTTTCTGAATAAATTTTGGCTTAAGTGATCAGCCCTCTCAGTGTCAGACTGATTGGAATAAACTTGATGCATCTCTGTGCACTGGAAACCCCCAAAGCCCGAGTTTGAGAAACTGATCCTTAGTCACCAGAGGGGAGCAGTTAAATTTCAATTTACATTGAACCATTAAAATCAAGAAACCTCACATCATCAGTCTTTCCTAACAGGATTCTTAATGAAAGTACTGTAATTTCTCCCCTTTTTGTGAATGAACGTGAACTCATAAACTTTATGCAACAGCATCACTGTTTATTACTCCATGGGCTGAGGCCAGTGAATCTGTAAATCTTACAGAAAGCTAATTTTCTTTCCAGTTAGATCTTTCAATGCCAAACTTAGGGAGGAGGAACTTGGAGAGAACAAATTAGCCATAAAGAAACCCCTACAAATCTCTTTCATAAACATCAATTCAACAACCTACTACAGTCATAGTGTGTGTGAGTGAGTCAGAGTGGGTTTTGTACGTCTCTAGATACTCTTTTATGCAAATAAATTACAACTGTCTATGGCTATTTAAGCCTAAACTACACCTATTTCTATGTAAGTAATATGAATAACAGTCCTTAACCCATATAATTATTACATTCCATCCATGCATTCTCTGTACCTCCTCCATCAGGGTCTTGAGAGGGCTGACGCCTATTCCAGCAGCCAACACAAGAGAGATGGAGTAAATCCTGGACCAGTTGCCAAAACATCACAGGGCCAATACAGATATATATATATATATATATATATATATATAATTCATATTTTTCCATTTACACCTATGTGGCAAATCTAGAATTGACAGTAAACATGCAGTGTTTGACACAGTAAATGGAAACAGCCAAGCCTGCAGAAAGAACATGGACACTGCAAAGAGAAAGGCCGCAGCTGGTGATGACCATCAAGCAACAGTACAAATCGCAGTGCTTTTCTGCAACTGATTACAACAGTTGATCACTTTTTATTCAAAAGTATTCATACACATTTTGTGAAGTTAAAGTTTGGGATTTTATGTGAAACAGCAAAACCCTAAGAGTGGGACGTTGATTTTTGTTAGACCAGATGGTTTTGTTGCAAGTCTTTTAGGAGTACGTCTCGACCGGCTTGGGACCGATATCTAGAGACTAAAACTATAATCCATTCTTCGAAAAAAAGCTCAAACTTATACAGATTGAGTGGATTGCATCTGTAAACATACATTTTCGAACAGTACCATTGATTCTCATTTTGGATTTTGGCCTGACTAGGTAATTTTAACACATTGACATGTTTCAAAATAAACTGTTCTATTACCGTTCTTCCTGTATGCTTATGGTTGTTTTTGTAAACCTCAACCTCAGTCTTAGGTCATTTCCAGCCTCTACCAAGGTCTTTCCAGGACTGCCTTGCATTTAGCCACATGTGTCTTCCATTCAACCTTTTTTCTTACCCTACTTAGGTAAGGGGAAGATTCAGTGTGTAATGTTTGGGGTGCTGTGCTGTTAGTTTTTTACCTAAATTATGTTTTCCATGTGGGCTAAAAACTGTAATATTGGTTTCATCTGTTCAAAGCATAATCTTCCACATGTTTACTGTGTCTTGTACATGCTTTGTGGCAAACTATGTTTTATCGGTCTTTTCTCAAACAAAGCTTTCTTATTACGCCTTTCCCATGAAGGTCAGATTTATGGAGTACATCACAAATCAATTTCCTGATTCTTGTAACTTAGCTGTGAATCTCTGTAGCTCCTTACCATAGATGTTTTGATATGGAGCTACAAGAAAAGAGAGATAGTGCTAATGTGCTCCTTGCCAAGCATGTTCATTTAGGCCACAGGTGTCAAACTCCAGTCCTGTAGGGCCTCTGCCCAGCAAACCTTTAGATGTGCCTCTGCTGCACCACACCTGAATAGAATAATGAGGTCATTAGCAAGACTCTGGAGAACTGATCTACACAAGAAGGAAGTAATTGAGCCATTTCATTCCAGCGTTTTGTACCTGTGGCACATCTAAAAACTGCAGGACAGCGGCCCTTGAGGACTGGAGTTTGACACCCTTGATTAAGGCGGATGGTCATGTCTTGGTAAGTTTGCAGTTGGGCTAAAAGACGACCACTGAAAGCTACCCAACACTTAGGATAAGGTTTTAGAAGTTAACACTGCTACCTTCCTTGGTCTTCAGGTTGTTGTTTGTTTCCTAACAAACCTCTGAGGCCTTCATACAGAACGGCTGGAGATTAAATTAAACACTATTAGCTAATTAGGAGGTTGGTTTGACTGGATTCTAGTCAGGGGAATCAAAGTCAATGGAGTTGAATATACAGTAAATGGAGGTCACACATTTTAGAGTGGTGTTTGCCAAAACCTTCTTCATACCACATTGTGATTATGCACTACTTAGTATATCACCTGAAGTCCTGTTAAATATGTTGCAATTGCTCCGTACATACATAACTAACCCAGAAGGAAACTGGCATGACGTACAACTACTAGCGGTTGGCATCCATGTAAAGGTGAAAGAGCGTGTGCAGGAATCACACTTCTACAAAGTGTTAGGTTGTTGATCATTTATGCTGATCAACTGCTTCCGAGGGAGCATTAATGCCTTCTAGTTTTAAAATCAAGACATTTTTTGACAGAGAGCAGAATTAGAACATTTCTGGCATTTTTGTTGTAGTGTGTGTGTTTTTTATGGTTCTTATTGTTCATACCAAAGCTTAAAAGCTGTACGTTAAGTTTGACTCAGCCTTAGTTGAAGGCTGTTTCCTTTCCCCTGTGCAGCCGTCAGTCGTTGCCTACTTGTTCCCTCGCCATTCAGTAATCTTTCCCTCTCTGCGCCGTAATTGCCCTCTTCCCAAAAATGCCATCAGGGGGGACTATTTCTACACAACACCACACTGTGATGCGCAAGTGTGGGCCAACAATAATATTGGGTTTAATCTAGATATTATTACATGCAAAACGAGCAGCAGAAATTCAAGGGCGCCATTGTTCCTCGCGCTAAGTCTTTTGAGCGCCCAATGATGGGGTGTTTCCTTTGAGAAACCCAAACCAACAGAGCATCTGAGCTCTAACATAGAAAAAGACATGAAATCAGACAGACATGGAAAATAATTGTACTGCAAATAATGTGATATTCAAAGAACATTAGCAGTGTCTCAAGGTTAATCATAGCTATTTTCTTTTACCGTAGTTAGACAAGCAAATTTAGGCAGCAGATCAATGAGTTTAATCAGAGCTATCTTTTTCTAGCCCTGATTGCAAAGAAGGGATGCGTGTTTATCTAAAATGTCTACAATTTCTCTCTTCATTCACGTTTCCTGTAAAAAAATGACATGAGCGTTATTGAAAAACACATTCAGAACTCCACAACTTATTCCTCTGCTGCCCCTGAAAATACCTGCTGCTATTTTATAGAAGAAAGTAATAAGAAGAGGTTGAGAGTCTCATGTTTTCTATTAAAAAAAAAAACATAATGAAGCACTGCATTAATTACACAAAAGAGATCAGCTGTGAAAAAAGTGCAAACATGTTTTCTGCATCCGGAGCTAATTTATGATTTGTGAAGCATCAGAACATTTGCCAGTTCTCAATGACAATCCTGGAAGATATTGAGGTACAGTGACAAGAAAAAGCCAACACTTTCATAATGTCAGAGCAGTACTGCATCAGTTTCTGGCCTTAGTTTCACTTAGTAAGTCTGGAGCAGTTTTGGTGTGTCATGTCTTCCTTCACTGAAGATCTCTGCTGACATACTGGTCTTAGGTGGCAATCTATTTGGCTGACAGAATCTACTGAAGGGTTTAAAAATACTGAATATTCACCAACTAAAGATTCAACTGCGTGAGCTTTTCCAACCCGCTGTTAATATCTCGTCACACATGAAGGAGAGGAAGACAAAAGAGGAAGAGGAAACTCAGAGAGGGTGAGAGTGCCATGAGATGCGATTAGCCTGGACCTCATGTTTATGATTTCTGTAATACAGGCGCTTGGTTCCAGACATTCCCTCCATGGAAGGAATGTCTTCCTAACCAGTTCCATGTGAATGGTTTAGGAGGGAACCACAGCCTATGGTCGGGTTGAAGGCTCAGTCTTCCAAACACCCATCGAGGGGGGAATGTGTAGAGAATGGAGAACTAGACGCTCGAGAAGTGGGTAAAGAAAACATAGCAGAGGAACGAACCTTACAGCAGAAAAGACAGTTCTGGAATTCAGAGTGTCTCTGATTCAGTGCCTTACAAAGATTTTTTATTGAATTTTTTTTTTTAATAAGGCCCCTGGAAATTTCTCCACATTTTGTCACATTACAACCCTAAATTTTAGTGTGTTATTAGGATCTTATGTGAAAGACCAACACAAAGTAGCACATAGCTGTGAGTGAGAAGAGTAATTTCACATAGCTTTCTGATATTTTTTAGAAATCTCTAAAGAGTGATATGTATGTGTAGACAGCCTATATTTACTTGGATGCCCCTAAATAAAATGCTCCAATATCACCTAAGGTAGCAAATATCTCTCTGTTCAATTTAACTTCCGTTGAAATCCAGCTGTTCTCTGAAGGCCTCAGAGCTTTGTTTGAGAACGTCAGTGAACAAACCCAAAAACCGGTCAGGGATGATGATGTGGAGCAGTACTGTGTGGCACTACAGTACATGAATAGTAACATTCACTCTCCCCACCCAGTGTGGCTAATTTTGAGAAGCACTCTGGGAAAAAAGGCAAACTCTAAATATGTTTTTTTTGGAGGAATACCACCAAATAGGGGGCGTACTTGATATCAGTACCAAGTAATCAGTACTTGGTTCCGTTACTGCACCACAAGGTGGTTCAACAAAACAACAAGGTGATGTTTGTTTATGTGGGTGAACGTGTTCCGGACATAGTAATGATGTATTGAAATCCCTTTGCTGAAAGCTAAAAATTCTGTCAAATTATGTCATTTTTTTAAAACAAATTTAAACAAGATACATACATTTAAGTAATGTGTACTTGCTATGCTAAAATGAACTATTACTTCTACCATCTGCTTGACCACAAAAACACAAATAGCAGAAATATTTTTATAGAATTAGAATCTAGGAAGAAGTTCAAGTAGTTAAAAACACGTAGGATTTTCCTTCCACCACATAGGAATGTCCTCCGTCATGTTGGTCTATCACATGAAATCCCAAATAAACTACACTGAATTTTATGGCTGTGACATATAGAATGAAAAGAAAAAAAAAACATTCAGATACCTTCGCAAGGCTCTGGATATGTGAAGGGTCTGATTCAATCTATATTTGGCGATTTAACTATTTATTATTTTGCTTACATCACAAATTGCACTTCAATTCATATATATTTTAATATTCTTTATAACTAAACTGACATTAATATTGATGTTCACAGATTTCAAGGGAAATTAAGTGTAAAATTAAGTTAAATTTCCGTCAAAACATGGGCTGATATCTTTTCCAGGACATTGTGACTTAATCTTTATGAGGCTATAAGACAAAAGGAAAGACATATTAGTCACCACCAAGGACATAAATCAAATTTATGTAAAGACTGCCTGTGGCTTTTAGATGACATCATCAGATGTATTTTTTATTATATAGATCTATTAAAACAAAATGGGCTGTGCATGATTTGCTATATAAATCAAACCTAAAGGTTGTTAAGTACATATGGGGTTTGTTTTCATTAGATTTTTTCCTTCCATGACCTTCTATTGTTCAGAAATCGGTTGCACTCAGACATTATTTAACATCATAAAGGCCCAGAATGCTGTTTGTATTTGAATATTAAGCTAAAATAAATAGCTCCGATCGTAATTGTGACAATCTGGGGCAATTTTAGAAGAATTGCACCATCAAGGAAATCATTACTGCACTTTTAAAAATGGTCGTTTTCTGCAATTCCCATTCAGCCATGAGAAGTTGGCCCGAACCAATATCTCGTCCTCTGCTGCAAGCTGTTTTGCATTCCACAGTTCAGTAGTCGAATGGTGTTGGATGCAAAGTTTGTTTGGGAATTTTTGTGGGTTTTCTGTTGATTTTAACCTGTGACCCTCAAATGTGCTATTGTCAGAAACCAATGTAGTCTTCAGCGTTTGCAGAAGCAAGAGCCCTTACAAACAATTCAATGACTAGAGGTTTAGCTGCAGAGATGCCGATATCGGAGGCTTTTCCTTTTGCTACTGTTTCCTTCATTTTGATATTTGCAAAATATAAAGGTCTGTGCTGTACTAGCAATCAGCCCAAACAATTATATTTATTCGTCTCTCTCCGGAAAGAAGAGAAACGGTCGCCAAAGCAGGAAATGTATGCAAGAAAAAGTAGATGTCCCAAACATATCCAGGCCACCATCATCTTTGCCTCAGTTTTGTAAACAGGCCAGTGCACAACAGATAGTCTGCGGCCCATATGGAAGCTGAAGCCGTTTCAGTGACGTGCTTGGACCTGTCGAGCAAATCAATGTATTGTAGCATTACTCTAATATTACTTTGTTAGTCTTTTTGTTACAACTAATACAATGCCCTATTTTTGGTTACTAAAGCAAACAATATTGCAAATGAGCATATTGGTGGTGTAATGATGTATTGAACTCACAAAACAAAATGGTACACCATATTAGTTTTGCAAGACAAGATGAGATTAGTTTAGATTTCTTTGGAAAAAAACTGTCATGCAAACACATGTTGTGTTTGCTGGTGTACACAAAAAGTAACCTAGTCTAAGTCTGACCAGTCCATTTACTGCTGGTTTTGTTCGCTGGGTATACCACACATCTATGCCGCTGATTCATAACTGATGCAACTGCAAATCAGATAATAATAACATTTCTTAATCTTGCGCTACACTATTCTGTCTTTAATTGATGAAGACTTACTTAGCATGCAGGATGCTTGAAACTGACCGCATGACCTTTTTTCTTGCTTATTCCGGTTAATCATTACCCGTCCACTTGGGGGCAAACCCTTAAAGCATCAAAACTTCTTTTCTAGACCATCTATTGATCCCGAAATGTAATAAACGAAAAATTAAGACATCACAGCAGCAAACTCCATCCTGACAACATTTACAAAAAGAAACAACGTTTGAAGGAAGAACATGTTTCTGTCTCTTGGTTGTACTGGTATGTCTAAAAATATCACAGTGATTTTGTGTCCTCAATGACTTGAGTCATATTACGTACAAGGTATTGTTCTGTACACGAAATCTGAATATTGACAGCAAAATAGATAGTGAGACCAGTTATCACATCCTGTTTTAAAATAAAACCAAAACAAGTGTGTCGTGCTTAGCTAAGATACTCATTTGTACCTTGGTTGTGCACTTGCAACCTTTGTGGGAGTTCCCAACTTCAGAGTCTTTACTTTGGTATTTGTACGGCGCGAATGTCCTTGTTTTTCTGGCACGTCTATCCACGCCAACAAAAGTTGGGGGGCCAGCTGTCTGTTTCATTTTTACATCTGCACATCTGGTGACTCTTGAAGAGAAACTGGATAAAAAGCAGGCGAACGCAGAGAGGGCGGAGAAGTGAAAAAGGCAGAAAAACACACAAACTCTATCGCTTCAAAGCCAAGTTGCCACTTTCCCCCGTAGGTGCTTGGAGGGTGTTGGTGTTAGCCATGTTCCCTTGATACAAACTGTGGTTTGTTGGCGCAAGCTTGAGACATGCGTTGACAGCCTGAGTATTTATATTCCTCTTTGACAGCTTGTTTTGTTTAATATACATTCACATTCTTCCATCCCTGCTCCTCCCTAGCTTGTCGGTTTCTCAGGAATAAGTTAGCGTGATGAATTTTGCATGAAAAAACAGTTTCTCCTCACAGGACGCATTTTGGATCAAACAACGCCTCAGTCAACAGCACTTACAGTAAAGGCCGACTTCTCTATTTTAAGGAAGGTCAGCTTGTTTATTCTCTTAGCTTGATCAAATTTGAATACAAATTTACTTCATAGGGTAATATTTCTACATGCCATTTCTGCACATTTCTTGACGTTGGATCTCAGTCCTTTAGACAATTTTTTAACATAGGAAATAGAAAAGTTCACCATGCATTTACTGAATATTTCAACATTGCGTCAGCTTTATGAAACTAGAGGCTATGAGGAAAACAGCAAGGAATAAAGAAAAGAAGAACACAAAGAAGGATAGAATAAAGTGGGATAGAGAACATAAATTCTCTTCCTGGAAAATGCTTTAATAAAATTCCATACTTTCCCAGCGTTCCAGACTACGTAGGAACCTTCTACATGCCTTTCCAAGAACAAGTTTAGAGTTATTCAAACTATTCCTGAGAAATATTGGCCCAAACTCCCTTTCAGAATTTCAAATTTGTGAAGCAATGTTCACAGATTGTGTGAGACCTGACCTGGTCACTTACTAACTTGGGTTCAGTTCCTCTGTTTCCTTGTGCATTGAAGACGATGAATTATGGCATCAGTGGAAACAGCTGTTTAGGGAGGAGGTTCCTGTGGGCTCTAAGGTCAGGACACATTCACACAGCTACACAGGACATCAGGTGAGAGGGGCCACTGCAAAAAACTTTTAGCCAGAAAGAGATAAAACTAAAATGTCAGTTTTGTCTTAATTTACTTTTGCCTCATTAGGGAATTTAAGAAAACCTCTTGCAAGTCTAAATGTTGCAGAGCAACCACTCAGTGTAAAAAAAATAAATAGAGATGGTAGTTACTTGGGAGGTCATAACCTTGATTCTTTTAAATATAAAAACATAGCTGCATCTTGCGTGTACGTGTGTGTGACTAACAGAGTAGTGCGATGATGTGTATGGCGTAATCCAGAATATGATTAGCTAAATAACTTTCTGAATTTGTTGTTATTATATGTAATAGTGACAAAATTATGAAGGATTTCTTTAATTGTGTTGTTAGTGAATAAATTAAACAGTAGTGTGGGTAAGCTAATGTAAAATGGATTCATTGAATGATTCAGTGTTGTGGTGAACATTTAAAAACAATCTTCATTTAACTTTTTTGTATGTTTTGCCATTAATTAAAAAAAAGAAAAAAATCATAATTTCAGTCGCCTTTGTAGTCGCCTCCACCACGAGGCCTGCATGATCCGAGTTTATATAATGTGTAAATTATCAAAAGCTGATTCTGAAATCACATCTATTATAAAAACTAAAAAGAAAAACTGTGACTCAGGCTGCCTGTAGATGAAGGAAAACAACAATAATGCTCATTTCTAAGAAATAAAGTTCGTGTAGATCTGATGTTTACTTTAGTTTAGATTACTTATTATCTGTGAGGTAACACAAAATCTTGATGAGAAATCTCATTCATCTTCCTTTTGTCTCGTTTTTTTTTTTTTTTATCCATTGTGAGAAGATAGTGAGCAAGACGGCACATTAATATTAAGCTGTATATTTTTGCATTAAAGTGTTCATCTGAGCAAAGAATGGTTTGAAAAAAGATATTTGCTTGTGGGGAAAGTAAGTAACCAAAAGGAGTTTAATATCTGTATGTTCATCACTCCGAAAACACTTCATAAAACTTTTTCAATGTTCGTATCATAAAAATAAGAACATTAATTTCAGAAGTATTTATTTCACCTATTAAAGTAATGATTAGAAAAAATAAGCATCCAAATATCTAAAAAAAAAAAAAAAAGAAGGTATTGTGTTAAGTGAAACATCCAGCTTGAGGCACGAACTGCCTCAAAATCAATTAATAACAGAAGAGCAGGCTGCGAAGAACTGACCCATGAGTCTGACAAACACGACTTGAGGAAAGGGAAAGGCCAACGCTAATTACTGAATGAGCACAGGCAGCGTAACTCTGGTGAAAGTGTGTTTGATTCTGTCAAGATAAAGCCTGCTACAGTTACAATGCATTAATCAAGCCACAATAAAGCACTCGTTCGACCCGCTTTGGATGTCATCGTCATTAACAATCGCGTCTGGGAATAGAAAGAAAAAAAATAAAAAAGCCCTAGGAAAATATCTGTTTCTTTTCCGATTGTTGCAGCTGAATTACTGATATTACACAGCCTGCACCTGCATCAGGATAGTTCCTTCAGTAAATCCGCGCTGTGATTGATGGTGACAGAGCCCGGCGTCATTAGCACACGTTCTGGAACCGTCCAGGCACTATGAATTACAGGAGGAAAACATTTCAAGCTGTTTTCTTTTTACCACAGCAAGTCAAACCGCTGTCTATAGGAGACCTCGTTAGCATGAAGATGCTGCTAGAGGCAGGACAACAAAGAACAGTGAGAATATATGACAGTATTTGTCTTTCCTTTGACTGTAGATGTTAATCTTTCTACCGTGCGCAGTTTTGTACATTTTGTTCCTCAAATACTGCGAGCAAACTCATATCTATATATGCACATACACAGTCGAAACCAGAACACTGAATAAAAGTTTTTTTTTTTTTTAATTGGGTTTTTTCTCGCAATTTGAACTTAAATCATTAAAATCTTGTCTTGTTTTAGATTAGTAATAATTTCAAAAATAATTTACATTTACTAAATGCCAGAAAATGCAGGGAGATTTTTTTTTTTTTACTTTTTTTTTTCTAATTCAGAAGTTTACATACATTTGCTCATTATCAGGGTTAATTGACTAATTAACAGATTACTCACAGTATTTGTGGTACAAAATGTACTGAACTGCCTACAGCTGAAGGATTTACATTTATAGTCCAAGGAAAAGATAAATATGTTTCATATGACTGGGACTCAGGTTTTCTTCAGACAGACTCGTTGGCACCCTGCGCAGAGGTATCATCTATTTATTCTCATTCCTGTTGCATAGAAAGAATCACATTCTGTTTATCTTTACTTATTTCATTGCATATGTTGTCTAGTTGAAGACATCATATTAAAAACATATGTAGGTGGTTCAATTTGTGTAATTTATATGAAATCACTGGGTATGAATTTAATCAAAATTAACTGAAGGCATACATTTTTCTTTTAAAAAATCTTGATTCCAAAATAAAACAAAACAAAACAAAAAACCAGACTTACGTATATTCATCTGCTTAGTGGGCTAATATTGGAGTCAAATGTTAAATATATTAATTTCGAGCTAATAAATCTGCTTATAAATATAAGAAACAAAACAATTTAAACTAGAAAACAAAGAACTGACAATGAGCTAAACTTTTTGACATGAAAACAGATGCTTAGAGCATTAATACTTTACTGATTAGATTCTAATAGTTATTCAGGTCTAAATAAAACTCTTAAAGAACACGGTCTCCAGCTTTTAAGAAATTTTGATGAGAAATGACCTCTGTGAATTGAGATACAGTGATGTATGTTGTTTTTTTTTTTATTCATACGGACTTACTTTTTATTCCTGCCACTTAAGTCCTGAATAAACCCTTATGTGCTGAGTGAGGGCAAGTCTAGAGGTCTGACTTATGTTTCTGTTGAGCTGTTTTGACTCCACTTAATATGACCCTTAAAAAGTGGATTTCCAGTCCAGTTTGATGTCTTGGTGAACTCCCTAAAAGGTCCACAATCATCTTCTTTGTGTTGTTTACTTTAAAGATGAGGTGATTGCTTCCACATTGAGTCATCAACTGAGTCATATGAGTTCTGTAGATGACAGACTGACCTTTCTGCCTGTAACACAACCACAGCAGTTCCATGAGCTGTGGTCTATTTTGTTAGGTAGTCAGGAATAATTCAGGTGTCTGTGGAGAAGTCCACCTGCCCAAATTGAATCATGTTAAATATAAAAGAAAAAAGCCGTTAACGTTGTCCAGATACAGCGTTATTTCACAAAAGCATTTCCAAACCCCCCAAAAAACACTACTCATGGTTTTCCATACCTACAGCTAGAGAACCACATAATTATGGCATTTGAAAACTGAAGGCTTCATCCATCCTCTTCAGTGTTCTTGATTTCTGAGATTAAGTTGTTAATTTGCCTTTTTTTATTATTATTTTGGCCATTTTTACATATATATAAATATAGTTGGGAGTCTTGGGGTTTTCAGCTACTGTTTCAGAGCTTTTAAACTTTTCCTGTATTTGATTCCATAAAAGTGTTTACCATCAGTTCTCAAATAACAATGTTATTTTTTTAAGGAAACTATTTCCAAACCATAATGACACTAATGTTTGGAAACAAAATTGACTATCCACCTTGTTCAATTTCTCTAGCCAGGTTGCAGGCATCGTCAGAGGATTCGTATTCATGACGACATGAAACGGGTCAAACAACCTTACAAAGCAAAACATTATGACCTCAATAAAAGAAATTCGAAAACAGGTTAGTGAATAAGTCATTAAAATCTATTTCTGTAACGGGTTCTGAGCTCACTTGTATGGCTTTGAAACTCTAGTGAAACACATTGACAGCATTTATCCACAAATGGAGATGACTTTGAACAATGGCGAACAGCAGCCGAATGCCGGGTTTCTCCCTGAACCTGACATAAAGCTCTGCAGGCCTCGTCGGCTCGGTTACGGTCAGCAGTCTTGATTCAAGTAGAAGAACTTCAGGGGAAGGGTGAACTTTGTACCTCATTGCCAGTTCTTCATATCTGACTGGGGTGGGGTTTTTGGATGTTCCAAAGAGATATCTAAGCTCCAGCAGTTAGCTTTATTTATTCCAATCTGATTGTTTGGGTTGAGGGATTGTGTTGCCGCTGGACTGAGGGAAATTGCTCCCATGGCTCCAATTTTTTGAAACAGAAAAAGTTTTGGGTTTTTTTCCCAAAAAAACTATAACAACACAGATTTCAGCTCTTCTCTGTCTTTCTCTTTGTTTGATAAAGATTGATGTTCTCGTTGCCCTGTCAGGAACGGGTAACTAAGAAGAGTTTTTTGTGAAAAAGGGAGCGAGGAAATCGTTGAATAGCTTACAGAGTGAAACGCTTATCAGGCAGGCAAAGATTTCTGGGTGTGTTGCTTTTACGTGAAAGCATGCGAGTCTAGATGGAAGGCCGCCAAGTTGAAAGTTAATTTACTGGACAGGGAAATTACATTTGCAAAATGTGTGTCTTGGAGAATACCCTTCAGATAAGCAAAAATATGAAAATGTGGAATAATAAACAGTCGGTTTCTCGCATTTATAAGAATCTCAGTAACAATCTCATTAGCTTCTTGTTTCCTGTGACTGACCTTTCTGCTTCTGCACATACCCCATGTTCTTGGCTTTGCTATGGTAAAGTGGCATATAAATAGTGCCTAGGAAAGTAGACATAACCCAGGAGTGGCGCCTCACTTATCTCACACGAACAGTGAAACCAAGTTAGCAGTTGAAAATGCCAAGAGGAAGCAGAAGCCGGCCCTCCAGGATGAGCACTCGCACCAGCCGGGCATTCGTTTACCACCACCAACAGCCAGTTTCCTTATCTATGTTCTGGTTCTCATGTTGTTCCCTCTGTCATGAGACGGCACCAGCCGCAGTGCCCAGACATCCTGGTTTGTTTGCAGAGGGGTGCTCCGACAAACTCAAGCGGTTTCTAGAACCAAAGCACCTTGAAGCTATGCCAGGGATTTGGCGAGGCAGTGCAGGTCTGGTAACGGTCTTTCTTTAGATGGAGACAGAGTCCTGCACAATCCACATCAAATGTCAACTCACCAGAAACTTGTGAGGTGGAGTGAAGCCTAGTTTATTCATATATTATATTATATTTCAGTAGCAAGGCAGTTCAAAGTGCTTTATGAAACGAGCAATAAACATTACATTTTGTCAAATGCCAACATGAAAATCATCAAGTAACATCAAATATGTTGATCAATGTTCCACTAACTACCAATCAAAAGCAACTCTAAATATGCTTTGAAACTCAGTGTTTCAGGTGTTTTGCAGTTTTCTGGAAGCTTGTTCCTGATTTGTGGTTCATAGAAGCCGAATGTTGCTTCTCCATGTTTGGCGGAGAAGCAGTGGGGTGAAATCATGAACCAAGTATAAGAACCCAACATGTACTGCTTTAACTCCGTTTGGTTCTAAGAAGACAAAAAAGAAAGAGGAGTTTAAGGAAGAAACCTCCACCACTTTAAAAATCAACAACTTTTTGATCTCTGCCATGATCAAAGATCTGAAGTGAAGCCTTCCCACATCATGTTACTGCCACCACCATTTTATCCCATATGGGATTTTTTTGTGACTTCTTTTCAACTCTCATTCTTCTGAACACCACTTCTTAACAAGAAGGCATGTGACGTTATTGCAACTAATTCTCCTTAATAGAAATTTTGAAATGCGTGTATCTTTGTTATCTTTTTCTTTTCTTCACAATACCTTTTGTTAGTCTCTCATAAAACCCCAATAAAATACCACAAAGTTTGGGTATTAGGACTAATAATACTTTTGAAAAGCAGCGTACGTGCACTTATACATCTCTCTATTTGAGAGATGTCAGCACTGTTGCACTCTGGAAACAATTACCAGTAAATATTCCTCACATTCTTTCATCTCCCCACCAGCTCAGCTGATTAGTATATCCACTGGTACGCAAGGCTAACCTCAAACATGCACACACACATTCGCATTTTCCCCTGTCTGTCATTTATTACAATACAGTAAGTCCTCCTTCCCCTTTCTTTGCTTGTACTTCCCTCTCATACACAAACACCTGACATTTGACTCCTGCTTGCTTATTATTAACACTTCAGCTCTTTAAGCAAAGACCTCCCAGGACGACAATAACCTGCCGGAAAGAAAGAGGGAGCCATTTTTTTGTTTATATAGGACTCCTTTCTTAATGTGCAGCATGTAAATAAATTCGAATACGCACATTCGAGACAGTGTAACTCCCCTTTTTCTTCTCCTCCTCTGTTTTCCTCTGTCTGGCCTTTCTCAGCTCCACAGACAGAAGAATTGTCCCAGCTGTCCTCTACTCTCATCTGAGAGCATTTTCCCAGGGTGGAAACACTGTCATCCTTTTTTCTCTGCACCGTTCCCGTCTCCGTTCTCTTTTGTCAGTGTCAAATGATTACCCGAGAGGAAACCAAAGAGTATGCATCAAGTGCGCCAGGAGGAGCCTCGCCAAAAACCGTCTCTTTCTTCCTCTACCTGCCCTGTCCATTTTCCCAACGTCCTCCTGTGCTCGTCGTGTCATGTGCCCTCGCGTCAACCCCTGCCACGCTCCACGTCCCTTTTGTCAGTCAGTGGCGGAGCACCAAATCCACAACAGAAGTATGTCTTTGTTGAAATGTGCATCAGTCCAATTGAATGACCAACATTTCATGGAATCATGTTTGAAGTACTTAATTATATTTTATGTCTTCATTTCTCTTCCTGTTCTCTTTTGGAATCCTGCCGGCCCTTGCCAGGCTAAGGCAGGTAGATGGCGGTGCAATCCTTATCTGCAGTGGTTCCTGTATGGGGTTAGAATGCAGGAAGGTGGATCAGGTCGACCTGCAAGGAAGCTGCTCTGCTGAAATGTCGAGGAGTGAGAGCTGCTGTTCTCGGCCTGTCGTTGCTTGAACCTTTAACTCCGACCTTTCTTTCCAGAAATTTTGAAGCTCGTGGGATCGAAAATAGCTCGAATGAAGGAAAGCGCATTAAATGCCGTGCCTCACTGAAGTCTCGGTACGTCTTGCACCTTTTTCCCACATCAAAATCACAAACCGAATTCTATGCACAAAGTCAACAATGGATTTTTTTTTTTTTTACTGAAAAGTGTAGCATGCATTTGTTTTAGACCCCACTTACTATATTACTGACTAATAAAAACAACAGCAGCTTGTCAAACCTTCACATTTTTGTACATAAAGCATCATAAAAATCAAAACAGCAGAATCTTTTCTGTTATGTTCTTCTAAAATATATCTCCACCTGAGTCTGTAGACAAACTCATGAAAGAAAACAAACAATCTCGATCGAACATTATTGCGTTTGTTTAGGAAATGATTTTTATATACTTTTTAAAACTATTTTTTTGGTGGAGAAGTTTAAAATGGGGCTGGGTTGCAAAATAATGTCCCAAGACACAGATCACTGTTCAATCTATTGTCTAAAATCTAAAGAGTTTGGCATAACATCCCTCCACCCAAACTGACAGAACAGGCAAGAATCAGACAAATAGCAAATAGGACCATATAAACTCTGGAGAAGCTATGGCGACACGGCTTTGCTTGTCAACGTACATGTGAAAGGCTGTGGTGGATAAAGGTTTAATTGAAATTTTCTTAAGCAGGGACGACAAAACTAGTCAATGTTGATAAGAAGATGCGAAATGGAAAGGAATTTTGGAAAAACAAATCTTAGAGGTTGAAACTTAAGACGGGGAGAGCCACAGTTCAGATTTGAACCTATGGAAAAGGAAAGAAATGGAAAATCTACGTACACAATCTACGTGAAGGTTTGCCTCTCCAGATGTGCAAAGCCACTAGAGATTTTAAAAGACTTCGAACTGTTGTTTCTCTGCAGGTATTGACTTTGGAGGACTAACTAAGTCTTTGAATACCACGCAACACACCGACTTACCAATGATCATTTTGCCTGGTGCTGGTCTATCATGTAAAATTTCAAGAAAATGGATTTGAGTTGTTGTATGTAATGTGACAGAATAGAAAAATAATTCAAGGGGCATGCATAAATTAGCAAGGCGTACTTAAGGTCTCTGTTGGTGAGGGAAAAGACAGAAGAAGACCATAAAATATTACTAGCAGTAACCATTCAATATAACACCATTAAGATTGTAATTGCCTTAATGTCGTACCTCACTGGGTGCACTGGAACGGCGAGGTCAAGTGAAAGCCAACAACCCAATTCTGATTAAACTCACAACCAACCCCACCCACCCTGCACAGTCCAACCATTCAAGTAACCCTCTAAAGGAACACACACAATCCATGCAACCCCCCCAAACAAACCCGCTCCACCCTGAACACACCATCTCCGAGCAGAACAGACCCCCATACGTTGAAACACAGTGGACCTATGTTCGTCAACAGCGGGTGCGGTGAGGGGTGGAGTGCATCTGTGACGCCAACCTGCCTTTCACAACTTATTTTTGGCCTGCGTTTGTCAAACATCAATGGCAAAGCGGCTCTCCGGGAAGGGTTTTCCAGTCAGTAAACTTGCCTCTGTTTGTGTTTTTTTTTTTTTCTCTTACTAATGGAACGGAGAGAAGGAGAAAAGCGCAGTGAAGAAGAGAGAGGAGGAAGAAAAAATCCAAAAACTTATGACAACCAGGTGTTTTTTCCCTTTTCTCAGGAATGTTTCACCTTGTAAAAGCATGCGAGTGAGAGGCAGTTTTTTTTTTTTTTAAACCAACTCTTAGAGAATGATTTGGGGATTTTTCAAAGGGGTGTGTTCTGACCAAAGGGTATGAGTGAGCATTAATCTGTGTGTTTGTGCGAGAGCATTAGAGCCGAGGTTTTTTTGGGGGGAGCCAGAGGGTGAATTCTTCATCGCAACCGTAGCGTAGCCATGACTTGGAGTGGCCGAGGCGTTCCTTCGTGTTTTCCGTGTTGACTCGACCAACCAATTTTTTGCCTCACTGAGCCTGCTTATTTGATAGGGTGTGATCACGCAGAAGCACACACCTGGCAGCCGAATGAATGGCAGGCGAGACTGCCACACAGGGGTCCTATTGATGACATCATTGCCGGGCTTCTGGTCACTCCACCCTGTGTGTGTTCACAGAGCCGTTCACTTGCACCACGGCCCTTTCACAGACGTGACGCCTCTGCTGCTTGTTTTTTAAAGGTGATTCAATTTCGTTGGCTCCGTCGCTGCACAAAATAGGTTTTCATAAGAGATTCTGTAGATTTTTGCCAGCACAGTGAACAATGGAATGCCTGTGACCTTCGGTCGGTTCAGCGCGGACGTCTGTAAGCGAATGAAAGCCCACTTCGACGCTGCAGAATGGGCCACATGAAATGCTGCAAATGCAAATAAATGCTGCCGTAATGACGCTGCTCAAACGGCCGATCCCATTAAATGTAATAGACGTGATCCAAACATGCCCCCCACCCCTTGTGAGAGAAATTGCTTGAAAATTCTCGTGTGAGGAAAAGTTGAGTTCAGCTCAACTTTGGCTCTAACGATCGGCAGATTATACAGTCTGGGGACGATGAGTGAGAGGAGAGCAGCGAGACTGCCAGCTTTTGATAACTGCCTGGGACGTGTGTGCGAATCGAGGGTTATGAATCGGTGGGTGTTGCTCAGATGACAGAGCCATTTTTAAATCAGTACCGACTGGAACATCTGGATGATTATTAAAACCATAAAGATTTTGGACAAAAATGGGGCATTCTGAGTTCCTCAAATGGTTTTGATGGCACTTTATGATCTCCTTTTGAAGTCTTTGCATCTGATCTATAACTCAGACTATAGATTAGCGTTTCCTCCGTCGCACCCAATCAGAACGTACATAAGATGAAGAAGGCAGATGAAACATTGTTTTGGCCCACGTGCAAAATAATACATGTGGTGGAAAAGCTAAGATTGTGCAGAACCCTGAACACACCATCCCCACAGTAAAACATGGTGGTGGCACTATCATGCTCAGGATATTTTTTTATAGCAGGCACAGGAAGTTGCTCAGAGTTATTGGACAGATAAAACTAAATACAAATCTAATCTTCAAGAAAACCTTTCAGAGGCTACAAAGATTTCGAGTCTGGGGTGAAAGTTCAACTTACAGAAAGATAACAAATTCCAAATTAAAGTTGTTGCACTTTGTAATTATGATATTTCATGCAATTATCATATTTAAAAAATAAAGGAAACAGCTTGTCAGTTTAGCAAACTGCTTCATATGTGTGTTCTCAGCAGGAGCAAGACGTAAGTTTACTGAAACATGTAACTGTATATATCCCTAGAGGCAAATAATAAAACTTTCCCCACTTAGTCACAGAATAGAAAGTAAAATCGCTTTTTGTCATGAGTTAACCTCATGTTGGAGCAAAAATAATTGTGTTTGTGTTTGAATTCTTCAAATAAAAATTACCATGAGATCAAAATCCTGACCAAGTAACACTTATCACAAGTTACAAGGTTAAGTTAATAGTTTTACAATTAAAACTGCCCTCCCCAAGTTAAAGTACATACATGGCTTTGGTTATACTAGTGTAATGTAATATCAGATCAATGCACAAACTGTAACATGTTTTCTGTTACAAAACAATGAGGCAGTTTAATGCCTGACCTGATTTGAAAGTCATGGCATAAGAAAAGGAGTGATTTCTTAGACACGAGTTGAGCAGAATATGGCCAAAAGACTCTCCTAAATTTCCTTTTTCATGTCTTTTTTTTTCTTTTATCCCCTTCACATCGTCCTATCCCACCCCTCTTTTTGCGGCTCCTGACCCACCCAGTCCTGCACACTCCCCTCCTTCCTTTCCGCTTTTACCCACAGACACTTGCTTTTTTGTATGAAAGGGGGTTAACCCGACGAACAATCCAGTCTGTCTTTTCCCGAAATAAGCCAGTGGGAGAGGGATCGGTGGAGAGTAAGCCAGAGAGATTGGAGCAGAGAGGTGCGCAGCCTCTGGTTATAAGTCTCTGGAGTGGGACCCCGACAGCCTTCAGCTCCAAACACACAGCCTTGCTGCTCGCCTGCCTGACCTGACTGACTGACACACTGAGTTTCCCTCCACTCCCTCTCCCTCTTCTGTCCTGCTCCTTCCCTCCTACTTTCCACCCTGGAGAGTGAGAGTGCACAGATTGGGAAGGTGCTCCTCAGACCTGCGCCTGGATCGCTTGAAGACAGCATAGAGAGGATTTTTCCCTTGTCCTTCACTTTCATTCTCTCCCTGGGTTTTGCCGTCTCTTCCAAGCACGTGGTTGGACTTTGTTTTTAGATTTTTCTCTCCAGACTCAGAAGAAAAAAAAAAGAAGTTTGAAAATAGAGTTTGCTTCATCTGCAGCAGAGAATATCCAGTTTTTGAGGTTTATTTATTTACTTCTTTGGTTGTTTTCATCCTTTTTGTCTATTCGACTCTCTGCACTTGCAGCAGCACTGGACCAGTTTAGAGTGCCAGCTCTTTGCCCTGAAGGACGCCTCTGCTTATTTTTGGCTGCATGTTTACTGACTATCTGATACTGCCACATCCTATGGGAGACACGCGTGGCTGAACCAAGGAGGGCGGCAGAAGAGAGAGACCCATCTGAGGAGCACACCTACAGCTGCCCTGACCCACCTGCCCTACTACCCCCCTCCAACCACCCCCCCGCCCCCCACACAGAGGGTGAGGTAAGCGCTACCTGTGCTCACATTTCCTCTGGCTCCGCTTGCATCCTCACGTCCTGTCATCATTCCATTTTATCACATGTGGCTGAGGTGAGCCGGGCCAAGAGAAACAGAAGGAGGGAGCAGGAAAGGGGGAAAAAATGTATAAAAAACAGATTCAGCATCTCAGTCATAAGAGCTGAGTAAATCTCCTCAACCCTAAGCTAGTGCACTAAGTACAAAACTCGAAGATTAAGAAGAATGTGGCTGGAGTTTGATCACCAAACCTCCCCTTGACAACCTTCGTTTGAATGTCCTTATAGTATGTGTGTGTGTGTATATATATATATATATATATATACAGTATACAGCTCAGTCATCTGGAAAGTAATGGCATTCTAAATTCTTCTTTGTGGCTGCAAATTCCAGCCCTGGACTTAGATGGTCTTCCTTCATCCCACATGTTTTGGGGGTGTCAATAATAATAATGTTAAGCAGGCGTGGCATGTCTAAGAACAGTGAGGCAGCAGGTTATGTTTAAGAACAGATGCGATGCAAATGGTCTTCAATGGAATGAATCTCACACAAATATGTAAGTGATAGTATATATATATGTATATATATATATACAGTATATATATACACACCCATGATGCCAGAATTACCAACTGCTATTATTTGCTTCTCTCCTTTCTCTACTCCTCTCATTTCTCCTCCACTGTTGCTTAATTCCATCCATTGTGACGCCTCTGGCAAGCGATGCTGCATTCCTTTGGTAACAACATCCCTTCACCAAAAACTCAGAGAGGACAGATAGTTGTGACTCCAAGTCTTTGGGTGTCCCATATGGAACACAAAAAGTCTCTGAGAGGAAGAAAGGAAGGGGGAAAAAAGAGGAACCAAACACAGCGTTGCCAAGAACTCCTGTTACGATGACGGTTAGTGCGCCAACTTGTAGGTCACTGCACCGGGAAGCGTTCTAAGAAAAAGCCTGTTGATCCCGACTTTTAACATCCAAAAACGGTTGGCACCATCTCTCTATTTTCTGTCATGTGTGGAAAGAAATTGACTACAGGTGTAGAAATGAGTCAAACTATTGCAAGTGTTTCTGCAGGTATTTATATCTACTGTGACACGGAATACACACCAAACTCAAAGAATGTCATGCTTCACGGGATATGACAAGACTGATGTCCCACACTCTCTTTGCCTCGACTGAACTAATTCTAGGTTAATGAATACTACTTTGTGCAATTTGTTGTAATGGTTGCTGTAGTTTTTTTTCCTTCTTTTTCTTTCAAAAGACAAGCATGTGGGTGATGCCATCCTTGTCTGCTGTTGATAAAGCAGTCCTTTGCTCCAGGCTTTCAGTGATTCACAGTGTCCACCGGGTGGAAGATGGCCAGCCATGGCTCTGACTGGAGGCTGCGAGCAGCTCAAGTGTGCGCTCGTGCAAGCTATTTCTCTCTAAAACCACATATGCCAGGATCCAACCAGCTGCCTATTCATGCCTCTTGTGCAAAGTACCAAAGCGCAACCGAGCGTACACAAACAACAGTCATGCTGGATGTTGTCGAGGGCACACGCGGTGTACTTTAGCTATTGTGAAGTGCAAACAACTGCATGAGTTTAACACTCACTTTAAAAACCTTTTTTTTTTAACAGAGTAACACACCCCCACTCTGTTTTTCTCCCTCTGTCTGTTTGTCTGAATGTCTGCAGAAGGGATATCTTTGGTTTCAGCTGTCTCTGCACTGATGACCTTTCAAGCTCATCCTTTCTGGCTTGTAAAACACCCTGCAGTTTGTGACCACAAGGGGGCAGTGTAGCTTCCAGCTTCCCATCCAATGCTCACTCAAAACACATGGCGTTGTGTACAAAAGGAGGATTCATGTTGAACCGGTGAATATATTTAAGGTTGCGTCCTTCCGCACTCACATTCTGTGAGCGTAGCAGCCACCCTGCTGTCCTGAGTCTGTTTGAAGGATGCAAATTTGCTGTTCAGTGTTTATTTCCTTTCTGCTCCCATAAAGTTTTTTTTTTGTGCGTGTGTGCTCTGCTGAGATTCGTAATGCTTTTACTTGTGCACTTCTGTTCAAGACTCGGCCAGCACATGTGCCTCCACTACTTTCAGCGTTAACAGGAAATGAAGGAGAATGCCAGTCATTCTGTAGCAGAAGCAAACGCCCTACTAGCCCTTTACTGTACTGGAATCCAAAACACCTCCTGGACGCAAGAACACACACAAAGAAGCATACGCACACACTTCTCTTATCAGAGTCTTTTGTTCCATTATGCCTCTCGGGGCAGAGAAAGTGAAAATGGGCGACTGCTATCGTTTAAAATCAGGCTTTGAGAGTGTTTTTTATTAAGTACATTGCTCCCCCCCCCCCCCCCTCCTTAGCTAGAATCTGTAATTTCAACCCCAAATGTTCAATGAGTCTTCAGCGCACATTAGAAGGAATGCTAACCAGTTCTGGTGAAACACTGAGTGAGGAACTGCAGTGAAGGGTGGTGGGAACCGAATACAGGTTCTGGTCTTAATCAAGGCTTGGACCAAATCGTTCAAGACTAATAGGCTGGATTTGTTTTTCAAACTAAAAAGGGGAGCGAGAAAGAAAAGACAGGCTCAGTAAAATCTATAAACACTTTTTTTTTCTGTGCAGATGCTTAAAGGTTTGCACTTTTGCTTCATTTGATTTGTTTATTCAGTTTATGCTTGTTTTTACTCAACCGGTAGCCCTCTTGGCCTGGACAGCTAGATGACATATGTGGAAATTAGTCTGCATTGAGCCGATATGGTGAACTGACACAAATATCTTCCCCTTCAAACCGGATGGGGCAGCTTCTTACTAGAGAGACTGTTTTGACTCTGTGTGAGCCAAGGGACCAGCACATGAACAAAAGGGAAATTGAAAAGTAGAGTCTAATTATCTCTCAAGTGGAAGCTTCACTTATTGTTTTGTGATTTATTTGCCTGCTATTCCATATCTTCGTTTATCAATATCCCTCTCGTGGTTTCAGCCTCTCATAACTGTCTGGAGCAGAGGAAGTTTTTCCACTGGGTTGGCAGCAACAGGAGGATGGAGAGAGAGACAGGGAGAGAGAGAGAGAGACAGAGAGCGAACAGTAGGGAGGCTTGGCAGACACCCCTTGTTATTTTTCCTCCGCCTCCCATTGACTCTGTCAGCGCTTGGTTCGGTCTTAGACGGGGCCGTGAGAGCAGAATGGGTTGAGAACAGCGTCTATCAGTCAGGACTTATCACAGGAACTCTGGTAGAACAAAAACTGTGGTCAAGGTAGAAGTTGTCAACACCACATCACCACGATTTCCCCACCCCTAATCTTTTTGGCCTTGTTACGATTGTCAAAGCAAATTTGTTTTCTAAGGCCAGATGCTGATTGGCATCACTGAAATGCAGACAAGGAACAGAATGCATTAAAAGCGAGGCAGTTTAAGTTCCCTCAATGGTCTTTTTTTTTTTTTCTGGAACAGCATCTTGCGTTTCCAAACGGAATCCCAGCACAAACAAAAAGAACTGCTCTGCTGGTCAGACAGAACCGCTGGTCTATGGACTGTGATATCTTCATTTTTACTGCTCAGTCCTCGTTTTCTTTGGTTTTCACTCATTTCTGATTGGATGCTGTTTCACTTGACATTTCTGATATCTGTGGCGGCCTTCTGCCATGCAGGAGTTGAGTCCGTAAAATGAGGGGAATCGATAACACAAGCTAAAAATGACCTAGTGGAAATTGGGTACTTGAGTGGATTTGACTGAATTTTTTGTGTTTTTATCTCTTTGGTTAATTATTTATCACAGCAAATGAGTGCTTCCTACATTGAAGGAAGAAAAGATAATCTCAATATTTATCAATACTTTGATTTGTCAGGTGAGTGACCAGTCAGTTAAAGTCGTTACGAGAATTGTTACTTTTATTTTTATTTGTCATAAATCATGCAATTCTATTTCCTGCCAATATATTTAGTGTCATACTGTCATGGAAAAGTAAAATTCCCTGTCATGATGGAGCAGAACGTCAGGAATTTTACCCCACTGATCTCAATATACGTGACTCTTTTTAGAACCTGCTCACATAAAAAGTGAAAAGAAACATCTCTAAGCTATGCCAGAACACTGGTGTTGTGCATCTGTGTTGATATTTTATTATTTGAAGTATTGAATTTGCCTTTATATATATATATATATATATATATATATATATATATATATATATATATATATATATATATATATATATATATATATATATACACACACAGTAAATAGACAATTATTTTGTCAAGAAATGTCTTATTAGACATTATGAGGTAGTTGTCCTTATTTTTTCATCTGAAGAATAGAAATAAATAATTTTACCCTATTTCCCTTTACATGTTATATGTCATCCTTTTAAACCCACTCTGAGAAGCCTTAATGTTAGACATTAGTCACTTTAATCCATTTATTTGGGTTCACAACCCTACCTTGTATGATTTGTGCAACTCAAAACCCTTAACCCTTTCCATATTTAATGAGCCTAGTACTGGATTAGTCCATATTTGATCGAAGGCAAGATTAGCAAAGCACTCAGCTTGGTTGCGTGTTATTACCCAGGCCATTTTTGAGCGCATTGAAATTGTGCTGTGCTGGTCGGTAATGGCAGTAAAAGCACGGGTGTCTTATAATCATTCGATGCATGTGGGGAGGCTTAGTATACCCCTCCTGTTTTTTACTATGCTACCTCATTGCCCCTCTGTTCACTGTCTGGCAAGGGTTTTGTTTGGGGCTTTCAAAAGCAGGACATAGGGCCAACTCTTTACAGGATCAACTACTCAGTATAAAACTCCCATTATCCCTCTTTTCATCATGTTACAGACAACCCTCCAAAGTCAAGTATTTATTTTTCTTATTTCACTTTTGATCCATTATGGATATATATCTCCCTGTTGGGTCAATAGCGAATAAGAGGTTGGGAACAAGTCCTCTGAGACTGTTAGAAAAGCTCAAGACTCTGTTATTGTTCAGTCTGAACTTGAACAAGACGTGTGCGTAGGTGTTCGTAAGAAGAAAAAAAAGAAAACGAGAAAAAGAGACCGGGGTTATTGTGGTGTTAAGATCCCCTTGGATCGGGGTCGTAAAAAGTTTTTTATTTCACAGAGACAGACTCTCTGGAGTAGGAAATGGATGCTTTGCAAGTGACACATGCATCATATGATCGCACGCGGAGGATTTCTCCCCACTCTCCGGTAGAAGGCAACAGCTTCAGAAAAATATGTGATCAATCAACAAGGCTTGTTCCACCACTTATGTCCAAAACTTTACTGGTGCCTTTTATTTTATTCAAACAATTTCCTGTGTCAGACCCACTTAAATATGGTAGTTTCTTAATCTACAAATAATACTCAAGATGACTGCCCGTGTCGTTCTCTACTGGAGGAGAAAATTCCAAACACCTTACTTCATTGGGGTTTTCTTTTTTTAGGACGGGGACATTTTTATTTCCTCTCCATCGTGCACAACTGACTGGCAGCTTGAAACACACAAAAGAAGAGGGGAATCTTACTTTATATACCATAATACTGAGAAAGAACAGTAAATGTAAAAAAAAGAGCAGAATTGGGATAACTAAGAACCTATTAACATTGTTGCAAACCTTGGAACTAAAATCTGGCTTACATTTATAAATACCAGAAGTGAACATAGTTTAATATTTGAAAGACAAGTTCAGACGTCATCAACTTCCTCCTGACTAGCTCCACTCTGCCAGTCTTGACTGGTTAACCCTGATTACAGGTTGATTTCTTAACCTGTAACAATAAATCACAAGTTAATTGTGAATTCTGCGGCACTTCTGAGAAGCTTAATAATAAACCATCTGGATGACAAACCATCCGGCTTCCCAGATTTCAGTATTTTTTCGACTGCGGGTGCATTCAAAACGTGTATGAAGCTGTTTCTCCGTAAAAACCAAAAGTCGTGGGTGGTTGCTTCAAGGAAAACATTTATATGTAAAGGCAGATCTAAACACAGAATTAATGATCTTGTGGTATTTTGCATGGGAAAGCAAAACAAGGAGTAAACAAACTGGTGGAAAAGTGGGCCTTCAGAGACATTTGTAGCATAGAAATTTGGCATTGTTTGGCACACATTTTTCTGATGTCTGGAATTCCATAAATGATTGTCATTGCACACAGTGTTTTCAAAATTCTACATGTTGGTCTAAATGTCTCTTTTTATTTAGATATATGTCTTTTGTTGGTGAGACCTTCAGCCCCCAGGTTTGAGATAGTTTTTCACACACACTGTTGGAGTTAGAGGAAATTGAATTCAAACACACCATATTTGTGACCTCTGTTAGTTCCAAGACCTAGAAGCTGTGGGTATCTGAAGTGGTGGATAGTTTGGTGAACAGTATGGAGCACTGGGGTCACTTTTACAGCCTATTCAATGCTTGGTTGTTCCAGGTACTGGGTGGATTTCACCAAGGTTACCCCCTTCTTCACCAAACCTCACTGTTGTGTTTATAATCAGGAGAGTACCTAGTGGTTTTCCAGACCCCTCCTGCTAATGGAAACCCTGGGACAGCTCATACAAACTAGTTCTTCATGCCTAGGAATGCCTTGGAGTCCCACAGGTGGAGTTAAAGAGTGCTGCTGGAAAGGGAGGCATCAGGAGTCCCTTCCTAGACATGTCACGTCCATTCTACCTAATCTCTGAAGTAGAAGAAAATAGACAGACTGCAGGGAAAGACCCCTAGCCGTTGCAGTTTTGTTAATTTTTTCATCATTACCCCGTACGAAGCACCTCATTAAGAAATAACAAACTCCCAGAAGTGTATTTAATTTGATCAATTAAATGTGACAAAGACTTGGGTACAGTGAATTGATCAATTGAAAAGCAACCAAAACATTGGTTTTCAGAATTCTTTTCATCTCATTACAGCTGAATGCCTTTTCTCCCAGACTTTATGTTTGGATGTTGTGGCTCAGAAACAAAATCTTTTCTATGCAAACCATGCGCCGATTGACCAACTTGTATTTCATACCGCAGTGCTCAAAGGCATTAATGAAAGTACAGCACAGCCATTCCTTCGGGGCTTTTGTCCTAATCATTTCCTGTAATCACCAGCGTAGTGAGGCGATAAAATGGAAAAGCAACTTTGGACTTATTTCAGCTCATTTGAGGTAATTCTTTTTGAGCGTTGCTTTAGGGACTGTGCTGTTGACTAAACCTCGGTCTGTAGGGGCGTGTGCATGTGTGTGTCTGCGTAGTTACAACTGAACTCCCCTTGTTTTGGTTTATCCCTGCTATAGATGTAATATGTCGCAGGGTTAGACAGCATACATGATGCAGTTTGGCTGCTTAAAAAAGCAGCTGGAAATGAATTAGTTTCTCAAATAGTCCCATGAGGGGTTACAGTTCTGCTTCAAGAAAACGACGTGCTAAGCAGAGTTTCAAAGGATTTATTTTTTTTATATGTCGTAAAGAGAAAGACCAGGAATTGTTGCATTAAAAAGACTGCTCTCTAGCTCATTGTCAGCCTTTAACTTAAATTTCTCGGTGAATGCAAAGTTATGTTACAGAGGTACGGTATTCAAGTGACAGGCAAGTTACAAATTGCTGTGAAACGGCATGAAACTGTTTTGAACCTTCCTTAAAGTGCCAGACATGCTAAAATTACTCCAGGAGTGTATTGACAACTCATCTAGCAGGTCCCAAACAACCGTCCATAAAACATTTAAAGCACTGCAGACCTCACGTGTCTGATCATGTTTCAACATTAGGTTTTAAGGCGAAAACAGCGACTGTCTTAGGGGAACACAAAGGCATCACATATGCTAAAAACATCTTGATAGTCCCCAAGACTTTGCTTGTATTACAACCAAAGGTTGTAGTATGATGAGCTGGAGCTGATTAGTTGCTTTTGGACATCTGCGACTTGCCGTAAGTGACAGAGTCATTAATTTTGCTCTATGCCACAAAAAATTAGAACATTTAAAAAAAAAAAAAAAAAGTGAATGAGAATGTCCACCCATCAACTCATCACCTGAGACTCAGGAATACTTACGTTATTCAGCAGAACAAAATTTTGCCTCTGAATGGCTAGGAAGAAAAGAAGGTTTTGGTCTGAAGTTAAAATTTGATTACGATACTGTGGCATGACCTTAAAACAGGCCATCCATGATATTTTGAAAACAATCCAAGCTAAATTCTAGAGCGGGCCAAAATTGTTCCACAGAAATGAAAAAAGCAGAATTGCCAGTAACTGCAAATCCTTGATGGCAGAAAAAGTATTAGGTTTAGGGGGAAATTACTTTTTCACATACGGTCAGGTCGGTTTGGCTGGTTTTGTCCACATGTTCTGCCCTTTACTTTATTGTAAAATAGGATCTTAGTTTTAAATTTTGTGTTAGAGTAATACGGCTTTTATTTTGAAGGTCAAGGTAGGTCTGGGACAGGAAGTCAGCCATTTCAATAGTTTTCTTTTGCTCAGTCACACGAGGTGAATCTGTCACAATCAGCTTTTTGTTTACGCCATCGACATCACCGTCTGTAAGTTTTCATTTAATATTCAAGAGTAGATTTTATTTGATATCTTACTTGTTAAGAATGTGTTCTTTGTTTTAACTCTTTTCTACTCATAATAAATGCAGCTATTTTATTTATGTTACAGTTTACTCCATGTCATACGAGTACTTGGGTCACCAGAATAAAGCACAAGTAAAGAACCTGCATCCGGACTCAGGTGTTCATTTTATTGGAGTTGGACTTGCTGCTAAATTGTGTTGGTAAACACACAAGGAGAGCAGAAAACCACAAATAGATGAAATTGTCAGCTGAAACCTGGAATTTCTGTTTACTCAGGTCATGCTTGTTAAGTGACCTGAAACAAATAATCGTGACAGACGAGCAAAAACAGAAAAAAAAAATCTCTAAGAGAGGAAACACTTTTTCCACATCACTGCAAATGTTACACAGCAATACTGGTGTGACTGTGGCGACAGCGGTAGGAGTTTGACCTATGACTAGTAGGTTGATGGTTTGAACCCCAACTCTGTCCGTCTCAGTCATTGCATTCTCTGGCTAAATATTTCCCTGCCTGTCTTCTGTCAGACTACCCCAGGGTAACTGTGGCAAAAGTGTATTTTTCCACCATCAGAGCATGAATGTGTGTATGAAGGGGTGACTGAATGTTTTGTAAAGTACTACACAAGTACAGGCCATTTACCATACTTCATTTCTTCAAATCAACTATATTTAGCAATTGGTTAATTCATCGGTGCAAAGATGCAACATTTGAATTCACTTGAATGGGATTGGTTTTAATAAAACAAAAGCTAATCTAAAAATGCATTAGTTTTCCATTAGGCAAAGACCCCATGAAATTAGTCCAAATACATACATGAGCCGAATGAAATACGGGATTTCTGGTAGACGATGTATTTCAGAGATGGCAAAGTGAGAGAACACAAAAACTTCACCTCAAGCTGATAATAACCATGCATGTCTGTGATTGTTTGAAAACTGAGAGAGAGCTACAGAAATACAGCCACCTCTGGAGGATGTTCTCCGGCCAACCAACATAATCCTTAATTACAGAGGGTTTTGAATCAATTACCACTTACTTTCATGTGGTTTGCAGATGGCAATGCTCCTTCTTGCGCACCACACACTTTTCTTGCTCCTTTGTCTGCAAGATGCCTGAAAAAAAACAAAAAAAACTAAGTGCAGCGTTGCCTCATTGATAATTTGAACCAGAAAAATGATCATTTCCTAACAATAGGGCTGGACTGTTTCACCGAGACAAACCCGAAACCAGTCCCAGCTTCGCAAATTTTTAGCTGGATCGCTCCCAACACTGGGCAGAAACCGCACAAACCCTGGTCTTCCTGACATGTGGTGAAAGTGTGATAGAGGTATGGAAAACATGAGCAACGGGGATAGAAAGGAGGGCTGACGATGGATAGAAAGTAGAACCTGATGAAAATGGAATTTGGAACGGGACGAAGTGATAGCAGAATGCAGACGAGGATGAGTGAAAGAGCAGGAATGACGTGAATCAGATGGAAGCGTAAATGAGAGAAGAAAAAATCACTGCCACTTGATTTGAAACCATGTGGCGTCTTTGTAGTTTAAGCCAATGTCAACAGAAATTTTTAGGGGGTCATGTGTTTGTTTAGACACTGAGTATTTGTGATGAATTACCCTTTGCCACAGACTCATTGTTCATCACCCGGGTGACATTTTATTCAAGCCAAGTGGAAGGGTCAGTAATGCCCCTGAAATCCTGCAATAGGATAAATGTTCAACGCCGACTTAAAAGTTGAAACCTTTTTTAAGTGTTAAGTGATTACTCATTTTGTCGCACAATATAGGATCCATCCAATCTGCTGTTATCAACGTTATTTACAGAAGATTAGGCTTCATCTATGTTATTTTCTGACTAGAAGGTGAGCGGGATGAATGATAAGGAGCAAGACGAGGATGCGCTGATGTCTGCCAGATTGTTGTATTGAGAGGATGTGTTTTGAATACTTTGTCCCTGTCTTGTGACCGGCTCCTGATTTAAACCTCATGCTTGAAGCAGAGGCATTAAAGAGAAAGCGGGAGTAGAAAGTTCTGAGGGCCGCAGTAGCATTGAGAAATCTTTACATTTTCTCTTTCTTCAGTACTTCTACCCCCACCTGGCACTTTGAAGGCATTTAGTTTTTCAAGCCTTCTGTTTTTTACAACCGGTGCCTGCTGGACTTTCACTCTCACCCCTTTTATCAACATCAAATCCAGCTGCTGTTTTTGAAAAAGACGCAGAAAAGAAAAAAAAATGAAGCAATAAATGATAGGCTGATAAATGTATGTAGCGAATAAACTGGCAACATGTATGAGCTTGTGTTGTTTACAAAGGCTTTTAAAGTGTTGGTTTTGCAATCTGATAACTTGAATTTGACTTAATTTTTATGGCGGCCTGGAATTTACAAATCCTGCATTGGCTGTGGGGTTGGCCTTCTGCATTTTTGCAACTGATGTAGTTTCTTTTTACGTCAGGAATGGTAGAGTCTGGAGGTCCATGACACCTAGGTTGCAATCTGTAACCTTGCCACAAGATGTCACTAATATGCACAACTCAATAGCCGATTTAACAAGGCACTTCAGGAGCAGAGTTGAAGAGAGACACCTTCTGGATGCCTCAATGTGATTTCTGAATGAAATCACACTGCCAGCATTCATTTTGGAGACCATATTGGTAAGACATGAAATTAGAAGTGGACTCCAGATCGGATTATAGCCCATAGTTAGTTACCTTTACTAGTTCACCCTTTAGGCCTGGGTAAAATCCTAGCGGGGCTCGCATACAAATGTTAGACGGGGAGACACCAAAAGCAGCCCCTACTACCATTTTTGCCTAGGTATTGCTATTATTTAAGGTTTTCATTTGGTACATATTAAAGTAACAAAACACAATCCATCAAATCCTTGAAACCCTTTTGCAACTGGCTTGCAGATAAGAACATAAAAGTTGCAAACCTTTCTTTAGTGCACAGATGTTTTCTGTTTGCAGCATATAAAAACCGACATCTGTAAATTAAAGAAATTTGTAAAATATTAGAAGCACTTGGAAAACCATAGATCTGTATGCTTATTACTTTTCTGACAAAGGATCAGTCATGACATTTCTTCTAAAGGGATGCCGAGTGGAAAAAGCCAGGTGTAACAAAGTAAAAATCCACCAACTTTTTTTTCTGAGGCGGTACCTGGTCCAAACTCTTTTGCCAAATGTAGGAAGAGTTCATATTCCCCCTCCAAATGAATACAGTATTCTTTAACAATTTCCTAGTTAGATTTTCCAAAGGGGGGATGTATATATGTGTATCTTATTAAAAAAAACAGACTCTCTGGCATCTCTCTCTTGTTCCCGTATTTAATACTCTTGATCACAAATGTTTTTTTGTCTTTTTATTACTTCCCCCATAATCACATGGCTCATTTTAGATTACAACTCAGGTATTGCTTTTACTCCAATACCACATCCATACTTAAATGAAATCTCTTCGTTGATGTTTATGCATAAATTCAGAAGAGCCAATACAGAAAAATGGGAAGGTTTTACAAAGCCAAACAGAAGCAGTGATTTGAAGATTGTGGTCTCAATTACTATCTAAATTGAGATTGTAACCAAACCACGTGCTAATAGGACGTCAACAAACCGTAAAATATATGATGCTAGTGCCTTTTTGTTACTAACAGCGTCTGTTTGTGTCCCTTTTGGGCAACTTCACTTCCTAGCAGTTTGAGTCGCGTCTCTTCTGATTGCCTGTTTCTGATTCACACCTAAATATCCTTATCAAAGAGACAGGATGCCTCCTATCCTTTAATAGTGGAGCAACCCTCTGCATATCTGCTTCATTTGGAAATGTATACATATTTTAATGCATTAACTCTACAGACGTTAACAAGGTGTAAAACACATGACCCTGGTACAGAGGCCTCTGTCCTCGATGCGGTCATTACGGGTTCGAGTCCCAGCCAGTACTTGGTGTGTTTTTTTCTATTTTTCATGGTGAACACAGAAGAAAAGTTCACTATATGCACTAAATAAGTCCTTCATAAAATTAAAACGATAAGTAGAACTGTGCTGAGTCCTTTGGGTTAAATTTATATGCGGTGAAGAAGAAGATGAGCTTGAGGCTTTGGGCTGCATGTGGGTCTTTATGAAGCTACACAGTCACACCATGGAACAGAATACTTATATATTATAATAGCAATAAGATAATCCAACTGCATTGAAGACTTTTCTCCTATAGAGGACACTTCCTCACTCAAATTGCCAGGAAGTGAAGTTGCCCCGAAGGGACAAACGCAGACTCTGTTTGCGCCTAAACAAAAAGTCACAAACGGCGCATATTTTCCATTCCTGGATTTCCATTTTTTAAATCTAGCTAAGCACACAGTCAGATTTTTTTCTTTTTTTTTCTCCTGCAGACCAGCTTTCAGTTGATGGTATTTTTGCAAACTGCCCACACAAACAGTTACGGTCTTTTGGAATTTTGGGAAATTCTCAAAATGTATATTTGTATAATACTTATATAAATATATATACAGTTTCCCCTGATTATACAGTTTTCACTTTGCGTCAAGAGTTGGCATGAAAAACACCTCTGGTTTGGTCACATTTATCGACCTGTTGGTCATATGCATTTATAAGAGGAAGAGCACACCATGGAGAGGTCACCAGTCAATCACAGGGCAACACAGAAACACCACAATAGAAAAACCATGAACCCACACACTCACTCCTAAGAGCAATGTAGAGAGACCAACTAACATAAAATACTTTTATTGGAAGCACTTAGAGAGAACCAATTCATGGTTGAGGAGAACATGTAATCTCCACACAAAATGACTGAGCAAGTACCTTCTTTCTGAAAGGCAACAGTGTCAACTATTGTGCCAAAATGCAGCCCCAAATAAATTGTAAACACAGTAAATTTTATGTTTTAATGAAGCATCTGACCTAGTATCCAGGGTGGAGTTATTAAAAAATATATTTTTGGTGATTTCTGTGAGAAAGAACTGAATGAATTTATTGTGGATTTTCTCGAACCCAGATAACAAAAATATACAGAGCAGCATTAGCCAAGATTTCAAAATCCTGGAACAATTATTATGAAGCATGGTGGTGCCAACATTATGCTGAGGGTTATGCTAACAGCACAGCCGCATTGCATCAGGCATGTGAAATAACAAAGATGTAAAGATGGACGGCTGCGTCGATATTATTCGACTTCAACTTATCAGTTGAAGTCTAGCTGATATTACTAGACTTCAACTGGCTGATATTACATATCAGCTAGATATATAAATATCTAGCTGATGTGAGTCTCACACAACCAGAGTCACACACCAGGCTGTGCTGGTGTAGATTCTCATTGGTCCAGAACCTGTTTAGGAAGAAGGCAACTGGAGTTTTTGTCTTATTTATTGGAGACATTCTTTCAAGCCTTTTGGCTTGTGTCTGGAACTGTGTGTTCCATAAAGAACAAAGATCCAAAATAAGATAGGGCGCTTGTTTGTACAAGGATGCTAAACGTTTCTGCAAAGTGGGCTGCCTTTTCGTAAGCTATAATAAGGAGACACCAGTTTAGCATATTTGTCTTAAAGCAGGATAAAATCAACGTTCCAACCACCATTGAGAGGAGGATTTTTTTTTCATTTGCTTATTGATGTTGCCTTTAGCAGTATGAACACTTCATCAGCTGTCATAGTGATCTCGCAAAGATTGTATTTGACCCACAGTTGTAGTCATGTTACTAACCTTATAGGCAGATTTACTGTTTACGTTGCTTGTGAAAGAGCTACTGTGCTACATAACAGAGGACCAGAGCTCCACCAGGCAGAAGCTTGAGGCTAGATCCTTTTTTTTTCTCCTCACTGCAGCTTTCCATGTTGATCACTGGTGCATGTCGGACCATTGGGAGAACAACGCATGGGAATGTACTCGGCAGAGTCCACATCGATTAATCTGCTAATCTACTCCATGTGACCCTCCTCCTGCTTGCCTTCACCCTTACGTATTACACAGCTCAAAATACGATTATTGTAATGCTGCCGAGGTCCTAAAATTGGCCAAATATTTCCCAGGCCAGTGAGACACAACAGCACGCTCCAAGACTCTGCTTGTCTGCTTATTTTGTTCAGCTTGGCACATCCGAATGTTGCGTTTTGCTAAGTTCGTCAAACATTTTTGGTACGTCATGGCTGGGTTGTCTTTTTGGCAGCACGGTGATCCTTGTCCATCATCTGTGAAATACATAAAAGCTCATTTTCCCAGTGCTGAGACTCAAACTTTAGCCCTTCAAACATTCTGAAGGGAAAGTGCAAAGGCCCCACTCCTGCCTTGTCTGCAACCTCAGATGCACTTCATCCTTTGTGATCCCTGCATCTTTTCTGTGTTTCTCCAGCGGTGCATCACTTGCTCCACAAAGCGGATCTGGAATGTGTCTGCAATCATTTTTCCTCTGCCGTGAGAGTGGAGTCCACTCAGTACAACAAAGTAATTCTGGTAGTACAGAAAGGCAGCACAGACAGGGAATATAATTGATTGGGTTGTTTGTTAACTGATGGCATCAAAAGATATTGAAATGGAAACTGCCTGGGCTGTTGTGATAAGTGTATTAGTGCTAAAACACTTGTTCTCTTGACTTATGGTCATTTGGGAAATCAAATTCTGAACCCAGATGGTAAAGTTTTTTGTCTCCGCTATCAGTCTAGACATTTATTTACACATCTGTGCTTGCCCGATAAGCAAATTGTTGCCATTACCTTACGGGTGCGAGAGGGCAGTTGTGTTTTTTCCCTGCTGAGTAAATAAATAAGCAGTGAGAGGGAGAAAGAAAGAAAGAAAGAAAGATACAAAGAAAGAAGGAAAGAACTAGAATTCACCAGCAAAAATGAATGCAACCACTGTGGGAGATGTGGTGAACATCAAGAAGTGGGGGCGGATGGTTGGATGGGTGGGTGGGGGTTGAGGAGGGAGAAATTTGGCAACACTGATGGAAACAAGGTCTGGAATCGGCTCTCGCTCACACATAAACACACACGCACGCACAAAGAACGGAGCAGACAGAGGCACCCACCACTTAAGAGACATTGCAATAGCCATTTTAAGGAATTCCTATAAAAGCCACAGACGTTATTAGAGCTTGTTGAGGAGAGAAAGTTATGACAAGGACAGGTTAGGAGTACAGGAGTAAGAGGAAGAAAAGGCAAGAAAAATAAGTCAGACGGTGTTTGTTTTTCAGTTCTGCTTTTTCTTTTACATTTTTTGTCTTTTTTCACTTTCCTGTATTTCAATGTGAGCAGAAACAGATCTTCTGCCTGGGGAAGTAATTGGTGGGTGACAAGAAGGTGTGAATGCCAGTCGGTAATTAATTTAGACCCTGAAGAGATGCTTCCAAATGCTTTAAAGTATGCCTTTGATTAAAAGTTATATGCAGTTGTTATTTTGTCTGATTCTCTTGCCATTTTCTTGTCATTTGTATTCAGTACAAGCCCAAATTAGTTGGTCCTAAAGGCTGAAGCTCAACGAGAAGTTAAGATCAAAGAGGATGTCTGCTGTTTAAAGTCTCACAAATGTCCCACTAACTATACAAAGACATTTATACAAAACTTTAAACATTCTTTTTTTTATATAACATTGAAAATAAAATGTGGCGTTGCAGCTCGTCAATCATTGTTTCCTCCTCCTCTAAACTTATGAAGTAGTATTAGTCGTCCCTCTCTGCCTTGATTGCTGTGTTTACAATACTATTGCAAACCACACACATGATGAAACATCATGGCGTATACTGCAGTGGGAAGGCCTTCACAGGAGCTCAACTCTGTGTGTCTTGTGTACCGTGAAGGCCGTAATCGAAAACGAACATCCCGAAACCACGTGGCCGACGGTTCAACTTCAGTCCGACACGTAACCCTTAACTGGGCCCTTAAACTTTTAGCGGAATCTGTAAATCCGTGGTACTGGCCACATATCTTCTGACGCTGGACCTTTTTTGGTACCTTGTTGCCAGAAGATGTTGGAGAGTGTTTGAACCGTTACATTTGCTTTTTGCTTTACTTCATAAAACCTGACTCGTCATACCAACCGACCGTTTAAACAAACTATCAAAACCCAGCACCGACCTCCGACAACCATCTCCCGTCAAAATCTTTCAGGCCAGACCATCGTGCAACAGGAGCAGAAGGGGGGCGTTTATCTGTCTGTCTTGTGACCTTAAAATGTCCACTCAAAGCCAACAACCACAAATGCATCAATGCATTCCGTTGACTGTTATTCTGGCATTATGTCTGTTTGCACTGCTCTCAACTGAGGAGCTATGAAAAACCATCTAAACACAACTATTTCATACCATACAATCCTGAGCCAACATTAGCAGAGCTGAATAAGTGCAAATATGGTGTAGGCCAAAGCAGATGTTGGAGACTGCAGGTCTCATCTCTTTAGATTTTTTGACTGTCTTGATTTGTTTTGTCCTTTACTTTTTAAAATGTGTTGTCTTTGTAATATTCATTTGAAGGGGAGAAAAAAAACTCACCAAATAACAAAAAAAAAGTCACTTTCTTAACTTACCGCAAATATTATCAGTCAGTATGTTGATAAATGTTTGTTTATCCCTTCTGCTTAAATAAAAGCCTTTTGATTGTAAAGGAAGCAAAAGTAAAACAGATTTTTTTTTTGTATCGAATAGTTTTGACCCACAACCATTTTTCAACATTGAACTTTAGCTGTGCAATTCTGTTTTGTCTAAATGTAGTCCTGGTGTTATCATGTAGGCCATACTTAATCCATTTTTTTAATAAGTAATGAACTGAACAGCAATCCTTGAAGTGTTATACAGTACAGACCAAAAGTTTGGACACAACTGTGTGTCCAAACTTTTGGTCTGTACTGAATATATATACAGTATATATATATACAGTAAATATTTATATATATATATACAGTATGTATATACAGTATATATTCATATATATATAAAATCGGTGAAACCTCCTGTACATCACATTGTTCCCATTTAATTAGTCAGAAGTTCAGAAACCATCTATTGTTTTCCTTCTACTCTACGGTCATACACTGCTTTGTCTTGGCCCATAAGATAAAATCCCAACAAATGCATTGAGGTTTGTGGTTGTAATGTGACAAAATTGAAAATAATGTTCAACAGGCACAAATAGGTATGAAAGGCACCGGGTGTTTTTGTGTAATTTAGGTGAACTGACTCTTTGAGTAACCACGACTACCCAGTTAAATCTAAGTGAACAGAACTTTGTTTTTTTTCCTATTTTTTAAACAGTGTTACATATTTTTGTCTATAGAGTAATATTAATACATACTGACATTAGGGGGTGTAAACACCTTCAAAGTTGTTTCAAAGACTTTCATAGATTATTAAAGAATCTTTTTTTATTGGATTACAGCTTGTTTCTTTTGTAGCCCTTCATCATAAATATATTTCCTTACAGGTACCTCCGACACAAGAACCTTGTTCTTAAACTGATGTCTTAAACACAAGCGAATGCCCCAGTCTGATTTTTTTTTCCTCTTTAAAATACACACACACAAAACAAAGGGACTCGAGGTTTTCAGCCGTGCAGCTCAAAAACCTAAATAAACACGCAAGCTTCCAAAGCATACACAGTCGCATTAGAGCGTCGCGTCAGACAAGTCCTGGAGTTATGCTTCCTCAGCAGTGGATGAGTGATTTGAAAAGAAAAGCGAGGTTTGTGGGTAAATACTGCACATACACTGAGGCACTTCAGGTTCAACAGCGGGCTTGCGAGAGATTGTTCGTCTTGCTCTTGACGGATCAGGAAACCTCAGTCTGATAGCCATCATTCTCACACGCTCTTTAACTACCTCACAATTCCAATTCCTTCTTTGAGCAGAGATTTCAGGTCCGTTCAGTGATCCACATGATCACTTCCCTCCCCTCTGTCAAATAGCCCCTTTTATTCCTTTGCTGAGAAACAATGGCAGAAGTCCTCCATCTGGTTGTAGTTTGAATCCTGTGCCAGTTTGAGTGGGAGTGATACAGAAACCTCGGAGGGGCTTGGGAAAACATCAGCTCGCAGTCGAGAACACTGGGTGCATATTTCGAGCTACTGTAGCAACAAACATACTCACTGAAACTTACACGCAGACACACGGACTGGTATGGAAAAATGCAAGGCCATATCTGCTTTTAAGGTATTATTGAGTGAAGTACGGGGACTAGTGTGTTTTTGGGAAGCCTAGAATGAAAAGACATTGTGTGATATGAGAGACAGAGGAAAAGTGCCTCATGTTCCGGACCAATGGGAAGAACAGCGATGGAATGCCCCATAGTTTTTTGAATGGATTTTGTCTCACTACACCTGTGGAACTAATAGCAATAATAGCAAGCCAGTAAAGTCAGATGTACTATGGAAATATTTGCTGGAATGAAAGAGTGGGAGAAGGTTCTGTTTGGAGGTTCATACCTTTGGAATGACGTGCTGTTTGGCCAGGTCTTTGGACTACCATTAAACGGAAGATTTTGGGAACGTGAAGGTTTTCTTCACAACAACTCATTGTTTCTGTTTGATGAACCGTAGCCAGATTGAATAAAGTATGCAAATGCAGCAGTTGCTCAAGATCATTAAAACCTTACAGTGCACCCAACTGATTTAACATGGGTTTTTTTCCCACTCCTCAACAAAATACCTCAGCAATTTCGGGAAAGTGACCTTATTTTAAACTAAATGAGGAGCACCAAGCTGCGTTGTGGATTTAGAAACATGTGTCTTCAGTGTGCATGAAGCCTTTTTAGAACCAGATGAAGTGCTTCAAAAATGCATGGCTTTCTTGCTAAGACACGTTTTTCTTCTTCTTTTTGTTCTCACCCGACAACAGTGCTATGCCAAAGGTTTTATGAGGGCAGCGAGGATGAGGAGCCAGAATGTGGTATGGAAATGGTCCTGGTAGCATTAGGGGATTGGTTGAGGCTTTCCACTGATGCAAACACTCCCCTCTGCTTCTCACTTTGTATTTCTTTGAAGTCAGAGATGATTTTCCTTTGGCCTTTTGCAACTGTGGAGCAACATGAAGCGGTTAGGCCCACAACTGAATCTGTTACAGTGCATGTGTACATGTTTCTTATTGCATTTTATTGCATTTTTCCTATTATCTGCAAAAGAGACAACATTGTTTAACTCCTTCTTGCAGTTCTAGTTCTACTTGCCATTGATGTATCTAGCCTTCCTTTCTGAGCCGCATCAAAAAGATTTGGTGCAGAAATTGTGAAGCTAAGTTAGTTTTTGTGGTTTGTACAGGATTTTATAATCAGTTGGCAGGGTTATTGTAGATGTCCCTGCAGATATCCCTGGTTCTTCTCAGATTCATATGAATCACTACTGCCCCTGGACAGTTTGCCAATCTATCAGTGTGCGTGTGTGTGTGAGAGTGCCTAAAGTGCTTTGAGTGGTCAGTATGACTACAAAAGTGCTAAATAAGTTCAGCTCATTTTGAGGTTTTTCTTCAATAAAAAGGTTTATTGCATAAATGAGTTCATACTCCTGAAAAAGTTACTAATTATTGAATTCTATTCACAAGCAGATCCTAAACAAACTTTACTTTATGTCTGATAAGAAAGCTTGACAGAGTAGATGAGCGATAAGTGTTAAAAACAGCAGCAACTAACAGCGGCTGACACCAGACGTGACCCTTTGAACCTTCCAAGCACTTCGTAATTGGGTACATTTCCGAGGTCACAATCGGTCACGGTGAGCGCACAGCTGGAAGTCAGGAGGCAGTGATGGTCTGGTTGCTTTCGACTGACGGATGCTTAGCTGGTGGCTAAATGCCACCTTTAAAAAAAAAAAAGTTCAAGGAGACATTAACTGTGCTAGGTCCGATTCCTTCCAAAGGGGAAAAATTCAAAATTCTCCCAGAGATCTAGGTGAACGAGTCATGCTCAGAAAAGCAGCAGAGTTTTCGGTCTCACAGATACATCTCCCAGCAGAAATGTCAGTTCGTGCGCAGTCAGCTGACTGGAAACAAAGCCTGGTCTTTATTTCCCTGTAAACCTTGGTCACCAGAGCTACCAGTGGGCAGACTCCTTTAACTTTGTAGATCAAGCTCCTTCTAAAGCTTTGGCTGTGTGCTGGGCAACCCTATATCACACAAATCATTCCCTCACTTTGACTTTCATCTTTATTCAACTTTGATATCACAGACAGAAATGCTAACGTGGGAGGAATAAAAGAAGGAAGGGAAAGAACTGGAAATGTGGAGGTTGGGGGTCGAAATGGGGAAATAATTGGGGAAGTACGGTCTTCCAAAAGCCGCATCTTTTTTTATTAAGCTTGAAGACGGCATTCAGGTTTGGAGATCAAACGTTTGTCGAGTTTTGTTTTTTTTTAGGCCCGAGCGTCGAAAGCGCTGCGAGGGCCTATTGTAATCATAGTGTTAATTATCATTATTTTTCTTGGCACAAATGAACTGGCGTTTTGGGGGCTTTATCATATTCAAAAAGTCACTAAACTTGGCGGAGGGGTCAAGACTGTGAAAAATGTACGTATTTTAAGGTCGATGCAAAAATCGCAAAAGAAACAGCTCAACAGCGCCACCTGGCAACACTCAACAGTCAAATTATGACATCACTTAAGCCACGCCCCCAGAGAACAGGAAGTGTTATGTTTTACTGTGAATGGTCACTATCTGACCGGTTTGACCTAATCAACATGAAACTGTGTCCAGAGACCGAAGACAAGTTGGTGTGATGTGGTTTCCAAGCCTTCCCAGTTTTGATGGAGCAGGTGGGTATGGCAGCGTGGCAAAGTGACCTGTAACGCCGTTGCCATACGTTTGGCTCTAAATTCCACAGTTTCGAGCTGAGGTGCATCAAACTGAGCTACGAGTTCCGTTCGAGGCTGATTGCAGCTTTAATTTTTATGATTATTTTCTTAGACCACAGGGCATGAAAGAGCTGAGGTTTCCTGCAGCTGCCTGCGCTCCATTACCCAAAGATGCAGAGCAGCTCTCCTTTGCCAACTCTTTCCCTCTTAAACAGCCTTGTCAGTAACCGGATGCCAGTTCAGATTTTTTTTGTGAGGCTTGGTGAAAGCAATTTACATCGTTTAGCAAGTATGCAGGTAATAATTTCTCCTCTAGAAGATTCAAGAAGCAGAGTGCTAGACCTGCTGCTCATGTAGTCACTGCTGGGTTTTATAGCCGGCAGTTGTACTCTCTTACCATTAAGTGTTCAAGAGGAACTATTAAATTTTAAAAGCTCATTAACAAGTTGGATTTCTTTTTGTCTCAAATTGAATTACTTCAACACTTCTTTATCTACAGAGGACTCTGGTTTCCTATCTGATATGAAACATTGAAATTTTTTTCTATGGTATGCCAGTACCAGACTTCTTTCTTCTCCGAGGCATGTGAGTCTGCGTGAGCAAACTTCCAAATATCTAACTATCTTTAACCAATGGCAAGTTTTTTAATTTTATGCTAAATGTTATTAGTGACCACAATTTATGTTGTTTAGTATCAAAACACCTCAGTCTCAGGAAGGTAAAGTTTGTCTCTTAAAGTTCCATCCATCTGCTCCTATTTTGTGAGTCTAATAATAGTGAGCTGAACACAAAGGTCACTGCTTTATACTCAACACCATAAATCTATTTATTTGGTTGCATTTTGAAATATAAATGATTAGGAAGCTTTGTCAACATACCAAGGCTGGTGAAGTTGCTAATGATTGTAAAGATAGCATGGACTTCAAGATTTCCTATTGGCACCGAGCTAGAAGGCTATTTCACTGTTCTTAATCTTTCTGGGCTTGTACACCAATTGTTAAAATGTAAGCTACTTCACACCCAAACATGATTATGGAACAAGGAATGTAGATTGAAAGTCTGTTTGAGATTTGTAAAAACCTTTAGCATTTTTAATTTCTGTTGGAATTAGCGTAGAATTAGACTAGCATAAAACTGAATTACATGATCTTGTCACACCTTGATTATAATGAAGAGTTAAGCGTTTACTGGGCTTATATAGATAAAAAATGTACCTTTAGTTTTTTTTACAAATACTGTTAAGATTTTGTCTCATTCTTATGAAGCTGTTATTGGATCTCATGAGGTTGCTGTATCGTTACAGTCATACGTTACACGTTTCATAGCGAAGTTGTGCAATAGGTCTTCTTTTTTGAACTGCGACTGATGATTTTAGCAGTGCAGTGTGAGCGTCATTTTATTTTTCTTCCAAAGCAATAAGGAATTTATTTAAAAAATCACAAAAAAAAAAAAAAATCTTTGGGGGGGATCTTCGTTTTTCGGAAAGAACTTGTAAAGTTCGGAAAGAACAGCACGCCGCGTAATCCAGATGTCTCAGAGACAATGCCCTATATTTAGACAACATGTGCACCTTGCACTGCCTGCAAAGACGGCAGCACCAGTCTTCGTGTCTGTTTTCATTTAGTAGCCCTGGATGGGCTCTGTCTCAGCAGCTCGTCGTCCACCCCCAGAGAAGCTTAGGCATCCAAGGATGTGTCTCGTTCCTCTGTCTGTTGTGTAAGTTTTATTCCTCTGTAACTCTCATATTCCTCCCACCAAGCCCTCCCGTCATCCTCCGCATGCCAAGCAGAGAGACAAAGACGCTACTTCATCCCCCCTTTGGTATGGTGATTATCTAAGTGAGGGCCCGTGAATCTAAACTAACTGCAGACTCTGAAGAATGTCCCCTCCGTCTAGCTGCCAGGCCTGAGATAAACACATCTGATCTCGCGAATCACCTTTTAATGAACCATGAGATGCGTGCGGACTGATGGCGTCTCTTATCATAACCTCTCGAATCGGGCTCCATTATGTTAGACAGACAGATGTCAGCTCAATTAAGCCGCAGTGCTTTCAGATCCCACAGCGCAGAAACCTGCGGCTCGCTTCTTCATTAAACGGTTGACTTTATTCATTAAAGTGATTTGGTTATTAATAAATCTGTCCTCGCACAGACTGGATGTGGTGTTTTGTTTATCGCTGGCAGGAGCCTGGAAGTTGATCTCATTCAACACTCCACAATAATCTAAATGATTACAACAAATAAATTTTTGGTTTTTTTCTTGTTGTAATCATAAACTCTCCTCTCAATTGTATCATTCTCCAGAGCAGACCATATGCATCTTCCAGTCTAAATTTATCTTATGGTTTTCAAATAAATGTTTTCTTTTTTTATTACGTTTTAATAGTTTGTCTCGAACATTCAGATAGTGCAGATGACCTTACAGGTCATGTTTGAATGATATAACTTTGGGAATTTTCCCCTCACCGTGAACTTTCCCGTGCTGACAAGCCTTTCATCATCACATCTCGTCTCGCTGCAACCGAGGCATTCCACTGTTGTGTGTCTCTGATCACCACCTGATGACTGGATTGTGGAGATAAGAGACGAACATGCTCAATGTAATCATCAGGAAAGGAAAACTGAACAGTAGAGTCATCTGAGATTGGTTGATTAAGAGAGACAGATCTTTCTTTTTCACCGACAGCGTCAGATGGTAGGGAGGAGGGAAAGCTGAGTTAACCCCTGTATCTCAAAGGCATCCTAATCTTGTCCTCCTACAAATCTGAGTTGATTTACTCGTCTTCTCCATCTTCACTACCTCACTTTTTCTTCTCCTCCTTAAAACTCCTGGTGAGACTGGACATCTATGACAGTCTCACCAGGTTAACTGATTGTTTACCAGCAGTAAAAAAAAAACAGAAATAAAAACTGTGATATTCATTGAGATCATCGACGCTTGTCTAACTTGAGAGAAACCTGTCTTTATTTATTCAGTGTTGTTTTATGAGGTACAGCCTGTCTGTTGCGTTGGCCTAGAAGCCTGATATTCATCAAACTGACAAATTATTGCATTCTTGATGTTAAACCAACTTACAGATTGAGCCAAAAGTAAATCATTTTGCAAATAGCTTGCACGATATATTCTTTCAAGAGGATTTATGAAACAACAAAACTCACTAGATGTTGTGGTGGTCTGTCTTAGCCTTTCTGTGGACTTAGGCTCAGTTTCCACCTGATTTTGTCTTGGTCTTGTAATTAAACATTGTAATATTATTCAGCATGTCAAAACATGGTTATAAGTAGTTATGAGCTTAAATACTATTTTATCAATCAAATCAAAGCAGTTTTTTTTGGTTCTGTATGCTTCCAAATTAAATCAATGTGAAAAGATGTTTAATATTATTTAATTTTAAGAAGTACTCATCAAATGCAGAGAGAGTTATTTATAAGTATTTTTGACAATTATTAATGTATAGTTTTATCAATACATTCAGCCACAACCGGACCTTTGAGGACATTTGGGATCTTGAAGATGCAAATGATTTGACATCCCTGATCTATTGAATGGTAGCTAAGAGCTTTTTGGCTGTCAATTTGTTGGTATTACAATATTATTTATAATACTCATATTTAAAACTAATGAATTTGAGGTATTTTATACACCTTTTCCAGATGTTCCAATAATTGTGACGGGCGCTCTGTACAGTTGCGCCATAAAAAAAAAACCCACGTGAAGCGTAAATGTAGCTCTTGCAGGCACACATGTACAGTGAATTAAGGCCACAACTCAGCATAAAATCACAAGTTGATTCAGACAACGTGTCTTACATACTCATATGAAGTAGAACTGGGTAATATCCCAGTTCTACTTCACTTGTCGTGAGTGCCTGACGCTACCCAGAGCTCCCAAAGCTGCGTGCTCTGACCTGTTGTGCTCTTTGGTGGCTTTTACAGCCTTCATCGGACCAGACTTGTGCTCACTGCAGACAGCGCCCGAGGGACACATCAACTGGTTTTCTCACAGCTCTTACATGGCCCAGTGTGTATATTTCAGCAGCAAAATAGCCTTTTTTTTATGTGTTTCATGTTAAAAAAGCAGAATGGTTATGACTGGGGAAGATGTAAAACTTTCACTCATCGCATGCTCGCGCCACCGACACTGGATTGCTTTTTTTTTTCTCTTTTTTTTCCAGGACATTGCAGCCATTAAAATCGACGAGGTCAAACACCAGGAAATTCCTGTTTTTGGAGATAAAACCTCTTTTTTTTTTTTTTTTTTACATTCACATCACATTTACAACACAATGCAGACATAACTTCTGCAAAACTATGCAATCATCCTCTCACAGACACTGGGCTATGTTTTTACAGCCCAGCAGTGGATCCTGGGAGGCGTGAGGCCAGAACTGGCGGGGTCTCCTTACACAGCGAGCCGACTCAGCCAGCAGCTAATAAAGGCTCGCATTGATCCCGATGGGTGGGGTGGGCCTGGGCACAGACCACAGTCGGAGGAAGCAATGTGCTGCACGCTGGTGGTCTGAGTGAAAGGCATGCATGCGTGTCAGGGTATGAGGTGCTTTGTGTGTTCTTTTCTGCTGGCAGCGGCTGGAGATTTAAGTGAGTGATCAATCAAACAAGGGCCAGTGAATTGTTAATGGGCCTTAAGTTGGATCCAAATTATCTAATGAACATCCAGCTGAAATTAAAAGGGATGAGGGAGCAAGGGGTTTTCTTGAACGAACATTATCTTCCCCCAACGCTCCAGAGCTCACAGACACAAATCAAGGATACGGACTGAAGAACCCCTGTCCTGACTCCAGATGAACTTCTGTGCTTTGACCTTAACCTTTAGATGGATGTGCTGCTATAGCTGATTTCAATGCACGTATGCAAAGCAATATTTGTAAAGTGCACCGTAGAACTCAAGGGATTGCCTTAAGAGATCACTTCCAACGGCCCAGTTCTCTGACTTATCTCCTAGATTTATGGACGCCTTTCATGGCAGCTGGATTCTTTTAATATTTACAAAGTCATAATCTCAAGAGAATCTACCTTGCGTGCTTTTGTGTAGCAAAGTACTCTGTGTGTCTGGTTAACAATGCACATTTGGTACAAGACATGAAAGGAGAAAAGGCAACACATTCGTCTTGTTTCACCGTTGGCAGGTCATACTTGTTTGCTTTTTATCTTTTGCTACAGAATCACAATCATTCATGACCAGCTGCTCAAGGTGGCTGATATTATTAGTGCTTTTGAAATAAATACACCTATTATCTGTATAAAACTATAGATATTTAACTATCTACAGTTCGCAGTTTGTGGAAAGCAGCTGGTGAAGCCTTGGGCCTGTAATTTTGCTTTTGTTTCAATGTTGGGTTTCACCACTTCTGAACACACATTGGCCATCACTGCCTGTGTTGTTGTATATCTACACACAGTCTTAAGACTTGTTGCAGTTTCAAAGTTTACCTATGGCACAGCTGTCAAGAATGAAGAAAAAGATAGAAATTGGTTTCTTTCTCCTTTAAAGTTGTGTGTTGTATGTATGGGGATTTGTAGGCAGTGACTTGGGGTAAAATCCCCCAAAGTATTGCCATCACTTTTTTATAGCTATCTTAGGTGAGCCAGTCATATTTTCTACTTTGTTAAAAAACATATTTTCATATCCTTTATATATAACATGTAAAAAGTTGTTGAATGTCAAGCTTAGTTATGTTTTTATGTAAACATCTTTACCTTTCCCTTTCAATTTCCACATTGTTTTCCATCTGATAGAATAAAATAGGTATGATGGATGGATGGATGGATGGATGGATGGATGGATGGATGGATGGATGGATGGATGGATGGATGGATGGTATTTTATATTTATCTGCTTCTTATTTTCTCACTGTATGAGTGCATTTATCACAACAATTTTAATACTTTTAGCCACCTGACTTTAATCTAGAATCTTTTTTTTTTTACAGACAAACTATAGTTTGGGCCTCCAGGAACAATCTTTATGTTTCTGTGCAAATTGTGATTCTTTCTGTAAACCTATTTAGCTGATGTGGCAGGTTTTGGCCAAGATTAACAATTATAGATAGATCTAGAGATTGGGGTGTAATATAAGATTAACTTGCACCACAACACAATGACATGGTGAGGTTCTATCTATTTACAACCATACAGAAGTACAGATCAGAGCAATTTTAAGTCTGAGACCTTTGAAGTGAAATAGAAAAGACATTTGGGATGATTTTGCTTAATTCTTCTTTGTGGCACAACTCTTTTGCAAAACTATCATTATACAGTATGTCCATATCTTGTTTATGAGCCTTTGAAAATAAGTGGCAGTTTAATGTACCATTTCTGTTCAATTAAGTCAGTTGTTCCCTTCAGTGGCATTTTTTAAAGCCTCTTACTTAAATGACAACCCAGAGGTAATACTATATCATTTTTGTTATATTAAATATTTTGCTACCACACATCCTAGACTTCTCAAAATTGCCAATTAGAAATGTAATATAACAGAATGACTCAGTGTAGTGTCAGTGCCAGAGGGGCCCATGTTGAAGCGTTCAGGCTGCAGCACAGTAGCCTTTAGCACAGAGGCATTTCGACTCTTTCGGGGGGGATTTAACCGAGATTTCCTGCTCCTTATTAAATTTTAATCTCTCTTCTATGTCTCCTTTTCTCCATTTTGGACAGAAAAATAGTCCTTCCTCTGTGTTGTGCTGCCAACCAACAGTGGCTGCATGTGTTCAATGTGTGCATCTGCGTGGAAAACTGTTTTATCAGCAAGTCGAGTGAGCATGGGAAATGATTGGCAGAGGATGCATATTAAGTGGATCGACGAGGAGATAAAGATCTAAAGCTTTTATTCTCCTCTTTCCATCTGTTTCTTTCTTTTTTTTTGTTCAATGTCTTGCAATGATTTCATGTCTCCTTTATAATTTTCCCTACTCCAGCTAATGCTCAGGTCTTCCTTTAAACATCATTAAATGCTTTACACTTAAGCTTCAGGCACCAAGCTCAGTGTTTTCATGGAGCATAAACTTGGACAGATGCAGACTACTAGTGATTTTAACTTTGTTTTTCCTACTTGGATATTTGTCCCAGCTCTAGTGCAGCTTAAAATTGTTTCCCAGTCCTAGCAAAAAAAAAAAAAAAAAAAGAGAGTGTGGAACAATTGACAGTGTGTTATTGTTAGCCCTCTAGAACATGTCTCACCTTCTGCACACACATTCTTAATTACACCCACATGCTCCACTCCCACATGGACTTTGACCATTTCAAAGTTATTGAATAACTAAGACACAATGCAAAACTGTTATTCCAGTTTCTCCATTTGGTGAGAACTGTGGACAGTTTACATGACAGCTTGTTTCAAAATTATGTGTTCATCACAACTAGAGCCCATGATTAAAAGTCCATGATTCATAAATGAATTCATTACTTTTGGGTAAAGTAAGATTAAAATGATGCGCTCTATAAAAATGTTGTATGAGCTCCTGTCACATGTTGGCTTGTTATATTTTCTGGTCTGTTCTGTGGAAAACTGATTTTATGGGTCCGGATCAGACAACATGATGTCTGTACTGTCTGCCAGTTGATAACAAGAACAGTTCTGTATAAAACATTCATAGCCTGAGCTATGAATCCAGGTAAATATTATATTGCCATGACAGCAACATGTGCACGTTTTGCTTCTTTTTACATTAAATGCTGAAAAAAGCAATCAGAATTGCGTTTCTGACTTATTACATTTCTGTCACAACAATTCTGTGGGCTTGTTCAGGGTATGCTAGAAATGATAACACACCAGCATTTTACAGATTCAACTATTTTATGGAATAGAGGTCATCATTTTTGATATTTTCCTTCTCTTTCCTGACTCAATACAAAACACTGTAGTGTGGATTGCAGGGGCATGTATGTATATTAGGAGTTGCCATACTTACCTAATGTGTGTTGCCTTTTTGGAACTAAAAGTTTGTTCAAGAAGTGTTTCTAGAAAATTCAAATTTCTGTTTCAAGTAAACTACACTGAAGCGATTTAGCAAATATTAAAATCTTTCTTGACCAGTTGTAGGAGAGTTATTCAGTCTCTTATTAGTTCATACTTTTACAAAATAAGTGGCCAAAATCTCTGTTTTGGAGTGATTTGGAAAACACAATCTTGCCTTTTACTTCTATGTCATACGTTGAAGAATTTAAATGAGCTGATGTACACATTCTTTCCCCTTCTGCTCTTCTAAGTTCTTCCCTCTCCACCTTTTTGCCGGTACATCTAAGTTAACTGCAGGAACAGAATCGCCAAGTGTTGCCCTTTTTGGCAGCACACAATAGGAGCATTCACACCAGCAATGGGCTGTGTGTGGAGAGCAGGACGCTTAAAGAAGAGAGAGGAGGAAATTGGAGAGGGGACTCGGGGTGGAAAGGCCCTGAATTTGCCAGAGGAGACCTGTATGGCACGACGAGAAGGCAATCATACTGATTTACAGGAGATCGGATTCCTGGATGCCCTTGAAGTTTTCCCACTGGTGAGGTGAGGTCATCTCCTCAGTGCTCTCTAACACACAACTCCCTTCATAACAAAGTCGTCCAGACATAAGTCTGCATCAATGCATCAACTTCTTATTTTTCACTGGACGAGAAAAAACAACAAAGAGAACTTAATGTCAGTTTTTGTGCCTGTGAAAGTTTGGTGGTGACTCTTGAGTCAATGAAAGGCAGAATATTTATTGCCTTGGAAAGGTTTAAGCACAGAGGCCTTTATAAGATTATTTTTCTACTATTTTCTCTCGATTACCTAATCAGGGGCTTGTATAGAGTTGAGGTGCACTGCTGGGGCAGGAGGAAATCTGCAGATGTCTGCGTTTACCTGGAGACTCTTGCTTTTTTTTTGTTTTTCTCAGTCACAATCCTCCTTCTTGTTGTGCATATTGCGAACCCGCTGGACCAGGGGTAACTTTCCACGCCGCGCAAACTCAATCTGCAGAAAAGTTGAGATGACAGAGCATGAACTGGCAATGCGACAGATATCAGTCAGGCGAATGCAATGAACTGGATGCCTTTTTACTGGCCTGAAACATGTAATTGTGTAACATGTAACATGTGTGAGACCCCAGAGATCCGGTATTGTGTCAGTAATTCTGCCTTACTTTGACTGCTTCACCTTTCATCCTGTGCTCAAAAACTTTCATCTGCACAGTGCATCAGCCCTTATTTAATTATTAGCATGTCTGGTTCTGCACTCAAATTTACTCCCAGTGGTACTAACAGCATGTTCCATCTAATGAAGTCATCGAGCAAATAACAACCTTGAATTTGACCTTCTCCCATCTTTTCTCTTTCTGCAAACTTTCATCATTTTATACACTTTACTCCTCTCGTTTTCTTACAGTTTTACTACTCAATCAATTGACATGAGCTCATACTTCTTTGAATGTCTCTTGACCTTTGTCTATTTCTCGCCTGCTAAACGACAGAAAAACATGAGGATGGTCCACATGTGCTATCTCTTTGAAGTCACTTGGTTCTACTCATTTTACCCTTTTTACTGGGTGTTAGGTGTTTATAGTCCGAATCGATGTGAGCTGCAGAAGCAGGTATATGGAATCGAATGCCATTAGCAGGCTGCTATTGCAAGACTGCTGTCACACTTGAGTTTAGGCTACATGGGTTTAAATGTGAGAAAATTAAGAAAATCTTGTGAAACATACACTCTTAAGTTACATATGTATAACTTAAATAAAATGTAGTACGTATATAAAATTAAACCTTGAATAAACCCTGGTAATTTTGGTTTAAATGACTAATTTTGTCAAAATTGCTTTTGGCATTTAGGAATGTCAAAAAGTAGTGTTTTGGTTCAACATAAGAAAGCCTAACACATTGCACTTTTACTCTACACCTGAGAGTAAAGTTGTTTTATTAACGTCTGATTGGCTAAAGTTAAAACCTACGTGGAATTTGTGCTTAATTTGGCACAACCTGACATTCCCAGACATATCTGAGTTGCTCTGAAATCATCCTAGTTCCCTTTTGATTTTCCTATCAAAACCCCTCTGGATGTCAGAACACCGACCTTCATCCAATCAGACTAAACACGGCATGTGACTTAAAATCGAGCGTGTAAAAGAAAAAAATATCTGATGATGAATTTTGACAGACACATTCTGCCAGAGCAAATAAGCATGAGCTCTGAGACTATTTGATATCCAAGGCTAGTTTTGGCATATCTTGAAGCAGACATTGGATATTGTTCTGGTTGGTTGGTTGCCTTGGTGGCATCCCAGCATACACACACACACGCACACACACGCCTGCGCACGCCCACAAACCGAGAACAGACTTACCTAAATCTTGTTAGATTTAGGTAATAAAGCTACTTGGATGGGATTAAAACCTAATATTTCAAAAATAATTGAAAAAGGTAAGGAAAAAAGAACAAAAAAACAAAGCGGTTTCATATGCTTTGAATGTTATTGCAAGTCATTAAAGTCATCTTGGAATGAATGAACCACCCATGGAACTGTTTTTGGAACAGAGGACAGTCTCAGAAAAGCAAAAAGGAGCTTTTTAATGTTCCCTATGACATATCCTACTTCAGTTTGCTTTACAATATGCCTTACTTTTACTCCAGTTTACTTAACTAATGATTTAAGGGAAACAAAACCGCTTTAGGCAGGAGATTTTTTTTTTTTTTTTTGCTGGCAGAGAGAAAAAAATAATAATTTTCCTGAACAGCAACCAAACAAAACCTGAAATTTACCACTGCCACCTAAAATAACAGATGTTAATTTCACATTATGCATGCAGATTTTTGGCCACCTTTGCACGCAATCATGGTCGTGTTATGGTCAGTCTGTTTCTCTGGTGATTATTTTATAATGTGGAGAAGTGTGCAGTGGATTCAAAGACACAGGGACTTGTGACCACAGCTCAAATAATAGGCCACGATCTGACACCTCCAAGTGCTCATCAGGCTGAGGGAAGAATTACCTCATTGAAATGAGGCAGACGCCAAATAAACCTCAAAATACTCAGTTTTCAAGTTCTAGACTTTTCTCCTTTCTGTTTATCATATTATTGCTTTTTTTTAAATACACAAGTCTTTCAGGTAAAAGCAGAGCTGACTGCCACAAGATTAATTCACCTTTAATTTGCATCTACTATGATAACATTTTGTGCTGCAACTAATGACTTAATATAACGGATATTTAATCTACTCACAACTTCATGTAAAGAAATGTGGCTATGTGATATTGACTAAAAAAATTGATATCGACTTGCACTAGGTAGCTGAGATATATTTTCATTCGACTCGTCTCATCTTCTGTCATATCCCATCTGAGTTGTCCATCAGAAATATAAGTGATTGAAATAGGAGAAAACATATCATCTGAAAAACAAAGATCACACACAGTTCATTTAACTTACTGCAGACATTTAGTTGCTATGGCTACTTATTTCCATAAATGATCGAAATTCTTTATTACAGAGGCAAATGACATGATACACAAACTAATTTCAAGGCACTTTGAAAAAAAAAAACAATATTCAGGGAAGGAGTTATCATGAAGCTCTGATCGACCAATCGGAGATGGATCTCAGGAAAGAAGTAGCAATGTATGCTACGCAGTTTAAAATAAATTACTTCTATGAAGCTACGAAAAATGTCAACAAACTATTATTATTGACAAAATATGATCTCCTGATATTGAGCAGTTTTAATATTAAAGCTTTCGAATATGTAATCATTCTATTAAATAGAAAAGACAGTTTCACATTTCAGTTTGTGTCGATCAGTATTTGAAAGTGGCTGATTATGAAGTGTTTTACGTCTGAATTTCTATGGTTGCAAAGATCATTTCTATTTCTTCATGTGCTAACAGGTGTTCACGCAGCACTTGTCGTGTGCGTAGAATTTGTTAGGACGTGAAAGTATTCACATTTTGAAGATCTCTTGAAATCATTGGCGAATGATGCAGTTTGTGTAGGTTCAGATGTGTTTATGTACATTGCAGTTTATTTACAGGTAGAGCACAGAAGGATGTTGAAAGAAAATGGAACAAGTGTGTACAGAGACGGGCAAACGAAAAGAAAACCGGGTTAGAAAAATAATTGTACTGAAGGCTGATTTCCATAAAAAGCAAAACTAAACTGGTCTCATAATTAGCATCTATTTTGAAGAAATGAAAATCACATATCTGACAGATGATCAATAAGAAAAAGTTGGTTCTAAATTGCAAATTTCAATTCATTCCAAAGAGAGACGACATTCATTATTTCTACAAAATGCAATTATTCATCATTCAAAACTAGGTTTGGTGATGACAAAGTTATTTTTTTGTTTTTTAAGGAATGAAATGTGCATCCCACCGCAGACCATAATGTTGCAAAAGTGTAATTCAGACACGTCAGCTTGATGGTATGGCCAGCAAGCAGCCTGGGGGTTTTAAACCAGTTGCAATTTTATGGTTGGAATTCAAAGTGGAAACGATCTAGAACAAGATGCTTTTCTGCAAAATGTACAGTGCTTCGCAAGTATTTAACTTTTTACACATTTTGTCATATCTCAACCACAAAAATGGATGCATTTTACTAAGACATGATATGATAGGCCAACACAAGTCCAACATCTTGGTGAAAGAGAAGGAAAATCAAACTTTGCTTTTCAAATCCTTTTCAAATGAAATTCTAAAAAAAATTGCATTTGTATTTAGACAGAACCACCTTTCACTGCTGAACAGTTGAACGTGTTTTGGCTTAAGTCTCGACAAGCTTTGTACATACAGGCTGAATTTTTTCCTGTTCTTCCGTAACCCTAGTCAGATTGGACAGTTTGTCCACATAGGAATTTTCTATCTTCACAGACAAACTGCATTTATCAACTCTATTTACTAATTACGTGACCTCTGAAGGGATTTACCAAATTATTTAACACAAATGTGCACCTTTGGTATGACGTAAACCATTTGTTCCATTCTGTTGTGGAAATGCTATGCAGATGTCGCATGAGAACGCATGAAAAACAGCTAAGACTATGTATTTTTGTTACCTTTATGTTTATCTTTTCACCTATGGTGTTAAGAGCCATTTTGCAGGGTCTAATTAATTAGACCCTGCATAGCTGCAGGTTGCAGAGTACTGCTTTATACCAATGAAATACTTCCATCCATCCATCCATCCATCCATCTTCTTCCGCTTATCCGAGGTCGGGTCGCGGGGGTAGCAGCTTCAGAAGGGAGGCCCAGACTTCCCTCTCCCCAGCCACTTCTTCTAGCTCCTCCGGGGGAATCCCGAGGCGTTCCCAGGCCAGCCGAGAGACATAGTCCCTCCAGCGTGTCCTGGGTCTTCCCCGGGGCCTCCTCCCGGTGGGACGTGCCCGGAACACCTCACCAGGGAGGCGTCCAGGAGGCATCCTGACCAGATGCCCGAGCCACCTCAACTGGCTCCTCTCGATGTGAAGGAGCAGCGGCTCTACTCTGAGTCCCTCCCGGATGACTGAGCTTCTCACCCTATCTCTAAGGGAGAGCCCAGCCACCCTACGGAGAAAACCCATTTCGGCCGCTTGTATCCGCGATCTCGTTCTTTCGGTCATGACCCAAAGCTCATGACCATAGATGAGGGTGGGAACGTAGATCGACCGGTAAATCGAGAGCTTCGCTTTTTGGCTCAGCTCTCTCTTCACCACGACGGACCGGTACAGCGCCCGCTTGACAGCAGACGCTGCGCCAATCCGCCTGTCGATCTCCCGCTCCCTTCTTCCCCCATTCGTGAACAAGATCCCGAGATACTTAAACTCCTCCACTTGGGGCAGGACACCCCCCCTGACCCGGAGGAGGCACACTACCCTTTTCCGGCTCAAGACCATGGCCTCGGATTTGGAGGCACTGATCCCCATCCCGGCCGCTTCACACTCGGCTGCGAACCGCTCCAGCGAGAGCTGCAGATCACGATCTGATGAAGCCAAAAGGACCACATCGTCTGCGAAAAGCAGAGATGAGATCCTAAGGCCACCAAATCGGACCCCCTCAACACCTTGGCTGCGCCTAGAAATTCTGTCCAGGAAAGTGATGAACAGAATCGGTGACAAAGGGCAGCCCTGGCGGAGTCCAACTCTCACCGGAAACGAGCCCGACTTACTGCCGGCAATGCGGACCAGACTCTGACACCGGTCATACAGGGACCTGACAGCCCGTATCAAAGGGCCCGGTACCCCATACTCCCGGAGAACCCCCCACAGGGCTCCCCGAGGGACACGGTCGAACGCCTTCTCCAAGTCCACAAAACACATGTAGACTGGTTGGGCGAACTCCCATGCACCCTCCAGGACCCTGCCGAGGGTGTAGAGCTGGTCCAGTGTTCCACGACCAGGACGAAAACCACACTGCTCTTCCTGGATCCGAGGTTCGACTATCCGACGGACCCTCCTCTCCAGGACCCCTGAATAGACCTTGCCAGGGAGGCTTAAGAGTGTGACCCCTCTATAATTGGAGCACACCCTCCGGTCCCCCTTTTTGAACAGGGGGACCACCACCCCAGTCTGCCAATCCAGGGGAACTGCCCCCGATGTCCATGCGACATTGCAGAGTCGCGTCAACCAACACAACCCCACAACATCCAGAGCCTTAAGGAACTCCGGGCGGATCTCATCCACCCCCGGGGCCCTGCCACCGAGGAGCTTTTTAACCACCTCGGTGACCTCGTCCCCAGAGATTGGAGAGCCCAACCCAGAGTCCCCAGGCTCCGCTTCCTCAGTGGAAGGCATGTTGGTGGGATTGAGGAGGTCTTCGAAGTACTCCGCCCACCGGCCCACAACGTCCCGAGTAGAGGTCAGCAGCACACCATCCCCACTATAAACAGTGTTGGTGCTGCACCGCTTCCCCCCCCTGAGACGCTGGATGGTGGACCAGAATCGCCTCGAAGCCGTATGGAAGTCTTTCTCCATGGCCTCTCCAAACTCCTCCCACGCCCGAGTTTTTGCCTCAGCAACCGCCCGAGCCGCATGCCGCTTCGCCCGCCGGTACCCATCAGCTGCTTCCGGAGTCCCACAGGCCAAAAAGGCCCGATAGGACTCCTTCTTCAGCCTGACGGCATCCCTCACCGAAGGTGTCCACCAGCGGGTTCGAGGGTTGCCGCCGCGACAGGCACCGACAACCTTGCGGCCACAGCTCCGATCGGCCGCCTCGACGATGGAGGCACGGAACACGGTCCACTCGGACTCCATGTCCCCCACCTCCCCCGGGACGTGTTCGAAGTTTTGCCGGAGATGGGAGTTAAAGCTCCGTCTCACAGGGGATTCCGCCAGACGTTCCCAGCAGACCCTCACAACACGTTTGGGCCTGCCAGGTCTGACCGGCTTTCGCCCCCACCACCGGAGCCAACTCACCACCAGGTAGTGGTCAGTGGACAGCTCCGCACCTCTCTTCACCCGAGTGTCCAAGACATACGGCCGCAGATCCGATGAAACGATGACAAAGTCGATCATCGAACTGCGGCCTAGGGTGTCCTGGTGCCAAGTGCACATATGGACACCCTTATGCTTGAACATGGTGTTCGTTATGGACAATCCATGGCGAGCACAGAAGTCCAGCAACAGAACACCGCTCGAGTTCAGGTCGGGCGGGCCGTTCCTCCCAACCACGCCCCTCCAGGTCTCACTGTCATTGCCCACGTGAGCGTTGAAGTCCCCCAGCAGAACAAGGGAGTCCCCAGGAGGAGCACTCTCCACTCTCTAAGGACTCCAAAAAGGGTGGGTAATCTGAACTGTCGTTCGGCCCGTAAGCACAAACGACAGTCAGAACCCGTCCCCCCACCCGTAGGCGGAGGGATGCTACCCTCTCGTTCACCGGGGTAAACCCCAACGTACAGGCGCCGAGATGGGGAGCAACAAGTATGCCCACTCCTGCCCGACGCCTCTCACCTTGGGCAACTCCAGAGTGGAAGTATGTCCAGCCCCTCTCAAGGAGACTGGTTCCAGAACCAGAGCCGTGCGTCGAGGTGAGACCGACTATTTCTAGCCGGAACCTCTCGACCTCACGCACTAGCTCCGGCTCCTTCCCCACCAGAGAGGTGACATTCCACGTCCCAAGAGCCAGTTTCTGCAACCGAGGATCGGACCGCCAGGGTCCCCTCCCTCTGCTGCCACCCATCCCACACTGCACCCGACCCCTTTGGCCCCTCCCACGGGTGGTGGGCCCATGGGAGGGGGGGCCCATGTTTCCTCTTCGGGCTGAGCCCGGCCGGGCTCCATGGGTAAAAGCCCGGCCACCAGACGCTCGCCATCGTGCCCCCCCTCCAGGCCTGGCTCCAGAGTGGGGCCCCGGTGACCCGCGTCCGGGCGAGGGAACACCAAGTCCAAAGTTCTTGTCCATCATAAGGGGTCTTCGGGCTGCTCTTTGTCTGGTCCCTCACCTAGGACCTGTCTGCCTTGGGTGACCCTACCAGGGGCATGAAGCCCCAGACAGCATAGCTCCTAGGATCATTGGGACACTCAAACCCCTCCACCACGATAAGGTGGCAGCCCATGGAGGAGAAATACTTTGAAGTTGTAATTTACAGATATGAACATTTTTATGTGGTGTTAATATGCTATCGTATCTTTTGTGTGAGATATTCATATGATATACTGCAGATTGAATATGTTTTATTTATTTTTTATGGTAAAAGCCATATCTCATACCATTTAAGCTGCCACAAAAGCCAAAAGATACGTGTCAAATGACTAGTTATGTTATTCTTCAAGTTTCTACACTTGAGCCTAAAAAAGCAATTAATTTAAAATTCAAAGATCTTTTTAAGACATGTTTTTAAAAGACAGAATGTTTGGCTGATAGAGAAAAAAAAAACACGTTTGTGTCATGTCTGGGATTTTCTTTTCTACAAGATAAAACAGCTGAGTAAACATCCTCCAGAAGCGGTAATTTCATGTGTTCGTGCCAGCAGACGTTTGAGCCCCTTTTTAAGTTTAAAGGCTTTTCTTGGCATCGTGCACGTGTGCTTGCCTTCTTAGTGAAAATATTTAGAACCTGTAAATGCTGTTATGTCTAGACTGAGCCAGTGCTCTTTATGCGTGTGAAAACGGCTCCGTCCGCCTCTCTTGGTTTGCTTTAGATATTTGCAAAGAGGGGGAAAGTTTGGTGAAAGAAGGTGGCGGTGGTTGAGAAGCCGCCTGCCAGCCGTGTGGGTTCATGGTTGAGTGAGAATTCATTATGGTCACCGCTGTGGCTGAGGTTTATCAGAATTGGATGAATCAGCTCAAAGTTTTGTCAGAATTAAAGTTTGGTTCTCTCCGAGGTCTGTGGTTGGAACCAAAACTATTCAAGCACCGCTCGACCCGATTGTTGTATTCTGTCGTTTTGTAAAAGTTGACCTCACGCAACGTACAACGTTGAGGTGCCGTTCCGTCCGCTAGTGCAGGCTCGTATTTTCACCGCAAAACAAGCACCTCCTCTTCCTGACTGTGATGCCAGATCCTCACGCTTGGGTTTATCTGTGATCTCTCTGTGGCACGTGGTTTGGGAAACGTCTGGCAGTCTGGACCGGCACATGTACGGCTTAGGGGGTAAACGTAGGCCCTGCTCCTTGGGTCAAACCTCTCCGCCGCTGTTCATTTCATTAGTGGGTAGATGGCGCAGTGAGTGCTTGGCTTCAGTCGTTGGGGTTGTCTGTGTCTCTCTGGCGTGTCAGCTCAGTCCTCTTGAGGTGCTGCTAAATTACGGTTTGGAAGCTGCCGCTCATGCTTCGGTAGTTGTTGCAGCCCTCCTGCGTTTTTTAAGACATTGCACCAGAGCCGCATAACTCATGTTCATGAAAGGTGATAACTGCAGGCATCACGTCAATGTCAGGTGGTTTCTAGATATAGGTCTGTGAGGTTTACTGAACAAGTAGAGGTTTATCTTCAACCTTTTATGGTCTACTTCAATATTTTGGACTACACTGTGACAGTTTGGTTTTTTTCACATACTGAAGTAAATATCTCTTGAACTTATTCATACTTTCTCATGTTACAGTGACAAGCCCCAATGTGTTTTATTTGGATTTTATGTGACAAACCAACAGAGTTGTTAGGTGATCATTTCTATTTCGTCCCCTTCACTCTGATACAAAACAAAATCCAGTGCAACATATTAATTAACAGACTGCTGATCTCTATAACCAATATACGAAACACTTTAAACAGCATGAAACAACATTGGACGTCACCCTGAACGCAACTTCTCAAATAGAAAATGTTTTAATACCATGCTGTAGGGATGTTTATCTTCAGCAGGCTGTTACTGGTCATAGATGGTGGGAGGAAGGATTTTAAAAAATACATTTTGGGCTGAGGTGAAGGTTTGCTGTCAATTGCCAGTTGAGCTTTTGGCTATTGGCCATATAGGCAGTTGCCAAGAGCAGCATTAGAAATGGCCTCCTGTAATTTTGGATTGTTTAGAGATTGGCTGAAGGTGGGTCTCGCCCACTGCACTGTTTATATAAGAACCACCACTGGGCAAAAATATAAATCAATGGCTCTTATCAAGACATTTTCATGAGTTAGAGTCATATTTCTAACCCAGGGAAACAGGAAGTTCCTACACCTCAGATGAACAAAATGAATGAAAACAACGAATTATCAAAAAAAAAAAAACTGATGCCAATGTTGTAACACAAGTGGTTTGGTACAGAAAAAAACACTAATATTTTTTAACATAGTTTTTTTTCCAGAACATTTCAATGCATTGAAATTTTTCTTTGTCTATAAGGTTTGAAGATGCTGTTTCTCTCTAGATTTCAACTCTTTTCCTTGTAAAACAGCGGGCATTCAGACCTGCCTCTTAAATTGCTGCGCATTTGCGCTGAAACCACAGGCCCCCACACCAGACAAGCTTCCTTGCCAGCCAGCCAGAAAGTCGGCCAGCCACCAAACACTGTCTCACTAATACTGTCTGCCTTCTCCTATTTATTTTTCTTAACATCTCTTTCTTTGCATTCCTCATGTTTCTTTCGAGTGAAGATCTGTAGTCTCCAAAATGCATAAACAAACACGAGTTACAGATATTTATGATGAATCTCAAATATACAGCTAAAGGAATTCTTTGGTAAATGGCCGTAAATCAAGAATTTGGGCTATCTAGCTTTAGTTCCCAAAAGAAATCGCAGACTTCAGGCTAATCTCAGCACATGTGGTGCCAATGAACGCACCTCATTTTCTAAGTGCTTGTGATTTAAAGCGTGCCATGAATTCCCAAATTACTTCCAATCCTGTTGCCAATTAACCATTTTGTGTAATGAGATGTAATTGTCAAATTAGAAGATGTCAACTTATATTCATATGAACGCTGCGCCTCGGCGCAGACGTTCATTGCGCAAACTTTTCTCTCTCGTGCTGAGAGGAAAACAAGCAAATGACAACCGCAAACGCTGTGGAAGTAACCGTCTCACAATTACTTGAGGACAGAAAGATCCTTCTTCCCTCTATAAATTACCCAATTTCATAGAAAGAGAAACTTGATGCTGCTACTGCACACACATGTACTGACATGCATGTATACCGTAGAGGAATGCGGTGACAAATATAGAGTGGTGTGAAATATTTATTTGTATGAGTGGAACTTTTTCACATTTTGTCACATTACAACTGTAAAACTCAGTGTGTTTTGATTGGGACTTTATGTAGAAGAACAACGAAGGTAGAGGATCATCTTTAAAAATATGTTTTCCGCATTATTTTTGCAAAGAAAACTCTTAAAGGATAGTCTTGTAAAAATTTTACAACACATACCGATTTGGACTTAGCCCTGGGCTTTGACTGGGCCATTGTAAGACGTGAGTACACAATTTGATCTAAATCATTTTGTTGTAGCTCTGACAGAGTGTTGAGTGCTATTATCCCAGTGGAAGACAGACTTCCATCCCAGCGGCAAGTTTAGAAATCCTCAGATCACGATGCTGCCACCACCATGTTTCAAAGTGGGGACGGTGCGTTGAGTGAGATGTTCATTGTTAGTTTTCTTGTACACGTAGCATTTTGCATATTGACTGGAGTATTTAATTTGGGTCTAATATGATCTGAGCACCTTCCGTCACATGTTTGGTGAGTCAAATTATATGTGTCAAACTTTAATTTTTGACTGTCACGACTTCCTGTGACCTGTCCATGGTGAACCTCACTCGGAACGTTAACTGGAGATGGGCACCAGCACCCCTCTCGACCCCACTAGGGACAAGAGTGTTAGAAAATGGATGGATGGATGGACGACTTCCTGTTAGCATTATTTTTCCTCGTGTCGTTTCCAGCAGTACTTAATGAACCCTTTATGCAAGGCAATTATTTGGTTTATTGTATTTGCTGCGTACCTTCACTAAAACATGTTAGAACGCTCTGTGTTTCTGCTTAATTTTGTCTTTTCCACTCAAATATTCATCACCTGTCTTTTGCAAACTTGTTATACAGCGCTGTAAAAGTACAGCACAGCTGCGTGCTAATTGCCTCAATAAACCTCTATGTAAAAATGTTTGCTATGCAATAAAAATTAACCACATTTACAGAATTTCCTTGCCTAATAAAGTGGTGATATGGTTGGCATTTATATGCAGTTAGTCTGAGCCTCAAAATACATTTTGCATTCCAAATCATTAAAAACCTAACTCTTTATCCCAAATAGGGCTTAAAAGCTTGGGGGTAGAGTTGGATTTGGAATGCATCTTGGTTTTGCAGGTTGAATCCAGTTGCGCGCACTTAATATTGCATGTTTTTTAGGACCAAAAACATGCCAAGTGTCCTCAGGTGGTTTTCCTGTTAACATAGGGCCATGGCTGTAAAAATATTTGGCCAAAGGCAATGTGGCCGTCTTTACCTGAGGTTAATTTGAGTTGACAGAAAGGCATACTGTGGATGCCTAAGATCATTAAGATCTAAAGTTGTCCCTGTTGCCGGTTCAGTTAGAAAAATAAAAATAAAAGCATGCTGCTGTTAACGTAAGCTACATACTGAATGGAAAGAAGTCTGTGTAAATATATTTGAGTTTGAAACTTAGGGAATTAGAAACATGGCAGTCATGATATAAGGCTCCACAGCCACCACTCATTTCACGGCATCTATTTTCCAATGACCCAGATTATATTGCGATCTTTTAAAGTGGTTTTTACTAGTAGTTTACCAAACTTTCTTATTTTCTGACCTCTTATTGACCCAGTTATCCAGTTTTTTGCAATGTGTTTCCAGGCATGTTATTACTACTATCCAATGCCACATTTACACAGAGCTGGTTTTCAGTGAAACCAAAACATTTTTGTTGAGATCAAGCCACTCGTTTACACGTCTCCAGTGATTGGACTCTCTGACACCGGCACTTTTTGAAGCCCGCTCTGAGTGGGAGTTTTCGGGAACACCCCCGCGGAGGCGTGAAGAACTCCGCAGACGTGAAAGCACACGTGCACAGAACACACGGCTGCAGTTTGTTCTATGTATGCAAGAACAAACTCAAGTAAAACAATGGCGGATTGCATTGTGTTGCATATGCTACTTAACCTGTTCAGTCTAACATAACATTTGATACGGAATATGTATGTGTTGCATGAACACTTGGTTCATTGGAAATGGGTTACCGTTTTCTATATGAGGTAGAAGTTAGTGAGGTGGAAGCTAAGGTAGCCAAAGCACATGCTTGCTTCGACAACATGCTGAAATCACAGTGCCAATTGGTGCCTTAGGCTTTAACAACAACAGATTAAATGTCTTAGCGATGCTGTCTAAACATGGAACTTTTCACCAGTCAACATCCGAAAAGATTCCAGACAGAAGTCTTGAGTAAACATAGCATAAATGACCAGTTTTGAAGGGCCAGTCAGAATTTTACTCTTGATCAGAAACAATATCAAGCATAACCTAATTATAGTGACTAGTAGTAGTTGTTTCTTATCATCTTCAAAGTCTGCTCACCCTTCTAAGACCTCATGAAAATGTAATCTACCAGGCCTTTCTAACCATAAAACAATAATTCACTAGATATTTCTTCTGATTCAGATTTTATGTAAAATTGTACATTGTTAGAACTTGGCTTGTTGCCAGGTGGCGCCCTGTTACCTAAACATACTGTAATTCACATTAGCTCCTAAGAGCAAGTCATTCTTTCATAAATGTTTGCAGAAGCAGTCTGATTTTTCACATTGGGGAGTATGGATGTGATTAGACACAAATTCAATGACTTGAAGGAGTGAGCAAATACTTTAGCAGTATGATGCACTTTAGAAATTTGTAATACTTAAAAATAAAAAATTATGAATATTTATCAATGGAAGAGAGTTGAAAAAGGTTCATTGAAGCTCATAGATGAAAGCCTTTATACCAGAACGAGTTTTCAACTTGTCTTTCTCTCTCACCTACAGATCTTTGTGTGTATGAGAAGCTGGGGATGCCGGTGACCATGCTGTTGGCTCCTGTCTGCTTGCTGCTGATGCTTGGGGGCCGTGCTTTTGCTGGAGGTTACCCCCCCATCCCTCATGTGAAGTACATGCAGCCCATGATGAAAGGACCTGTTGGGCCTCCGTTTCGAGAGGGCAAGGGACATTATGTTGGTAAGTAATCCCTCTTTCCACTATCATTTGTTTTCACGTTCTGCAAACCACACGGAGGAACAGACCACACAGCCGTTCTGCAGCCTAATAGGTCTATTCTCTTTCTGTAAATAGACCTAATATTTGAAACCTATGTTCAACGTACACAAATATCCCTCCTCTGGAATCTGGCATTGCTCAGTAGGGGCCTATTAAAGGTCCGATTGCCAAATGTTAGTTGAAGTGAGTGAGCGGGGCTAGTTGTTCCTCACACCATCTGGATGCCGTTACTTCAATGTTTTTAATCACATATTTTCCAGGAAAGAAAATAAATTACTTAAAAAAACACTCAGGGGAAGGAGAATAGAGGTGAGGGGATGGGTGGTAACCATCACTGTACAACAAATGCATACTATCGGACTTAAAGTGTACCTGACCAGTTCTGGATCATGTGAGAGGTGGCGAGTGTAATCAGAGGCCCAGTTTTTAAAGCAAATGTAAGTACATAAAAGGGTGTTAAAAAAAAAGATGAGTGAGATGGGGAGACTGTTTGATGGTGACGTTTAGCACCTAACTCTCCTGTTGAAACTTCAAAGATCTGTCAAGAGCGTCAACAAGACCACAGGGATTCCTTTTTTCCGTAAATAGTGAGCTCAGACCTGAGAACTAAACACTGCTCTTTGATGAATGGTTCAAATAGGATGTATGATTATACTGCCACTCAGTGGTCAAGAGTCCTCACTACGTCGCTACACTGTCACCTGACTCACAAACATGCAGACTTTCAAAACAAATGAACGTGCTGAAAGAGAAAAAGACATTTCTTGAATTAAAGTGTCTTTCATAAAAAATAATGCTCATTAAATTCTAAAGAACGCAAATAAACAAAAGAATCGTCTTCTGTACCATGTAGCAAAATGAAAGGTAAGACTTAGAAATTAGGTCGGATCTTAAATGTCCCATATTATGTTAATTCATTTTAAAAAGTATTTCAAAAAAATAGATTAATTAATCAAATAAACATTGCAAATTAGAATTTCCTTTTTAATTCATCAATAAAGAAATAGAATGACTGAACAAAACTTTGTCACCATAAACACTGAGTGCATATAGAAAGCAATTTCTGAATGGCCAATGCTTTTGCTTAACAGCCTTTGGTAAATTACTGTCAGTATGTTTTTTGGTATACTTTCTAGTAAAATGTGTTTGATTTCATGTTTCCTATTTCAAAAGTACAAATGACTTCAAGACTTATGCAGTACCAGCAGAGGGGAGTAAAAGCTCTAAGTTAAATGTTGAATATCAGAGCTAAAGCTCTAGAGACTGTTGTACTGAAAGGCACTTCAACAATCTAAAGTCAAATCCTCAATCGAAAAGGTCCTTTCTGATTTTATATCTGAAATTTAATGTTCCTATTTAGGCTTCTGCATCTTTATATGAATTGTGCTCATGTATCCCAAATATTATTCCTTAATTTGTTTGTAATTAATTTATTCATATTATATTAATGAATCTATATCTTGTCAGTTGTTGCATATGTATGAAAAAGAAAACAATAAAAAGATTGTTTAAAATACTTAATTTAATGTTAACATCGTGACATGGTGTCAGCAGATGTGTGACATCTAAAACAGTTATTGTAAGAACAATATTAGTATGATAAAAATACTGTAAAAGAGAGCTGCAAACAGGATTACACTGTGGAATAACTTAAATGGCTTTAGTTCTTTGCAAAATAAAAAGAGGGAAAGCAATGATTACTCTAACTACTTGATTCTTGTTTTTTAGATATGCCACCTATGATGAAAGGGGAACCAGGTCCTCAAGGGAAACCTGGACCAAGAGGCCCTGCTGGGCCACCAGGATTACCAGGAAAGCCTGGACTGGGAAAACCAGGTCTCACTGGACAACCAGGGCCTCAGGGACCTCCAGGGTTTACAGGAATTGGTAAGCCTGGACTCCCAGGTCTTCCAGGAAAGATTGGGCCGAATGGAATGCCAGGAGTTAATGGAGAGGTTGGACCTCGTGGTGAGCCAGGACCCCGTGGACTTCCTGGGCCCCCTGGTGTCCCAGGCCCTGCTGGTTTATCACTGAATGGAAAGCCTGGACTCCCAGGTATCAGAGGTCCGCCTGGAGCTCGGGGTGAGCCAGGATTAAAAGGTATTTCTGGCCAACCAGGTGAACGTGGACTTAAGGGTGAGAATGGTAATGGGAAACCAGGAATTCCAGGTATCAGGGGCCCACCAGGTCTAAAAGGCAGTACAGGACCCCCTGGTTTTCCAGGTATTGGCAAACCAGGACAGAAAGGTTTACCAGGACCGCCTGGATTTAAAGGTGATGAAGGATTGCCAGGAAAACTAGGAGAACCAGGACAGCCTGGGCCACCAGGTCTACAAGGTCTTCCTGGGCCAGCTGGGTTGGGGAAGCCTGGTCTAGATGGACATCCAGGAACACCAGGTCCTGTGGGTCCTAAAGGTGAACAAGGGACTCGAGGAAATCCTGGAAATCCTGGCGCACCCGGCTATGGAAAACCTGGTCTAAATGGGCCAAAAGGAGAAAAGGGTCATGGTGGATTTCCAGGTGTCCCTGGGGACAAGGGAGAACAAGGAATCATTGGTCCAATTGGGGTGCCAGGTCTTGATGGACAACCAGGACCACAAGGCATTCAAGGTCCAATGGGACTTCCAGGAAAACATGGAATGCCAGGGCTGAAGGGAGAGCTAGGACCCAAGGGACCCCCAGGACTGCCTGGACTCAAAGGTGACCAAGGCCCCAGTGGTATCTCTGGGCGACCTGGTTTCCCAGGGGAAAAGGGCATCTCTGGACCTAATGGTCCTATTGGTAAACCAGGCCCTAAAGGTGAGTCAGGGCAAATTGGCCAACCTGGGAATCCAGGGTTGACAGGTTCTCCAGGGCCTAAAGGTGAGGTAGGCTTTATAGGGACTCCAGGAGCCAGAGGCCAGTCTGGAATTCCCGGTCTCCAAGGGCCTATGGGTCCTATGGGCCCACAGGGTGCCCCTGGACCACGGGGAGAAGCTGGACTTCCAGGGCCTCCAGGGTTAGGCAAACTGGGTGACAAGGGAGCAATGGGTCCACAAGGTCCACCAGGAAAACCAGGGTCTTCTGGGCTTAATGGTATGACTGGTCCACCGGGTCCTCCTGGACCTCCTGGCCCTCCAGGAAATGGCCAAACTGTTGCTGCAGGGGGCACTGATGCAGGACTGGGTGGGGAAGAAGTACCTGGGGACAGGAAGGGTCCTGCATACACTCAAGTTCTCTCTGCCTCACTAGCGCCAGCGTTCACTGCTATTCTCACCACACCATTCCCACCTTCCTCTCTGCCAATCAAATTTGATAGGACCCTGTATAATGGACAAAATGCTTACAGCACTTCTACTGGCATCTTCACCGCTCCTTTATCTGGCGTCTACTACTTTGCGTACCACATGCACGTGAAGGGAACTAGCCTGTGGGTGGCTTTGTACAAGAACAATGTGCCAGCCACTTATACCTATGATGAATACAAGAAAGGCTACATGGACCAAGCATCTGGCAGTGCAGTCCTAGAGCTTAAAGAAGGTGACGAGGTATGGGTTCAAATGCCCTCAGATCAAGCAAACGGCCTTTACTCTACCGAGTACATCCACTCCTCCTTTTCAGGATTCCTGCTCTGTCCCACATAACCTTTTCTTCTTCTTCTTCAAAAAAGTTCCTATATTTGTGACTCAGATCAGCATTACCCAAGACACCTGCAGCCATAATAGAAACAAAAGAAAACCCATAACATATTAAAAAAAAATATTACAATCACATTATTTCTTTCACCTCCAACAGTCTGTCTGAAAAAACAAATTGTGAATTCTATATGAAATGTAAAAAGGCAGGGGAAGGATTGTTATACTGTGTTCTTTTAATGTCCTTCAAATGTATGTTTTGGGTTATATTTTGTGATGTTTTTAGCCTATATTATTTTAATTATTATATTGTCATATTTTGCTATTATTTGAACCTTGTCATCAGTATCGCTTTTGTCTGTTGGATTTAGACTTGTAAGTGCCTTACACGTAATGAGTGAGTAACAGACCTTCCCGTGTGACTGCACATACTGTCAGACAATATGGTCACCAAAACGTGGGGCAGGAGGGAGACATGTTTCCCGGCAGCAGTCGCTTCTGTGTGTGTAATTTAAATAATTATTTGAAGAAAAAAAAAAAACCCTGCACAAAGAGTAACACTTCAACACAAGATCACAGTTTGTTCTGTGAAAAGAAATCAAGGCATTTGGTCCTCCAACACTTTTATTTTGCCCAACTTCTAAATTTCTATAGAGAAATTTATACTTTATTATTTGTTGGTATATGAACCTATTGGGTGCTATTAAGTTTCTCTGTGTTTTTTTGTATTTTGAGACAAATTAGGATGTGAATAGAGTTTGTATTTACATGCAGTAAGAAATGTATAACAAAAGCATCTGCAAATGGACAGTAAAGTCTGTCTACTGTTAGATTAGCTTAGATTGATTTTTTTTCCCCATTTGCACTGTTTTATTGCACCAGAGATTTTGTTTTCCCCAATACTCAATCTTTCATACATCTGATTCAGAAGGATATCCTATAAATGAATAATTCTACATCACTTACCAGTTCAAAACACAATGCCAGAAATGTCCCGTTCTTCTTATTAGAGAAAACAAATATGTGAAAATGGTAAAAGCTTGAGTGTACTCCAGAACCGGAGATGCTGATAAATTTCAAACAAAATGCCTGTGACTATGCCATCTGTGATTTTTGGCACTTCTAGTAAACATATGTACAGAGGCTTAACACTGTAAACTGGGTTATATAGAAAAAAAAAATATCGTTCTTTAGATTGATCATGCTTATTTGCTAGAAGGAAAAAGAGTCACCTTTTAGTAAAGAAATTCCTTACAAGCTAAAATAAGAAAAACTATGTTGTAATATATTTTTTTACCTCTTCAACAATAAATGAATCATATAGAGGCACAGCTGGCTAATTAAAAGAAAGGGTATCCAATTTGCCGATTCTTTTGAGCTTTGCTGGAAAAATAGAGAACCCCATTGGCTATTATCAACAATAACAATAGGATTTGTGCCAATCGTTTCTTGAAAATATTTCCCGTACTTAGCCGAGTTTAATAAACTATTAAATGTCATATTTGTGCGTCATTGTATAGGTGCAGTTCTATTTACTATGCAATTAATAAGGAGGCAAGAGAACATTTCCATTGTTCCAAGATTGATTCCAAGATTTTAATTTGTCGGAAATAATTTTCCCCAGATTGAAAATAAAAAAACATCTCCATCTCCATCAACCACCTGTCCTGGCTTTCTAAATTTGCACAACTCTTTTCCAAGGGCTCCAAATGGCCCCCGGGCCGCACTTTGGACACCGCTGTTTTGGAGCCTTGCTAACCTTGGAGATTCTGTTTCCATTTCCTATGTTATAAAGATTAAGATGCATCTGTCTCAAATTAATGGCTTCTTCTGTTGTCTTTTACATTTTTATAACTGCCCGCTTTGTCCCATCAAATCTGCACCACATGTAAACGGGAGGTCGTGGAGTTCTAAAAACATAAGCTTCTACAGAGTCTGATCGACTTACAATTGCAAACTATGGCAATATTGTCCCTGTATGGTTTGGCATTGGTGAGATTAAAGACAATTATTTATGTACAGGGTTTTTCTTAACCCCTCTGAACAAAATCCGGTTAAGTTGAAGGTTGGATTTTTTCCAAATTATTTCATCCGTAAGAGGAGTATTTATTATTATGTACGTTTACCAGCCGTGCCAACAACTTGTGATGTACGTCCAGAAGTCTGAATAAATAAGGATTTTCTAAGCAAATAAGAAAAGGGACCAGCAGAAGTTCACCAGTTGTGAAACACAGGCTGTGTAACATTTAACAAACCCCCAGTTTATTTCTAGAAGAGGCAGCAGGTCCGAGGTAAGAGCTCTGTGTTTACTCACTACTGCTGGATGAAACATTGAAGATCTTCCGGTCAATAACTGTGTGGGTGTATGTGTGTGGTGGGTTGTTTTTTTTTGGCTGTGTCATGTTGTCCCGTTCAAAAGTCAGGACATGAATATTTCAACGAACATAATAATAAACTTGAACAAGCTTACAAAGTCTTTGGAAACGCTATGATTTCATTAATGCTCCTCAAGAACGCTTGAGAATCGGAACATCAGAATGCTTCAGCTCCCTCTGGGTTTTGGCAGGAATTCCACAGGAGGTTTTACATCACGAGTCTCTGCTGAGAGGAGAAAGAGAAATAGCTACTGAAATAGATGATTCATGTGACATGGAAAACAGCCCAAGCTGAAACGAGATACTGATGGTAATATCGAGGAGCATTCATGATTAACACTGAATTTGCTGTTTTTCTACGTTTTGACTCATGCAAAAGGAATCACGGCTTGCTGCAAACTCTGAGCTGAACCAAGTCAAACAAGAAAAGTAAACAGTTTTTGAGATGTGCCGATTTCAGTAGCTGTTAGCAGGCGAAAACACACAGTGCCCAGCCGGGGCAAAATTTGTCATATTTGCAGTGCCTTGCAAAAGTATTCACGCCTTGAACTTTTACACATTTGGTACCGTCACCAAAACCTGCAGTGTATTTTATAGTAAGGATTTATGTTCACCGCTCCAGATGAAATACTTTGCAGAACCACCTTTCACAGCGATTATTTCATTCACACTAGGGATCCTCTACCAGCTTTTTGCACATCAAGAAATTGAAGCTCTGTGTCTGCGAACGTCGACTTTCAAGTGTTGCCACAGCTTCTACATTAAAAATGGGTCTTAAAGAAGGCATCTCCAAAGCGTTATACTGCCGTCTCCTCCCTGCTCGGCTTGTTGCAGTCTGTACTAATACTTCTTGTGGCTTTCTTTTTCAAGAACTTTTTTTGTGGACTGCAAGGCCAGTACATGTCCTGTCAAAAGGATTCTTGCACCTGATCTGTGGATCTCTGCAGCTCCTCCAGAGTTACCATGGACTTCCTGGCTGTTTCTTTGACTAATCCTCTCTATGTCTGCGACCTGTCACTTTAGGTGGGCCGTTGTCGTCTTCGCGGCTGTCCCGTACTCTCTGATGATCTTACACATTGAATTCCACCTTCAATATATTGGATTTTGTGGTTCCAGCATGAAACGTGGAAAGGTTCGAGTGATACTTTTGCAGAACACTGAGTTAAAGAGAAAAGCCCAAGTCTGCTCTTTTATTTCTCTGAAATCCAACAGAATCTGCTTACGTTGCCCAAACACTTGTTACAGTGAAAGAAAACAGCTTTACACCTTAGGTAATGGAGATGATCTTTGTGCCAAACTTTGAGATCTGCAATTAAAAGGAATGTGTGCTGTTAGACAGATTTTCTCCCCCCATAATTGATCCAGAATGCTGTCACTAAACAGTAACCCTTTAAGTTGCTCTAGAATAGCACTGCGAGGATGGTGCCTAATCAGTATTTTATACCAACACAATGCACTTACCCTTTCCTTCACATAGCATGAGCACACCAACAACTGCTTGTGTATCATTCAGTACGGTTCTGTATCACATTCTAAGACTTGTTTTGTGCTGTATGTTTTTTCTTTGTGTGTTTGTGTGTGTGTGTGTGTGTTTTGTTCTTTCGAACTCATCTTTTAGTTTTGAACAAAAGAAGCGCTGATGAGAGTCACACGTGCTTACTGCTCTCTTTCCTTAAGTTTTTTACAGACAATGTCACTTGCTTGCTGAGTTTGCATTGTGTGCAAATCATTTAACAAGTGTCAGTGAGATCCTAAAACGCAAATTATATATTTGAACTTGTTTTCCTTTTTGTCTATATTAAACAACAAAAAAGAAAAACGAAAAAAAAAAAAAAAAGAATCCCAACAGTTTTGCTTCGGTTCTTTAAGGGATATTTGTTTGTTTTTATTTTCAGTAAACACAAACGGCCATTCCCATTTGCACATGAAATTAATGGAGATGTATTTATACATTACTGATAATTTAATAGAGATGCCAAAACTGACCACCGAAGCCTAGAACATACAAATGGTATTTAATAGCATTGACTAGTTAATAGCCTTTGTAACATGTAGCTAGCATTCTAGAGTTGTTTGTGAAGGATTACTTGTGAACGTTTATTTTCTTACGTGTCACGTACAATGTAGTAGTGTATGTTTTTGTTGTTGTTGTTATACATGACTATTGCTTGCACTCTGCAATAGAATATGGGTATAAAATGCACTCCTTTTGATTGAAAATGTTTGTCTGCTTATACAAAATCTACAGTACTTGATTGTATTGATAACACATCAATAAAAATAGAGAAAGAAAACCTTGTGTACTCTTGTCTCATGCCTTGAAATACATCTCTTTGTGTGTGTGTAATCATTTTATATAATATAGGAGTATTTTAGTTTTTAATTTGAATTACTGAAATAAGTTAACTTTTAAGCGATATTCTAATACACTGAGATTAACTTGTGTGAATGAACAACACTTGTTACGGAGCAGATTTAAAGAACAGTATTTATTTTGTGTGCTGCACGGTTGGTTGTGGGAAGCTGTTGCAAGTAAGTAAATTGCCGCTAGAGGGAGCCACAGAACTCCAGCAAAGATACAGCCAGACTTATCTGAGGGATTACTGAAGGTCCCAGGCGGATGTGCCGATAAACCTTTGAGCCAGTTAAGATCCAAAAATGTACAGTAGATCCAAAAATAAGCACCTTACCAAGAGTACCTTGCTGTTAGATTTTAAAAGTATCAAATAAATACGAGGTCTGACATAGCATTGTAAATATGGAGAGATTAAAGATATTTGAATATGATTTAAGAATTAGCTGAAGATATTTTTTTTCAGTAATCTCAAATTTCATAGATGGACGATGGAGGATTAAATAATCTTAAATAAGCACGCTTGTATTTGTTTGGAATTTGATTCTACGGACACGTGACAAGTATATCTATATATAAAACAAATAACCCACGAGCATAGGGATGATTTGTTGTTCTAACTTTCTGGAACTGTCGTCACCATGGTGAGCTGTCATTATTCACCCGGATTCCTCTTACGTCTTACTGACGCAGCTCTCCGTGTTGCGTTTGGATGATTCTGGTAAACTAATGTAGCAATCGGTTTTTATCTTTGTTTTGTTTCAGTAGGGGGGGGGATAAAAAGCATTTTTCAAAAGTTGTATTCGGTTAGTTATCTATTTCGTTACAGGTTCAAATTTAAAACCGTCATATCAATTTTAAAGATACATATAAAATATTAAAGTTAATTCAAGAAAAAAGTTTCATCAAGAAGAACAGATTCAGAAAAAGAAAAGCTGAATTTCCAATAAATGCCAGTGTTTAACAGATTGTTATATTTTATATTAGATTATAGTAATAGATTTTTTTTTTCCTCTTGTAGCACATAAATGCAATGGTAAATATTAGTAATGGGTCTTAATTTGGGTGTGTAAAAATACAGTGTGTCCTTAATAAGTGATCGTTTGACATTTCATGTTTTACAACATTACAAAATTAAGAAGAATGTATTTTTTTTTCATTTGACTACGTTTTTATGGTGAATGGCAAATTTTTACTACTTTTTTTTACAGTTGCATTATTCTATGTCTGGTTTTTCTGTTATCATTCATTTAAAAGGTATTAATTCGTCTAAAGGAAGCTATATATTCTCCATTTTTCGTGTTTACAAAGGACGCATTTTGAAGTAGCTGCCAAAACAAGTCCAATGAAAAGAATTTAATGGTTTCCCATACTTCACGCAATTCGTATGTGCCCAGTAGGAATGTGTACATGGCTCTGAAACTGTTTTGTTGTACCTTCTAGTAGTTCGTATGATACAATTTCCGACGGTCCGCAAAGGCATCGGGAGTCTCCTCCCCTCCATCATAGCCCGACTTCCAACGAGAATTGAGGGTGCTACATTGAAGAGGAACAAAAAGGCGACCTGACAGCGGTGTTTTCACTCCCTCCACTTTCTCCGGGGTAGTTACGGGATTTCAATGTTCAGCCTGATCCTTGTAAGTATTCATTGAACAAATTACGAACATTGGCTTTCAATTTCTTTGTATGACTAATTAGAAGAGGGATGTTCCATGATACGAAGGTTTCTACGATACATGGCAGCCGCAGTAAGTTGCATGAGGGCTTGCCTGATAAGGCGAACCACTATGTTAGCCTAGCTTCATAGCTTAGACAGCCACGACTCTCGCCGCTTTTACACATAAGGTGTATTACGAGGCACGGAAATGTTACCAGTTTGTTTATGACCTCAGTGTTATGGAGTATACATCTGGGAAAAGTCTTAAGTTATTGAGACTTTCTCAGATTGAACGTTGCTAGTGGTGACGGCAAAATGCGGAGTTCGGCTAAGCTGCTAGCTAATGTAGCGGTATTAGCGTGCTATTGTGACCACTGCCATTTCCTAGAGGAAAACGGAACATTTCGAACGGGTTTTTATTGAACTGTCGGCAAGAAAGTCCACCGTGAACGTTTCAAAGGTGTTTTTTGCCAAAGCTAAATATTATTCGTTGTGTCACATTGGCGGTTAATGATACCTTTAATTGTACATTAAGCTTGCGAAACAGCTCAAGCTTAGCAGATTGTGTTGTACGATCTAGTTTGCCTTTAACCAGTGGTTAACGTTTTTTGTTTTACAGTTGCTTCAAGTGTAACTTTGACCGCATACGTACTATTATGACATCTTAATTTATAGCAAGTGGTGGTCATCTTACGTTCTGGGATTTAGTTCTTTCACAGAGTAACGTCAGTAGTTGTGGCACAACAGTCGTGGCTCCCAGATGGCCAAGACTGGCAATAGTTTAAGGCGACTGAGTTAGCCGGTTCCACCCTGAGTGACAAATGTTGACTCAATTGTATGGGTTGACCTATTTGTTCGAAGCCGTGACCCAAGCCACCATTTAAACTTGCTCTGTTAGTTTAAACTTTTCAAATAATACCTATATGGCTCAATGACGTATAAGGATTTCCACCAGGCTAAAATAAAAATTTTAAAAATATGTATACCCATTGCAATTGCTAGAACATTTGAAATGTTGAGCACATATAAATCATAATTTCACTTTAAAATTATGCCTTTTCAGAGGTTTTTTATCAATATGATTTGGCTTTGGTCTTAAAAGTGTCATGTGGTGCGACCGTGATTTATCTTAAAATAAGATATATTCCATGCTGTATTAAACATTTGTTTTATAAGTTTCCATTTATTTAAGGTGTTTAGAAATAAAGTTTATAAATTTCTTTACTTTTTTCTGGAAATTATGACATTTTTTCCCCCCAAAAAACTGTAAAATTCCATTTATAACAGACTTGACCACTATTTTTCTTCACCATTTCATCAAACTGTGATAATATATATATATATATATATATATACCATTCACTTGAGAATACTGTCTTAGTGATTCATATTTCTGCTCCAGAAACTAGATATTATTTTTTAAATTTAATAGAGTTGCTTCGTTAAGTGGTCGCACCACATGATGTATGGTCGCACCAAATGACTCATATAATAAATGTAGACCAATAAACAGGTCAAAATCTTTTTATTGCATACAAATATAATAACATCCAGTAACAGTTACAAAAACAAGTTTTTTGTGTTCTTTTGTGTCTAAAATTGGTGTCTAAATTAAACACACCAATTTAATTTACATAAAAATACAGGCAGTAATAAACAACTTTGTAACATTTCAAACATTGCAAACATGCTTCTTTCAAATCTAAAAGATTTCAATGAACTTCAGACTATCATGTTACTGCTGGAGACTATAAAGTCTATTTGAACAAAGAGAAATGCTTATTTTCAAGCATTTGTAAACCTTTCCCAGTCTTGGATGTTCAACCTGGAACTCCGTGATGTTGCTGGCTCAGGTTCTGAAATGACAGCGTGTACATCTTTCTTGTAGTAAAAGATTACATCTGGAGTTCGTGGCCAGGTGAACATGTTCTTGCCATCAGACTGCTGCATGGTGCTCACTTGGACCTCTTCTCCTACATCTTGAAGTACCTGGCCCACATATGGTACCTCATCATAGCTCACAATCACAAACTTGCCACTTAAGTCTTGAAGACTGGCTTGTTCCTTTGATGGTTCAGGACTGCTTGGTGCAGGTTCAATGAAACACATAGTTTCTCTCAGGTTGACTTTTACTGGCTGGTAACAGAGGCATGTTTTCATTACTGCATGCTTGCAGAAGCATGACACTTCTCTGTGACTGATCTGGGCTGCGCATGAAGACAAAACCTGGTGTATCTTCAAGGTTCCTTTCACAGCAGTTAAATTTTCTGGGATCAGCTCATCATACTTCTGTATGCTTTCATCGTTAATCCAGTGGTAAGTAATATTTGACCCAGATTTTTTGGCTAGCATCCCATACAAGTCCAGGGGTGTCTGCAGCTCACCACCACGTCTAACGTAGAGATCAGCATCCCTCTTTACAGCGCCACCAATGCCATCTGGGGCACCCTTTCCATGACACTTTTCTGAGTAGTTCCATGTCACGTGCTTGAACCCAGTCAGGAAAGGCACAGTACTAAGGAGGTAAAAGTTTGATTTGTTTCTATACTGTGTAACAGGTCCATCACTGATAATATGAAGAACTGTAATTTGTGGACTGGTTTCGCGAAGCTCTTTCAGTATGGGCTCCAAATGTGCCCACACTGCTCGCTCATCATGACGGAGGCTGTTTGACACTGTAGCATAAGATCTGGTGCTGTGGGCTTTGTAGAGGACAGCGGTGTGAATTGTGGCCTGTTTTCGGCTGCCTCCAAAATGATAAGACTGTATTTCTGTGCTCATCTTGCATGAGTAATTTTCAGAAAAGTCAATATGTAGAACAGCTTCTGATTCAGTCAGATTTTGTTTTAGGTCACGGAACTGCTCCGTTTGGTGGACCCAGTTAAACTGATGAATGGCAAGTGCTTCAAGCTTTTTCTGAAATAGTTCTTTTAAGTCCTGGATTGTTCCTGTATAGGTTTTTTTAAAACATTTGCAAAGGTTTTCTCACCAGTTGTTGACGTAACCCTCTCCCACTGTTCCCAAGAAATCTCAGTGCAGTCTGTGTCAGGGAATTCAATTTCATCAAAGCAGCACTTTACACATACACGATCCATGCATGCTTTGCTTTTGGGGTCACATACGATCATTTTCAATAACTCTGAAACACTGCTGGTCTTCAGCAGTCCTCTTTTAAATAGTTTGCTTACTAAAAGATTAATATTTTCATGTTCCATACAAGCGCAGGTATCTCTATCCCTGGTCTTTGGTTCAGTGATAAAGAATGGACGTTTTCTTAAAAATTGCCTGTATGACAGGGAAAGATGTGGCTCCACCTCTGTTTGATACTGTGCATGGAGTTCAATGAGTGGTTTTGTTAAAACTCTTCTCTGCATTTTTTGTTTATTTTTGGTGATGGTGTCTCTCTTCCCTGATAGAAGACGACTATTTTCATCTCTGGTCAGAAAGTTGACAACTGCTTGCTTTCTCTGTGTTGACAGTTTTTTGGATCCCCTTGGCTTGAATTTTTCACTTACATTTGCTTTTTGTTTTGCCATAATTCTCTTTACATTTTTTCTAAATTTATCATTTAGTTGTTTCATCTTAATCATTTGTTTCTTTAGATGGGTGAGCTGTTTTTTCAGTTCATGTTTCTGTTTCTGCAGTGTTGCACAATATTTTTTTTTGTGCTTTCTTTCTCTTTTTTGGAGTGGAGGACGTTGGTGGATTAAAACCTTGCTTAGTAAGGATGGGGTCTGTCACAGCTTGGTTGGCATTTTTGAGCTCTTGTGTTCTCTCAAAATCACCTAAGACAGGTGGAATATCCTCCATGGATGGCAGGGTTATATCTAAAACAGCATTTGCCATTTTCTTTCTTTTTCTGTACGTCTGGGATGCAGCCCTCCATTTCTCTCTTTGTTTCTTTCTCTCTGTTTGATGCATATCATCTGACTTTACATATATGATCTTTCCTTGTTGCTTTCTTCTTTGATAACTCTCTCTTCTCCTAGCTAGGTATTCCTCCCTTGCCACAGGGTCAGCATTAACACGCTGCCTATGACGAGCAGTTTTTGCTTGACTTGAGAGTGGCATCTAGTAAAATAGATGAAAACAAATGACAAAATACATGCTGTAAGTACCCCTGTCAAGTTATATGTTCCATTGTATTTTCATGATATTGTTCAAAATGATTAAAACCTATTCTGGAAATAATATTAAAAAAATAAAAGCACAAAAACTACCCTACAAAAGCATAAAAGTGTCATTACAAACACAATACAACGGTCGCACCACATGACACTACTTGGTCGCACCAAATGATATTTTCATGTTCAGTCAACATTAACAAGCAAATAATTAGCCTCCTTAAAAAACAAGCTAGCTTCCAACACAAGGCTAATATGAAATTAATATTTAAAATAGATATTTGTAGGAATATTTACTTATTAATAGTATTTTTGAGGTTACACTACATGATATCCAAATATGGACACTACATACCTACTGCTAAAACTGATACTTTTTATCAAATTTGAAAAAAGTAACAAACCTCTTTGCTGGCTCAGGGGGTTCTTGGCAGAATGTTGGCTGATGCAACTTCCTGTTTGTGGCTGGAATTCAAAATATAAGTCCAAAAATTGGAATTTCTTGACGGTCGCACCACATGACATTTTGCTAAATGGAGATTTTCGGACAAAGTTTGTTTAAATGTTATAATTGAATTATAACTAAAAATGCTCTGAAAATTTGTATAGGATGAAGAAAACACTTTGAAAATCATGCCAAATAGGAAAGAAAATATATTTGAACAGATTTAATGTTTTTTTAAGACATTTTTGAAACAGTAATGGAGTTCGGACAGTCGCACCATATGACATTTTGACACTTTAAAGACCAAAAAAATGGCCAAAAAGAATAGTTTTTGGAAGGTTAAAGTAGGTGTATATGCAGGAGGTATATTAAATATCTGTGGTTTATTTTTATGCGCTTAAACCTATTTTTAAGTGTTAAAAGTAGAACTGGACAAAATAAATGGGCGTCTTGTCATTGAGCCATATGTGTATATTTTGAACAGTTGGAAATCTGAAATTCTGGGCAATTGTATGTCTATCAATTAACACTCAAATATTGGGGGGAGGGAGAGCTAAAAAATGATCCTGTATAGATTGTTAATTGAAATTTAGTTTTATTATATGTACTTTTCAGTAAAACTTAAAAGAATCATCTATGCATTTATTAATACATGACTGTGTACTTGTACTCTGCAACAGTTTAAGGATTAAGATCACTTCAGGACATACTTGTTTAGTTTTTTGGGGTTTTTTTCATATGAAAAGTTCTGACTGTACTTTGCTGTATCCCAACATGAAATGAATAGACAATGCACTGAATTCTAAATTTATGTGTGTTATTAATGTGGATTTTAGAAACTAAAATTCCACAATAGCAAATAAGCAGGTTTGACGAAGATAGCAGAGTCCTCTAAAAGGAAAATCCAACAACTGTAACAGAACAGACTCGCTGATAGAAACATACCTGTTCCCCTCACAAATCAACCGAACTGACACCTTGTCTAACAGTTTACACACAGCCATAGTATTTCCACCAGTAATTTACTTTGATGCAGAAATTGCTGCTACAATCGAGGTTGGACGGGTCTGTAATTTATCCTTTCTGGTGTTTCTTGAAACAGAAAGCACCCCTGCATTTTAGCTTTTGTGGGCTGAAGTGAAATGAGGAAATGCAGTTGGGGGAGGAAGTTGACTTGAGCAGCTGTGACACTAAAGGCCACTGCAAATTCCCATGCCTCGCTGGTTTTTGATTTATGGCTGCTCAGTGATTCCGGTTTCGGTGCTGGTAGTAAATTTCAACGAGAGGGTGATACGATATTGACGCTCTAAACATTCCTGCCAACATGGGTGGATAAGTGAATGAGTAACAGGTAAGCTAATTATACATTCCTGCTTATGAGTGAGCCACAGCAAGGTGACCCACTTAGCTTGTAGTGGCAATAGAGAGTGAGGTATAGAAACCTGTGATATAAAGAGCTTTTTTTTTTTTTCTTTTGTTGACACAAAGATTATCCTGATGGTGTCTAATTGTAGCAACTGATTCAAAGGTTTGTTTCATGTAAGACCAGAATACCTGACAATCTTGAGTAATGCCACCTCAACTCTTTTATATGACTCATGCTTCAACACATACGGAGGTCATTCCTGCTGGTGAGCTGGCTTTCATCTTGAATCTAATTGGCGCATGATGCACTGGCCAGTCTAGACAGAGATCACACCTTGCAGTCATACGGTCTCATACTGCAAGGTATATGCTTATAAATGGATGTGGTGAATGAGACTTTGAGCTAGAGGGAATCCCATGTCATGCGGCTTGTCATGAGAAACCAAGTCCCCCCCACCGCCCTCCCACACAGACACACACTTGACTTGAATTTTCAGCTTCTTTTTTTTAAAGTGTGGTAGATTGAGTCCTAGTTAAACTTGAATGTCTCAGTTCGCAAACCTTTAGATGGGATTTCTTTGAGATAAACCTAGTCGTTGGTGCATGTTTGTGTGTTTTCACAGCAGAAACTTTTTTTTTTCCCCCCAGTTTTAAATCCTCGTTGTTTCCACTGCAGGACGTGGGCCAAATAAATTTTTCCCGGTAAGGTGTTGGGACTTTGTGGATGTACCTCGACACAAATGTCAAGGTTTGGTTTATTTGAGAATGGATGTCAAACATTTCTTAGCATTTTGTTTCTGTCATCTCCCACTTTAACTCAGTCGAAGACTCTATTTTACTTGAAATTCAGATGGAACTGCTGTTTTTCAACCATAATATTAAAACTCAAAATGAAAACTAATGTTTTATTTTGCTTGGATTTAAATAGATTAATAAACAGAGGCTGACTAAGTGAGTACTTCTCCTGTCAATGTCAAATCTATCTCAGTTCCTCAGCATTGAGTTTTATTAACCAACTTTAGGCTGAAGGAAGTGAGGCACACTGCAACGCTTATTTGGTTAATTTATCTTTGGGACACAGAGTTCTAGATTTAGCTCCTAAGGCTCTGTACATTTTCTGACTTTTTAGAGTGATTTTAAATGTTTCAGAGTGTAACCTCTGTGATATAAACATGGTATCACTTTACAATAATGGGCTGTAATTCTGACCACAGTACAGTTTCCTCTGCTCTGCTACAGATGTGAACAAATGGAAAGGCTGATTTAGCATAATTTGGTTTGATTAAATTCCATCTTTTCTTAGTTTGTATTGACTTTACTAAAGTTACAAAGTCTAACCGCTGAGGCTAAATCATTGGTATGAGTATATTTTTATTTGCCCCCCCAAGAATGATCAGAGTTCCAAGTTGCTTAACTTGAACCTCTAAAGTTATTTCTGGGGCTTCCAGGTAACTCAGCTGAATGTGCAGTGGTCTTATCTTATTGCCCAGCCCCAAGGGGAGACTTGCTTTCAAATAAAAGTAAGCAAAATAAAATAACCATGCTTTTAACTTGAGAGCAATTTTTATATAATCAATCTTCAAACTGCTCAAGTTATACGAAGAAAAAACTGTCGTGTTTTATGCGTACTATGTTACAGGAAAAAAAAGGTAGTGTTTTATCTGTGTAGAAATACACTGTGGCAGAAGGGGAAGTTCTCAGCCTTGGTTACCGTAACTGTGAAAGGCGAACCCCATGTACTGTAACACGATGCCAACTTATCAAAGCGGGTTACTGGGGGAGAACACCACCTGTGTTGTTGCCTGCTGGCTTTAAGCCCATCTAGCCACGGGGATCCTGTGAGTGTTGAAAGGTAGGGTGGAGAAGGCCTGTTCAATGTTGACTGGCTTTACATAGTTGTCTGAAATTGTATTTATTTTCATTTTTGTTTCTTTTTTTATAAAAAAAAAAAAAACCCCGACATAATGCAATCTTTGGCTTCGTTAAGGGTTATTCTTGTGCATTGAAGTTGTGATCACTTCTCACCGTGCGAGCAGCAATCTCCACTTTTTTTCTTTTTTTTTTTTCTTTGAACATTTGGATGCTCCAACTTTTATATTGCAGCGCATCACACTGTGTATGCCTTTTCAGTTTTTCTGCATAACGTATCTGTTAATGAGTCATGCTGTGTTCGGCACAATATTCGTTTACAGTTGTTGCCGTAGCGTTCAGTTAGAGCAAAGACACAGACTCGTTGGGACGGTCTGTCAGACTAACACCTCATGTAGATGCTGCTGCTGTGGTGTTGCCTGCTGAAACTATAGCAACAGGTAGGACTTGACCCTTGCTTTGGGTTTTTTCTTCTTTTTTTTTTTTATATGAAGTTGATGCATTGATTCAAAATCTGTTTTGGTCTAACGTGCTGGGGAACATGTAAACATCAATCTTGCTGTGTTTCTCTTATTACCTAGGCATTAATTTGCCTCATGCTGCAGCTGTTTTTTGTTCTCCCTCTTAAGAAGCTTATCAAACACTTAAACTGACTGACAGCTTCTCCCCGAATGACTCTAAACTTGCATGGTCTTCACGAACATGATCTCAGAACAAAATGGATTTGTACCCAGTAGCTGTGATTGTATAATTAAGTGTATTTTTCCTATTAAGAAAGTTGCCATTCTAGCAGACGGACCTTGATGTCCTTTTTCAAACATTAAGGTCTAACGCTGCATGTCCAGTTTCTTGCTAGCCTCAAATATGTGAATGTTTAAAGGTGTTGCCTTTGTTCAGATCTCTTCACAAAGAACATCAGAATTCCCTGTAGAAGCACTTGTTGCTACCACAGAGATAATTGTTGATATAGCAACAGGCGAGTCCTGATGCAGCTCTCCGAACTCAGCGTTTGCTTCCAAATGTCAGCAGAATTGATGCTGCAGTGGGACCAAACCTCTTGGTAAATATTTGTGCAGGCGCTCTCTTGTATCTGTCAGTGTTGGCATTCTTTTGTAAAGTAGATCTTTATTTTAGTGGCTCACCTATACATCCTGCTGTACTACATCTCTCTGGTTTCATCACATGTATATCAATAATATTCAGACGAATCCACAGTCCAGACAATTAAACAACAACAATCTTTTTAACTCTCAGACGATAAACTCTCAAGTTGATGGTTTGTACAGACAACTTCATGCAGCATTTTGGACTTTGAGCATTGGTTATGGCGCTCCAACTAACCTGTTCATTGCAGTTTGGGTGGAAGTCATTATGTAACATCTGCTCATTCCAAATGTTCACATTTACCCAGTGTAACACTTGAGCAACAGGAGAGGGTGTGTATGCCAACAAAATACCAAGAACTAATTATCAACTTTTTCCTGGTTTACATGAAACTTTTTAAAATGCCCTTTGCAGTAAAACTAGTAGGTGTAACGCTAGTTGTTGTTCTAAAAGTCACACATTTTGTTAGTTTTAGCCTAATGCTTACATTCCATCCTAAAATATTAATGATTTTAAGTTTGTAAACGTTCTTCTGGAACTAAAAGCAGCACATAAACTTGTTTCACCACTAAAACCAGAAGCAACAATGGAATTGGAACAATGTTTTTTTTTAGTTTTTTTTTTTTTCACCAGTATTATTTTCTTTTTTTAGCTTGATCATAATTTTGGGTCGGTGTGGTTGACAATATAAGTATCTGAAGAAAAATGATACTTTATACTTAGTTTCTAAACTAAAAACACACTTTTGTGGTCTGAAGGATTCATGAACAAACTGTTTGATGCAATTTTTTTAGTTTAGCAAAAACAGATATAGATCGGAGAAATGCTTTATTGCATAAATTGAGATAATCAAAATGGTCCTTTAGTTTAGTGCTGATGGTAAGCCATGAGTCGGGATGCCAGCTTCGGCCTTAGTGCACCACATCGTACAGCCTTATCTTATTGTACTTGCAAATTGCCTTTTCCCTATCTGGTTCCCCAAATGATGTCACACAAAGTTGCAAAAGTAAATGGAGACGTTTTGGTTGTTTTCCGCCAGCTGACGAGCAGGCGGAAAACAGCGTCTTTATTAGTCAGCTGGGGCAACTCGAGAACTTTTTTTTTTTTCTTGCGTCAACAGAAGAGTTTCCAACATGGATTCAAAATGGTGGCAGCCATATGCAGCAAAAGCAACAAATGTGCTTCTTTTTGTAAGTTGAAATAAATTATCATTCATAAAAGCGTCTTTTTTTGTGCCTTGGCTAGATTGCCAAAGCACATTTTTGGCTGGAACAGCAGTGCCAGTGCCCCTCAGACTTGTTAAATGTTCCTAGTGTATTTAGAAATAATTTTGAGTTTTATTATGTTGTCCCACTGGTTATTTAATACTGTAGGTAGATATGTTTTAATTTAATGAAGAAACTAAGACGAAAAGGACTGCTTTGATTGCTTGGTGCTTGTTCTGACACTACATTTCTGTTCCCTTCTGTAAGCTCTTTAGCCCTTTTCCCTGCCCTTGCCCACCCTCTGAGCACTATCATAAGGCTTTGATCGTTGCATTGTTTATCTGTGCTCACTCAGAGGCTGTAAAGCGATGTGATAAGTGGCCGTAACCATGCAAAGTACATGTGTGCTGGGTGTTTCTTTTCATAGGAGTAGGGAGGGGATTTCCATATTCCCCCTACCCTCTATAATTCCCCCACCTCCTGTTTCTAGCTTACAGGGACACACGGAGCCAGAACAACAAGCACTCCAACTGAAGATTAGCTTCTGTCCTCTGGGGATACAGCAAGGCAACCTGTTGTGCTGAACAGGGTATAGTCAGCATGGCCAGTTTATCATAACATAAACACAGCAAATAGTCTTTGTTTAAACCCCAATCATTTAGATTGTCAGCTAACTTGACTTTGGAAGATATTGTATAAATCCTTAGATTTTAAGTGGCAATTATCAAAAAGAAAAACCTAGGTTTAAGTGAATATGTGACGCTAAGTTGATTTTTCTTTATGGAATTTTGAGGTTTGCACACACTAAATTTATACTAAGCTACCAGAAATAGGGGATCTAATAAAGAACAGCTCAAAACAAATGACTGCTAAATATTGTGCACTTGAAAATAGACATGCTGATGTCTGTCTGTAGAAACTGCAAGCCAAACAGGAACAGACCATTTTCAAAAGCCAAACTGTAGCACTTTAAATTTAATTAAAATGTACTGCTTTTGCAAACCGTTGGTTGAATGTGTAATCTTTTCTGTATAGGGCTGCCCACATTTTGATTACATCTACTGAAATGGCACGTATCCTCTCTTCTGTTATTGGTTAGAAAGCTCAGTTTGCTCACAAAACTGCAGTTTTTACTGTTTGACATTTTGTTTTTAGTTCCCCAAAAAGTTGCCTATGTAGACTTTCTCTCTGGACTTTCCACATTCTGCTGTGTTGAATCTGGTGCAACTATATCGCCAACGCAGTGTCAGTTTGTGCATTATCCATATCGCAAAGGACTGGAGTGCAATAATTATGGCTAATATATTACAAGTCTTATGAACTTGCACTGCAAATGCTTATGTTATAATTAGACAGGTGGACTGAGTCTCATTCAGCAGCAGATGCTCACATGGGACAAAAATTATATTACTTACAATGTAAAGGGTCACAGAGCGACATGATGAGAAAAGAAACATATCGCCACTAACATCATGAACGTATTCATTATTATTGCTATTAGATTTTTCTTAAGTCATGCGGACCTGGTTACCTTGAGACCAGATACTAAATAGAGCCAGAATGTCACAGGACAAGTGAAACTCTTGCCTTTTCTGTAATTTCTTTTAGCTTGCCTTTGCCTGGCTGTCTCAGTTCATTGGGAAACTCCATTATTTACCAGAGGTGATGCCTCCTTATAGTAGAGCTGAACTTATTTGGCCTGAGGGTAATTATTGGGCTATAGGTCTTGACATCTTGACCCATGGGAGTCCCAAGCAAACCTTGCTTGAGCTCTGAAAGCAAGGTTTCACCCACGTTATGCTTAACCCTTAATATGAACTGTTTTTCTTACAATAGTCCTTTATTTCTGTATTGTAGTACAGCAATCAACTAAATTTACAATACCAAGTTAGCTTAAGGTTAATTACTTATCAGAGACTTTCTTTATTACCTGCTCTGGGAGGGAATTTCATTTCTTGTTGCACTGATGAATAAATATTCTAAAAAATTCTGCTGCCACAGAAAGCAACATTTGTGACTAGTTTTGTATCTTTTTGTAGGAATGTTGCATGCATTGTGCATCATTCTGCATATCGATCTAATTTTAGACTTCTATTAAACACTTCCCACCCACTTTGTGGGTGGGAAGTCACAAAGTGACTGTAAAAGAAACATATTTTTGGTACAGTCAATTGTGAAAGTTTATTCCTCACATTTCTTGTTGGCCTCTATTGTCATATTGCAATGTGAGTCATGTTTTTGAACTGTATACTTTCAGAACCACATTCATGCTTTTAGTTTTGATATTTCCTGTCCGGCTGGTTGCACTGAGTATTATTCCACGCCACTTACGCATGTTGTGACTTTTTAACATGCATACTTCTAGAGATCTTGTAGACTCCACATATGAATGATTAGCAAATGTACCTCCTGGTTTCCTTTCTTTTTTGTGTGTTAAAGATTGTTTTTCTCGCTTGATTTTCTTTGGATAAATGCAACATTGTTAATGGAAGATTGGGACACATTTCTGTGACTTTGAAAAAGGAGTGTTGAAACAATTCAACCGCACTTTAGATTGCGACATTCAAATTAAATAACAAGCTCATTAAGTAGTGAAACTCATCACCAATAAAGCATGACATACTGCGACAAAAGTTGGTATTCATAAAAGTTTGGAAAGAGGGTGAAGAGTGTTTGACTAGACCCTTGGCATGGCACTGCCTGAAAACCATCCTTTAGGAAACAGTTCAAGCACTCTCATCTAAAGGTTAGGGGTGTGCTAAGTTTTTATATACAACAACAAAAAGGACCATTGAAGTGGAACATTGCGCAATTTTTCTCTCTCTCTTTAATTATCTTTTAAGGCGAACAAAGATTCTGTTCTTGGAAACATTCTGAAAGGACATGTTCTAGTGCTTCCCACATCCGTTCCTGGAAAAGTGGCAGAATTCCGTCAACAAAACACGTAGTCACGCAGCATCCACTGCCTTGACGTATCACTTTCTGCCGAGCCTGCTGTTTGCAAATCCCCAGGAGAGGGCAGGTCGTGAGAGGCACAGCAACAGTCTGGGATCTCCGGAGCTGAATTTTGCATATACGCCCCAATCTTTCAATGCTGGCCTGTCTAGGCATGCCTGGGGATTTGAGTGTTGTGCTTGTTACACTAGATAAACTGGTGAAACTAAAAAAGGAGAGGTTTAACTAGAGTTGCTTATTGTACTTTTGTCTTTTCCTTTTTGGTTTTTGCGTTTGACTTTTGTATTCCTTCAAGCATGATGAATAGCAGGGTGTTTGTCACTTGCTGAATTCCGACACAACTTGTTTACAACCGCATGCAGTATTTGACTCCATATTCTTGGGGTATTTCCTTGCTTTCATTTGTTTTTTTTTAATAAACCATAACTTTTTCCAAATATGTCACACTTGTAGTCTTTGCAATTGTCTTTAAACCTGAACATTTTAAACAAGAGTAACACGAGTAGTCCTGGGAATCGGTTTAAATTCTGTTATTCAAATGGTTAGTAATACTTTCTTAAGATTTGTCTAAAAAAAATTATTGTTTCAACTTTTCCTGGAGGTGTTGTACTATCACTGCAATTCCCCTCCTGAACACCAGCTGTCACTGCTGAGAAAATGTGGCCGAATAGCAGGAATATTCCTGAAAGGAACTAAAATATTTAGTTGCAAGGTATAGAGTCTCAAAGGCTGGTGTGATCCTCACCATTGAAAAGACCTAATATCCACAGAACTTTAGGCATTTCTTTGTATTTTTTTTGTTTTGTTTTAAAAATGTTTGTTTTTTCAGTGAGTTTAAGCGAGAGCTGCAATATGTTACTTATTCAGCTGTTTAAAACAAGCAGCAGCTGTAGACCAGGTGGAAAGAAATTTTGAGCTGCGTCATTGTTCTGCATTTTACTTTGTCGGAACAAAGTCAGTTAGTGTAATGAGCGATGTGCTAATCGCATATGGTCCACCCAAAAACAATATTTCAGAAGTAGAACAAGAAGTAAATGATACACCATTAATTTAAACATGGATGACCTTAGACGTGAAGTGTTTGCTTTTTGAAGACTCCTTAAAATCCGAAACTGTCTTTATCACGAGTTCTTACCAAATATGAAACCATAGTCAGCTCTTGCACATTACATATTAAAAAGAAGGTGGTTATTTTCATGCTATATGTTATTTGCACAACAGAAGAGGGGAAACCCTCTAAACTCAAGCAGAGATTTTCCTCTGGGTCTGCAGCTTGACCCCTCTTGAGAAAATTCATACCATAAGTGTGAACGTCGATCTAAAGAAGTTAGAGTAATAAAGTATTCTTGAAATACATATTATAAATCTATCAGTAGACAACTGTCATGTATTGTGTATGTGTGTCACCTCAGAAAGTTCCCAGAAGTCATTTGCTGTCGATATGAAATCGTAGAAACAAAGGAGGGGGAAAACTTGAATCTTGGGTATTTTGTGATCAATAAATTTGTCTGTTTCATCATTTACAAGTAAGGTACACAAAAATTCTGTCATTATTAGTTACTGCTATCTTGGCTGATTATTGCTAGTTAGTGATTTTGAGACTTTTATCTAGATCGGTGTTGCCTAAAGACTATCTGAGAAATACGTGGTCTTTATGTAATGCTAAGTTTAGGAAGAACAGATGACCATCAACTATAAAAATTAAGCATATCCACACTTTGGTTTTTTTGTGTTTGTTTTCTTTGTCTTCTAAGGAACATTGTATATTTACCTTCATTAATAATATATTTTGGATATTCTTGAATACAAGTTTAGGAGCAGCAGTCAGACGTGTACCTTGCTGTGCATCAACTGTTTAACAGTGATATTTATATGAATAACTTTAACTATAAATCAGGCATTATATATAGGATTCAAACCGTATAACCTAAAGTTGCGTGGTTTAGAACATGTGCAACATCTATCGTCATGCATTTATTTTTCGGACATTCCTGAAAGTTCCCATTTTCACTAAGTGGCATTTTGACCAGATTTTCCTGTTATATTACTACAGTGACGTTTAATGAAGTCTTAATTTCTCTACATGATTGGATTGACATTCTTGGACTATACATTTCTAATAACTGGATTTCAATAATGTCAGTATGCTTTCTATCATTTGTTGTGAATGGTGAAAAAAAAAAAAATTCCCACTGCAAACAGAGCTTGTTAAGGCTTCTGATTGGGGGGGAAACTTTTAAGGAGAGGAGAGGAGCAATACAGTAGCCATTTCTGTCATTTTGAAATGTTAGAAATGGCAAACTTGCCAATCCATTTTTCTAACATTCTCAAAAATGTCCATCAAAATGTTAAATCAAAACACTTCAGAAAGGACAAACCGCCTTCCTGAAGAGCCCTTCTCTTTCGAGGGTTCAGGTGAGTTCAAGTGAAATGAAACCTGTGTTGGACCAGCGGTAAACACTGATCTAATGGTTCTGGCTAATGGAAAAGCAAGCTGGTTTTGAGAGGTCTTGAAATTGAGGTCCTTGAACTTTGCTTACACTTTTTCTTTTTTTCTTCTTCAACATTTGAATTAGTCATAGCTGCTGTGAAAGTTTGGGTTGAATCAGCCCCAGTTGGAGGCGAGAGCTGCCGAACCATCCTGTGTTTTTTTTTTTTTTTTTTTTTTTCTTTTGTTTTTATATTTTTTTTTATTTTGCTTTTCTTCCCCATTTGGTCTGGTTTAATGTTGCGAACTTATTCTTTTGTCCCTGCTCTCTTGGATGTCAAAGATTTATCAGCTTTTTTCTTGAAACTGTACTTTCTTGAACTCATTGTCATTTCCAGAGATACCAGTTATATTATTTAGTACTTGGAGAGGTCAAAGGGATGTTTATGTCTGACACTTTGTTCCTCTTTTACTCCTACAGATGGTGTCTGCGTAGTGTTAAAACTGTCAGCCACCACCCCTCTCAATTTTCTCCATTTTTTTTATTTTTTGTTTTGTCACAATTGATATTGGTACTTACTTTTTTTAACGAAAGTTCAGAATAAAAATTAATTGGGTGCAGAAGACAGCCTGCTGCTTTCAAATTTACGGGAGCCACCAAATGTCACGTCTGTGATGTATGTCGCTCTGCTCTCCTCCTGCCAATGGACAAGGATTGGACACAGAAAATTAGGCCTCCGGCTGCTTCAAGGCGGCATAATCTGGCCGTGCCCGGTCTGGCTCCAGACAAAACATCAGCGAGGAGACACACAACCTCAAACCACCAGACGGAGATGCATATAACATCTCTCACAAGAAGGTGGGGGAAGAAATGCCCTCAGACATTCATGTTTACTAAAAGTCTGTTTTGCCATCACGGTCCTACTAGTTTCTGTGTATGTCTGACCAGACGCTTAACCTCATGTGTGTGTTTGTGCGATCTAATTTTAGTAAAACACCCTTTCGTCCATGTAGCAAATGTATTCCCTGAGCCGGCTTCTGTGTGTTTACACTACTTACTTCTGTATATGTTGTTCTTGTTTCAAGAATCATGGCGATTGACCACCTGAGTGCTATCGGGTGTCAACAGAAACTCTCGTTGTCCTTGTTAGTTACGGAGTCATGTTGCATTGAAGTGCTTAACAAAGTGAAAGGTTTTGAATTAAATCAGCTGCTATCAATTCTATTTCCAAGCCCTGCAATCTGTTGAAACATTAACGCCGTTACAATGTCCGTCATAAAGGATAACATGTATTTTTAACCCTGGTCAGATGATACTTTATATTCAGATTTCTCCACAGCTGAGGCCACCTAAACCAATGAGTCAGCACCTGTTGGATACCCATGCCCTGATTCCCATTATTCTGCTTCTTTTATCGCATGTTTTGGTTTGCATGTCCCTCTCTGTTCTCAGATACCGCTGTTCTTATCATGTGGTACCGCTACTCCCTGCTCAATACCATTTTATTCCGCCTCCTTCTGGTCTTTCTCATTTTGTCACTTAAAAAGACGTGTGCAAGTAGTTAGCTTTTTGTAAACTCCATGCTATATACTGTTGGCTTTTGTCTTTCCTTTCTTTTTCAGTTTTAGCAGTGCTTCATCCACAGCACATGTGATGTGGGAATGGAGCACAAAGTAGCCCACTGTGTGGGCCTCTGCGTGTACATAGTGACCTTTTACCCAATTTAGAATATATATTTGTACAGCCAGGCATGCACAAAATAGCAACTGCTATGTATTTCTTTTCTTATATAGCTATGTGTGTACATGGCAGGGACTTACAATGCAAATGCTTTTGAGCTGATCACTTTTTTTGTTTGTTTTGAACACCTGCACTGTAACAAGGGGATGAATTCCAATAGAGATGTGGATCTTTCAGTGTTTAGTGATTAAAGTCTGAAACCAATTTTTCTAGCAAAAACGCTAAGATTCTGTTTAAATTATGACTGAGAAGAGGAAGTGCAGTGTAAACAGAAGCTTAATTTAAAACAGTCTATAAGGTTCCATAGTGCATCAAATTCCATCAGTTTATTTAAAAAGAAAAATAGGCGTGTGCATAAAATTCTGCAACTTAAATTCCCAGCATCGGGTTTTAGCTTAGCTGTCTGGATTTTCTTAAATAAAAATCTGTCAAAGAATTATTTAAAATGCGCAAAGATGGCCTCCTACGGTAGCCGAGTGGACGCATAATGCGACTTGCAGTATACTCGCAAAAACATTCAAGTTGAACACATCTTTAAATTGTTTTTTTCATTTTGAATCAATTCAAATATCCCACGAGTAGTTTTTTTGTTGTTGTTTTTTTTCCCCCTTTGTTATTTCCAATTTTTTGCACCCCCTTAAATTTCAAGACTTCTATTCCGTTCTCTGGGATTTATCAGGAGTCAATTACATAAGAAAGTAAAAGCAAGTTTTAGTTTACTCATGCTTTTTGGAGATAGTGGAATTCAACAACCTCTGGCTATGTGCAGGATAATGTAGAAACATGCTGATTTTCTGTAACAAGGACAAATATTACAAGGGACTTTTGGAGGTATTGATTTAAAAAAAAAAACTGGTTTAAAGTGATTTACATAAAATACCTCTACCACTCATTCACTATAAACTCAACCAAAGATGGCTGGCTTGTCACTTGGCAGCTCTGACTGCTAATTTATGCATCACGGCTTGTTTCCTGTGTGGTTAAACATGCTCTGTCGTCTACAAACCAAGTGCAAGTGCATCTCATTCTTACTACATTGAAGCGGTTCTTGATCGCAGAACCAGTTTGCAAATTTCAACTGTAGTTTGCATGCCTTCCCGACAATCTAGTGACGACAGCCCTACAGGCAGCTGCTTTGGTCTGATGTTGCCAAGTTTTACCTACTTCCTTTTTGAAATCACCCCCACCCCAATTTGTTTATCTACTTTGAGGGCCCAATAAAGTCAACTTCCTTTTACTTTTTTTTTCTTATCCTGTTCTGCATTTATTCACTCTTTTCAAGTCAGGTGAAAATCCAAAAATTTGGAACGTAAACAAACTTGAAAAATTCAGTGGGTGGTATTGTTTCAGGATTAAATGCAATCTAAAGAAACTTTGTTGAACGCAAATGAAGGCATGGTGGTTAACTCAAAGTGTATATCTTGATCCTTTGCTCATATTTATCAGGGAAATAAACATGTGAATGCTGGAGCAACCAATATCTATAAATACTGTTGGTTACACTTTTTTTTTTTTTAAGAAGTTGTTGCATAAACACTTTTCGGAATCGTTGCGAATTTTCAGTTAACTTCATGAATTTTGTTTGCTTATCTGCATGTTAAGTGGATGGCAAGCTAAAAGGGAAGTGAAGATGCTTAGGCCTACTCAGACTTCATTAGGCATAATGGAAATCCCGCCCCAAAATAAAGCCCTACTTTCTTTCCTTTTTATTTATTTATACGCATGGTGACATTCAAATTGTTCAATTCAAATGACAATTCAAATTTGTTGTCTTTTTGTCTCTCTAATTCCTGCTGTTTGCTGAGTCTTCAAACCAAACAATATGACTTCTTTGCATCTGGTCAACCATCTCTAGTCTGTTTTTTTTTATTATTATTATTTTTAATCTTTTGACCTAACCTGTCTTTGTGGAAGTCCTGTCTGGTCCTTGTGTTAGTGTTTTGCTCTGTTCCTGTTTATTCATCTCCTTGTATCTTTGTGTCTCATTGCTAATGTTAAAAACAACCAGCAGCCACATTTTTTGACACTCCTCTCCATTTCTGAAGAATCAAAAGTTCATCAAGTCCTTCAAGTCCCCATTCTTCAGCTGTCTGCATGCAACCCTCCTGTTCTGTTTTTGGCAGCTCGAGGGTGGTAGTTAAAGGCGTCACAGAGGATCTCGGCCGTCACAGAATGAAAGGAGTGGGGGAAAGAAAAAAGTCGAGTCTGTCTTTGAGAGTGTCCTTATAGCTGTTGCCAAACACAGAAGAGGGAGAGAAGAACCGAATAGTAGAATTTACAGTGGGTAGATGCGTCCCTTTGACTCTGGTTGGTAGTTGACTGCGGATAAGCGGCACTAGATTGGTGGGAGTTGAGGAAAGATGAGAAAGTTGTTGTGGTTTCTAAGAATGGCATCATATTCCTGGATCCCTTGAGCTGTGTTTCTTCTTCATAAAACCTACTACAAGGGAAGCAGATTCAGTTGAGACGCATTGAAATTGGCTTTTGCTCTCGTAAGCAAGAGAAACAGTGATTCAGAGCCGAAGTCTGGTCATTTTTGAAGAGTTAAAAAGGGAGCGTGGGACTGAAGTTCTGGCTCTTGAATCTTTGCCCACCCTTTAATCCTCACCTTGTGACTATGGCCTGTGCAGTGAAAGTCTGAGCCTTCTACCACCCACTCTTGTGTGTACTTAGTCCTGATAGCCAGCTCCCCGCAATCCCTCCTTCCGCGCAGGCCCTCACACACACCTCCGTGTGATGTCGCTCTGAGACGGTTCCAGCCAGTTTGCGGCAGCTGGCTTTAGGCTGTCGAGGACTTGGCAGCGGTTTGAGTGGCAACTCCCTAGCTAGTTACAGACCAGACATTACCTGTTCTGGGACGGAGTCTTCTGAAGCCTGCGTGTGCGCCAGCCCTGCTGTGCATATTATTAGTTTCCATTTGGGTGACAGGTGGTGAATTTACAAAGTGTCGTAATCCAAAGGTGTTGTAATTTCACAGCTAAATAAAGCAGTGTTACAGACTCAAAAATGTGCTGCAGGTTGCAGGATTATTTTTTGTAATCAAAATGAACTTGCTGGGTAACTTTCTGGTCATTGTTATTCCAAGACCAGAAAATTTTATTATTCTTCTGCGTATAACAGGTTGTCTGCACATACTTAAATGTCTTACCTTTTTTTAAAAATGTAAGATTAAGGCCTTAAAATGTCTTAAGTTCATTAGGATAAAAATGTAAGTCAGCCTGAATACGTTACTCACAGCTCTTATATGGGTAAGTGCACATTTATGGTCAGCTCCCTGGACAATGTTTGTTTCCACCACTTGTGCTGCCAACCCAAGATTTTTAGCGTGGCACTCTGGTCTTCAAGACTGCAGATATGTCTGAAGTCCCCCTTATATTTGTAGGCTTTTTGGCTTTGAATGTAACTTACAGTGATATTAGAAAAAGGTCTTAAATTTGACTTTCTGAAACCCGCAGATACCCTGTGTACCTTTTGTTCTAGTTTTTTGTTGATTAAACATCATGTAATTAGATCAGTCTTAGTCACTGGAAGAGGAAGTGATTCGTTGCATGTTTAGACATCTCAGATATGCTGGGTGTGTGGTGTCCTTCAACCAATGAGACGCCGCCTGCACTGCATTTAGCTAGGTGTGTCCTTTTTATTGAAGGTTTTAGTCACTCAAGTTTGTATTTAAGATGATTAGAAACGGATGGATGTGCTCTTGAAGAGCTATCATTATTGCATTTTAGTGTGGACAGTGACAGTGGAGACTTTTGGCCGCATTGCCATTGCCTTGTCCTTGAATGTCACTATTTATTGTGGAGCTAATGGAATAATACGAGATATTAGGACTTGAATATATTGCTTATGATGAGGGATGCACACATTGTTCATCGTTGACCTCTAAATTTCAATATGTCTCAAACTGTAATATTTAATCGAGCTTTAGAGCTGCAAACACACACCAATTGAAAAATAATAATTATAAACTTTTTAGTTACTTTTAAAGTTGAATCCATTATTATTGAATTTGATTAGGATGGGATGCTTGTATGATTTAAAAGAAATTCGAATAAATCTCAACTGCTGCGTGCATAGTCCAGTCAAGACTTCTGCACTCATTTTAATAGCCCTTTATTACACTGCTGAATGGAAAGCCATTTTCTATGGAGAGCTAAAAAAAATAATGCATAAGATATTTGGCCCAGTCATGCACATCCAAAACTTGAGACAATATTTGTTCATCTGAATACAGCTTATAAAATATTTTATTTCAGCTCATGGACTTGTTCTAATTTAAGGCACTGTGCGCTACCTTAAGCATTTACTGCTGGCTGAGGGAAAAGAATCAATTAGTTTGGTTTTTGGATGTATACTGAGTTTAAAGGTAACATGAGGACTCTAAGATCTAAAGCAAGCTTTATGTATCAGAAAGGGGGGAAAAATGGAAACCAGTGCTTGGGGATTTTTATTTTCTGGGTTTTTTTGCATTAAATTATTAGAATAAGGACATAGTCTGAGGTAAGAAACATTGAGTTGATTTTGTTCTGAGTCTGTTTGTGTTTAGTAAACCGGAGCAGATAATTTTTAGACTTTTATTGACAGAGACAAGGTTCTGACTCAGTTTGGAGGACATAAATGACTGTTTACCTCTCATATTTTGAACACAGGAAGTATTAATTAAAAGATTGACACTCTGCACGTCTTCTGACGGACAGTGCTGCTGCTGCGCAGCACAAACTTGCGGACAGGAATTAAGCCCAATGATCCGTTTTTAGCTTTGTTGTGAAAACGTTTCAACACGATCTGTGTCTTCATCAGAGTCGCAAGTGAAATATCAACGGCGGGTCACACAGTCTAATAAGCAAGCAGTAATTACATTCTGAGAATAGCATTTCTGCATTTGTGGTCGTAAGTAGGTGATCATGTGGACATCCTCTGCAGAACAACTTTTAACATTTTGTAGTGTGAGAAATGTGTACTTTCCTTTTAATTTAAATTGATCTGTTTTAAAAGTGTGATATTATTATTATTATTTTAAATTTAAGAATCCTTTTTCCCCTCTCTACGCAGGCTTTCTGTGTCGACTTCAGCCGTACCTATATGGCGTGTGTGACCGGAGAATTCTGCCAGGCACAGCACCTCACCTCAGTGGAGAAGTGAATCGGCCGCCCCCCGAGGGACTACGCTACCCAGAAACCTCCCTGACTGCCAGCACATTAGGAACTGCTGACGTTTTTTCCAAAAGGCCTCCCTTCCTCTCTGGGATATCGCGTAGTCCTTGGCCTGACTGCCCTGCCCTATCCCAACCAATACGAAAAATATTTGCTTTCCGCTTTCTCCTTGAACAGCCAATCACAACCAGCTCTCCTGAATGGGGTAAACTCATTGGATGACTTTTGGATAGTCTCATCCTTTTTTTTTTTTTTTTTTTTTTTTTTTTTTTCCTCTTCCCCTCCTATTTTTTTGTTTCAATTTCCTTTCAATTTACATTTTTCTCATCCCAGAAAACTGTGGACTAGTTTTGTTTGGGTTGTTTTTTTTCTCTCTGTGTGCATCATCCCTCAGTGAAGAACTGTCGTTCTCCTGACCCATTCTTATTCACGTCTTGTCCTTTTTTTATTTATTCTACCCTTCCCCGATCACACAAACCTCATAGCAATCTGTACATCTGAGCCAACAGTCGCTTTTTATTTTATGAGTATTGTAATTGTTTTTTCAAGCCGTCTCGCCAACATGAACCGCCCTGCTGCAGTCGAGATTAAACATGAGGCCATGAGGTTCCTTATCACCCACAATCCCACCAATGCTACGCTCAACAAGTTTACCGAGGTGAGAGGCTTTATTGGTCATCGAGTGCATTCATATTTGTTATGAATGTCTCCGACTAAAAGCTTATTTGTCGTCTGTCAGGAGCTGAAAAAGTTCGAGGTAGACACGTTGGTGAGAGTTTGTGATGCCACCTACGATAAGGCTCCAGTGGAGAAGGAGGGCATACAAGTCTTGGTGAGCATCGCTTTTCCGGGTTTGTCTCTGCCTTCCGAAGTCATTCGTGCTGATTAGTTTTCAATTTGCGCTTTCCAACTCCAGGACTGGCCCTTCGATGATGGTGCCCCTCCTCCCACGCAGATTGTGGACGACTGGCTGAAGCTGCTTAACACCAAGTTTCGAGAGCAACCCGGCTGCTGCGTCGCTGTGCACTGTGTGGCAGGGCTGGGCAGGTACGAATGTCTCAGTTTGTCGTTTTTCAGACAAAAACTTAAACTAAATCCTACAGAAATTGCTCTTTGCTACACATTCAATTCACACAATTTCAGTTAGGTGTTTTCAAGGCTTAGAATTTCCTTGATTTCTGGATAAAGTCTTTAAAAGAGGTTATTACAAAACTGTGCAGTTTGAAAATCAAAGTGCAACGTGACGTCTGATTATAATCCTAAATTTGGAATACAGTATTTACAGTTGAAAGCAGATGTTTTCATTCACCCAATGAAAAAGCCAACACATTTTGTTTCTTGCTCTCTGAAGTTAAATTAGAAATAACTTCTTGTTTTACATCAGTTAGAATCAGCAAAATTATTTCTATTTGCTATATGACAGAAAACCTGGCAAAAATATTTTTTTAGAGATATTTTTTTCCCTTTTTTTTTTTTTTTTGTAAGTTTCTTTGTAAATTGTGTTAAGTATGTCATTTGAGAAGGAAGGTAATTTGCATTAGCATGACCTGTTTGGATTGGTCCACCAGGTTTTCCCCCAGTGTATTTTAAGCCTGGCGGGCCACCAGGATTTAATTGTGCCCCCACCAGGCTAAGCATCGCTTATTTATTTAAGTCTTTTAAAATGTTTGCATTTTTAAAACTTTATAGTTGGTGTTCAGGTATTAATCTTCCAATCTTTCAATAACGCATAATTGCCAAGTGATATTTTCAAATTTCCCTTTCAACTTTAACCATTTTTGAACCCAAAAACACGACGGGCCGCTGGATGAATGACTGCTGAGCGCCCAACCACCGGGCTTAGCAAGTTTTCGGGGGGGAAACCTTGTTCACTATAATAAAGATTTATTATTCCTTTTGATACAGTAACTTATTGATCTGCATAGTATTAGAAATAAAGGTTGTCTTATATTTTGCATGTTAAACAACATTATTGAAATTGAATTTTTTATGTCCAAATGTGATGCTGAAAAAGTTTGAAACTTTACAACAAAAGTGCTTGAGTGTTATTGGAAAAGTGTATCTGTGAACATTAGTTTTTATATCCTGCCTTAGAATTCCAATTAAATTTAGAATTGGGCTTTGACTGGGCTATTCTGATACACAAGTATATTTTAATGTAATCCTGTTGGCTGTAGCCCTGCCTCCACGGTTAGGGTTTGTTGTCCAGTCGTGGGGTTTTTCTTGGTCAGACAAGGCTCTGTTTCATCCACCTGTAACACACTGACTCCTAGATGAGGTCACAGAGTTCACACACTGCTACAGAAAGCTCAGAATTGTGAAGTGTCTGAGAAGTCAATTCTTTATTTTTTTTTCTAATCTTTCTTGCCATCCTCTCACCCTCTGTTCTTCCCTTCACCACCTGTTCCTTCTTCCCTAGACATGACACAGCTTGAGCCGATTGTCTTTTGTCCCAGTGCTGAGTTTCATCTTGTAACTTGAACTGTTGTGTTCTCCTCCTGTTCCCTGAGGGCTCTGTAAATAAAGTCAACAGATTAGATAATCCGTCATTAGTTACAACACTTTCTGTCTGTGACTGCAAAATTAGGCAATTCGATTTTCGCTCGCCATAAAGCGAGGTTGCACGGGTAATGTGAAGTTATGCCGCGTTGTAATCGCACCTTAGTGTGACGGGGAATTACAGTTTAGTTGTGTAAAATAGCACAAGTGTGAAGACAATGCAGGAAGAAGCACATGATGTGGGCGAACTGGTGTGAAAGTGTCTTCTCAGACCACAAGTACTCAGCACACCCAGCAGCTCCTCTAGCTTCCAGGCCTTTTTTTTCTTCTTCTTTCTTTTGCATTGCTGTGACATTCCAGAGGGTTCGTTTTTCCAAGTATTGGTTGGACTGGTATTTTCTGAAACCACCACCAGTCTTTTTCGTAGAGGTTTACTTGCTGAACTCATCCGCGCGAGTTTGGTACAGAGAACGTGTTGAGAGAGATATTTTCATCTGAACTTCATTTTTCTTTTCAATTTTCTAATTCGCTGGTCCTCAGAATTTCTGAGCTAGAAAAGTAGCTGAAGGAAATGCTCCGCTAGAGCTGAAATCTGACCTTGTCCAAGGAACTCGTCCAAGCTATATTTATTTACTTTTTCTCATCCCATCTTCTCTCTGGTGAGCGAGGAGTTGGCCGTTTTACTGTAACTTATCACAAAGTACTAGTACAGCGGCTCAGTAGGGCGCCTGTGAACTTGTACACCCCTGTAGATTTCCCAGGCCTGTTTCCCAGGTTTACCTTCCTCCCCCTGTTTTATTACCAAGGAGCCCTGCGAACCTTGGCATTTCATCTCCTGTTCTCCCCGTTCTTGCTTTAACCAGTCTAATGGATTCCTTTACCTTTCAGAGCTCCAGTCTTGGTGGCCTTAGCCCTCCTTGAGGGAGGAATGAAGTATGAAGATGCCGTGCAGTTCATAAGGCAGTGAGTACTAGTCTTAGAGCTTTACAGACTCAAAACATGATTATTTCTTTATGGACTGAGATTAGGTTAAAAGGTTACAAGCAGTGAATGAGTATATTTGCGTCTTTATTAATATAAATCCAGCTTACCTGGTTGTGGAGGCTGAAGTTGTGTAACAGTTTTTGGAAATAAAGAAGACTTCTGTAGTTGTAAAATGACTGAATCCTTAAGAACTTCATAGCAGTTTACACCAACACTATTTTTTGTGACATCAGGAGGCTATTTTTTGCAAAGAAGCCACTGATTATGTACACAGGAAATCAAGGTAGGTGGTGTGCCACCAACAATCTTCCTACATGAAATGTGTTCTTGGACACAAACTATATCATTTTCCAATCAGAATGTCCATGTAAAGTGAGTTTAAAGAGTATTAAATACTTGTTAAATACTTAGAATTTAATAATTGAAAATGGAAAAGGGCATTAAGCCAAAGTTCTCAATCTTCTCTGCAAACCTGCAAAGCATTCTTCTACTGAAGCGTAAGCCACCTTGTTTTGGTATCCTTCCTGCTCTTTCACTGTCTGTTCAACAACATTCTTGTAAACACGAATTTCTACATTTTATTAATGCCTATTTTTAATGACATATGACACTTATATGCTCTAAGTGTAGCCAAAGAGTCAAATCATCCACAAAAATCTGTTAAATATTATTTGTAGCATTTTAAGTTAACATTTTGTTGCTCTTTACACTTTGTTTCATGGGACGATTATTGGGAGTGCACAGCCTCCTAGATCGATTTTCTGTGTAAAAACAATTTTTAGCTTATATGTAAATTAGCATCCGACGCAAACATGACAGTGGTTTAAAGTTATACAATAGCATTGGCATAAACTGCTGTGACATTTTTGATTTTTGACAATTTAAACATGCTGCACGTTGGGCTTCTTTCAGTCTAGCTAGGCCTGACCAGTTGAAATTCATACTTTTAAAGATACCAAGTAATCTGCTGCAGATAAGACAAAACTGGCTTGTTTTTTCTTTTTTTTTTTTAAAAAAATAACCTCATTCCAGAAATTCTCCACTGTCTCTTTAAAGAAGGCTGCATGGTTGCAATACGAACCTTTTTCATGTGGTTGAACTGTTAGAGATGAGTTAATGAGTTGTAGACACATTGTTGGTCCTTGTTGTCAGTGAGAAATGGTCAATAAGCAAAGAAGTGGATTACTCTAAAAGGTTAATAATTCCTCTGAGTTTGAGTGTGTGCCTTCCCATTTTAGAACTAAAACTTCTTTCCTGTTTTTTGTTTCCTGTAGGAAGAGACGTGGAGCCTTCAACTCCAAACAGCTTCTTTACCTCGAGAAATACAGACCCAAAATGCGTCTGCGGTTCAAAGATAACGGCCACAACTGCTGCGTGCAGTAGGCCGTCCGTCTGTGCATCCGCTTTCAATGCACATCTAGTTCGGAATCTTCCAACAAAGAGAAGATAACAAAAAAAAGAGAGTGCTATCAGTAATTGTTGTGATGATTTGTAAACACTGAGTCATGGTTAATTGATCTGAGAGAAATCGAATGATCAAACAAAATCTGGGGAAGTCCACCAGCCGAACCAATGAATGGAAGGTCAAAGCACACAGATGGGCCCGCCTCCCGGTTCTACAGCTCAACCAAACCACGGGCCAGAATTTTATTTTATTTTAATTTTTTTTTCTCTCCGCTCGAGTCCATCCTGTACTTGTCTTTTTGTTTTTCTTTTTTTTTTTTTCTTTTTTTTTTTTCTTCTCACTTTAAGTTGTAATCATGGGATATTTTACCTTTCATTATGTGAATTTTTATTTTTACACATACATGGTGATGATGTTTTGATTCTGTTCTTGTTTCCTTTCATTGCTATTTGGCCTCTATTTTAAGAAAGAAAAAAAAAAACATTTTTAAACTTTGAACACATTTCGATTGTGTTTTTTGTTTTTGCACAAAACTCAAAAGGTTCACCCTGAAAATGCAGTAATGTTCTGTTTGTTTGTTCTTTTTGTTTTATTTTTTATTGAAAATTTTTTTTTTTTTTTGCTCCTCACTTGCTTCAAGTCACTTTCAGTTTAGGGCCTCACTGAGTCTAAATATATAATATTTATTCGCAAGAGAATTGTGGCAGTGTTGAGTTTGGCAGGGGCAAGGACACTTTGTTATCCAATTTTTCTTTTTTTAATTTTTTTTAAAGTAACTATGTAAGAGCCATGACTTTTTTTCCCCCCTTCTTCTTATAAGTCTTGTTGGAGTGCAATAATCAGTCCACCTCAGATAAGCCCATCAGACCCTGCTGAGCATTCCTCACACACATTTTACATTTACGCAGACATTTCAGACAGGAAATCAGAGCTGCTCCAGCTGGTACTCCTCCAGCTGTCATTCATTTTACCAAATGGGGAGGAGAGGGTTGTGATGAGGTGGGGGGGCTACAGGATTTCCCAAACAAATATGCAGATTTCAGCTCACACACTGAGCCCGGGATCTGGTCTGACAGACGGGGTGGAGGAGAATGGAAAATGGTCAGTTTTTTTTTTTGTTGTTTTTTTTTTATCATTGTACCCATTTTGAAGACATCCCCCCTCCCTGATTCGTATTGGTTCTTTAAAGATAAATAAATTGAAATAAAAAGCATTCTGGTGGATCTCATTCTTTCTATTGCAGTACATACCAGAAGGCTGTTATTTATTGGCAAGCTTGTTTTGGGAGATCAAAATCAATTTCCTTTTGTGGCAACTTTTTTTTTTTTTTATTATTCCTGAATTGCTCTGCTCCTTATAGCCAAGTATTTCTTAGATGGTATCTGCTCATCAAGTATGTCAGTCAGAAGCTGTCCTACATGTTCTTTCCCCACTGGAGGGTGACTCACCACCACGTGGAAGGCACAGGACACCGTGGTACTGAGAAATGACTCACTAGATCTCAAATGGATCACGACTCCGCGCAACACAGGAGACCGATCAAAGCGCCCCCTCTGTTGTTGAAGTCGGGTAATTGCACTCAGAAATCCCCCCCCAAACTCGTGTTTTTGCACTGACTGCTGTTACAAGTGTAACGACGTTAGCTTTAATTATGCACAATTTAATGAACTGCTTGATATAAGAATGATCAGTGAAGTGGGAATGTGTTGACTGCGAGAGCACTGACGGCACCTCAGTCACAGTCTGTGCTTTCAGCAGTGTTGCAGAGCTACAGATGCCTCACCGAAGCCTGCTTTGAATACAGTGAATGCCATCTACAATGAAATCTGTGCCAAGTGAAACAAAATTTGCATTCAGTTTGTTACTCATCGCTCCCGTTGATGTGTGGCACCTTTGTTGAGTAGCAGATTAAGTTACAGCCTAACAGGAACGGAACTGGTGGTAGAAGGGTTCAGGAAGGAGTTTGTCTTGTCCTCTGTGACCTTCTACAAAAATAAAAAAATAAATACTCCACTTTGATATGCTTGAGTTGTGCAGAAGGCATATTTCTAAGTACTGAATACAATTACTATCAGAGGTAAATCAGGAGCGAGAACCTCTTCACAGGTTGATTAAAAAGTAGTTTGTTTTTTTTCCAATGGGCTTCATGTTTTCCGTCTGTGGGTGTCACTAAGAGCTAAAAAGATCTTTGTATTGTAGTAGCTGTGAGTCAGCATGATCTCATACTGAGTCATGCTTACGAAGATAAAGATCAAAGCCACAAACCTGTTGCAGCGACATCAGGGTGGCTTTGTGTTTCTCAACAGGTCAACATTGTGTGTTTTCTTTTCTCTTTACAGTGTCCGGTGTGCCACGTGAACCGGGGTCACGTTTGGGTTCATTGTGCTGTTTGACCGCTGCAAAACAATCTTTTTTTCCAGAGATTTAACAGGTCGATGTAAAATTAACAGTTGCTTCTAATTCAAACTCATCACCACTGCTGCTGCCAAAAGTATTCATGCCTCTTTATCACATTACCACCACAAACTTCAGTGTATTTTACCTTCTCAGGTAGGTCTCTAATATTCTTACATGTATAAAGACTGAAAATACAACAGAATTATACAGTGAAGCACATGTGCATTGGAGATTGCTTTTATAAATTTTCAGGTCACAAGTCAAGGGGTATGAAAACATTTGCAAGGCACTGGACACCTTCAGTGTTTTTAGGTCCGTCGCCAACTTATTGTTTAGGTCCAGTCAATGAAAATATTAAAATAAATGAGGGGAAAAAAGTAAAGAGAGAAACTTCAGGGATGTTTATCTAAGTGTAGGATCACCTCTTTAAATACCTAAAGCACAATTACATTTTCTGATTATTCTCATCCTCTCTGTGACATTGGCTTTGAATGATATCTCATATTTTAAGATTCAATTAACCGCAGAGTGAGGTGAGGAGAGCAAGGAAGACATTGAATTCTCATCTTAAAGAATTTGAAAAAAAAAAGACATGTCAAGAGCACTTATTTCTCATTTTAAAGTTATCTTTTAATTACCTCTTACAGTGTACATACTGTTGTGGTTTATCATGCCTGCTTCATAGATGTTTTAGAAATTGTACAGTTTGTTCTCAGCTTTATTTGTAAAGTACATTTCAAACGGCTCACTGAAATGCTGTACAGTGGAATAAATTGTTGCTCTTGGTCGTATTCTCTCTTACGCAACAATGGAGGTGGCAGCTCTGGACTACAGGCCAGATCACATTATTATAAAGCCATCTAATATGCAATAAATGTAGTTTGGCACTGTGAAGCTGAGATACAGCACGACTTGGTGCCCCCAAAACCTGGATGTATCGTTCATGATTGCTAGTGTTTTCTAAGGCGCTATAATAATACAAAGCTATAGAGCGGAATAGTTCAGCGAGTTTATCACAGCAATAGCACTCTTTGAGCTCTTTGTGCAAAAGCAAAGAGCACCCAGCAGAACCCTAGTCAAGCAAAAAGAAACCAGGCTTTACATTAGCATGAAAGTTGTGAGCTTTGAATGATTTATTTAAACTCTAGTTCTTTTGTTATCGTTTGTTCTCGGGGTTTGAGATTATTGCTTTGTTACCTGCTGCGAGTACTGCGATATTTGCAATATTCAGTTTTGAGTTCAAGAACAAAAAATCATAAAGGGACTTTGGGAAGAGATGATGGATTCTTCAACTGTTGAGACATTAACATACTCTGACACAGTCTCCTAAATAGTATCGGTCTGTGCCGTCATGCCAACGCATTGGGAACGCTGCAACTTCAATTCCAAACCAAAAACATGAGGAAAAATTGTTGGGATTAAATGACTAAGGTTTGTGAATTGAGCTTGCCATTTTGTAGCATTAATCTTCTTGATCAGTAGCTAACAAGATTGATGTTCTTGCTGGGTGTGTTTTGGTGTCATTGTTTTGGTGAGACATTACCTTCAAGGGTAATTTCATACAGCATAAGGCAACATGAGCTCGTCAGGTATTTTGATGCTGTCAAACTGATCTATGATCCTTGGTTCTACCTAGAAACTGATGCTATATTAGCATGAGAAAAGGAGTGGCACTTTGCCAAAGCTTTCTGCAAATAGTTCAAATAGCTGGTAATTTGAACACCGTGCAGCTCATTATTGGCTAAGTCTTCTCCATTTTTTTTTTTTTTTTTTTTATGAATACAAAAGCTAGTTGTCAGCTTTCTTCCATAGCCTTCTAGCTTTGGTTCCAAACATTCGAAAACATTTCAGCAGATCAGGACATTATTCCTGCGGTCCTTCATGTGTTTTCCTTCATCCAGCCGGCTTTCTAATCAAAGTAGACAGTTCTCCTGAACGATGATTTTGTTTGACACCGAATGAATCACCTCGCTGATTAAACTCCACGCTGCTTTTATTTTGAACACACTCCATTTTCAATTAATCATTCGGTTGCACAAAATCAACAGCAAGCCATGCCTGTTAGGCCTGTTGTTTTCTACTCCTCCACAATACGGTACATATAGAAAACATTGCTTGATCTGGCCAGTGATATCAGTTTGATTTCATTTTGAACACGGCAGCATACTGTTAGAATAAAAATATCTAAAAAATACCACATTACATATTTGTGCGTGGGTGGATGTAGAGAGCCCACCCACGCAATTCTTTTTCTATTTGCTTTCCATATACTACAGGAGATAAAGGCCAAAGGGGGTTTGACTCCCCTACAAGAAGAGCTTGATCTCTGGCAGCTCTCCCACTTTCTGCAGAGCCGATCTAGGCCAGCACCAGTAAGCAGCCGACTCTGCGAGATTCCATTGTGAATTGTGGCCCTTTTAAAAATGCATGCTCGCTCTCGGCTCTGTATCTTTAATGAGGTGTGTCTGAAATATTTGATAGGCCTCGCACTCATTTGAAAAACAAATACGTTTATTTCCATTAATATTTGATACGGAAATGAATATATGTAAAACACATACATTAATTAGTCTGTTTTGATCAATTGTCTCTGTCAAAACGTGGAGCGTGTGCTTCCGCTCAGTTGCTCCCCACGGGCGATGCTGCTGCAAATCTTTCCCTGTTGCTTCAGAACAAAAGAACCATTTAATTTTCAAAGATTTAGCTGGGCTTTTTTTTTTATGTAAGTTTGTGAACACTCAAAGAAATTATGTGCTCACTCAGCAGTGGGGCTGATTTATAAAATGGGTGTCACATTACAGTGTTAGCATTTTGAAAACTGTAATAGATAAGGAGAAAGGAAGCCTAGCATTGAAGTTTGAGCGACGGTACTGATTTTACTTTGCAGGCTCTGAAGGATGATTGTTTTTACCATGCAGGTCTTAGTTGTTGAGAACAGTGAGGTACAACTTTATTTCTAAAATGAGATGGAGCTAAAAATGGGACAGTTTACTAATAATTTAGGTGAAATTACTTTTTTGCTGCACACTTTGATGATTACACCAAGGTCTTGATCCATCAATACATCCATCCATCCATCCATCCATCCATCCATCCATCCATCCATCCATCCATCCATCCATCCATCTAACGATTTAATCAACATTTAGGTCTCTACAACCAGGATCTTCAGTCGAAGCCTCTTAAAGTATAATTTGAATGATCTGTCGATCATTCAAATTTTGTTCTTTTAAGTTACTAGAAGCTTAGTTCCCTTACCTTAGTGGATCCCAAACATTTTCTACTAGAACTAACGTTTTAATTCTCCTGGATTCGTTCAGATTTTTTCGTTTTGATTCCTAGTTTTGATTCCCAGCCACATTTAAGTCAGATTGAAGAGGCCGCCGAATCCCAACGAAGAAGAATTAGCTGCAGTGTGTTCGCAGAAGCGATTGAGAGTTTGCCTTCACTTTATTAAAAGAGCTGTCCAGAGAGCTCAGTGAAATATATATAGACATGCTTAAACACCCTCTAGATTCATGGTGCACAATTAATATTCTTAATATTCTGTTATTTACCATCTAGAAAAAGCTGTGGTAATTCTAGCTGACTTAAAACAGGAACATTTTTGTTGGATTTAATGTCAAGCAGTGAGAGAAAAAAATTGTAATGTGTATTTTTATGAAGCTATCTTGCTGCTATCAGTCTAATTCATGCTTTGGATTTCTTTCAAATAATAGCAGATTGCTAGATAACATAAAACCATAGCAACTGATTTCAAGACAAAAACATCTAAACGTTTGAATGACCCAAGCTCTCCCTAAATGATGTATAATTGTAGCCACTTAGGAGCAGGTTGTTTGGGGAGGCACAATTATTCAAAGAATGCCAGTATGAATACAAGATGCTGCAATAATATTCACGAAGGAAAATGTTCCTCCTCTCAATCAAAATCAGTGTACGGCTCATTCTCTGACATAATTTACTAGTTGTGGGCGACGCTTAAATTCTTCGCTACAAAGCAACACAAAATTAAATTTCGAATAAATGCATTCTCTTTCCTCGCCACCAGATGGTGATGAAGATCTAGCTTGGTAGAGTTGCAGTACCCGCGCTGAACAGCAGGGTGCAGTGCTAAGACACCGTCTTCTCAGGCGCCAGCGGTGGGCCGCAGTGTTGATGTGTGTGATGTATTTCGTCGCTGGCAGCCTCCTCGGACAGCTCCAGTCTGGTGAGTCACTCTGCCACTGTATTCAGGATGTTTGGACTCAGCAGCTGAGGCCACGCAGTAATTAATAACCACATATTGGTGTTGGTAAAACAAGCACAGTGAGAGAGTGAAAGAGAGAGCGGGGGGACGCGAGAAAAGGAGCATGTTTGACTTCTCTGTGACTCAACCTACCTGACTCAGAGAGCAGAGACCGATGGGAGGAAAATATTTTTCTGACTGCAGCAGCAGCGGCTGACAGCAAATTATGTTTGCCTTTTTTATTATTTTTTATTTTTGTATTTTCTTTAATACTCCTTCAAAGAGATGACGTTGACTTTAACGCTGTTTGTTTTCAACCAGAAACAGTTGACACGACTCTTAGATGGCTTGCCAGAATAATGGGGAAATAAAAGGTGAGGCTTTACTGATATCTGTAGAGAGAGAGAGAGAGAGAGAAAGGAAGAAAAACCTTTTATGTGGTGAGCTTGTTTGGAAGGGAACAGCTTCAGATTGATGAATCTTAATGTGCCTTGCTCGTTTTCTGCCCTTGGCTTCATCGCAGGGCGCCCGGCCAGCTTTGATGAGGATGAGTAGATGTTGAATGACAGGCGAAGATGGTGCCAGTCAATCAGTCCCTCCCCCAATTCTACTTTTACTCTCCAAGGAGAAGAAGACATGTGTCATCCTCCCATGTGGAATCACACCACTCCTCCCCTCCTTACTATACGTTTGCATTTTCCTTCCCTCTCCATTATTCATCCCTGCTGGCTTAGCTCTACAATATTCTATTTTTGAACTCCTTCTCACTGTCTTTATGCACCTGTTTGCTTATCGGCCCTGCTTTCATCTTCACCGTCAGCCACCACCCCCCCACCTCCCTCTATCCCCCTTTTTTGGGGGTGGGGAGGATTTGCAGCCCGGCAGTGCATCACTGTTTTAATCTAGACTCCCCTATCCCCTCGATTCCCTTTCTCATGAAGCTAGCAAAAGAGAAAAATAAAATGAAGCAGCTCACACAGTTTTTTGCAAAGGTAGTCGTAGGCCTTGAAATGCAATTTTGCAACCACATTTGTTCATGTCATACTACCATCTAAAAAATATTGGTAAAATTAGACGACTCATGTCCCCACAAGATTCTGAAAAATTAGTTCATGCCTTTGTTTTTAGTAGACTCGATTACGGCAATTGCATTTTTACTGCATTATCCAAAGAAAGCAATAAGACAGCTCCAGCTTCTCCAGAATTCTGCTGCAAGAGTCCTTACTAAAACAAAAAGAGATCAGCATATCAGTCCAGTTCTAAGATCCCTGCACTGGCTGCCTGTTGCTCAAAGAATAGAATTTAAAATCTCCTTAATAGTTTACAAAGCACTTCATAATAGAAACCCAGACTACATTTCTGACTTTCTTCAACCATATATACCACTCAGACCTTTAAAATCATCAGAATCAAACCTACTAACCATTCCGAGAGTCAGAACTAAACACGGTGAAGCAGCTTTTAGTTGTTATGCTCCAACACTCTGGAATAAGCTTCCTGCTCATTGTAAGACTGTCCCTACCTTGAGTTTATTTAAAACAAGGTTAAAAACCTTATTATTTGACATTGCCTATTATTAATTTTTTTTAATTCTATTCATTCACTCTATTCAAAATTGTAATTTTTATTTTGTCTATTTTTAATCTGCTTGATTTTTTTTATGTTGTTTTTAATTTTCTTGTACAAGCACTTTGAATTGTCTTTGGCTGAAAGGTGCTATATAAATAAACTTGCCTTGCCATGTGTGATTAACCAACACAAAGTAATTATGGGTTAAGTTATAACACAAAATCGTCTCTCACAGCACTGCTGAATCCATTAGTTGAACATGGGAAGAGCGCAGCACAACTGCACACCTACCAAAACATGACCGTCCACCTGAACCCTGAACTGAGTATTAATCACAGAAGCGCCCAAAGGAAGTATTGTAGCTCTGGGTCTGGAGAGATCAACACCTCATGGGGGTTGATCTCTCCATGCTGTAAAAATCCAGTCCTTTTTTTTTTTTTTTTTTTTTTTACTGGTAAGCAGCAATAAAAAAAAACATCGCAGACACGGCAAAAATATAAAAAACACATTTTACATGATGCCAGAATTGATCTTTCTTTGCACCATGCAAAGTGGTGGCAGCATTGGGGGCGGGGGCGGGGTTGCTATAGCTACTACTGTTTTATAAAATCTAATTGTAAATTTAAAGGGGCAGTATTATGTAATTTTCAGACACATATTTCCATTTTATAGCACAGTAAAGTAGCTATGTTGTCTTCAGTTGATATAAATACACTATATATGTCAAACATGACTTAACATAAATTTGACTAACACTTTGGAATTGGGTCTGTGTCCCTTTAAGAAGCTTTTATTTTTTCAATAGTCCGCCTTCAGCATGTCTTGACAGCAATGCTTCTCATACTGCTGTTTACAACCTTTCTTAGGTGTGTTAGACTAAGAAGTACCGTAGTGTAGTTTGCATGATTAGCTGAGCAGACGTGCAGTTCCACCGGGTGTTTGCTAATTGCTACTGCTGCTCGGCAGGGGGTTGCGTTTAGGCTGCCACAGCCTGAATGGCTGCCACCAGAGATTCAAGGGTTCCTCAAACTTCTATGAAAGAATCAAAGCAAAACTCCAGCTATGCTTTTGCTGGAGGAATAACATTATAAGATGATGTAAAGCTCAGTTTTACAGAATACGCTCTCTTTGATCTAAATGAAAAAAAAACTTTAATAAACAGTCTACTTTGAATATGATAATGACGTAACAACAGCAAAGACAAGAAAATTGAGAAATGGTGAAGAGTCCATGTCTGCATTTCACATCCTACCAGTGAGGAGTAGAGCTGGACCTCTTGTAGACTTCACAAGCAGAAAGGCCAGCTCGGTGACAATATTCATCATGTCTGAGGCTCAACAAAGAAGTTTCAAAAAACACATTCCCCTTGTGTTGCATCACTTTAGTCAGTGAGGAGAACCATAGAGGCAGAGCTCCACCAGGCTAGCAACATGCTGCAGAGGAAACAACCATTTACAACACTGACGTTCTTTCATATAATGCATTACAACAAAGGTGCATTTTGAGACTTCTGTAAGTTAATATTTGTGTCTCTTCTCTTTTCCAGTTCATCAATGAGCTGTCAATACAGTTTGTCTTGTTGGAAAATGCTACCTGAAGAACACCAAAAGGAACAGTCTAACCACTGACCTGGCCAAAAATCTCTGTTTTTAAACACCTTCACCCTCTACCACAGCAACAGTCGCATTTTCCTGTTGTGAAGAAATCTGACACTAAGTGACAAAAATGTTGCCTCTGTTACCTGCCATTGAGTTTTGTTGTTGAAGACCAAGTTTGTTTCTAAATAGACGGTTTGCTATTTTTTTTTTTTCCATTGAAAAACCAGACGCTGTCTACATACGTCACACTCTTGGTGACTGTAGGGGATGTTGTGTGTGTTAGAAACGTAAAAATGGAAAAGTTTATTGTTCATGTACAAATATGCCTCCACACACTTGAAACTGTAAAAGAGGGAAAAAAAAGAAAATGGAAAAGATGTATAATTTTTCTTCCACGCTTTATTATACACATCTTTATTTTGGTCTGTCACATTAAGTCTATATGTTTTTTTGTTTTTTTTTATACGTTCCCAAAACGTGATGAAGTTGAAGGGGCTTGAATATTGTTGTGAAGCCCCGCAGCCAGCCAACGGATGTGTTTTATTTGCTTGTTTTTTTTTTGGTGGTGCCATTTAGCCAGCTGACCCTCATTTCGTTGCCCACTATGATGAGAATGCCACAGCAAACAGAGCAGACTAGTTTGGCCGGAAGCATTTTTCCCTATTTTTTAACACACTTGTCAGCAGCCATATCAGTAGGCCCAAAACTGCCATGAAAGGCCAATCCATCCCAACACAGCAAGTGTTACATGGCGGCTTTAACAAGCACTGTGTCTAATTGGCTGCTTTTGAGTTTTCCATTCATTAGCAAGTCGGTGCCAAACCACTCCATCACACAGGTGTGACAATTTCCTTGATTTTGATCTTTGTTGTTTCTTTCGCCCTGACCTTTTTTTTTTCCTTACATAAATTTGACTTCAACCCACTCCGTGAGTCATCTGAGCATATCCTCCACTTTAGCACGGATCCGATTTGCCATGGAAGCCAATGTGCGAGGAAAAGTGTCGTGCCTCCACACACACAAATACACAACGTGTGCTACCTAATTAGCAACAATTCTTCAGTCCTCGCCCACCTTTGAAGATGTAAGATGTAGGCAAATTAGTTCTGACCTCTTGAATTATGCATGCACTCACAATCATACAACCATCAGTTACTATATTAATGTGTTAAATAATTTTAAAATTACCTAACGTGTTAAAAATACAGAGGAAGATCAGGAGCTTCATAATCATATTATTAGGTATGATAATATTTTGTCATAAATGTCACAATGAGCATCTAACAAAGTGACATTTTTGCTACACATGTGCATTTAGTTCCCTTTGCTTTAGCCAAAAATCTTTGAACACTCAACACTGCAATGCTGGATGAGTTGTACCGCAAAAAACCCTGAACCTTTAATTGCAGCAAAAGCTGTCTTCTCCAGGTTCATGGGAGGCTGGAAGCCTATGCCGGCACTCATTAGTTGGGAAGTGGGCCCTGGTCAGGTGCCCTGTCCATCACAACACAGAGGCTAACATTATGTGTCTCTCTTCTAGGCAAAGCTATTGGCTGAGCTTTTGCTGCAACTAACTGAATGTGCTCTCTTTCACTTTACACCCTTTAAGACCCACTCAGAAGTGATCTGCTAAGATGTGTTTCTCTCCTAGATGAAGCCACTGAAGGAGCTAACACTGCCATTAACTTATTTTTCCTCTAACAGAAAATAGTCCTGGATGAGGGCTTCTGTTTTTCTTTTTTTTTTTTTGCGTAGGCCTATATATGCTCTGTATTCTCAAACCCCCAGTCGGTCGTGGCAGATGACTGTTCACACTGAGCCAGGTTCTGCAGGAGATTCTTCCTGTTAAAAAAGAGTTTCCCTCTCTACTGTCGCTATATGGGTTTATAAACTGGACTTCACTGCATTGTTTGTTGTGTCCACTGGGTTGTGCGATGGGTGGTGGTTGTGTGAGTGTTTGTTTTTCCTACTTTCCTCTTCCTCAGGATGTGACTGGCAGGTAAAGCCTCAGGCTTGTGCTCATCAGCTGCAATCAAGGGTACATTATTCTGAAGAGTGATTTCTCTGCTAGATTGTCAACCTACATTCTTTGGTAACCTGTCAACTAATTGCTCTGTTCATTAAGATTTTGCTTATAGCTTCTGGTACTTAACTCTTCTCCATTTTCTGTTCTTTTGCAGCCAGTGCCCTATTGAAGACCCACTCCTTGACCTCCAGATATGTTTCTGATGCCACACCTAGCTGTTCGCCTGGATCCTCCATCGAATCCTTGCTTGCCTGTCCACTGTCCAACGCTCACCTCTATCCAGGGTGGCTCATAAACAGGATTGCTCACTGCCCCTCTCAGTCAAACTGAATCCTTGTGGATACAGTTGCGTCCTGCTCTGATCTTCACCATCAACCGGAACAGTAAGACCTTTAAGATCTACTTTGTTCACTATGTGAAGATTCTGTTCAGCATGCACTCAAATTCAACCCAGACTGGACTCTTTTCAGCACATTCACTTTGGAATAAACTTTTCTATTGCTGCTTGCACTAGAGTTTCCAATGTAATCGTCAGGGCATTGTTGGGTTTAGGGTAAACTGAATGCATGATTGAATTGTCTTTCTCGTTTTTGCAAAGTGTCTTGAGATGATGTGTTGTAAACCGGCACTCTAAAAAAGTTGATTGAAGTGCTAAATCATATTGTCTATAGAATATGGTAGACTTTGTCACAAAATGTCTTCATCTGTATTAAGGTACAAAAAATAGTATCTGAAAAAAAACCCATAATTTTGGTGTCAGGATCTGTTTTTCTGTGTTTATTTAGAGTTTTCTGTGTCCTTAAGTCTCTTCGTTGTCCTGTCCTCCCCTTGATTGTTCCCAGGTGTGTCTCGTTTCTGTGATTACCCTCCCGTGTATTTAACTCCACCTGTGTTCCTTGTTCCTCGTCGGGTCCTCGTCAATGTCCAGTCTAGTCGTCGTCAGTGTTTCCATGTGCCTGCTGCTCGTTGTTTGGACTGTGCTTCATCATTAAAAACATCATTATTCATCATACCTGGGTCCGCTGCGTCTACCTCACCACCTCACACCCGCATCTTATGACATTTGGTGTTTCTAAAATATACTTTTTCATAGGAACCCTATTTGAAACATTTCTGTATTCGCATAAAATGGTTCTCGTTTGATTGTTACGTAAGGAATGCAGTTAAAGTTGCTAGAAGCTCTATGAAAAAAACAAAAGTTTATTCTTCAATTGAAATTCAAATTTAAAAATACTTTATCCCAAAGGGAAATCAAATGTCGTAGCTCATTATTTTGATGGGTGTCTGAGCTCTATGCTCCGTTTTGCATTGCCACTCAAAAAAAAAAAAAAGCACCAATAAAACAAATATGTAGCAAATATCATCCTCTGTGAGTATCTATGATAGACCACCTTTTGGAGACAGACTGTTAAAACTCCAACAGTTTTATCCTCCCTGGTGTAATCTGCCTTGGCAGACAGTTGATCTCTGCAGAATACAATCACTGCCAAGGAATCAGGCTTGAATGGCAACACTCCTCTGTTGTCTCCCACTGACAATAACCGGGCCGGGTCCATCTCTGCGGTCTGGCTGCTTATCAGAACAAAGGCATCAGCTATTCTGTCGAAGCATAAACCGACCTACAACACTGAATCCCGACATCTCTGGGATGCTTATTTGTTTACACCCAGCGTTGAGCCACATACATTAGACCCAGTAATGCTAACACGCAATAATGGTAAAGTCATTGCCCCGGAAAGGGTTTCTGTTTCAGAGCTGCCCTTCTCCAGCATTACTCCGGATATGATGCTTTGCTCATTGACTATTGCCATTGATATTACAGGGAGCGGATGAGAAGGGGGCTGGAGAGGTGATCTGACTATTATCCCTAAGCTACTCCTCTATTGTAGGCAGATCAAAGGAGTACTTAAGCCGGGCTGCTGGGTGTGTGCATACCATGTCGCTGTAGAAAGGATGCTCAAATGCAAAATGAAATGCTATCCATTAACAGATGAAAGGTGGCAGGCCCCAATCGTCAGACTGAAGTTTAAAAGGGCTAATCAGGCCCCAAGCAATTTCGAGCCATGTTAATACAGCGGAGGTCCAGCAACATGCACAAACCTTTTTCTATTTTTATAGAAGGGGGTTTGACATTTTGAGTGAGGAGTAAAGGGCTGCCATATGTTGTGTGCATGGAGTTAAGGAGATGCGAGCATTATTGTCTGTGCTTAATCCAGTGTTGAGAATTAGAAGCGAAATAATTTCTCAAGTTCAAAAAAGTGCAAATTTGAAATCTAATAGTTTAAAGATAGGTCAATGCTAATACCCAAATTAGAAAAAAAATACTTGCAGTTGTGTATTTTATTTTATTTTATTTTTTTTACTCTTAATAAAATCTGCATGCTTAAAACAACCAAACACCGCAGTGAGGGGGTCATTTGTCTCTGTGATATTAAAACAATTCAGTTTAGTATGACTGATGGTGGTCATATCTTAGCTGATCATTTTATTAAAGGCAATTATCTGTAAAACCTTACATTTGATGCCCCGGGAAGCAAAGCCCTTTCTACTTTCTTCTTCAAGTGGATCTTCACACATTAATTGCATAAGAATTTTAAGAGTCTTGGTGTCATTTTTTACAAACGGTAGTAGGCTGTAGCGAGAATTGGAAAGACAGATCGGGTCTGGTACGCTGTAATGACAGTGGTGTTTCAGTTGTATCAAAATGGAAAGAAATAAAGAACCGAGTGCAAAAACCAAAACTGAAAATCTCCTAATTTACTTGTCCATATGTGTTCCGACACTTTCCATGTCCGAAAAATATGAGATTCCTGACAGAAGCTGTTTAAATTGAGTTTAAAGGAGCTTCCTCCGTCGGGTGGCTGGGTTTATCCTTAACAAAACACTCACAAGTTGCTCCTTCCTTTCAGGTTGTTCATGGTGCATCCCACTAAAAGTAGACGTGGAAGCAGACACTGTTTACTGAAGGGCCCAGATCAATAATATCTGCAACTTGATTTCTGATTAGGAAAAGATGGTGGATGGACAAATCTTCTCTGCAAAGTTGAGGCAATCTTAAACCAGTCTGATGTTATTTTGTTAGCTGGAATGTGTCATGACTCTTTTAAAGATCACTGGTAAGAATCGCTGCATTTCATAGCTTTCATCAGGTCTCATTAGGGTTTTAAGTTATTCTTAAATTATACTCTTTACCATTCTGCACAATTCTCTGCATAATCTTTGCTTAATTAAAGATTAAAATTATAAGTAACTCCTAACATTTTTAAGTCCGAACCTCTGTTTTTTTTTTAAAGCCAAGAATTTGGGACTTTTAAAGCCAACACTTTCCATCCAAATTCAGATTTTTATCAAATGATTTAAGACCTTGGCTTATCATCTTAAAAGGAAGGAAAAAAGAAAAAAGTTTTATAGAGTTTCCTCAACAACTCCCAATTCAAAGTTTAATTGATCGTGAATTAATTAGAGCGCTTTTCAAAAGCGTAGCGGGCTCTGAACTAGCCGAATAAGATGATTGACTTTTAAGAGGCCTATTTGAAATTTATTGACATCCATCAAAATAAAGTGTTTTTATACAGGCTTCGGGGTCATAAACACTGCAGGGTTGTAATTCCCAGGGACAAATTCTGAGGAGTAAAGTGCTGGTTTAGTCCAGTCTCACTATGAAGGCTTTCTGCAAAAGTCTTGTCAGAGTGAAATGTAGGCATATGTGTGCAAGAAAAGTCACGTTTCTGAGGGACTAGATTGTTACAAAATGTATTACTAAAATATGAAACACTAGATGTGCCCACTTCATCACGGCCTGACACCAGAGGTTTGCGACAAGGTTACTCTTTTTGCCTTCAGAGTGAAACAGGCCCTGCAGAAAAGTGTGCACTGGTGCAAACATTTCTGTAAGTTACTACAGAGTTCTTGACAACACCGCCTTGAAAAATTAGGTCATATGTATTATTATAGAATGCAGATGCAACAAAAAAAAGTAATCCTTCTTGAATATGTTGTGTACACCATGTTAACAAATTGCCGTGCAACTCCAGGACTTATAAAAACAAGATATATGTGTTTTATGTTTCATCCAGAATATCATTTTGTATCCTGCTTTCTAATAAAACACACTTAATGACAGTCATTGAGCAGACAGAACCTCTATTAATGTATCTTAAATGAAGGGTGATTGCCGCACAAGTCGTATCAATTTATCTGAAAGTTCTTTTGGGCAACTTAAATCTCCACAAATATGTCTTCTGTGTTTACAAAATGTCTGAAAACCTTTTAAACGTCAATAGTTAATCAGTGCAACTCGTTTAAAACATTTACCTCAATTAAAAGCTGGTGAGTGCAAACTAAACTCCCCTCTAAGCTTCCAGAGAATGAGTCATTTTGCAGCCATGTGCTAATGCATGGCTGAGCACATCAGACTAGCAAGGCTGGTTGGAACTGGAGCAGTTTTCTGTCCAAATGTTCTGCTTTTCAGATTACAAGCTGACATTTGCCGTCGTGATAAATTACAGGCAGGCTAAGCTTGTGTCAGAGGGCCTGTAAATACTGTCATGGAGTACCGGTTTGTTAAGTCTCCAAGCTGCTGAAATCAGACGACATTTCTTCTGACTTCTAACTACTTCCTGTCAAGATCTCAATTTAAATCTTCTCTTTAAGAACTTAAAAGGTAGCAATGTTGCTATCACTTCTTTGTCTTTGGTGTTTACATTACAAACCTAACATCACTCTTTGACATCTTTTTTTCTATCCTGTCTGCCATGTGCTTGTGTTTGTTGTTTCTTGAATTTATTTACTTATTTTTTTATGCATTTCTGGATTTCAGTGCAAATGATTATTTCAAATCACAACTCTGCAAACACACACACACACCCATACAAAAAAGAGATATATTTAACACAATCTTCCCTCAACACTCTAAAAGGGCATCCAGTTAGATATATTTAAGCCAGGGGTCTGCAACCTTTACAAACATAACGGGCCATTTTGCTCTCAGGACAGAAATAAAACTCATTTAGAGCTGCAAATGTTACATGACATTTTGAAAAAAATAAAATAAGAGAGATAATCTTGTAAAAAAAAAATATATCAGGAAATTTATTGTCAATTTTTAAAAGCCAGTGATTTATTTCTATTGTTAGGATTTAAAATAAAGATAGACATAAAAGATGATGGATATTTTATTTAAAAAACCATATGGATTCCAACACAATGACAAGAAAAACATCTTTAAAGGCATATTGCTGATACTTTTAGTGTCCTTCTTTGGGGCAATTTATTTTAAATATCGGAGGAAAAAATTCAAACATGGTTAAAAACCAGAGCTTCTTATTAGAAACGTATAGTTGTTCTGACTTTTTGTTTTGTTTTGTTTTGGTCAGCCAGTGTTAGTTCTTCTTTTTTTTTTCTCTTAAACTTTTTGTGTGTGTGTAGGAGGAAGGTACGAGTCGGTAGCATTTGTTGATTGCCGATAGTCAAAGCACTGCATGCAGCAAGGCTTGCATACTTAATGCTGGAAGGCTGAAACTTCCGATTGCAATCAGGAGGACTGTGCGAAGACGGCAAAGGGAGGGAGCAAACAATAATACATCCAAACCTGAACAAGTGCGGTTGACATCGGGAACCAGATACAGAGAGAGGGAAGGAGGATGTAGGGGGTGAAGAGGAGGCGTGAATGATAGCCGAGTCTAAACAGTGAATCTCCCACCACAAACATTCGCAGTGATCTCTAAATGCATGTATAACTCAACTCTGTTTCTGAGCCACAGCTTATATAGAGGCTTTGTATAAGCCTGCTTAGTATTCCGTCCACTTACTGCACGGCATAGCTGCAGACGCCCAGGATGTCAAGATGTATAACAGGTTTCCTGGTTGGGGCAGTAATAGGAGTAGCTGCGGGGGAAATCAGCAGCTGACAAGAGGTTGAGGAAGGGATGAACTTATCTTCATGCAAATGCACTAGTCCATTATCGTGTGCTTCCCTGAATGTTTTTGCAGTGCACTGCCTTGTATTATATATAAGCGTGCCCAAGCACTTAGCGCTTCCTGCTATGAATTCCTCTTGCTGTTTAATGAGACTTTTAGATAATTTGTCAAATGTTTGAGAACCTGGGTTGAAGCATTTAGCCAAGATCTACAGGGTTAAGTGGGAAGGAGCCACGAGACAAGGATTTGACTGAGATCCTTTTGTTTGTTGCGTTAAGAGTTAAACTGTTTTAACTCTTGTTTGCATCAAATGTGTGCATCAAAATATTTCTGTGCTACATGACAGTGTTGGATCAAATATCTTTATGAAAGTAGAACATCATAACAGAGGCCAAACTCTCCGAAAAGCTCTTCCTTTAAAAGTCCTAACTGTTTTCATAAGTGCTCTCACACTGGATAAAGTGCATTTGAGGTAGTTTCACTAATCTAAGATTTACCAAAGACTAAAAATCCATTATTCAAGTGTAGAATCTAAGTAGTGTTTTCTTATAACCTCAAACCATAATGATCTAATTGTTTTGATTCTTGTGAACTTTCCTTGTGCTTCTCGAATCGGTAGAAATATTTTCAAAAATAAAATGCAAGCATCAAATTTTTTGAAATGTTTAGAAGGTCTCAGATTTCTAAAACCTTCTAAACACAGCTCCCATGTCTTTAAGCCTGGTAAATTATTAAAAAACCCAAACTATCCTTGACTTAGAAAAACAACACTTTAGTGCCCCAATACTTACATAATATGCCAGCTTTAGTCAGTCACAGATATTTGTATTTAGCCTTATGCTTACATTTTCTCGCAAAATTATTTACACTTCATGGAATTTTTCACATTGACATCCGCAAAATTTACAATTTTTTGTTTTGCAATTTTATGTAATAATCACCTAAGTCGACAGGCATATCACGGACAGCCCTCTTCAGAAGCAGCCAAGAAGCTTGTGGTGACTCTGAGGGGGCTGCAGAGCTCCACAACTCAGGTGTGACAATCAGGTGTGCACTCCAGAAATCTGGCATTCATGTAAGAGTGGGAAAAAATGTTGTTGAAATAAAGCCATTAGACAGTTTATTGGCATTTTGCCACCAGCCTCAAATAGTAAACTGTAGATGGACGTGCCCCAAAAGATATTCATCTGTAACTGGAGAGAAAGATGGTTTGGATCGAAATATTATTATTTCTAAAAAAAAATATATATATATATATATATAAAAAATGAAATCTGGAAAACCATAATTTTCCTTCCACTTCACAATTATTTGAATATTTTTATTGAATTTTCAGTTAAATAAAATCACTAATACATTCAAATCCAACCTCAAATCCACACGTCTATTGCATAAACATAGAAACAAAACAACAACAAAATATCCGTGTAGGCATCGTGTCTGAACCTGATCCAACTTCATTGATAACCCAACATATTATTTTTATTTTTACTTTCATTTTTAGACCACTAATGAAAGTGTAACTTCACCTGGTTTTATCTTTTGTTCAATGTCTTCCAGCTCCATCTTGTCACTTGTTGTAGCAGCAGGGTGAGTAAAGGCCAAATCATATGGAATGTAGGATCCTATCGCCACCGCTGCGCTTGTTACAGTCTGAATAAATTCTGCACCCGACTTACTTTCTTTATTTCTTCAACACGTTAAACTATCTACTCCTCTATTTAAACTATAATAAGTATGCTAATGCAGCTTTATGTCGTGCATTGTCATTTGGTTTTCTCTGTGCTGTAGAGCAGGCTTATTAAAGGCGCCACGTAAGCCCGTTCGAACTATCAAGCAAATAATTCTGAACCGACCTAGGAGAAATTTCGGGTCGGGCTCGGGCCATAAATCTAAACTCTATTCTATTGCATAATATCTAAACAAAATACATTGAAAATTGTGGTTGTAGCAAGATGATTAAAAAAAGCCAATGTAGTTGAGAACATAATATTTTAGCAGTCTTATGTTACTCTGTACCCATAAAGTGGTAGAAAACTTGGAAAATTTTACTTTTAATAATATATTAAACAGTCATGTGTTTTTCCCAACCTTGTAGTGCTGATGCTTACGCTGATTTCCACATTCAAAGCAACCTCATAAGACTCCCTTGTCCTGCTTTCAGCAGTGAGAGAAGGAAGACAGGAGAAGGTCTTGGGAAAGGTCTCTTTAGGGCTTGCCCCCTTGTAGCTAATCAGACTCTCTCCCAGGATGCTTCAGTCTTACTACAGACGAATACTTACTAGGGACATAAACGTCTTGAAATAAACCATTTTGTTACTCTTTGACAAGCAGGCCTGGTTGCATAGGACTCAGTCAAGACAGGAAGACAACGATACATTTCTTTGTATACTCCAGATGAGAGTGATAGATGATGAATGTGCTCTATTACTGCTAAATATATGCTACATTTATTTCTAACTTTCATATGACTAAGAGCTAAGCGGTTCAATTTTGTTCAAAAAGTTGCCTGATCTGATTAAAAGTTGTAAATCCTTCGCTTTAGGGTCCGCTCCGTTGAAGAAACCTACTGCTGGCCATCGCATTTGTATTGTCTTAATTTCATCAAACTGTTGAGCAAGAAGTCCAGTCTAGCACAACTGCATAAGACAAATAGCACATATGCTTCCTTTGCTTCTTTCAGCACCATCCGAGCTTGCAAAAGCATTACAGTCAATACATATCTGAGGCCATCTTCCCTTTCCATCCGTTTATCGGTGAGACTCTAAATCCAGTCTGGGATGCATTCCCTGCTATCTGATCCCAGCCTTCACATTGTCTCCACTACACAGCCACACATACATACACAAAGCTCAGTTGCAACACAGCCAACCAGTTTGCATGGTTTCTTCTATATTTCATTGCGTGTCATGTACCAGTGTGAGATACACTCCCTGATTTCATTTATGTGGAGCAATGGTGGCTCTCTTATCTGCGCCGCAGTGAAATAGCTCAGGATCACAGTCGTAAATATGCCAGTCTCAAAGTGACAGAGTGTGCCCGAGCCACGGAAAGTTACAGTGGAAGCTACACTGAAAAGTTTGGAGCCTCTGTAGTGTGCTCGAGTGACTCGGTTGGCGTGCGGCGGGAGCCCGACACCAAAATCACTCAGAATCAGATGGAAGTTTTGTTCCATGTCGATGTATGAAGTTGGAGACTCTACCGATAGAATAAAACATGTTGTTTAAAGTCCTACTTAAAAGATTAAAACATCTGTAGCTTGATTTTGGGTCTGACGTAACCCCAAAACTTTCAAACTTTGACAGAATTTCCATTCTTAGCAAAAGAAGTAAGGCCATTTGTGTTTGATTATTTATATGTTGTAGTAATGCTTCTTGGTGAAAAATCTTTAACCAGTGGATTCCTTGTTTCATTTTCAAATGGTATATTTGCAAAGGAAATGTGTGCGTGTTGAGCAGCAGAGTTGGATTTTGTGGGTTGTGACCATAAAAACTTGCCAAATCCTCCATTTCAAAGCCAAACAGCTTTTGATTTGCAAACCAAACCCTTAGATTTGTAAACCCTTCTGCAAACAGCATGAAATGTCTGTAAGAGCTTGAACTGAATTCAACTAGACTTTAGTTGCCTTTAATTTAATCCCCTAGGAATGGCATGCCTCACGACTGATCTACACGGGTGTATCAGAGAGCTGATGAATCATAGCTTAACCTCATTTTAACAGTAGGAAAACAGACACTAATCTGGCCCATTATCTACTTTTTTGCAGTTGAAAGCAGGCAGTGTTCGAGATTCAGCTTTACTTTAAGGATCTGACAATACTGGTCGAAAGAGCGTTGTCCAACTTTGCCAAGCCAAACTCGTCTTTGCTGTCAAACATGACAGAGTTTGTGTTTGAACCTTCGCGTCCTGTTTACAATCCTGAGACCACGATTTTGAAAAACTCAGTGAAAACTGTTTCATTGGACTCTGTTTTATTTCCTCAGCTGGCACCGACTTATCTCCGTGGAACACTGTGGGCTTTTTCCTAAAGTCTTGATGAGATTTGTGTGCTGCGGACCCACAGGTTGAGCTGTAATCTTAGGAAACTATTGGAAAGAAATGGATAAAAAAAAAAGCACAACCATATAACTTTGCAGGCACTCCAAAAACATCTCTAATTATTCCACAACTTAGTGCGCTCCATCAAAGCAGTGAAAATGTATAATGTGGAGACATTAGTATGCAAGTCCAGATATAAACCAGCACTGCCTGAACCTGCAGTAAATCAGTACACTGAAAATGTACTTTAAACTTGAACGCTTGCAGCTTTCACATTTTATTTATTTGATATATTTTTTAAGGATTTGTGTGTGATAGACCAACGCAACGCAGCATATAAATATACAGTTAAAGGAAAATAACAGATGCTTTTCCCTTTTTATTTAGAACTACAAATCTGAAAACTTCCACACAAATGTATTTGGCCGTGTTCATTCTGGTACCCCTAAATAAATTCAATCAACTGCATTCAGGAGTCATCTGATTAAATAATAGATGTAAATCCCTCTCAATTTAAATTCAAGTGTTCATTGAAGGCCCGAGAGATTTTGTTGTAGCACACCAGTGAACATCGGTGACCGAGGAACACAGCAGACAAGTCAGGGATCAAATGTGGAGAGATTTTGTCCAGGGTTAGCTCATTGCAGAATATTCCAGTCTTAGGACACTTGACATGCGTTTTTGAACCCTTCATCCAAAAATGAAAGGCGTGTGGCATAACTGACCCAGACATGGGCCAAATCACCAGATCAACAAGAGGTCAGCAGTGAATAAAGACTCACATCTCATGTGAGAATTTCTTTTTTCTTTAGAGAAACAGGGAAGCTGGTCAGAGAAGACAGGATCTAAATATTCTGAAATAGTTGAGACGCTGCAAAAACTGGAAACTGATAACGGTTAACCTTCCAGCCGGACCGCCACTCTAATTGTACACTGTAAAAGAAACCGTCTCTATTTACGGTAATATACCGGCAGCCGTGGTTGCCAGAATTTTACCGTGTTTAACTGCATGAAGTATGGTAAAATCCGTATTTATATGGCAAAATAATGTGCTCGATAGTCTATCTAGTAAAATAGCTGCCAAAAATATTGTTCATGTTTTAGAAGGGTCTTGAGAAAGTCCAGACCTAAATCTCAGAATTTTGCAATACATGAAAAAAAAGATTTGACTAACACGACTGAGGCTGAGATGTCTTGTAAAGAATAAGATGGAGAACATTTATCTGTAAAAGAAAAATACATGTATGTTTTCCTGCTCCCATTTGTGGTCTATCACATGAAATCTCAATAAAATACACTTTCAGTTGCAGTTATTATGAGACTGCATGTGAAAAAGGTCAAGGGGGTGTAAATACCTTTGCGCGGCATTGTATAATTTGGCAGAAACTTCCACTGAGTGTGACAGCCACTGTCCGCTGAACACCTAAAGTCTTATTTTAAATTTCTCGAAGCCTCTTATGTTGCTGGCATCTCACAGCCAGTTGCATTCACTAGTCTACATAAGCAGTGCGGTAATTCTCAAAGGTTTAATAAAGCAGAATACTTTTGGAGGCTAAAAAACAGATATGGAGTTTTTAACATTTAAATTATTCCATAATTTGTCTCTAATGCGTGACTAATAGCTTTCTTGCTCTTTTCGTCTTCTGCCTATCTCATCCTCTCGTTCCTCCCTCACTTGGCTGTAAGTTTCTAAAAGGGTGCTATAAATACGTTTTTTTTTCTTCTGCAGTTTGTTATGAAACGTGGCAAAAACAAAAATAAATAAATAAAATAGGGAAAAAGAAAGTGAGGGATAAAAAGCTTCCACTTTGCCAAAGGAAGTTTTAATTGGGGCTCAGGGGAGAAGAGCTTTGCCCGATTTTGGAAATTCTCTCTGCTCTTTACGGAAGCAATAAGCAGCAATCTGATGCCCAATAGGGAAATGAGATGCAGTTACATTGACAAAAATGTAAAAAGGAGGGATGCTATGGACTTTTAGAAACCGCCCGCTTTCTGTTTGTAATTATAAAACAGCTGAGTTTTCTTTCTTTCCCAAAGCAATCCAGCGCTTCTCCGCCGAGGTTTCGCGTCTGCCACACTAGACTCCATCATGCTGTCTGAAGTGTCTCACAGGACTCGAACGCAGAAAACTGTAGAAAGAAATCTCATACATGTAAATAGAAATCGAAAGACGCTGGGTATGAATAAACCATGACGATTTCACAGCAGCCCAGGACAAAACTGTTCCATCCCTCCTGACTAAAAAAGAAAAAAAAAATCTCTTTCCCCCCCCCACAATTCTTACATTTTCATTTCGATTACATGGCATCCTTCACCTTCTCCTCAAGTTCATTCCCACCGACGACGGCCCGTATCGAGTTTCTGTCCAGACTCAGTCGGCAACGCGCGGCCTAAACTCTAAAGAAATGCCTGTCAAAAGTCGGGCCGAGCAGGAGGAGCCGCGCATAACAACAATGGCGGCGAGAGTGACCCTTTGACAGACTGACATCTCCGAGAGTAATTGCCTGTCATGTGCGGCACTGTTTCGCAGTTCACATAAAAGTCCCCTGTGTTGTTCATTTAAAGTTAAGGCGGGGTGGCCAAGGTCGCTGCACTCGTCCAGTAAAGAGAGAGGGATAATTGAACAACGCACCTTCTCAGCTGACTGCCGCGGGATAAAGTGACAGTACAGTGGAGAATGACGGGATGTTAGAAGGCCGCTCTTGATGGGACTGTAAGTGCAGCCTGTGGGACGTGCGACTGTCATGTGCGGACAGCTGGATGCCATCCCGCTCCTCTTTTCAATACAGGCCTTGCAGAGAGAGTCAAGAACAGAACAAGTGACCAATGAGGGGAAAGTCATGTCTTCTCTTTGCCACGTCTTTATTATTTATATGTAGTTTTTTATGAATGACATCAGAGGGAACTGTCAATTCAAGCTAATCTAGTTTTGGTTTTAAACTCCATGAATTTGACAGTCATGTCTGTAAATGTAAAGACATTCAGCAAATTTGACCAACAAGTAAGATTGAGCACTGTGACAAAAAAAACATGGACGTTTATTGTTTGGAAAATCAAGACCATTATGATTTTATTTTGCAACAATGCACCTAATAATGTGAAACATTTGCAGTCAGGTGAAAAAAAAATCCTGAGACCACGACTTTGAAAAACTCAGAGAAAACTGTTTTTCATTGGTTTTATTTCCTCAGCTATCACCGACTTCATTTTCCTATCTCTGAAAAAGAAAGGGACATAATGTGGGTATACTTCTAAAATGAACCTTAATTGAAGCAAAAATACATTCACTAAGATTTATGTTTTGTCTAAGAAAAAAGTTTGGACACCCCGTTCTCCTGATAGCAATTTCCTTCAGGTAATTGCTTAATCATTTCTGAATAAATTATGATGCACAATTTTGCTTACTTCTGACAATGGCATTTAAATATCAGACTACATGTTGTCTCAAACTGTCTTGCCAAATTCCAAAAAAGTTATCAGATTTGAAAGGTAAATAATGGCAACACAGGGCACATTCACAACATATTATTATGGACAATAAAGAACTCCATCATTGTGTCACTTTCTCCAAACAGATGCTTACATTTCAGTGGAAGTCACTGCAACTTCAGGCGTATTTGGTGCAAGACAACATTACAATACTTAAATATAGCTGCAAGAATCAAAATGCTGCATAAAATGACATGAAAAACAATATCAGGCGGACTTTTTTAAAGTTAATATGTGTTCTGGATGTTGTTAATGTACAGCTACTGTATTTTTTTGGTTACTGTAACATCCACCAACATTTTCAAGTACCCAGTGTTTTTATGTTGTTATGCAGGCTGGGCTTTAAATGTGGGCAAATGCCATCCACTGCAGAGAAAAGCTAATTGCTTCGTCTGAGGTGCTAAACTCTCTTTGAGTGGGCTTTGTGAATTAGGCTAGCGTGCAAACGCTACTTCACTTTCATTTAACGGAAAACAAAAGCAATCTTTTGGTGTATCAGATCCTGGATGTGTTAGTTGTATTAGAAGGCTTTGGTCCTCAAGAGATTCTTGAAAGTAGAGAGGGGATACTGGTACTTCCAATGCTTTCGGTCGCTCATTCTATATATAAGTATATTACATCAGTATAATAAGATTTCCAGAAAATGGCTTCATTATCATGGTTGCGGCTTCAAAAGAAAATAAAATGAAAAATGGACAAAAGTGCAATATTAATTCTGTTTTCATAGGCTCGTCACACTCGCCCAGGGGTGTCCAAACTTTTTGCAAAGAGGGCCAGATTTGATCAAGTGAAGATGCCCGGGGGCCAATAGTTTGTTCGGACATTTTATGACTTTTTTTTTTTTACCCCTCCAGGGGGTCTTTTGTGGGCTCTAGTGTCCCTTATGTGACAGCAGGCTGACAGGAAACAGGGAAGGAGAGGGGGGAAGACATGCGGCAAATGTCATCGGGTCCGGGAATCGAACCCGCGACGGCCGCGTCGAGGACTCAAGGCCTCCAAATACGGGTCGCCCTACGCCACCACGGCATGCCCTGGACATTTTTTAACTACAAAAGTTTCATGCAAATACACAATTTTCATTGTCACAATTATCTTTATTTTTCAAATGACAAAAAAACAAATATAAGCCACTCAGGCAAATGAGAACAACTCTAAAAACACAAATTCTGCCTTTCTTTCGTATCTGGAGAGTCAGATAACATTGAACAAACTGTATGAAATACCTTAAATTTACATGAGTTTAAAAATATCTTTGCCTCAAGAACATTTTAAACAGGAGTTATAAGTAATGCAAAGTTGTCTGTTATTATTAAATCTTAAAACAAGTGAATTCTGCTCGTCATTTACAATATCTACAGGTTCATAACCAAATCTTACTCAAGAGTTTAATAAAAATAAGTGCCATAAATCCAGGTGCATAAATGTTCGATTGGCTCTTCACTGCTGATAGTGACAGACGTTGCCGTTCAAAACACTCAGTTTCATGTCCTCAACTCTCAGTGCCACACTGTTACTGCCAGGCAAACATTTTTCTCAAATTCTTGCTTCTTCTCAGGGCAAAATGTTCTCCACCATTTTCATAACACAGTTTTGATAAATGTACCTGCAGTAGAAGGTTTGCCATGTTTAGCTATTAACATTAACTTCGTAGCTTTCTTTGGTGGTATTTTCTTTTGACTCACAGGCCCGCGTGAAGAATCGCTGTTGTGATGCCAGTCCAGCTTGGAGCTGCTTCAGTTTTTCAGCATGGTCACTTCCTGTTAGCTTGTTGTATGTGTTAGCATGTTTAGTCTGGTAGTGTCTCTTTACGTTGAAATCCTTAAACAAGGCAACCGTCTCACAAATTAGACAAGCACAATTGCCCTGATTTTCAGAAAAGAAGTATTGTAATTCCCATCTCTCTTGAAAGCGGCGGCCCTCACTGTAAACTTGTTTTCTTTGCAGTGGCCATGGCAGAAATGAGTGGAGAGCGGTTCGCTGCACGGAGGCAGAGACTGATAGTATTAAAGTGGTGCTGCCACCATTTGGTGAAAGGAGGAATTACAGTTTCAAGTTTTATGATTTATTTATTCTGTTTCACAGTGCAGGCGGGCCATAAATAATACATTATAAAACCGAAGCTGCGGGCCGTATGAAATCTGACCGCGGGCCGTGATTGGCCCCCGGGCCAGACTTTGGACATGCCTGCACTCGCCTCTCCTGTCTAATGTATTTTTCTCCTTGAGTCCCTGTTACTGTGACTGTAAGAATAAACCAGACTTCTTATTTGAAAATGTAGCCCAAAGGACCTGTGAGATAGAATAATCTCATTTCCTTTTTAAAAGAGCAATCTAGTGTTTTCTGTTCAAAAAGAGAGATAATAAAGTCGCTCATTTATATAATTCGACCAGCTCTGATCATGGCCGCCACCCTAAACGCCTCTGAATGGGAACCTTCCTAATCAACGCCATTCATGCAGACCCTTGGTAATGCGAAGGCTTCCCCGCAGTATTCCGGAGGCTGATACAGGCTGACAGTCTCGTTCGATCCCTCTGCAGTGTCTTTGTGTGGGGCCAAAGGCTTCAGTGTCTTGGCTGGCTGCGCATGTGAAGGTTAAGATGTAAGGCCTGCCTGGTGGGGCTTTCAGGAGTTCACCCCCACTTGCTGCCGCAGCCCATTATGCGCTCGCTCTTGCGTCCCTCAAGTTTTAAACTTAATTCGCCCTTTTCACTTGTTTCTGAATGCTTTTATGCCAAGGCTCAGATGCAGGGTGACAAGTTTTTGGGGCATTTAAATTTCGTCTTCATGCTGTCTATGTGGGCCCTCAAAGTGCATGATGGTAAGGAGGAGGGACAGTGCGAGGAAAAGTAGATCGGATGGGGTGAAAGCAGAGCAACTGTTGCAGAGGTGATGTGATAAAAGATTCATAACCCGGCAGATCCCAGGTCAGCCAGAGCCTCTTCAGCCTCTCCATATTACTGGCAACAGCTCCCGGAGCTCAACATGCAGAAGGTGTGCGTGTGTTTCACAGTAATATAAATAGAGAGGTATGGAAATTGCTTATATAACTGCATTTACATTGCCATAGGAAAGTGCTTACTCCCTTTTCCTGTTTTTGAAAGTCACTAAAGGACTTCGTAGTGAGTAGCCCCGCCATTCTTGATGCTAGCTTAAAGAATTCGTAAAGAGATTCTTCAGTAAAAAGTGTTTCTAATGCGACGGGATGGCCTCTCTCCCAATGGACTCTTGTTTTTGTTTTTGCTTTTTGAATCTCTACTTACAACTTGATTTTGATCCATAAGCATAAAATGCAAATACTTATATGTTCGTCTCTGGCCCTACGTAGCAACAAACACCATTAATAGCTATGATGACTATCGAAGAATATGTTGAAAAAAATGTACCCTCTTTTCCTCACAGGATAGTTTGAATTCAACCATATTGGAGAGTTCTGTTTTTTTTTTTTTTAGAATACACAGTCTGTTTGCATCTCAGACAGACATAAGTCCAGACTTTGACTAGGCCACTCCAAAGCATTCATTTCTTTATTCTTTTAGGCACTCGGACACAGAGTAGTTGGTGTGCTTCATATCATTGTCCTTATATATAACCCAAGTGGGTTTTAGCTAAAGGTTATAAGACGATTAGAAATTCTCCTCGAGGCCTTCATGTTGGGGAGCAAAATTCATTGTTCCATCAATTAAGGACAAGTCCTCCAGACGAAGTAGCAAACAGTCCAATAAAATCCCACCGACGCCATTATGTTTTACTATGGGTACAATATTGAATTTCTGAAAGGCTGTCTTGGATTTTAGACCAGATGGTGTGAGCTCTCCCTTTTGTCTCATCAGTCTACACAACATTCTCTCGAGAATCATCAAGACATTTTTGGCAAATGTGAAACAGACCTTTGTTGTTTTTCTGGTCACCTTGGAACTCTCCAGTGGTTGCCATTTAACCCTGCCGTATTGTTCTTGACAAATCACAATATTTGGTTTGAATAGCTTTTTTCCCTCCTTGGTAAACTGCTTTTAGTTTTTTAATCACTTGTGTTATCTTTGCCTAATTTTAAGGGTAATAAAAAAAAGCAAAACTGAAGAAATCTGTAAGGAAGCAAAACCCTTTTTTTATATTTTTGCTCCTCATCTACGCCGATACAAATTCCTGTGATCCAAACCATAGCTATGCTAGCTAGGAGCTACGTTTACTTAGAACTCTGCAGCAGCTTCTAAGTTCATAGGCGGCAATATTGTTTTAATATTATACAAACGCACAGCGCCCTCCAATTCTGTACCGCACTCCATATGTTCAATTGAAATGTTAGAAGCTGCATATGGGTTTATCCATATAACAGCAGGCGCTAACACCCTCCACCTTTAGCACGGCGTGCCTGACAGTGCCAATGAAAACGTTACCAGGTCTTTGAGATTAAGAGGGACAGGCAGAGTGTTCCATATCAAATCAGATGGAAGTCATTTACACCTCCGCCATGCATTCATCATCCCTTGTCAGAAGCCCCCTCCTCCACCTCTTCCACCTCCACCAACCCCTTGTTCTCTCCTGTTCACTCACGCTGTCAAAACATCACCTTTGGCATCTGCTGGGTTTCATATACGAATTCCTCCTCGCCCTCCAGAGAGAAGCAGAGAATTAGAGGAGGGAGAGAAATGAGCGGCCCTATGATGAGTTAGATGTGATTTATAATAAGGTGTTCCTGTGCAAAGTGCAAAAAAGAAGTTTCATTATTCAAACTCTTTTTTTTTCACAGGGATTCTGTAATGATGATATATTGCCACATTACATCCCAGTTCTGACTACTCTGACACCAGGAACCATATTGAATTTGGTTTTCAGGCTCTTTTCGTGCTCTTGGAGAAGAGGGGGAAAAAATGTGCTCCACTGCCAATGAGTTTTTCAAAGTAATGTTTTATTTTTAGGGATACAAAGACTTGGAGGCTTGTTGGGGGAAATGTCACAAAATTCCCTTCTTTTCCAATTGCAGGAATGCAACTGCATCACGAAAGGTTAAGCTTAAGCTTGGCATATATATGTATATGTGGCCCCATCCTTGCCTATTTTAAGGTTGTTTGTGGTGGGAAAAAAATGGGAAAAAAAATAACTTTGCTGCAACACTGTTTGAAATGTGTTGCAGCAAAGTTAACAGAGAGTGCACACACTCGCGTGGCACGTCTTTGGCTGTGATCAAATATCCATAATGCCACTGTTGTTCTGTCACTTTTGATTACACAGAGAGTCTCTGAACGCTCCCCGAGGCCGCGCGTTTTCACCACCACTCTGGCTGTTCTGGTGGCTGCCTCCACTCGTTGTCCTTCCCTGCATTACTTTGCAAATGGTAGGCATTTCTCAACGGATCTGACATCGTTTGTGTTCTTGTTCTAACACGCCGAGGAGAGAGGGGAGAGGAATGGAATGGAATGGTGGGAGGGGATTGGAGAAAGATGTAAAGTTAAGAATGAGGAGGTAGAAGGGGAACGCGGGCGCACACATATTGCCACACAAACACAATGTGTGTTAAAAGACAGCTTTTAATCTTCTGGGTTGCACCATCTGTATATAGTTATGGAGGAGGCTTTTAAAAGGATTGCTTCTGTAGACACCGGACGGCCAAACATCCGGGATAAAAGACAGAACACAAATTGTTAGAGATTCACAAGGCAGTGTTATCAGAATGAAGCTCCGGGCAATTTACTGTCAGAAGCGTATTGACTGTGAGTAACGCTGAAGGAAGCCATGACATTTCACAAGTTCAGAACACAGAACTCATTATAGATCGGAGTTTGTGAGTGTGTGAATGCATTGGTATTGAGTAATTTTTTTTTTTTTTTAGATGATTTTCGATTATCGCACAGGGGCCTAGAAAACTACAGAACAACTTTCTCCAAGCAAAATACTAAGTCTGTTTGTGTTTTTAATTGAAACAGTCTTGTGGTAGAATGGCATTTCATACTTTTTGGTGTTTGCAGAGAAAACAATGCACAAAAAGACAAAAGGAATAGAGATGTTGATGAATTTTATTTTTAAAAATTGGAGCTCTGATTCAACAGGAGAAGTCTGAAAATCACCAGTAGCATCTTGGACATTCATTAACAGAACAGTTTGTGTCCACTGTAAGATAAATGGACCCTTCCAATGGGGACATCTCATGCTAAGCTGTGTAGATGCTGAAGATGTACTCACCTCAGCATGCTAAAAGCTTGAAGTGGCTCCAAATGGCAGCGACACTGTCAAATTCTTCTTAGCTAAAAATTCTTAGTTCTCGTTAACTTAACTAAGAATTATTTAACTGCTTGGGGCAGTTTTAACTCTAATAATGTTACATAAATGAGCAAAAAATATACTGTGCACAGAATGTTTATCTACAGATGATAGATTGATCTTTAAGTATAAAAAGACCAACACTAATTAAGCCCATGCTGGCTCTGACAATTACACTCTTTTTTTCCCAATGCACATAACAATAAAGGTTCATCATTGGAAACAACAGTCTTCAAAGTTAGGATAAGACATCAAGATCCACAAAATTTGCTATATTTCTTCTCGATTGAACCCTACAACTGGGTTTTTATTTAAAACAATAAATAAATGTCAGTACACATGACATTGTGACAGCTTAAACTTCCAAAGTCATTTTAACCTAAAGCATATATAATGAAACCACTGCAGTAGTAGTATATTTTCTATATGTTGATGTCTGCTATTTGAAAGGGCAAACCCTGAGAGTGTTGTGCATCTTATGTGGCTGTATAAATTTTAACAACCTTATGAACCCAGACTCAAGGATAATCTGGGCCTAAGAGCTGCCTTACAGGAAGCAAACTTAGAGGGGAGGAAATTGTGGAGAACAAACTCCTTCTGTGGAACTACTTCTACTTCAGAGAATCTCAAGTATTATATTATGATACCACCATAAATTGGCATCTCTAACTGTAAAATAATACAGCTATGGGTATGGAAAAATAACTAAAGAATAAATGAATGTAGACTTTTATATGTGTTTCTGTGACAAACAAGGAAATTTTATGTTTTTCAAAGAAAAACCCCACAACCTCATTCATTACATGTAACAAATCCACACTTAAATACATATTCACATACTTGAGAGATGCCCGGGGTTTTTTTATGTTGTGTTGTCGAATGTGTTCTTTTAATGAAGAGAATAAAATAAAAGGCACAGCCAGTCGTTTGTTGTTCAACATAGATATTCAGCACTATGCTCAGTGCATGTAAAAAAAAAAAAAATCCTTAAGGGGAACGTAAAAACAAGCTTTATGTTCACACAAACAAGATTAAATTAAGTACACATGAGCAAGTTCATTTCCGTTGCTGCACAGAAAAAAAAGAGAAACAGTTTCACGGTAAAATTTCACAGTGAATTGAGTCATTAATGACATCAGTATTTCCTCGGTGACAAATCTCACAATTCTCTCCAGGTGTATGTGGTAATTACTCTTCGTAAGTCGGGCATTGATTAGACTCATATTTCGTTTTTTTTTTTTATGAGACGTCTCCAGAGGGGTGGAAGAAAATGAGATGGAAGATGTGTGTGAACGCTGCTGAATATTTTCCCTGCTGGTTTTTGAGAATGTAGATCCTTAATGCACAAATATAACTAGGAAAGATCAAGTCCTATCGCAAACTGCACAGAAGTTCACACACATAGATGTAAAAACAATTAAACAAAAATAAACAACTAAGCCGTTGTGCGAAAAGAAAAAGCAAAACAAGTCTCTTTATAAAAATGTACGATGCTACATTTGGATCCTTCCAGATTTCTTGAGTTTGGGTGTTTTCTTCAGGTCATCAAAAAACTTTTACCAGTGGATCAAGTTAATCTGAGCGAATATTTAGCTGATGATTTCATTAACAGAGGAAAATAATTATTTCAATGTGCAGAAACCCTCCCTCCAATTAAAGAAGAATAACCTAAAACATAACAAATAATTTTTTCTTTTCTTTTTGATGTTAAATGTCAAGACGGCGGACACAGGAGTGCAGCTATGGTAGAACGGAAGATAGATTATACCCAAATAATTTCTAAGAATAATATTCCTCAGTGTTCTGTATCTCTAAAAATAATAGATTTCAGACGTACATTGGCATTAATCATTAATCAATTAATAATAGTGAACATAAAACATATGTTCACGTTTTATGGTTTTGTTGGGGCCTGCCATGCAAAGCAATGGCAGGAACCTATTGCTATTCTCCCAAGAAAAGTTTCTTTATTATTATTATTCTTTATTTTTCATCCGTAACCGTTAATGCGGCTCATACCGCTGCGTGCACACCTACAAAAGAGGTATCAAAACGTGCAGAAAATTCACGCCATTCCAGCTATTACTTTTGGTGGGATTCGGGATTAACATGGCGACATAATTCGCAAAAAACTACGAAAAAAACCCCATTATAACTCAATGGGAAAAATCCTAGAAATACCCTATTTTTGAGGATTTGCTGTGTCGTCACAAATTCACCTAGAAATGCCATTCAAATTTCATTTTGTAGATACGTCTGTGATCTCTTCGAAAGTGAAGACGGCTCGTCGATACCAGTTATGGTTTGTCCACAATTTGCCTCTAAGCGACCCAAAGTTTCTCATTTTTGCTCATATTAGAGTGACAGCCGACCTCGGTTCATATCTGGGCACAACATTTCTTTCTCTCATCACTGTAAATGCTCTGAGTGAGGTACAGATATGAATCTCGGGACTATCGCAGAAGACACATTGAACTGTCATACGCTTAAAACGCTTTTCGAATATGTATTACGGTTCCCGAACAAGAAGGATTTGTTTCCAATGCTTTTTTTCAGTAAAGTGTGTTTGCTCAAACACACTTGTGTGTTTGAGAGCTCACAGCTCAGAGCTCACACCTGCTGAGACCATTATTTGCCATAGCAACGGAACTCAAGAGGCTATTGGCTGCTGGTTAGGACTACGAATACGCATCGTTGTAGTTCTATCTATCCTCAGTTGAAACAGATCAGGACTGAGAACTGGCCTTTACAACTACTTGCTGCTTTGGGCTGTATATAACTGATTTAACTCAGTAACTGTTACACATGGGATTAGTTTTACACTTTAAAATTAAGCATATTGAAAATTTCACAATAAAAGCCCTGAATATTTTTACATGACGTAATTGCTCTTTTTTGGCTTTATTTGACTTTTTCATCCAAAGCACTGTTACACATGGTATTAGTTTGGCCCTTTAAAATGAAGCTTAACAAAAATTTCAAAATAAAAGCCTTGAATATTTTTACATCAGCTACTTGTGTTTTGAGCATTATATAACTATTTTAACCGAAGGACTATTACGCATGGGATTAGTTTGGCCCTTTGAAATGAAGCATCCTGCAAATTTCAAAATAAAAGCCTTGAATATTTTTACATGACGTAATTGCTCTTTTTGGCTTTATTTGACTTTTTCATCCAAAGCACTGTTACACATGGTATTAGTTTGGCCCTTTGAAATGAATATTAACAAAAATTTCAAAATTAAAGCCTTGAATATTTTTACATCATGTAATTGCTCTTTTTGGCTTTATTTGACTTTTTCATCCAAAGCACTGTTACACGTGGTATTAGTTTGGCCCTTTGAAATGAAGCTTAACAAAAGTTTCAAAATAAAAGCCTTGAATATTTTTACATGACGTAATTGCTCTTTTTGGCTTTATTTGACTTTTTCATCCAAAGCACTCTTACACGTGGTATTAGTTCAGAACTTTAAAATGAAGCATACTGAAAATTTCAAAATAAAAGCCTTGAATATTTTACATGAAGTAATTGCTCTTTTTGGCCGTATATGACTTTTTCATCCAAAGCAATGTTACACATGGGATTAGTTCGGAACTTTAAAATGGAGCATAATAATAATTTCAAAATAAAAGCCTTGAATATTTTTACATCAGGTAATTGCTGTTTTTGGCTTTATTTGACGTTTTCATCCAAAGCACTGTTACACATGGGATTACTTTGGAACTTTGAAATGAAGCATACTGAAAATTTCAAAATAAAAGCCTTGAATATTTTTACATCAGGTAATTGCTGTTTTTGGCTTTATATGACTTTTTCATCCAAAGCACTGTTACACATGGGATTAGTTTGGAACTTTAAAATGGAGCATAATAATAATTTCAAAATAAAAGCCTTGAATATTTTTACATCAGGTAATTGCTCTTTTTGGCTTTATTTGACTTTTTCATCCAAAGCACTGTTACACGTGGTATTAGTTTGGCCCTTTGAAATGAAGCATTCTGAAAATTTCAAAATAAAAGCCTTGAATAATTTTACATGACGTAATTGCTCTTTTTGGCTTTATTTGACTTTTTCATCCAAAGCACTGTTACACGTGGTATTAGTTTGGCCCTTTGAAATGAAGCATACTGAAAATTTCAAAATAAAAGCCTTGAATATTTTTACATCAGCTACTTGTGTTTTGAGCATTATATAACTATTTTAACCCAAGGACTATTACGCATGGGATTAGTTTGGCCCTTTGAAATGAAGGTTAACAAAACTTCCAAAATAAAAGCCTTGACAACATTTTAAATCGTACCGAACGGTGCACGTCCGCCTCGCTTAACGTTCTTGCGGTTCTCCGCGTGCCACTGATCACGTCGCGGCGTCCTTTGGCGTCGACGCCGATTTGTGGCGCGACGACGCCGGGCCCATGCCCGACGGGCGCGCCTTGGCAGGCCCCGGCTAAATTTCTTCCGAAATTTTCTATTTGGACTTTATTCTCGTAATAAAAAAAAACTTTTTTCATTACCGCCATACCATATGATGGCGGTAATTAATCAAAAATGTAACAAATCAAATTAATCAAAAATTTTGACTTCATTGTTGTATGACTATTCTCATTGGGGCCTGAAATGCAAAGCAATGGCAGGAACCTATTACTATTGTCGGAGAGAAGCGTCTCTTTAATATTCTTTATTCTTCCGTAACCGTTAATGCGGCTCGTACCGCTGGGTGCACACCTACAAATGAGGTATCAAAACGTGCAGAAAATTCACGCCATTGGAGCTATTACTTGTGGTGGGATTTGGGCTTAACGTGGCGACATAATTCGCAAAAAACTACGAAAAAAACCCCATTATAACTCAATGGGAAAAATCCTAGAAATACCCTATTTTTGAGGATTTGCTGTGTCGTCACAAATTCACCTAGAAATGCCATTCAAATTTCATTTTGTAGATACGTCTGTGATCTCTTCGAAAGTGAAGACGGCTCGTCGATACCAGTTATGGTTTGTCCACAATTTGCCTCTAAGCGACCCAAAGTTTCTCATTTTTGCTCATATTAGAGTGACAGCCGACCTCGGTTCATATCTGGGCACAACATTTCTTTCTCTCATCGCTGTAAATGCTCTGAGTGAGGTACAGATATGAATCTCGGGACTATCGCAGAAGACACATTGCCCTCTCATACGCTCGAAACGCTTTTCGAATATGTATTACGGTTCCCGAACAAGAAGGATTTGTTTCCAATGCTTTTTTTCAGTAAAGTGTGTTTGCTCAAACACACTTGTGTGTTTGAGAGCTCACAGCTCAGAGCTCACACCTGCTGAGACCATTATTTGCCATAGCAACGGAACTCAAGAGGCTATTGGCTGCTGGTTAGGACTACGAATACGCATCGTTGTAGTTCTATCTATCCTCAGTTGAAACAGATCAGGACTGAGAACTGGCCTTTAGAACTACTGCTGCTTTGGGCTGTATATAACTGATTTAACTCAGTAACTGTTACACATGGGATTAGTTTTACACTTTAAAATTAAGCATATTGAAAATTTCACAATAAAAGCCCTGAATATTTTTACATGACGTAATTGCTCTTTTTTGGCTTTATTTGACTTTTTCATCCAAAGCACTGTTACACATGGTATTAGTTTGGCCCTTTAAAATGAAGCTTAACAAAAATTTCAAAATAAAAGCCTTGAATATTTTTACATCAGCTACTTGTGTTTTGAGCATTATATAACTATTTTAACCGAAGGACTATTACGCATGGGATTAGTTTGGCCCTTTGAAATGAAGCATCCTGCAAATTTCAAAATAAAAGCCTTGAATATTTTTACATGACGTAATTGCTCTTTTTGGCTTTATTTGACTTTTTCATCCAAAGCACTGTTACACGTGGTATTAGTTTGGCCCTTTGAAATGAAGCTTAACAAAAGTTTCAAAATAAAAGCCTTGAATATTTTTACATGACGTAATTGCTCTTTTTGGCTTTATTTGACTTTTTCATCCAAAGCACTCTTACACGTGGTATTAGTTCAGAACTTTAAAATGAAGCATACTGAAAATTTCAAAATAAAAGCCTTGAATATTTTACATGAAGTAATTGCTCTTTTTGGCCGTATATGACTTTTTCATCCAAAGCAATGTTACACATGGGATTAGTTCGGAACTTTAAAATGGAGCATAATAATAATTTCAAAATAAAAGCCTTGAATATTTTTACATCAGGTAATTGCTGTTTTTGGCTTTATTTGACGTTTTCATCCAAAGCACTGTTACACATGGGATTACTTTGGAACTTTGAAATGAAGCATACTGAAAATTTCAAAATAAAAGCCTTGAATATTTTTACATCAGGTAATTGCTGTTTTTGGCTTTATATGACTTTTTCATCCAAAGCACTGTTACACATGGGATTAGTTTGGAACTTTAAAATGGAGCATAATAATAATTTCAAAATAAAAGCCTTGAATATTTTTACATCAGGTAATTGCTCTTTTTGGCTTTATTTGACTTTTTCATCCAAAGCACTGTTACACGTGGTATTAGTTTGGCCCTTTGAAATGAAGCATTCTGAAAATTTCAAAATAAAAGCCTTGAATAATTTTACATGACGTAATTGCTCTTTTTGGCTTTATTTGACTTTTTCATCCAAAGCACTGTTACACGTGGTATTAGTTTGGCCCTTTGAAATGAAGCATACTGAAAATTTCAAAATAAAAGCCTTGAATATTTTTACATCAGCTACTTGTGTTTTGAGCATTATATAACTATTTTAACCCAAGGACTATTACGCATGGGATTAGTTTGGCCCTTTGAAATGAAGGTTAACAAAACTTCCAAAATAAAAGCCTTGACAACATTTTAAATCGTACCGAACGGTGCACGTCCGCCTCGCTTAACGTTCTTGCGGTTCTCCGCGTGCCACTGATCACGTCGCGGCGTCCTTTGGCGTCGACGCCGATTTGTGGCGCGACGACGCCGGGCCCATGCCCGACGGGCGCGCCTTGGCAGGCCCCGGCTAAATTTCTTCCGAAATTTTCTATTTGGACTTTATTCTCGTAATAAAAAAAAACTTTTTTCATTACCGCCATACCATATGATGGCGGTAATTAATCAAAAATGTAACAAATCAAATTAATCAAAAATTTTGACTTCATTGTTGTATGACTATTCTCATTGGGGCCTGAAATGCAAAGCAATGGCAGGAACCTATTACTATTGTCGGAGAGAAGCGTCTCTTTAATATTCTTTATTCTTCCGTAACCGTTAATGCGGCTCGTACCGCTGGGTGCACACCTACAAATGAGGTATCAAAACGTGCAGAAAATTCACGCCATTGGAGCTATTACTTGTGGTGGGATTTGGGCTTAACGTGGCGACATAATTCGCAAAAAACTACGAAAAAAACCCCATTATAACTCAATGGGAAAAATCCTAGAAATACCCTATTTTTGAGGATTTGCTGTGTCGTCACAAATTCACCTAGAAATGCCATTCAAATTTCATTTTGTAGATACGTCTGTGATCTCTTCGAAAGTGAAGACGGCTCGTCGATACCAGTTATGGTTTGTCCACAATTTGCCTCTAAGCGACCCAAAGTTTCTCATTTTTGCTCATATTAGAGTGACAGCCGACCTCGGTTCATATCTGGGCACAACATTTCTTTCTCTCATCGCTGTAAATGCTCTGAGTGAGGTACAGATATGAATCTCGGGACTATCGCAGAAGACACATTGCCCTCTCATACGCTCGAAACGCTTTTCGAATATGTATTACGGTTCCCGAACAAGAAGGATTTGTTTCCAATGCTTTTTTTCAGGAAAGTGTGTTTGCTCAAACACACTTGTGTGTTTGAGAGCTCACAGCTCAGAGCTCACACCTGCTGAGACCATTATTTGCCATAGCAACGGAACTCAAGAGGCTATTGGCTGCTGGTTAGGACTACGAATACGCATCGTTGTAGTTCTATCTATCCTCAGTTGAAACAGATCAGGACTGAGAACTGGCCTTTAGAACTACTGCTGCTTTGGGCTGTATATAACTGATTTAACTCAGTAACTGTTACACATGGGATTAGTTTTACACTTTAAAATTAAGCATATTGAAAATTTCACAATAAAAGCCCTGAATATTTTTACATGACGTAATTGCTCTTTTTTGGCTTTATTTGACTTTTTCATCCAAAGCACTGTTACACATGGTATTAGTTTGGCCCTTTAAAATGAAGCTTAACAAAAATTTCAAAATAAAAGCCTTGAATATTTTTACATCAGCTACTTGTGTTTTGAGCATTATATAACTATTTTAACCGAAGGACTATTACGCATGGGATTAGTTTGGCCCTTTGAAATGAAGCATCCTGCAAATTTCAAAATAAAAGCCTTGAATATTTTTACATGACGTAATTGCTCTTTTTGGCTTTATTTGACTTTTTCATCCAAAGCACTGTTACACGTGGTATTAGTTTGGCCCTTTGAAATGAAGCTTAACAAAAGTTTCAAAATAAAAGCCTTGAATATTTTTACATGACGTAATTGCTCTTTTTGGCTTTATTTGACTTTTTCATCCAAAGCACTCTTACACGTGGTATTAGTTCAGAACTTTAAAATGAAGCATACTGAAAATTTCAAAATAAAAGCCTTGAATATTTTACATGAAGTAATTGCTCTTTTTGGCCGTATATGACTTTTTCATCCAAAGCAATGTTACACATGGGATTAGTTCGGAACTTTAAAATGGAGCATAATAATAATTTCAAAATAAAAGCCTTGAATATTTTTACATCAGGTAATTGCTGTTTTTGGCTTTATTTGACGTTTTCATCCAAAGCACTGTTACACATGGGATTACTTTGGAACTTTAAAATGGAGAATAATAATAATTTCAAAATAAAAGCCTTGAATATTTTTACATCAGGTAATTGCTGTTTTTGGCTTTATGTGACTTTTTCATCCAAAGCACTGTTACACATGGGATTAGTTTGGAACTTTAAAATGGAGCATAATAATAATTTCAAAATAAAAGCCTTGAATATTTTTACATCAGGTAATTGCTCTTTTTGGCTTTATTTGACTTTTTCATCCAAAGCACTGTTACACGTGGTATTAGTTTGGCCCTTTGAAATGAAGCATTCTGAAAATTTCCAAATAAAAGCCTTGAATAATTTTACATGACGTAATTGCTCTTTTTGGCTTTATTTGACTTTTTCATCCAAAGCACTGTTACACGTGGTATTAGTTTGGCCCTTTGAAATGAAGCATACTGAAAATTTCAAAATAAAAGCCTTGAATATTTTTGCATCAGCTACTTGTGTTTTGAGCATTATATAACTATTTTAACCCAAGGACTATTACGCATGGGATTAGTTTGGCCCTTTGAAATGAAGGTTAACAAAACTTCCAAAATAAAAGCCTCGACAACATTTTAAATCGTACCGAATGGTGCACGTCCGCCTCGCTTAACGTTCTTGCGGTTCTCCGCGTGCCACTGATCACGTCGCGGCGTCCTTTGGCGTCGACGCCGATTTGTGGCGCGACGACGCCGGGCCCATGCCCGACGGGCGCGCCTTGGCAGGCCCCGGCTAAATTTCTTCCGAAATTTTCTAGTTTTTTTTGTGTTTGTGTTGCTGTTTTTTTTGGAATGACATCAAGTGATTTTGAGAGAAGCTCGATTTGTTTCAACATTTCCAGGAGATGATCCTAGTGCAAAGTGACTTGGTTTTATTTTATCGCGTATTTCATCATTCACCGTCTTTGACGTTACCCTTGATGTTTAGTAATAATACATGCATTCATATGTGTAACGTCGTAGCCTGGCTATTTCTTAAAAGGTGACATTTTCAGTAAGAATCAGTTGCCACCTATAAAGTGATAAAAATTGGGGGTTTTCCCCACCTACTTAAAAATAATTTGTGGTTATTATGAGAATACAAATTAACTAAGTAACTTAGCTAAAAAGAAAGCCTCAAGTTAATTGAAACTAAAATTATTTAAAGTAGACTCCAGGAAGACTTGTGACGCCTGGATTTATTTATTTATTTATTTTCAGTTTTCAATATCAATGACGGTAATCCTAAGCGTGCCATCGTAGAAGGCGACTAGACTTCTCAAAGAGGCTAACTTCTGCTAGTATAAGGAGAGTTACAGCTTGTGTGTTGAGAAGGAGGAGCAGCATTGTGAACGTCTGAGCAGGCAGCTGGATGACTTACTTCAATTATTGATCCATGGAAAAGGGTGGGCTTGGAAACAGCAGCTGCGGAGCAAACTTTTGTTTTGTTTGCTGGAAATCACTTTGTGGTGATTTGAAACAAATAAATAGCAGTTTTTCTTTCTAACTTTGCTCCCCGGGGTGACATTATGGATTATTATCTGCTCAGAGTACACACACGATGTACACCTGCAAGCGAGTTTTCTGTTTTTTGTTGTTACTCCCCGGCAACAGTGCTGGCAGCTAACATCCCACTGCCCAGATGATTAAATCTATATCCCACTACTCTAGTGTTTATCTAAGTTAAAACTCAAGACATTAATGGAATTATTGAACACTTCCACCATCAACTGGCCAGTACACCAGTGGTTTCCAATGGAGAATGAATGCAGGCTTGTGGAAAGGCAAACTGTTGTTGTTTAATGTCTTTAACATTTGAAGGAAGACACTGCTATATATATATATATATATATATATATATATATATATATACTGTTTATATATAATGATTAATAGCGTAAATGTTTCTTCTTAGAAAACTTGATATAAAAGCCTGTAATCTTGTGAAAATTTGTTATCAAGGAGTCCTACAACAAATATTCTCGAGATATTATTCTAAAAATCCTTCTGTCTCATTCTTGCAATATTTGCTGTTTTCATGTATTAGCATATATTCCTGTTGAACATGTATGGACTAAGAAATAATTTTTTTTTAATCAAATTTTTTTAATTTTATTTATGTTTGTATCAAACATCGAGTCTGAGATATGGGGAAGATGTTTTTACAGTCGGATTCACTTTTGCAAATGTGTCCGTTGTTCCCACTGTGTGACCCGAGCTTTCCTCCTTAGTTGTGCTGTGATTGAGAATCAAACATTTGCGCTGACTGGCTCTCCCAGATTTGCAGAAAATTATTTTGAGCTTTAATGTTTGATTTAAAGAATTTATGCACCTTAAATAGTTTTCTCTAGATTTGAGGTGTTTGTATTTTTATTTGATTATTCTTTGCATCTTTCCATTTATTCTATGTGCACTTTATTAGAGATATACACACATCTTTTTCTTTACTGTGAAATACTGATCGCTCTGTGCTCCATGTGGCATAAGTAATTATATTCAGATAGATCTTTAAAAAATGACTAATTTGTGAATATTAAAATAGATAGATGCAGTTTACTCCATCTACTATTATTCAGTGCATCTTATATGTTATTTAGTATCTGTATCGAACTCTAATACTGCATTAGAAGATCTTTTTTTTTCTGTCAGTTAGCAATTAAAGCACTTGCTACATATGGAGCATACTTTATTAGACTTATAATAATTTGCTTTTTCTCCTGATAAATAATTCAGAGTTGAGCCAAGACCAAGAAAAAGGTGAAAGATTTAATTTGAAGAAAATTAATTCCGCAGATTTAAGGGGAGAAAAATGTCCGAGGTAGATAATGATACTGTAGCAGAAAGAAACTTCACGTACTATCTGGAGGCGACAGGGTGTATTTCACTGCTAAAAGAGGGAGGAAATTTGCAGCGCTTATGCACTTAAAGTCGCCATTATAATAATGCCGGGGTAATAACAAAATCTTTTTGTGGCCACTGAGATTGGCAGTGTCGCTCGTAGCAGTCCCTCTCCTCCTACTAACCAAACAGGAGCGGCTCAATTATGGCTAATTGAAAAATGTGCTGCATACAGAGTTCATCTGTTCCTGACCCGGAGACATGACTCTATTTTTAAAGCGCGCGGTCAAAGCGGCGCAGAAAAAGCTCTGTTTTAATGTGAACTAAAGGCAACAGGCAAGAGCATAAATGACAATGCAGCTATGGCTATTATGAGTGAGAGACGAGGGTTGATTGTTACGCTTTTCTTTAATTTTGCAATAAACCTACTAATAGAAACAGTCAAATTTAGCAAAAACGCCAAATCCCATGTGACCATGGCAACGTCCTCTACATGTTTGTTGTGTTCCCTTCAGTTAGCCATAAAACAGAACCTGTTTTATGTTTCTTTTCATTCATTATTTTGCTCAATAAAAGACAGTTTTATGGAGTGCACCACTAAATTGTCGTCCCATCAACTGCTGCACCTGTAGATGTAAAATTTGCCAGTGGGCCGCTTCTCTGGTTAATTATTTCCCTTTTTATACTGGGATTAAATTACACACAGGCGGAATGTGCCCGCAGTTTATCCGACCTCGCAAAGCAGTTGGCGACACTAGATTTAATTTGTGGGTGTCAGTAAAAGGGGCTCGACACATGCCTTACCTTTCAGGCTGGTAGTTGTGGAAAAATGTGTCCCCCCCTTTTTGGCTTCACTTTGCAGTTAAACACTGCTTTGACTTGTTTAGTGCACTTCATTCAGATTTTATGCAACTCAAGTGGTACTGGTGTAGAAAGGAAAGCAAATTCAAAAGGGGTATGAATACTTTTGCGAGCCACTGGAATCTTTGAGAAAAATTACCTTTCTGCTTTCCTCTAAATTGCCCGTTCTTGTTCAAAAATGGGAAAACAAAAAAAACAAAAAAACATTTTCGTGACAAAGGAGTCGACAGCAAAAAACTCTTGATTTGATTCTGTTTTCCTAGAGGTGACTCGAAATGAACAAGTGAGTCCTCATTACAAAGCTCCTGTTTACAAAATGCCAGGCAGTTGTGATTGAAGCGTTTGGCTGCGCACTTATGAAAACCCATGTTTTTCAATGAGAGCCGAAATCAAATGTCTCCCATGATTATTCTGCCGCAAAACAACAAGCGGCGATAAGGCCATGTGTGTAATCTGCAGAAAGAGGCTTGTCTCTCTTCTCCTTTCTCTTCTTCTACCTTTCCTTGTCCATCTGCCTTATTCCCCTGTCCAATCTTCTCTCTCCTTCTGCCTCCCAAAAAAATCGAGCTTATCCCAACACTTCCCAGTAATTTTGGATTCCTGTGTTTCTCTCCTGCCCTTTTTGCCGTTGTTGCAGTGCAGCTCTCTGCTTTTCCTCCGTCTACCCTGTTTTCTTTTTTTTTTTTGATTCATCATTAATTCATGCTATGCAGCGCAGCAAAGGCTGAGTGATAGACTTCAACCATAACAAATAAGCCCAAATATCTGCACTCAACAGAAACAATCTCCATTAAACCCAAACTGAGAAGAAGGAGATCTGAAGGGGGGGAAAAAATTGGCTATCAGTTTTTTTGTTTGTTTGTTTGTTTGTGTCTTTGCTTGTCAAAAGGCAACAGTTTCAGGTTTCATAAGAGCTGAGTCTGAAAATACCTCATTCTGTGAGACGTTGTTATTCGGAGTGGAAATGTGTGCCACTTTTTCAGCTCAGAGTGGAAGAAATCTCACTTCGAAATCTTTATCTACTTGTACTTAATCATGCATGTATTTGTTTGATAGGAAATTTTCCTGGACCTCAGAATGTTTTTCGTTTTGTTTGTTTTTTTTTGCAATTAACCTCTTAATTATTCAATTTAATTTTATAAAGAACTTGTTTATTTTTCTGTGTGACGCACCGCTACTATTGAATCTTTACAATACATCTTGTTGAAAAACATTAGTTGACGATGCTACATTAAAAGTAACATACCTCGTCTTGCTGCAGCAGAATACTGTGAATTCTATACACGTAATCTAATTACACATGAAGTCTTCAGAAAAGCAGGGATTCAAAAGTGACACGCATGCTTTAAAGCTTTGGTAGTCCATGTTCCGCCTAATGCCTTTTCATTTCCTTGTATTAAGGTCCAAAAAATGCACATTTTTCAATACATTTTCATAAGCGGAAAGACAGGACAACCACTGAGCCCATGCTAATTGGTTGATTTAAATGTATGCCAAGAAAATGGCCTCTTATTATCCAATGCTGTACAAATATGTATGTTGAGTTTTCTAAAGGCTATTGGCATTTTAATTGGAACCATGTGCTTTGGTGAAGTAAGACAAAGATTGATATTTTAACAATAAGCTGCTCGGATGGTCTGGTGTGAAACGGCAACAGATAGTCTGAAAAGCACCTTGATAAGCATGGTAGAGGGTTTGTGTTACTTTTTCTATTGTTGTTAACGTTGACATTTACAAATTTGAAAAAGGGGCATAATTTGGTCCTTCTTTTGAGGCTGCTGACACATTTCCATCAGACGTACCAGTGCTAGAGTTCAGTCAGCTGCAGATGTTGATAATAAAAGTATTGGAGAACAAAGCTGTGCTTCTCTAATGGTTTGCTAAATGCTAGTCTTCACTCGGGTTGCTGTCAGTCGATGTAAAGCGTCAGACTGAAAACTGCAATAGAGCGTGGGGGGAGTCAGTAATCTCACTAGACTCCAAAAATCTGCTGAAGGAAAATAGTTTAAAAAGACAGCCTGCATTAGAGGGTTTTGGCGCATATTGATCAAAGCACATAAAAGACATTTCATCAGAGCTTCAGGAAATTGTGTCGAGCTCCTCAAAGATGACATATGTATAATTTACCCAAGAAATTGCCTTTGTTGTGCGAGCCGTTTCTAAAAGTTCACACATTATAGAGAGCGTAATCAGGTCATTCGAGTTGCAGAGGCTGAGAAACACTGCCGCCTTTTCTCGCTCCTGATTAGCAGCTGATGTAAATTCGCAGCTCCCCTGAAAAGGCTTTAATTTGAGACTAATTTCTGATAACTGCCTCATCAGCTTATCGCGCCCTCTGCTTGGGAGAAAGCTGCAATTTTGTGTCACAGATTTGGCCACAACAGTGCTTAAAAGTTCGACTCTTGTCAGGGAGCAGCCAGAGGAACTCATTGTTCTCAGACGGCGGACCGTCCTTGAAGTCGCACAGTCTTCCAGGACACTGAGTAGATTTCATCCCCTGAGGAGAGAGGCCGCCTCTGAGCACTTTCCACTGGATCATGTCCCTTCTCCGTGGACAGACCAGCTCTGGCAGGCTGTTTGTCAAAATGCCACATTATTGAGTGTGCCCGTTTTAATGTATCCACCAAACAGTGTGCCCTGTCAAATCTGCACCTGTCATAGATTAATCTGTCAGATTTATTGGTGTGCCTACATGTTCGAGAGTTCCCTTTTATTATTCTTATTTTTTCTTTTTTTACTTCTTTTCTTATCATGGCCAAAAGTGATGTCTGTATCGTTACTAACTGAGACGCTTCAAAGCCTCCCCTAAAACCGCTCGGCCTTACCACAGGGACAGGCCGGGTTTTTTGAAAGTGGCGTTCAACAAAGATGGCATGAGGAATAGATTATATCTGACATGATGTGCTGAAGATGTTGCAGTGAGTTTGTAGAAAATTAGAGAAATCTTCAGAGCTGTGCAAATCTAGTAAGACAGATGCTCCCCTTTTCTGATTTTAGCAACTTGCAACAATTTGAACTGAACTCGAAACTTTTTATTTGGTATCAACCTTTACCTAATCTACACTTTTACAGGACATAGTTGTTTAGATTGATGTTTTCTTTCTCGACTGATTAACATCCATGTTCAGGTGTTGGAGTAACAACTAATCTCAAGGGCTAAAGTTGCCCTTCACTGTTTTAATACCAAGTAAGGCTACAATTAGGAAAGCTGCCTGAGTGGAGCTGCACCTTTACTTTATCGTATTCGGAAAAAAAAAAAACTTTCTTTACTTGCCTACAATGTAGTTTCTGGGCTTATTGTATTATTTAAAGGTCAGATGTCATCCAGGTTTGACTTTTGCGAGCTGCAAATTTGTCAAAGACTTATTATTTATTATTTCTTCTGGGACTTCACCTCTAGTATGCAATGCAGCTGGGTCATCCTATCAAACTAGAATCAGTTAACATGCAGGTGAGCCCAAAAACAAAAACAGACTGCTTTTTGGTCTGTGTCGACAAAACCCAGTCTGCTAAATATTACCAAAACCAAGATTTCTGTACAGGTCTTAGAAAGAATGACACATTATCTGCCAAACAAATCAGTTTGGTGCGTATAAAGCTCCGTAATCATTTCCAACAACCTGTTCTTGCGTTTGTTCACATTTTGCCAACATATTAGTAGAGGAGAAAACCAGGATGAAACAAATAGGATAAATGGCGGCAGAAATTAGCCGTTTATGGTAATTTTCCCACAAAAGGTGAAAGACGTGCTGCATTCCCCTGATCACCCACTTCATGGTAAATTTGAGTTCTTACCGTCTGTCATCCTAAATCAAGTACCAACTGATGGGAAACCTATCACTCAGCCCATTATTTAGATAAATCTAAAATTTGATTGCGTGCGACTGTTCTGTCATTTCAGGCTAATTGCTGTTATCTGAATCTATCTATTTTTGAACTGATATATTCCCTGAAGGTTTCTTGAGTTTCTGCGAATGTTGTAGAGTAATTAGTCATTGTTATATATATATATATATATATATATATATATATATATATATATATATCTTTCACGTGGGTGCAGGGGAAACGTCCTATAGGGACAATAATAAAGTGACACTGAGACTGGCTGATAGTGTTCAATGCATGTTAGACTTGCTCTGTACTCAGTGCATTGTTTTCATTTCAAAATGTAATATTCATGCAAAGCATATTGTCCATGGATCTGTAGAAAACCTGTTATGGCAAGACTCTAAGATGCCTTTCAAAAAGATAATATTTCTAAATACCTGCGGATGTAGGTAAGCACTAACCAGTGCAGACTTGAATATTACTGTTGTTTTATTTTCAACAAAAGCCCTTTTGAAATACCATTTCAGAAGCCAGGATGACACCTCTTAAATCCTGGGGTTTTTTTTTATTTCCTTGTTGTTGTGTTTGAACAAAAGGAAATAGAACATTTCCTGACAAAAAGACCTGCCAAATCAAAACAACATTCAGCATAAGCAAACAGCACAATGTTTACAGCGCTGAAGTAATTCTTTCCAATAAAAAGAAAACTCTCATTGTTGGAAAAACAGAACCACAAAACCACATTCCTCCAGTGACATCAATGTATCTCTCAAATGTGGAGCCAACCTTGTGGTCCATGTTATGAAGCTACAGCTAACATAACCCATGGTCATGGAAAATCACTGGCTTTTATATCAGAACCTTCCACACTGCCATTCTGCTGCACACCAGCTTGTTTTCACATGCTAACGCTCATCAAGGACTGTCGTGGATGAGTCTGAGCTCAGTTTCAAATTGCAGATCAAATCTGTGCAGGTTAAGTCTTTAGTCTTCAGTGATTTTTTTGAGTTTGGTGTGATCCAAGTCAGAATCTGAAACCCTGAAGAGTCACCATCTCTTCACAAATTGCAAACTTATTCGTAAAGTTGAGACATAAAACAATCCGATCTTACTTCTGAGCCACTAGCTTCCAATAAATAAAAGTGAAAAAGCTTTTTGCCCCCAGGCTTTTTCTTAAGATCCATACTTTATGCCTTACAGCATCTGCATGGGATTTTTTAGTTTTCAAAGAAAAAAAAAAAGTTCTCATAAATGAAAAGGGTTAATGACGGTAACAATTACATGAAAGCGAACAACGCAGAAGATGATATTCATGACTGAAATCTACGTACTTAGCCTTTCAGCAAGTCATGATAATGGATTTTTTTTGTGTGGTTTTTTTGAGAAATGTTCTCAGTGCTGACTGTGTTGACCTTCCCTGAGTAGGTGAAGGCTTTTCGCTGTGACGCCTCGCCAGTGGAAATGTTTTTGGATTCATCATGCAGTCGTACAGCCAAGAAAGAAAAGCATCTTCTCCTACTGAAACCGCCTGAAGGCAAAAGAGAGATCTCATTTGAATTATGTTTTAAATAACGTCGACCTCATCATGTGCTAAACACGGCAAAGAAAGGTGTTACGAAGCACTGCGCCGTGGATGACACCTATTGTCTTTTGTCCGGTTTACTCTCTTTGGGGGGTTTTTTGGTGCTAACTTGCGACAACTTGCTTTTCCTGCTTTTCATTTTGCTCATAAACACAAAACATTTTTGTAAACAATTTGCCTAATCATTAGCTACCATCATCCTGTTTTTATCTCCGTCGCGCAAATTATTTTCCCCAACTCCTCGCACGCACCATTTCCCCCCTCCATCGCTTCCTTTGACTTCGGCTTAACCACATTGTATTCACGGGCCGCATTACAATTGCAAATAATCACGTTATTGTCAAAGAAGAACTGCGATAAACAGAGCATGTGTGCATGTTTGTGACTTGCTGCAAAACAGTCTGTTATTATTTTAATGAAGGTCTGTGACTGTTGTCAATGCGTCTCTTTGTGAACTGTCATTCATTTGTCACAACTGTGCCACTGGGGCCAGTCAAGGAATAATTGAATGAGATAGAAATAATGAATTAATATAAATGCATTAAAATGCCTTTTTTTTTCCTATGGAGAAATAAGAGTTTAACAGCTTGCTTGTCCATAAAGTAGAAACTGATTGAAGTGACACTGTGGTCTGTGGCTATTAATACGAATAGTTAAACAGCTTTCACCGAATTATTTGTAAAGGTTTCTGCAGCTGTGGGCAAAGCCAGGGATCTGTTTGATTAATCACTCATAGCACAACCACAATGCTAATGAGGAACAAGCCAGATGAATCTAATTTAGGATTCAGGTCCAGGGGAAAAGTTTGGTAAGTAACAAATGAGGGAAACATGTAAAATATTGAGAGCCCGACAGCTAATTAGCTATCAACTACGTGCTAAGATAGATAGGTGAGGAGCCGACATGTCGGCGTAAGTTTTTAGGTTGTATTGCGTGAAGGAAATACCTTGTTGCCAGCTTGATTTAAGTAAAATGTTGACATTTAACTTGGAAATTCACATTCAAAACACACAAAGTGATTTTAAGCGTATTTTTTTTCCTTTTAATTTGGAGGGAATGAAAACCCAAAATTCAAAATGCAAAACAATATTACAGGAGAGTAATAAAAATAGATTGTTTATACAGACTTTTTTTTTTTTTTTGCCTGTTGAATATTACGTCCATGTACTGTACAATACATGCACTCAATATGTGCTTGAAGCTCCTTTTGGATTAAAATATTTAATATTTTCTAAGAAATTTGTTTTTTTGTTTTCATTAACTGTTAGCCAACATTATTGCACTCATTAGCTATTTAAAACTTTTATACTTTTTATTTCTTGACTTTGTGGTTTTAAATGGAGTCCTGGGTATGTTTTGTACTGACCAGGAGTCAAATCTGCCTCTGGAACTTTTTGTACCTTTTTGCAAAACCTTCGATTTAATGTAAATTTCTGTAATTTACTAATATTTTACTGTAGGGAAATGTAGCATAAGTAGTAGAAGTGGGCTGGAAACATGAACAAGGAAGAACTGACAGCTCCTGACAATTTCCCTTCTCTGGGACAATAAAGGCCATTTCTATTCTGTCGTAGAAATACTTGTCAAAATTGGTAAAGTGGTGAATTTAACAGATTACCACAGATCACATCTAATGTAATTCAGAAGAGAATGTCTGGTTCCAGATCCACGGAACAGCGTTGTGAAAATGTTTTGAAAAGCTTCATTCAGACCACGTTAGAAATCTGTCAGGAGGTCTAAGAGCTTTATAGGCATCGAGGGCTCAGTATGTTGACCTCTGCTCACCTCTGGACGTTTACAGTAGGAGTTATAGAAATGGATTATGGAGCAGTGAAGATTAAACACATTTTTATACCAAAGGTCAGAGGTGATAAAGCACCTGAGAGCCAGGATGGAAATACAAGCCAGATGCAAGGTGGCAACCCTACGCTAGCAAGCAAAGGCATATAGGATTTGCTGTTAGTTTTTTCACGTGGACACTAGATATCTTTCTTATATCAGGCCACTTTTCTTCTGTTTTCGATCACCACATCCTGCCCAAGTGGATGACACGTGTGGGCTTCAGGAGGAGGGACAGAATATTTGCTTCTTAGAGGAGTACTACAGGAAATGAAGAATGACAAAATAGAAACGGGAAGAAAATAGTAATATGAGAAGCACTTGTCACAGGAGGCAGCTGCAGTTTCCATCGGAAAAATTAATAATGTATTCCTGCAGGTTCTGCATGTTGCTCTGTGCAAAGGGGGCTTGGAAAGGCAGAAAGAGGGCAGAAAGAATGGAGATCAGCTTGAATCTGAAAGATATACTGTGTGGGTACAGGTGTTCTATATATCTATGTAGAAGTTAATCAAAAAGACAAGTCTGTGTTATTTGGAGTACTTTGTTTTGGTCTAAACAAATTCATATCCAAAAATATAGAATACATGGAAATAAAAATATGAAAAAAAAGCAAATAGAAAGAAACATTATCAATGGATTGCCTAAGGGGCCCCAAAAGATTGCCTCACATTTACACACTTTTACTTCTTCCTTGAACAAAATTGGAGTCAAGACGTACTTAAAACCAATGTTAACTACTGATTTGTGATGTTCATTAAATTCATTAAACAATTATGAGTTTCAGGAAACAAAGGGAAACAGATTGAGCAAGATTTTTTTGACGACATCCTGCAAATGACACCGCCGGAGAATTGCCCGTCTCTCTTACATTTGCATCATAATGCAGTCATCAGAGACGAAAAGAATGCGTCAGGAATGTCAAGCATCCTCGTGGAACCGTGGGAGCAAGTGAACGCGCACAGTGGCAATTGGGTTTACTGCGCCTTCATTAACTCGAAAATGTGTCTCGCAGCCATCAGTCGCAGACGGCGGTAAAAAAAATTCAGCCAAATCAGTCACATAATAGATGCTTGAATAAATGGGATTGTGCACATTGAGCTAAACAGCGCGCGCGGGCTGAAGCCGCCTCGTTATTACCGGAGAGGCCTGGGATTTCGCAGCCTCCTCCGTGTCAGTCGGGATATTGCTTCTCCAAGCGTGGAGGGTCAGCTCGTTTGCTTTACTAATATCCTCAGGTCCTCTTTTCATTTTCTCAAGGCGTTCTCCTTGTTACTCTGTGCAGCCAGAGGCCTCCGAGTGAAGCTCGGCTGTTTTTTTGTTTTTTTTAATGGGTGGCTTCTTCGCGGGGCCTCGCATTCCTGTTGTATCGTTTCACAGCGGGCAGCCAAAGATAGCGCTGCCTCCTCATTAGCTGTTGCGGGCCCTCGCATAATTGTACCGTTTCACACCCCCCCCCCCCCCCCCCCCCCCCCGCCGTTGTACAAGTTCACGGTGAATCCCTGGGAGAACAGATCTGCTCTTTAAAAAACTCTCCGAAGATCAGTCGGCATTGATTCTTTTAGAAATTTCCAATTCTGTTCCATCCATCTCGTTGCTGTCTTCCTGCTTCGCCTCCCTGTGCCCGTTTGACAGGCTGTGTGTTAAATATTGAATCGTGCCGGTTGCCTTTGGTTACTGCCTCACCCTCTTTTTCTTTTTTGTTTCCTCAACCTGCAGTTAATTTTTCTAGGAGATATGATCTCTGTGAATTTAAAGAAAAGCGTCATGACAGCGAGATGGAAAGGGCAAACAAGGCAGATGAGAAGGAGAAAGCAACTTATCACACTCTAAATAGACACATCCATTAATTATAGACACAGCTGCCTTGTTCCAACATTTTATAGTCTGCTGTGTGTCACAGGGGCTGACTCAATCCATAAGACGAGCGAGATCAAGGACGGGACAAAGCGTGACTCCCACTTTGATATCACCATCAACAGAGTCGCCGAGCGCATTCATCAGATGAGAAAACCTTTTTGATGTTGTTGTACACAGGCACTCTGCATAATTGTCTGCGCTGGATAAGTACGACTGGAGCAAGGTTTTGATTGTCTCTGCAATGCGATAAGTTGGAATTATCTTTAAGTGTATTGTGTTAACGGCGGCGTTTGTCATTTTTAAGGGAATTATTGCTAAATACAGAAAAACAACAAAACGATTAGCACAAGATTTCAAAACGGGGTGGAGCAGCAGCTGGTGGACAATTATGGTCTAGTTTTTGTGCAAATATCTTAGTACACGTGAAATAAGAGAAACTTAACTTACAAGTAACTTTTCAGTCTGATATAGGAGCTTGCTTTACGTCAGTAATATATTACTATTAATGAAAAGTTCTATTTATAAGTGAAATAATCAACCAGTGGAACCAGTACTTTGTCATCAATATTAATGGTATGTTCACTGGTGAATTGTAGTATTACTTTACTTCCACATGTATCACTTTGTACATGCACCACAAATGGAAATTCTGCCACCACGTGTCCAGAAGAGAAGGTTTCTTATTGATTAACTAACTTGTGAGACATTTGGTTGCACAATATTTTATATTAGGGTGCTGAATACATAAAATTACATAATTTGAGCTTCTGGTTAGATGAGATGTACTTGCATGCATGCTGTGTTGGTAGAAGAAGAGTTTGCAAAAGCAAAGATTGTAAATCTGTTATTTTTCTTTTGGCCACTAGTAGAGAAGTACATTTTATTCTTAATTCTCTAATTTTTATGTTTTTGTTTTTATGACTGGCTACAGTTTCTCCCTTCAACATCTCAGCCAAATCAGAGAAATTGTTCTTGCAAATTTGGCTGTGTGCAGTTCCTGTCCAATTCCTTAATTTTATCTGGCAGGAAAGTTTTGGATTCATTAAAACCAGAAGAAGAAAAAAAATGCCGGTCCTTATTTTTAAATGGCTTTGTTTGTCTGAAATGTAGCAACACATTTTCTTTGCAAGTCATGTTCATGAGCTAACTATAGAACTAGAGGAATGACTAACGTCTTCATCGATCCTTCCATTCTCGGTGCCCTTTCCAACCCGTTTGTGTAACAGATGAAGCAAGTCTAACTCAGCTGACATATGCTGGAGCCGGTCAATGCCAGCATCCCTCCCCCCTAAAAACAAAGGACTCACCAAAAATGAACAACCATGGTAACGTTCAGGCCCTGAAAATCCACCACCATTCCACCTTGTGATGTAAATTCAGAAAAAAAGCAACATCAAGCAACCTTCTATTTCTCCAAATCTACATGTGCAGACTGAAATATTTGCTACGTTGTCTTTGCAGAAACCCCAAGCTCAGCCAGATTGAACGGAGAACATCAGCGAAGATCAAAATTTTCTCAAGTCAATGCACAGGTTCTGAAACAGACTGGTCCATTCAAACTCATGATCACACTTTGATCTAAACCTCTTTCACATGTGGGTGATTTTCTTCCATTGTTGCCTTGTACTTAGTGAAGCTTTCCTTCACATTACATCATGAAGTGCAAGGTTAGTTTTCCCCCCAAAAAAGTAGCGTTTTGCAAGTAGGGCAAAAAAATAGACTTTCTGTCTCATCTAACCAGGGCACCTTCTTCTACAAGTGTGCTTTGCAATATTCATGACTTGCGGCAAACTTTAAGTATAGCTTTCTTTTAACAGCCATTGTCTTCTTGTCACTCTTCCGTAAAGGTCGGATTTGTGGAGTGAACGTTTGTCTTCCAATCAGACGACTCTCCTACCTAAGGTGTAGATCACTTCCTCCAGGGTGACCGAGGTGCTTATGACTGCTTCTTCCATTAATCTTCTTCCTGCCTGACCTCTCATTTTAGGTAAAAGACCATGTGTCGGTAGGTTTGTGATTGTTTGGTACTTCTCCCTGTTTCAGATGATGAACTGAAATGCACTTCATTGAATGGCAAACACTTAGGATGTTGTTCTTTGAAGCAATCTTTCATTTAAAAAAAGCTTCAGAACTTTGTCCCTGAATAAATTACTGTAGGTGACTTCTTCAAAGTAATTGGTTGTCCAGAATTTTAGTTTTGGGATAAAGAGGGCAGAACACAATCTCCTGCTAAACTTTGAATATGTATTTGGAATAATAAATGAATACGTAATTTCCATCGACACCAACTGATTACTTTACCTTACTTATACATTGCTTTTATTTAACATGTAAGAATGCAGACGTGCATTACCCAAAAATAACCTGAGAGCAGCTCCGCAAAGATAAAAGGTGTCAATGGACAGGCCAGCCGTATTAACCGCTTCACTGTGGAGTCTTCTTAGCGGCTTCATTAGCCAGCAGATTCAATTCCACCTCCGACGCATTGAGTGCATCTCAAGGTCACTCGTGGCATTTGCCCCTGGAACATCTAGCAGATTTTAACAGATAGGCCACGCTAGGAGGGTCCGTCCCCCTGCATGGGTTTCCCGCTCAGAGAGAAGGGAAGAGAGGCAGTCACAGGCGATTGGTTTGGTAATTTCCAGCGAGGATTGCCGCAAAGAACAAAGTGAGTTCGAAATGTCATCTGTCATATTGTGTGATTGCATGGCTGCAGCTGCCCTTGCTTCTTTTTTTTTGCTCCTTTTTTCCACACTTCCACATTCTTCTCTCTTTCAATCTTTTCGCACAAGCAGAACTTCAAAACTCTCTTTCAAGTGACTGACTGTTTAAAAGTCAAGAGAAGGTTGTTGTGTTCTGCATCACGGTTCTTTTTAAAGGTTGCTAGCCATGTAAACTGCAATCTTCTCACTCACTGATTGCATCAGTGAAACTGAACCAGCGAGCAAAGAATCAGGCACGCAGAGCACGCCTTTATTCAGCTCCGTTTCTTTATTCTAACCTTGACAGGATACACCTTCTCGTTGCTTATAAATACTGGCAGAATGCATTTTCTGATCTTTTTCTTCTTTTCTCTGAGGAATCTGAAGAGAGAGAGAGAGACTTGAGGTAATGGCCTTTAAAGAGTTGAGACATTAAACCATCACAGCTCCAACTTGTCTCTTTTATGTTTCGCTTTGTATAACCCAGTGGTACAGTTTACACAACGCGACTGGCAAACTGTGCCTGTCGCAATTTGGGATTTTCTACCAGAGCCAAAGCAGGTTGGGTAAAATCTAGTGAGCTGCACAAGTTTCCTGTGCATATGCAGTTCAATGACAGACTACAACTAGAACTACAGCAGCAAAAAGAAATTGAAAAACAAAGATTCAGTCAGTACTGATTTGAGATTTTGTGGCACCGGAGGGTCCAAGATGGCTGTGTCAAAATAAGAGTCTCTGTAACTGAGGAACTCACACATCTGCTATTGAACTTAAGCTGATCATGAATTTATTTTAAAAGAGGACAATGCACAACTTTTGATGTGCAGTGTCAACTAAATCACATCTGTAGTTTCATAAATACCCAAAACAATCAGAATCCAGAAACATCAACAATTATACATGTTTTACCTTCCACAGTTATATAACTTACAGACCTGCACATTATTTTATTTTTTTTAAACTTCCTGTTCAGTGATTGCTGCTCTTACTGGTTTTTAGCAAAATTTTCAGTTATCATTCCAGTTGTCATCATTTTAGACCAATATCCTCCTGGTCTGTTTATGCTTGGACAGTTTTTTTCAATTCTCAGTATACTTTTTTCTGTGTGTTTTATTGTTAGCTTTTAGATTTTGTTGGGGGGCGGTGAACTGAAGCAAGTTTCTGATGGTTCCCAAATGAGATTGGAAAAAAAAAAAATAACTGGTAAGTTTTTGTCCTTCAGTCTAATAATATATGTTTCTATAAAGATTACAGATAATAATTGTGGGTGAAAAAGTCCACTTACTTCTTCAGCTGAGAGGCAAGCGAGGGCGAAGCAGGCTTAAAGAGATGAGTGGAATTGACAGAGTGCAGCAGGGAGGCTGCTGCTGGCCTGGGAGTGTCAACAGGCTGCGTCTCTCCCACAGACAAGAGGACATTGGTGGTGAGGTTTGTAGCTCACCACCAGGAATCTTTCATGCCACAGCTTCTCTTTCCTTTACCTAGCATCTCTGTCCAAGATTTATATGTTTTCTAAAATATATTTGGTTTCAAAAAGTTTCTTTTACTTCGAAGCACAGTTCCAATTTTATTTTATTTGTATTTTTTGTCACACAGGTTTTCCTGCTTAAATAAGAGTAGCTGTCCTGAAAACAGAGGACTACGAGTGTCTTATAGGATTGAACTTTTATGAGGTAGGAGTCTGAGCGTGCCGGTGTGTGCTCTGCAAATTTTATGACAGCTTCCTTGGAGGAGCGCGAACAGCGCTGTAACTGATAAGTACGGCTTTGTGACTGAGCCGCAGATATACAAGAGTATGTGGAAATCTTTCTAAACATGTCAGCCGTTGGTTTCAGGTCTCATTGGATGTAAAAAAAAAAAAAAGGAGAAAAAAAAGTAAAAAATAAAATAAAAATAAGCACAGTGGATATTTTTCCGCATCTTTGGTACATTTTAAATTATTTTGGTTAAAAATTTATTTTGTTTTCAGTCCGTGACAGTTGGACAGCCTAACAAAGTGACATGCTCAGTTGTTACTAGAATTGTTCACTCTGTGAATAAATGTGCGGTACAAACAGGTGTGCAGGTTTTCTTGTGTATAACCAATATTCAAACCTTTGCATTTTTGTCCAGCAAAAAGGCTGTTACCAAGAAAACAAGAGGCCAAAACCCAACAGGACATTTTGAGTTTTATTGTCCTGGCCTTATCGTGCAAGCAGTGTCTGAATCTCCTCATTCATTTGTCAGCCCCTGCTTTAAAACAGTTTCTTGCTTTCCGTCTTACATGCAAATGCTCAGCAAGCTGTAAATTGGAGAACAGCTATAAAAATATCATATTTCACATAGTTTGTGAGGTCGCCACAGGGCCAGGCGATAGAACCAATCAAAATGTGCACTGAGGCATATTTAAAACAGCAACCACTTCAAACAAGTCAGTTTTACAGTCTAAAAAGTTGAAATTCTTAAGATGTTTTTTCTTTCATTTATTAAAACTGAAGAAAGTAGGTTATTTATACATTTGTTTTGATTTGACCCCTTTTTTCAATTAAAAATGCTACTTACTGAGCTGGTGTCGACATCATTTAATCCCATCACCATTCATTTTATGAATATTTATATGTGCATTCTCATTATTGTGGATGTGCAAACTTTTTACTTAAAAAACCCGTTACAACTAACATCCATCTTAATAAAGGCCAACTGTAAAACTTTGTATCGTAACATAGAAAATAAGAGCTTAGAAAAATATATCCTCCAAAATGAACAGCAGCAGGTCTTTCATCATTTCGGGCTTTCACAGAGAATCACATTTTGCTGCGCTTTTGGACTGGACCCGAACGCAGCCGTCTTTTGCGCTTTGAGAGTGAACTTCAAAGCTTTGTCGAACTCTCCGACAAGATCTCAGATCAGCGTCACTCTCGACATCATTCCAAAACACCGTTTCATCCGAGGTTTTCTCCTGTAGTTCAGTGTTAACATCTCAAATAATTCTTGCTCCACATTAACATGATTTGTTTTACTGTGAATCCGGCCTCATTCCTGCAATGTCAGACTTCAGTCGGTTGAATTTTGCATGAGCTAACAGAATTTCCGAATTGCGATGTTAAATTTGTCCACCATTTGCAAACAAGATTCTAAAAAAAAAAATAGATGTGCTTTCATTCGTCAACAAGATTAGAAATTCCTTGTGCAACTGTTTTAAATGCAGCAAGTGAGTTATCTGCTGCTACACAGTTTTTACTGGAAAAAAAAAATCTTTTGTTAACAGCTGCATTCTGGACTGTGCCAGTTGTATTTGGCAAGAACTAACCCTAACCTTTAGCACAACACCGACACTTGAGTCATCTTATCTGTTGTAGTTGTGCAAAAATATTTATTTTGTTATTATTAATAGTACATGGGCTTTATTGGAGGTAAACACACATCCTTTGTGATTGTTTAAAAAGTGCACTGCTACAGTGAAAAAGGCGATGCTAAAGGTCATCGGATGGCGCACACAGAGAAAATCATCATGCAATCCGAAGGTATCTTAACCTTTGCTTGTCTTTATTGATTCACCTCACCAAAGAATCTGCATTGATCTTGGCCATGACCTCCTGGAGTCAGTGACTTTCTGTTTTTTTGTAAATTGAGACATCGTGTACAACAAAGCTAAATTCGGTTGCATTTTTGTCCCCATTTTGTTTCTTTCTTCCTTTCTTTCTCTAAAAAAATGTCATTATTATAGAACTGTATAGATAAAACCAACTTTAACCTTTTCACAACTTAATCCTTGACTTGTCTGCTGTTCTCTTTGGTCTTAATAATAATGTTTGTTCACTAATGTTCCCAAAAAAAACAAAAAACATCTAAAGTCTTTACAGAGCAGCTGTATCTTTACTGAAATAAAAAACATCATTAACTGGGTGATTTCTGAAGCCAATAGGTTGCCCTTGATTTTATTTTTGGGGTATCCTAAATAAAAATGTATCTGGATTCATAAGCATGCAACAGTTTTCACTTTTATTTTTTTTTTTAAACATATCTTGACAATTATATATTACTAATATTGGTGAATACAAAAAAAAATCCAAACATAACATATTAAAATTGAAAGGTGTGTTGAGAATCACTGTAAATATTGAAAAATACTTATAAAGGGTAGAATAAAGAATGTAGCTTTGTGCATTTTTGCTCGTTCTTTTTTAATACACTTGGTTACATATTTTTAGCGCTGTTGTTTTTTTTTTCCCAGTAATTCTGTTAAAGTTCCTGTATTTTTGCTCAAGGTTATCATAGCATCAGAATTTCATCCTGCTCTGTGCTCATCCATGACCCTAATAACTGAGGCACTTATTAAACTCTGAAGCCTCCCCACTTATTATCTGTAGCTGAGGCAAAGCAGACGGCTAATGAGACCCCTCTGCCGCGGTGGGAAGTGGGATGCGTGGTTCAAGCATGTGTTTGTGAGCTCATGTAAGGCTGAAAAAGTAAAGAGCTGCCTGCCTTGATGGGTGTCACTCTTTAATATTTCTTGGCATGATGCAACTTGAGTCTCAGTGGAGTGAAAAAATAAAATAAAAACGGCTTGTATCTCTATTCAGCAGCTTTTGCATTTCATGCTGCCTCTCACCAGTGATGAAATTTTTTCTCTGTACAAGCCTGAGAAATTCGGATGGCGTTTGTGTATTTGGCTTCAGGAAAGGAATGGAGTTCGGTAATGGGGTTAAATGCTCAAATGACGGATCATTATTTAACCAAATATTGTAATATAATAGTATAATATTAATATGTTTCAGTTTACACTCATTAATTATTACCTGGTGCGTTTTGGTTTTTCCTTTTTCTTCTTGAAAAGCATTTTCCATGTTTTCTGTTTTTTTCTTCTGTTTTTATGGTTTTTAAAACTTAACCTCCTGAGACCCTGCATCCTCATATGAGGACATTACATTTTTGTAAACACAGATGTAAATAATAACATTGATTGAATGGTCTTATCGTCACACAGATAGACCCAATGTCCTCGTCTGAGGACATTGGGTTTTGAGAAAACCACTTATTGTAGAAAGCTGAAATTTCATTTTTAGGCCAATTGGGTCCTTATGATCCCAAATGACAAGGAGAAATGTATATGCAAAAACAAACCCATTGTCCTCATATGAGGGCATTGGTTTTGACATAGTTCAAGAGCACATAGAAAGCTAAAATTTAATTTCAACTAAAATTAGGTCATACTAATCCCAAATAGTAAGGAGACATAAAAAATGCACATCAAACAAAAGCCCGGGTCTCAGGAGGTTAAGACAATAACTGAATATGGAAAAGTAAGAAAATATAGTTTTATATAACAATTATTTTGGAAGTTTACATAAGTGCTTAACGATCTTTTGACGTTTTCTGTACATCTTTAAAGATGGTTAATTAGAAATTATGTGCTCAAACAACTGACTGCAAAATAATGAGTAGGACTGCAGATTGCATATTGTGGCATCATTGTATCTATAATTATTTAATAACAAAAAAAATAGCAGTACCATTACTAACCACAGCTACAACTGCTGTGTGTCCTTTAATGACTTAAAGAACACGCCCAGTTTGATGGACTTCATTCACAGCGCTCCTGAAATATGTGGCCATTTATTGGATTATAGCCATTAGTTCTACTTAATATAAAGTGTTACAAGGACATTGGAGAGTAATCTGTTATCCAATTTCACAGACGGTCTAAAACCAGGACTCTGAATCTCTTGCGTCTCAATCTGCAGCCTCCTCTCGCTCTAATCTCGTCTTCTCCAGCTTGAGTGCCGGGGAACACAAGATCTCCAGAGCCCCTCTAAAGGGGGTTTAGGCTAATCTGAGTTTGGGCCACTCAAGGCTGCTCCACTGGTCCAGTGGTCCTAGCTGGCACCCTTTGCAAGCCAGTAAGCTCTGGCCGAAGCAGGCTTTGGTAGACAACATGGCGACAGAGTGGATAGAAAGGGTCAAAAGGACAGATGATGAGGGTGGAATTCAGTAGTGAACGGATAATAATAATAATAATAATAATAATAATATTGTTTTGAAGATAACATGATGGCGCAATAAATTCGACTGCATCGCAGCAGATTTGAACATCATCATCAAAAAGTTGAACTGAGGATCACAAAGCAATACTTCAACTCTTATTCTCCTTAGCCAAGGTAAGACTTTTTCTGACTGATTCAAGAGTTTATGGATTTGAGTTGTTGCATATAAGCAATTTCCTTTGCTGCGATATATACGAGTACTAACAATGGAAAATCACATCAGGTGTAGCTTTATGATTGACAAATTAAAGGGTTACTAGAAAAACAAAATGCCTAACAATATATATATATATATATATATATATATATATATATATATATATATATATATAATATATATATATATAGTATATAGATATATATACTGTATATATATACAGTATCTATATACGGTATATATGCATATATATATATATATATATATGCAAATAATACAAATCATTAGGGTAGAAACAACAAAAAGAAAGAACAATTCTGAAAGAACTTTATATTTATGCAAATAAAAGTAGATTACATAAATGATGAGTTTTGTTGGAAATAGGTCAGAAAAACATCTCACTTCCGCAGAGACAGTATCCCAGAGTAACATGTCTCGGAGGACACCCACACTGCTGATCTACCTCATTTGCTTTTGCTGCCCTTCTTTAAAACTCTGTCTGGCTGTATAGCTAGAAAGCCAGGCATTCTGGGATACGATACTTGATATGTTCAGCATTAGCCCAGATGTATATAGAATGCATTAAGTTGCTGTCAAAAATACAATATAGGTAGTTGCCAGATATTTCTGCATCGGCTTGAGTGCGAATTTCAGGCATTTGTTCGTCGTATCAGGTGCCTTCGTGTCTGAATCAGGACACAGGGTGCAGGTGCCAAACCGTGATTTTAATTTTGCGAGTGGGCATGCAAAATACATAAAACCACAGAATTTGCAGGGAGTGATCCCGTTAAAACTACAAATTCTTCTTCATGGCCATAATCTGTTCACCCTAATTAAAACTGCGTAAAAAGAACTAATTGCGATCAAGAACCCTCTGCTGGCTTTCAGTTCAATAAGAGCCTTCCTCTACTGTTCATTTGTTTACAGCACATATTTCAGTTTCATGAAGGCTTTCTTCTCCTTTGCACCTGTCAGCTTGCAGCTGGAAAGCTTCTCCTCACAGCTGACAATAAAATTTGCTTCCTTTGACAACTTCAAGTAACAGCTTGAAGACGCAGCGTGCCTGTCATAAAAGCTGTTGACTGTTAGGAGCTTCTCATCTGATTCTGTTGTGACTTTGGTTCTGCCAAACCCTCTCCTGTCGAAGTTTCTTTCCTCCGGGTTTCAGGGAGCGCGTTGTTGGCGCAGCAAACTATTCTCGATCCATGGCTTTCGTTGAGATTTTTGTCAAAGGGCACTAACCTTTTTTACCCCCCTTTTTTGGGGTATTTGTGATGGACTTAGGCGGCCATCTCCTTCACCTTTTCATGCCCTTTACCTGCAAGCAACACTCTACTGTACAAAGTTTCGGGTTTCATTTTTAGAACAGGTTCTTGGTTGCCACGGGAGATTAAAGGATTTCTCAAACACGCATGAAAGAATCAAGGTATGTTTTTGATGAGGGAACGGCATTAAAACATGATTTAAATCTCAAAAATGTAAACGACATTACCATTTGAAAATAGCTTTTTTTCCATTTAGTCGAATTATGACATCTTTTTGATGATTTGAAACATGACACAATAGAATTTTAGGTTAAAACTGCGACTGAAAATACTATTAAAGTAGTGGTACTTTCAATTTTCAGCATTAAATTGGTATTTTTCTTTAAAGGTGTGTTGGTGGGACAGTGGCACAAAAAATCATCCTGGAGGAATGGGAACTGTAAAGATCTAAATGCAGAGTCAACAATGGGGTGAACGGTGCACCAAAGAGGGAGGAGAGAGAGAAAAATACAGAGAGACAGTGGGAAATGAAAGGAGCACACAGAGGGGTGACAGTTGGAAGAACAGTAGGAAGGTCTCAGAGAGATGAGAAAAGTTTCTTCACAGAAAGTGAGAGGACAGAACGAGTTATAATAGAGAATGGAAAGTGCAGGTAAAGGTGGCAGAAACAGATAGAGAACACAAACATCACCTCCCACTGGCTGTGTGTCTCTTTGAGATAGCGGAGCGGGAGCGCAGGGGCGCAAGCACACAGGAGAACTTGCGAGAACAGACTCTCTTTCAAAGAAGAGTTATGGGAATACCTCTTTTAATTTTTAATGCTAACTAAACCCTCAAAGATTAAATGTTTACTCTCAGCTTCTGTAGCGGAGGCAATATCCAGGCCCTGCTTTCTAAAGAGCAACTAATTACTCCGACCTCAATGGAGAGATGCTTAATGAACCTCATTTTCCACAGCTCAAGTGTGCGACTGTTTCCTATAAATGTGCTCTTAAATCCGCACGCAATCACGCTCGCATTAGCGCAGCTTAAAACATGTCTCTGTGAGAAGCCATTGTGGGATATGACAGGGGTTGGAACGGAGACCCTGAACTGACTGGGCAGCTGGCAAAGCTTTAATACCTCTACAGGTGCTTTGGCAGATGCTTTTGTGAAAAAAAAAAAGCTGTGTGTGGAAAAGCGGCGTGTGTGTGTGTGCAGAAGAGGGGAGAGCAGAGTGTGAGGCAGCATGCATTTCCTGTATTACAATGAGATTGCAGCAGGAGGTCTGCAGCGAGTCACGCCCGCACATTCTGCTGTTTGCACACCCACTCTTTCATCATAATGTAGACTAATATGGTAATAAAAGCAAGAACGTTTCAGGAAGAAAGAAAAAAAAAACGAAGAAAGAAATCAGTCAAGCAGAACAGAAAAAAACCCGTAAGAATTGAGGATGGGTATGTAAGTGAATACAAAATCCCATAATCAAACAAAAAAACAAGCGTTTTTGTCATCATGCATAATTTGCATTCGATTATGTTCTTTTTCCCCCCCTTTGTTTAAGCAAAGTCGTATTGTTTTCCCACAATGCACACGCAAGAGGGAAACAATTATGTGTCACAAAGATGTAGGTCAAAGGTGAATAGGATTTATTTGTCGTTTTTTTTTTTACTATTTTTGGCAAATATACCAACACTCATGCGTACATGAGGGTAGCAAAGACAAGCGTTCACAGTTCGTTTCTATGTTGTTACCACACAGAGCAGATGGTGTTTAAGCTGCTCAAAACAAAAATGTTATACCGTCTGCTTTGCTTTGATAAGTTAAATCTTACGATCCGCCATGTTAGGCAACAATTAGGCCTGTTTTTAAGTTTATGGTGTCAGAAATGTTGATGAAGAATGAATAAAATGACAAATCAGTGCGTCACAGGAATGACACAGTGGTGTGTCGGTTCGTTTTTTGTTTTTTTTTTTTTGCTCAGTCAATGGAGTAGTCAAAGGAAGAATAATAATAGAATAATAATAAAATCCCTCAACATCACCTCAATTCAACCATCTAACTTGGGCAACAGTTCCAGCTTACACACCTTTGCATTTTTTAGGATAAATAAAATTGGCAGACACTTAAGTTTCTAGGACAACACTCTCAATGCCAATTTAAAGAAGAATTACAATTTCTACCAACAAGAACCACATTTTGTCAGAAGAATGTGTGAAAAGTGAGCATGGTGTCTAATCAACTCCCCAAGTGATATTTAATCCAACCTTACTTTGTGTGTGATTAAGCCTGTAGTACAGAGGTGTCAAACTCAAGGCCTGGGGGCCAAATCTGGCCCACCAAAGCTGTTTATGTGACTCCAAATTACATCAATAATTCCCTTCAGTTTTTTGCAAATCTGCAAAACTCACACAACATCATCAAATCTCCACATTCTTTTCAGCAAATTTTCTCAAAATTGGTCAAAAACATTGCGTTTAAGTGACAGCTGCCTCAGCCTTACTTGGTGTCAAGTCGTAGTCCGTAACTGATTAACATCATACATTGAGGCAAATATCCTAAAGATTCCTTGCAAACATTTCTAAATTGGCACCGCAAAATCTGTAATTTTAATTGCAAAAAAAACACTAAAACAATCTGAAAGTCCTTGAGGAAAAGTTATTTATTTATATATTGACAGTTTAATTGGTTTTGTCAATATATTCTGGCACAATCAGCCCCTTAAGATCACTCAGATTTTTGATATGGCCCGAAATGAAACTGAGTTTGACGCCCCTACTTTAGGAGATTCGTTTTCAACATCTGCGGATATAAGCATCCTCTGCAAATAACTCTGATTTGGCGAGCGCAAGGAACAGCTACTTTAAAGAAAAGCAGCACTTAAATGGTATCAGTATTTACCTTACACCATTTTGGAGCCCATTTCCTTTCCACAGGCGCGTTGGTGCCGCTCTTTGTATGTAAGAATATCGTTAACGCCGCCATAGATGTGGCCGAAAATGAAAATCTCTGAATCAGGCCTGAAGGTTCTTTATCTGACATTCAGTTCCAGTTTGATCTCTACATGGTCTTACAACACATAATTGTTTTGACATTTCCTCAGGCTGTACATCGTTTACAATAGCGTTCTTTTTTCTTTTTTTTTACAGGAAGGTGAATATCAGGTTGAAGTAAAAGGGCAAATTTACTGCCAGGCAAATCATTAATGTAGCAATATACCTATTAGCTGATCATATAGAATTCTGATTCATTCCTGTCTTAAATGAGCATCATTAAATATATATATATATATATATATATATATATATATATATATATATATATATATATATATATATATATAAGGCATATATAGCATTTATCTATGCTGCCCAGTAAAGAAGACTCTGCCGTTCCATATCATGCTGTTGCAGCTCTGAATAAAATCTTACAATTTTCTGTTCACTATTATCAAGGCTGCGATGAAGGCTCTGTGAAAACATTATTTTATTTTCATTCTAAGATGAAGAAAAAATGTGGACACTGAGTGGAAATATGTGTGTGCGTGGCGTGGAAATACCATTCTAATTATCACATTGTCAAACATGCGGCACTAGTCACCACTGGACCATCAAAAATATTTAGAATTCAGAATCTAAAAAAAAACCCCAATAACATGGCGATGTTGACCTTTACATCAGACGGGGAGACTCCTGTTTGTTTCATTTCCCATTGAGCTTCGTCAATGGGAAATGACGCAGCCTAATTACTATTAGAGAGTGTTTCATCTTCTCTCCACCTTCGTTAAGCCAGTCGCCCATACAGAGGGTAAAAGTATTTGAGTATATAAAATAGATTGTTCCCTTCGTTGACGGGAGAGGCCTCAAGGACACATTGGAACTGGGAAGAGCTGGAAATGGAAGTATGAAAGTGATTCTGAGCAAGACGATACCTGAGGAAAACTCCCTTGAGGAAGGGAGGATGTATTTCTCAGCGGCTGAAAAGCTGCAAATTATTGCATATTTCTTGTTTCTCCCCATAGAGAAAGTGGCATTCAGGAAAGTTGAGGAAAACATGCAGGCGGAGGCCAGACAGGCCAAGACGACACGTAGTTTGAGCCAAGATTTTAAGGCAGGAGGCTGATATCTTATTCTTAGAGTAACTAGAGAATGAAGACCCAAGAAGTAAGGATGGAAAGACGAGAAAGAGTAAAAGATGAGTGGAAGGTAATAAATATCTTTGCATTGAACCCAGTAGTTTGGCATTTCTAAATTTGCCGCCCAAATATAACATAGAAGGTTAAGTAGGGCCACACAAAGCCCATTTTGTTGTTTTTGCTTTTTTTTTTTTTTTAACGGTGATTGTAGCTCAAAATTACCCTCTACGTAGGGAGTACCATGCATCATGTTTTGTAGCAGATGGTGCTTCATTTCTTAGATTCTGATAGTGGGTAATGTATGTGCGACCAAGTGGACACGTGTGAACATTATACATAAATCTGTTCACAGCCTTGTCTTGGGATATGTTAAACTTGCTGCAGGTGGTGAAAGGAAATGTGGTAATTAGTGCACAGAGTGATCACCAACTGTCACAAGGAGGAGACAACAGGTGCGCACACACCTCATCTGCACGCACTGAACATATAAGCACCCTGTTAGACGGAGAAAAACATCATGGTTTTATCAACAAAAAAAACAAAACATGAATTGATCAGATTTATTTACTTTTTTCAATGTGAAAATGAACAATTTCGCCTCCTTTTGGTCAAATAATCTAAGAAATGCCCTGGGTTTCAATTAGGTTATAACATTCACTGCTGTTTAACACTCTTGGATTATGCAGAATATGTTTAAGCAAAAATGTAGCAGTAGCACAACTAATACCTCTACTACTGATAAATCGATTTGGTTTTTTGCAGTCCTGCTCTTAATTATTAAGTCACACAAAGACCATAGTTTGCATCTTCTCATTAATTTAAGACATTTAAAACTAACTGGAATTAAAATATTTTAGTGGACATAAATGTTCATACTTTAAATGAAGTTAATATTAGACCCTGTTAATATTTAACATGGTTTCTGTTGGTGTCTAACTGCTTTTTACTTGTTAAATGATACGTTCTTAAGAGAAGAAAATTACATTTAAAATCGTATATGATTTAGGAATGTAGCATTATGGGCCAGTGGAATGACATGGAGCCGATAATACAATGTCCATTTAAGTCATTAGGAATTTTTGAGCAGACGATCACTTGCCCTCAAAGAGTTGAGAACTGGTGAAAACAACTTATTACGATCTCCCGAACCTATTGAAAGATAAACAGCCAATAAAATAAAGCAGAAAACTTTTGATGAGTGTCATGAAGTTTTGCTGAGCACAAAAACAACTTTACTCAAGAAAAAACAAAAGGTTGGTGTAAATCTAATTTTTGTCTTTGAGATCTAGAAGATTGTAGAAGACCCAATCTTGTGTAATGGCAGAGGTACAAAATGCCATTAAGGAACATTAGAAGGATCATTAGAAAAATTACACTGATAGTGCAATCCTCAAAGCGGTAGACAAAAGACTGATAATACAAAGAGGGAAAAATATTAATCACTTAAAAGTAAGAATGTGACACATTTCTTCTCCACTAGAAAGATAGGAAATAATCTTTAACATAGCATCTTGTGGCATTTTGTGGGCACATGACACAAAGGCTTATCTTTAAAAAAAACAACAACAAAAAAAAACAGTCATCCGGTCAGTGTTTCAGGGGAAATGGATGTAAAAAGAAAGCTTTCCAAGCTCTAAATGATCAGTCCTATCAGAACAAGTAGCACGGCGGAAGTTTCATTAAGACATTTCGCAAGAGGACGTACGAGCTGCAGAGTGTTCATGAATCTGGTTTGAGAATTAATTGTCTGTGTAGAAATGCAATTAGACGCGTTGAGGATATTTTATTTCCACAGCACAGAAAGAATCTAACAGGGAATGACATTCGCACCAACCATCACTCTTATCTTGATGCGGTTTGTGAGCCTGAAGAATCAAAACAAAAAGTGCTTGTCATTAAAATCTTGTCCTGGGCGCTGTGGATTCTCCGTCGAAGCATGTATACATTATTTTCAAAAGGACCAATTCAAAGATTCAGGGATTCCACTTGCTGTCAGAATGTCGACATGCACATGTCGTTATTGGTGAATGCAGATTCAGTCGCCAGCCTGTGGTTTGCTCATTCTCTTGACATTTACCCCACCAGTTTACTGGAAACCAATATTGCAGTGATGAAAGCCCATTGTATTACATCAAAGGTTGAGCTAGCAATTGGGGTCACAAAATGTGGCAATCAATATGGTGTAAAAGATTCCTGCAATTCATCATGTAGCAGCCCCAACACTATCTTTGTTATGTTTGCTGCTTGAACAGTAACATCAATATCCCTTTTCTTGCAATTGCACCGGCTGCACAATTGACGCAAAGCATCATCTAGAAATCACGGTAAGCAAATCCATTTGCATTGTCATGATAAATGATGTTATGCATTTTCCAAATCCTTTTATACCCTTAATTTTTCAGTCAAGAGCTCTTATTTTTCTCCCCCTAAAAGAGTGATGTTTCCTCAATCCAAGTACAGACTCACAAGTCAAACACAGTTTGATCATATTCAGTGTTTTGAATTAAAAGAATATGATTCTTAATAGAGTTAACATCTTAACTCTATTTAAAAATAGCTGAAAATATATACAGAGGTAGTAAAATATTTACACATGTATAAAAATGCACAAACCTTTTGTTCCCGTTAGAGACATTAAATCACACCAGATGTTTTCAGTTTCAGGTCACTAAGGCTACTAAATGCGACCCAAATCCATTTTTTTCTCCGTACGCGACTCCTATCCCACTTTTTAATGGCAGTCTGGATAGCACAATTTTGATTGTTTCACCCAAAACAAAACAAATCGAGCTATGATGTCACATCTAATCTGACTTTTACGTCACTGGTGTAAGAGGTGTTCAATAATTCTTCACCAGAAAAAGCCAGACCCAGTAAATCGAAACGTGAACAATGGCTGAAAATCAGAACGATGAACGTTTCTGCGTCTGCAATGTATAAAACACAAGATCCTGCAAAGCACAAACAGTACAATGAAGAGCAAAATGTTTATTGAGAACTTTCTGAAGGGATACGGTTTTTTTTTCTGTTTATTCAGCAGCAGTAAGTGATAAGAAACTGGACATCAGCAGGTTATTGTAAAACTGTAAGCTTGGTTAGAAATAGAGATTTGTGCCAAAAAGGTCCTGTGAGCTTCTGTTCTTTCTGGTCAGCTGAACTAATACTTTAAGTGACTGAATCGACAGTTCTCAGTCTGTATAGCTCAGCTCGCTTTGTCTGCAGTCCTTTATTCTTTCTTGGCTGGCCTAACGGAGGAGGAGGAGACAGGGCAGCCAGCTACATGCTCATGGCTCATGCTTGGTGTCTGGCTTTTGTGCTGTAAAGTAAAATATTATCCTTGTAGTTTTTGGCTTTGACTTTGTGCGGCCTAGGAAAAAAAAAAGTCAGCAGATTTTGATAGGGACGTTTTTTTAAATGTTTGCTCCTTAGATTTTTTTTTTTGTAGGATGCAAATCAAAATCCAACATGTCTGACATTGTTTACCTTTAAACCGACTGAGTACGACGCAAAAGGAAGCCTGCCAAAACATAACTTTCCAACAAAAATGACAAACCAGCTCTCAGCTTAATCAGCAAAGCAACCAAGCGACTCACACTAACTCTCAAAGAGCTGTGGAGTCCCTCAGTTCAGGTGTGCACTAAACAAATCTGGCCATTGGGAAAGAGTGGCAAGAAACTCATTTTGTTCAAAGATGACCACAAATCATACAGCAGGAACACTATACATTGGGTAAATGTTTTCTGAAAAGAAGAGACTACTATTCCACTTTTTGACCGTCAGAAATCTAATGCCACAGATCGGCATTAAGTCCAGTGACGTGAGTCGGCGAGTCTGGAACAACCAGCTACGGTTTATGTCTGGGAGCCGGAGCTGCTGTTTTTTTTTTTTTTCTGCCGCTCAATTTGTTTTTGTCGAAGCTGCTCTTAAACTGTGTTTGTGTATCTGCAGGAAAGAGAGAAATTTACCTACATACCAGGAGAGTGAGTGGAGCAGGAAGCTAAGAAAGAGAGGAGATCCACTAGGATACAAAGGACAGGCAAGGTGAGAAACTATTTATTTAAGGACACACAGTAAACTGTGGATCCTTGAAATTTTTTTTTAAAGGTACCACTAATGCCCCTACTGACATCAACTCATCTTGTTTAAAAGAGAAGAATAAAAACCCTCACATTGCAGCGATGTGCCAGTAATGTCAGACTGTAACGTCTCAGCATACTCTTAAGTTGCTCTCTGTTGCCCAGAAGCCCATCAGTGGTGGGTGCAGCTGCCAGAGTTCATATAGCAGATGAAGCTGCAGCCAGGCATAGCAAACTGACTAGAGCGCATACATGAAAGCATGCAAAAGTGGAGCACTCAAATTATGCAGTGCTTTGACACAGAGTAAATCCACAGGGACAAGCTCCTATAGAGTAGATGTTTTCACATACAGTACACAGGAGGGTTCACTTATACCAGATGAGCTTTGCTTTTACTACAACTGGCCCACAGATAGATCCACCAAACAAATGAGTTTCCTCTGAAGGCTTGTTTGTCTAAATAATACCTAACATCAGAAGCATTGGCACACAAACTGCTATGCATTTCAAATGTATCCCTCTGATTCTGCTGAATTGTAGCTCATTTTTTTATGGGAGCCCTGCAATGACAACATTATTTGGTGGTGATTTTAATCGTCACTTTACATCTTTTCAAATCAGTTGCGCTGATCCGATTGTCACGGCCAAGATTTTAATCTGCCAGTGAGCCGTACAACCTGCATCATGTCAACAAATACTTCATCTATACAGGGATTTTTTTTATACCAGTTTTTTTTTTTTTATGCCTAGCATTACATTCTACACAAATGTTGCTGCAGAATATGTTTAACTAGATTTATGTTGCCTAACAAAAGAGAAGTGAGATGCCACCGTCTCAATTTTTCTCTCTCTGATCTGTGGCCTTTATGGTAGGATTACTGCATTCTTATCCCAGCATGTTTGTAATTAAATAGGAGAAGAGGCGAACAACAGTTGGGTAAGTGAAGAGGAATCTGGATGCTAATGACCCTTAGTGCCAAAGTCTATGTTGGGTGCTAGATATCTCTTAGCAACAGTGGTGTTTTCAGGATGCACAGCTTGGCTGATGCAAAGCATTACTCAGCAGGGCATAATTACTGGGTTGAAGATCAAGTCTTTAATTGTGTGTGTGTGTGTGTGTGTGTGTGTGTGCTATTTGGTGTGTGTGTGTGTGTGTGTGACATCACAAGAAACCTACGTAGTTATTAATGTCGTTGACATTGATTTATTAATTAATAATCATGACCTTTTGACAAAACCAAAACATTTTCGCAGCAACAACTTAGCAAAGGTAGCTAAGATGATGAGTTGTTTACAAAATGTATTAGAGTGTTGCTACAAGATTTTAACACATGTTAATTGCTGACTCTTTTTTTTTAGAACAGGAACCATCTCAATATTATACTGTTTTAAACTTGGTAAAATTATAACTTTTCGCCTGACAATCAGTGCTAAAGCAAGTCATTTTTGGTATGTTTGGTTTGGTCATTTTAAATCACATTAAAATAGCAATAAAAAAAACAAAAACTTCTGTGTTTTGGAAAAAGATTGTGTTTTTGATTTGTTTTAATTTCTTACAGTAACTATTTTGCCGCAGCAATAACTGGATTCAGTTTTATTTTAGCTTAAGAACACGGCTTTGTAACATAACGCCTGGTGGTGAGGTCAACACCTGCATATTAAAAATTGAACCACAGTTATTGAATACAATATGTTGAACGCCTTGAGAGAGACAGTGTCTGATGCAAATTCTCTACTTACAAAAGTCTCATCTTGGAATCTGCTCACGCTAACCAAAGGACTCTGCCTTAAATTAATAAACCTCAGCTGAAAAAATTTTTTTTCCCATCATTTAAAGCTGAAGACTAGGTCCTGACATGACCTGAGCTGGTAAGACTTATTCAGACTGCAAAACCCCCGAGCACTGCCTTCTTCAAATGAACTTACCTAGCAGAGAGATGGAGATGTGTCTCCCGCAGAAATATCGAAAGGATCACATCAAGGGAAGTAAAAGTGCATTTAAGAGAGTGTTCCCTCATTATTCAAATGCCTAAAGGGCAAAGAGGAAGTAGTTGGGAAGTGTCAAATTCTGATCAGGCAATGATCAGAGAGCATTACACAACAGAACCTCTAAATGTTGCCTCTTTTATTAGGACCCCTGGGTCAAGGACCATTTTACTGTAGGTTTTTGGCGCGCGACAAACGGAAGGGCGATAGCGCTGGAATTCCTTTCTGTGTACCAAGCGCCGCTAACTTTCCTTTATTGTGAAAGCTTTTCAGACACCTGAGCTTCCCATGCTTCATTTCGGCTTCTTTGATTGGCCCCAGATGTCCATATGGAAATGCTATCAAACAATGAGTGCACCAGCAGCTCATTTCTCGCAATTTCCCCGCTCGCTGTGACTCAGCTGCTCACTGGCACGGGAACGGAGGATGACAAACAAGCCGCCGGGAAGAAAATAACTTGAGAAAATGAAGATCGCGATGAAGAGGCCCGAGCTGATCTAAGATCTCTCTTCATTGTTGTCCCAAAACACAAAAAAAGAAAAGGAAAAAACATGCAAGAGTTGGTAAAAGGATTGGTAAAAATTTAGCTGGAAGTGGGACAAATAAAAGTTGAGGAACATGCACAGGAAAGTGGTTCACAAATCAGAATTGGCTTGGGTTTCTCTTCGACAGGTGTACAGTCAGTAGCATCGATGCAGAACCTCATATCTGCCCATGAGAAGAAATCCAGCCAGCACTGCTCTGGTTAGCACTGCACACGCAGGGAAACTTAAACAAGAGTTGATCATATATTACAGTTGCACGTCAGTAAATTAGAATATCATCAAAACGTCAATGTGTCTTTCTGTTTTAATTTAAAAATCAAACCTGAGCCGTTGTACACGTATTTCTGATCATTTTGCTGATTGTGCCTTACAGCTAAAGAAAGCCCTAAATTTAATTTCTCTGAGATTTTGTAAATTACATAAGACTAATGAAAAAGAAAAAAAAGTGGTTAGTAGAGAATGATTATATCAGGGTCACTTTATGGCCTACATAAAGGAGAAGACTGCCGACTTTACAGTTGTCTGGCAGACAGTCATTGACACCCTCCACAAGGAGGGCACGCTTCAAAAGGTCATTATCTTAGAAGCTAGCTGCACTTACTGCTGTATTCAAGCATAATACTGGAGAATTAAGTGGAAAGGGAAAAAAGGGGGGCATAAAAGGGTGCTCAATCAACAGGGATAACCACAGCCTTAAGAGAATTGCGAAGAAAAGCACAATTAAGAGTTTGGAGGAGATTCACAAGACAGGGACTGAGGATGGAGTTGATGCTTCAAGCGCAACCACACAGACTTATTAAGGACACGGGCTACAAGTGTCACATTCCTCGTGTTTAAGCCACCCCCGGACTAGACACGTCCAAAGTTTCTTACCTTGGCTAAGGAGAAACGAGGACAGCCCGTTGCTCAGAGGTCCAATTCCTTTTATCAGCTGAAACTAAAGAAAGTACATTTCGCATTCAAGTTTTGCAAATCAGTGCTCTCACACTCAGGAGGAGAGAAACTAAGTTGCTTACGGTCGCAGCTTCACGCTCAGAGATGATTTTGGGAAGGCAATTTTAGAACACTTCATGCTTCTATCTCCTGACAAGCTTTATTAAGTTACTGATTTCATTTTTCCCAGCAGAACTTGGCACCTGCCCACGCTGACAGAAGAATGAATATCTGCTTTAATGGCCACAGCATCACTTTGCTTAATTGGCCGGCAAAGTTCCTTGACCTTAACCCCACAGAGAGTCCATAGAGTGCAGTGAAATGACGGATGAGAGGAACGTAAAGCAACAATACAGATGTGCTGAAGGTCGCTATTAAAGCAACCCGCACCACCCCAGCAGTGCCACAGGCCGATCGCCTCCACGCCGTGCTGCAGCCCTGCTGAGCTAAATTATGCAAAGAGAGTTCTGACCAAGTCTTGGGTGCATAATAATGAATACCGTTGGCAAGGCTTTACTCCACTATCTCAACGGTGCCATTCTACACTTTTTTTTTTTTTTGCCACACTTCTTTCTTTCGCTCAGCGCTTCATCAGTATACTTGAATACAGCACACAGCCATAAACAGGGTCATGACCTAATCTCTTTGTTTATTGTGATATTCTATACTGGTTTAATTCACACCTGCAAGGTCTTGAATAAAAGCAGTGGTGTTATTTAATCTATAAATCAACACTTGCCTTGTTACTTTGTGGATTAGCTTGAATTTACCTATTTTTTTTCGCCATTAAATTTCACTTGCCAGAAGGCCTGTCACCAAATTTTGCTGGACGATAAATTGTCCCAGAACTTATTGTGATAAACGATGATATTGTTGTTTTGCTACCATTTAACTAATATAATGATAATAATGCAAGAACACATTCTCAAATATCAATAAACTTGAAATTCTAATGAATATTTAAACACTGGGACTGGAAAACATTTTAAATATCCAAATTTCAAGTAAACCAAACAACAGAAACAACAAGTACAATGAATTATTCAGACTCTGTAAACAAAATGGTCTTTCAAAAAAATTATAGTTGAGACCAAATCACCAGACTGGAAACTTTTATCAGTTTTTGGTAAAAAGAGAAAAACGATAAATCAAGTTTCTGAGTTTCTTTTAATTTATCATACGATTAATTGATTCATTGTTTATTGTGACAGGCCTACTTGCCACGCCCATTGTTGATTTCTGTCTGATCTGTAAAAATAAGGAGTCACTTAAATAAAACAACATGAAGCAGACAAAAACAGAATGGCTGTCCGGCCAAAACCAGTCCAAAGATATGAACAGGAACCCCAGAACAACATTCGAATCAAAATCATTCAACCCATTGAAAATGACAACCATGTGGGAGTTTATAGGTCTAAAACTACTGATGACAAAAAAACACACCTCAAAGGCTTGTCTAATATTTTCACCCCCAAAAATGAAATGATCCGCAAGACCTTCTGGAAAAATATTCTGTGGACCGACGTTATAAGAAGTTATAAGAGGGATGTTTTTTGTGGAAAGTGTGTGTCCTTAAGATGTAAAGCTAAACGTTTTTCCTAAATAGAACCCCGTATTTATACTCAAACATGGTGGTGGCAGTGTTTTGGTATGTGGTTGCTACTTGAAGACTTGGACAAACTGCTGCAATTAACCATGAAACCATGAACTCGGCTTTCTGTGTGCGACACTAAACTCAAGCTGTCCATTTTCCTTTTCACCACTCAGAGGTGGTGAAAACAAAATCTAACCAAAACAAAACAAAGATGTTAGAGTGACGTGGTCAAAGTTAATGATGCGTTCACACCAAACGCGTTATGCACGTCCGACGCTTCAGGTTCGACACGTGTGCACTTTAGGTGCGTTCACACCAGGAGCATTTTGAGCGCCAGTCTTGTCTGGTTTCCATTCAAAGTCTATGTGGAGCGTTGGATGCGTTTGACGTGCTCAACACGTCCATCCATAAAAAACATTAAAAAATCCCATTGCCAGTAATCGCAACTGTTGAGGGCAGTTGCTGAAGACAAAGGTGGCACAGTTATTAGGTTTAGTGGGGAAATTACTTTTTCCACATTGGGACAGATAAGCTTTTTTCCCCCTTAATAAATGAAATCATCATTTGAAAACTGTTTTATTGGACTTCCTCAGCTCATCTTTGTTTCATATTACGAATGTTTTTTTTTTTATATCTCATATTAAAAAATATATGTCTCATAATTTGAAGCATTTAAATACCGTCAAAAAGCATAAACTAAATCAACTGTTATAAGAAAAATCCTATTTCCTCGCACTGTATATCTTGTCTTTCCAAACACAGACTTCTCAGTGCCTCCTTCAAGATAAATTGATTTTGCAAGAGAAAAGGGTTAGTTAAAAGCCTTGTACTTACCTCCAAGGGGGTCAGATTCCTTAATTTCCCTCAAGGCTACTTGGGTTGCTACAGACAGCTTGGCTCTTTTTCATCTCCTGCACTTGAAAGTTTAATATTGACGTGCCATTTACCCTCGACTCCTCAAGAATGGATCACCCACTGTGCCTTCTGAAGACATAGATATTTGTACATTTAACAGAAACGAAGTTAGCTTGTGTTGTCGGCTAAAACGTCCTTCATATTTAGAAACATTTTTTTTTTTTCTTTTCAGATCAGGGGTGGATTTCCTATTAAAGGGACAGCGAAGACTTGGATTAGCAACTGAAAAGAGATAACACACTTGAAATTAATTCATCCATCAATGTCTTTACCTGCTTATCCTTGCAGGGTCGTGCAGGTGCATGTCTTCAGCTAGAGGTCTGTCTCAATGGGCAAGAGGTGGGGTACATCCTGGACAGACGCCAGACTAACAACTATACACAAATCCACTGATCTCTACAGTTAATTTGGAGATAACTATTAAGCTAACATTCAATTTTTTAGACCATTTGAGAACTCAAGAGAACCAGAGAAAAGCTTGCATGCACAGGGGAAACATGCAAACTCTGTACAGTTCCCTCTTGAAAATGAGATCTGGTTGTCAATCGGGTTCCAGCTGGTTAAATAAAGACGATAAAAACACATAAAAAGGTGCCCTAACAGGTTCTGCCTCCCAGCTCCCTGCCAACTAGCTAATCAATCTGAAGCTGGAAAACAAGCAAAATGTAAATAAAACTTTGAGCATGTAGCAAGGTGGATCGGGGCCCTGATCAGGACGCCTCCATTTGGAGACTTTCTGGGCACACCCATGTGGGAGAAGACCATAGGGAAGACTCTGAACTTGCTGGAAGAACTATACATTAAATACAATCAATCAATATAATATACAGGAGCTTCTTTATCGTGGCATACTAATTTTCTGGATATCTGTTAGACCTATAACCCCTGTAACCTGATCCCTGATAAGAAGAGGACAATGGTTAGATGGAGAAGCGATACCAAAAATTGTAAAACTAATTAAAAAAAATTCAACAAAACAAGTTCAACAAGTTGATCTTAGCAAAGTGGATCGCTAAGATCACATTCTTAATTTAAAGCAGACTGAAAAAAGCAAGAGGTTTCAGTTCAGCTTGGTAAACAAACATCTTTGCCTTTTCATTTTCATTTCATCAGACGCCCAATTACCAGTCAAACTGACAAGCTACTTTCTAAAAACAAAACCTTTCCGTCTGTATGCGTAGCACATTGTAGTGCAAATTACATCTTTATTAAACAGCGTTTTTCATATTATCACACAAAATCGAGTCGCTGCCGATTGTTCTGTTTTTTCCCCCCTTTTTGTCGTCTCAAAATGATCTCCGAAGGCTAAGACAAAAGACCTTTTAAAAAGTGTACCATATTTGCACAACTTCGCTGCTTCGCTGGCACAGAACCGTCACCTCCTGTGGGCATGTTCTAAAGGACGAGAGTGATGAAAAGGAAAGCAACACCCTACGGGCCAGCCTCTGAACAGCGCCTGAAGGGGTGGCAGAGGACTGCATCCTCAGCAAGTCAATCAGAGTACAGCAAACCGTGGCCTCCTGTCTGAAAAGAGCGTTTCACTTTGCAAAAGGAGACAGAAAGAAATGAAAAACGGGGTCACTGCTTCTAATTTAAATAGTTACATAAGCTGGAGTTTTTAAATACACACTGACATATTTACTTGCAGGGAAATTGAGCGCTTTCAGGCTTGCTTTGTACGTCGGTTATTTTGTGCTAGCTCAAAGCTATTACAGTCTTGATTAATGGGCTCGAAGGGGGCTCTATTTAATAAGATTAAAGAAAAGTGATGGACTGACCTGTGAAGTGAGATATAAAAAATTGCTACAAATGATCTCATTGTTGTTTAAGAGTGATCATTTTGCAATGTCGCATACTAAAAAGAAAAAAAATTGCCAAAAGGTAATACAAATCAGGCAGAAATTCAAGAACAGCAATGAAGACGTCGAGAAACTACTGAATGGATAGCTTAAAGTCCAAGGTGACGAGGCATTACTTGATTAATACGCTGCATTTTCCTGGCTGATTGCAGTCTTTTAAAGTCTGACCAGCTGATTTTATTTTTATTTTGATGAGTCACCCAAGGACAGCGGTGACGTAAAGCCCGTATTACGTTATCTCTCAAAAATCGAGAATGATGCCTGGAATGATCTTGTTGGATCTAATGCATCAAATCTGCTCCCTTGCAGATTTCTTCCTTTTTTTTTATACTTGTCACACTTCAAAGTGTCAAATTAGTTTTCAAAATTAGGATTTCATTTATTAAGGGGGGGGGAAGCTATCAGTCCCAGAACTATTTGTAAAAGTAATTGCCCCCTAAACCTAATAACTGATAGTGCTATCCTTGGCGGTAACAACTGCAGCCAAGCATTTTTCATAAGCATCGATAAGTCTTTTACTCTGGATACATTTTGGCCCACTGACAATGACAGATATCAGTGATGTTGTTTTTCTTCTGCGCTTGAATTTTTTTTTGACATCAGTCTGTGACCTGTTCCTTTTAGTGACATTTTTAAACTACTTGATGTTTTCCAGATGGGTTTTATTTTAATTTTAATCTATTTTAATAGATTTCTTTCGTTAAAGGTCTGCCACTAATTAGACTTTGGTAAGGTAAAACCAGAACCAATTTTGAAAAAAATAATTGGTTAATTAATGGTTTAATAAGGCAGGAAATTACTTTTTTTTTTTTTTTTGGTTAGCATTTAATTGTGAATTAAATTAATTAAAACGTGGCATCTGCATTTTATTTTACTGCATTTACTCCAGTTGTATTTGACTGATTTTAATAGTTCCTTAATTATCTGGAAAAGAGAATGAAGGAATTATCTTAATTAAGGAATAATTAAGATAATTAAGAAATCTTAATTATCTTAAGCTTTATGTCAGCCAATGTCAGCTTTATGAAACTTTGTTTTCATTCAGACATTTTTGAATGCATTGGTCAGTGGATGCTTTACTAGTTAAAACAAACATTTTAAAGATTAAAGTGCATGACATTTATCTTGTGTGCATTGTTGTACTTAAATAAAATCCAATTCAAGTGGTGGGGTCTCCGTGAGGAACCATTGCTCTTCAAATGCTGTTTTATGATCACAAGTCCAATCAAAATAATATCCTTTTTACGCAGGTTTTGTCCGAAAAACTACAAAATATGAATGTTTTCATGACATTGGTGGTTGATGGGGCATAAGTGAGAATAGTGATAAACGTGTTCTACATTCTCTATGAACCTTGAGTGTCAATGTGATTAAACAGAATATTTACTTTTAAAAATTGGAATATGAAAAATAGTCATGATATAAGTATTATTTTTAAAGTGATAATTGTTTTTGTTTTTCCTACTTTAGCTTAGAAAACATGTTTAGAAGAAATATTAATCAGATTTACTACTAGCCGCCTAATAATTGACATTTTCTCATCACCCGTCGACGACGCTTCCTCTCCTCCACCGATAGCGAAAGCTACCATGGAGCTGAGCTGAGCTTCCACTAAGAGAGAGAAACACGAAACCAGAGAGCACACCACGAAGTCTTCAGCGTTTCTAGAAGAGACCAGAGCTGCCTGCCTGTCTCAGAGTGACGCATGGTGGACGGAGTCGCTGTTAGAACAGAACGGCCAATTATCCCTGGAGCTGAGAGAGACTGGATCACCTGATCTGAAACAACGTCGCTCCATCAGACTCAGCAGCTGCGTCTTACCAAAAGTAAGAGACACTTTCCGGTTCTGCCCTTCTGGTGTTGAAAGCTGACATGTTCAGAAGGTTCTCGAAATTTACAAATGTCCTATATTTTCTCTCTCTTAGGTTAAAGTTAGAAATTAGAGAATCTTTCTTCCTCTAGACAGGCCAAAATTTTACAGCTTTAATGATCTTAGATTATACTTAAAATGTTTAATCCCTCGTTATAATACTGTATTTGAGTAGAATTAGCGTAGTAGATTTGTTTCTTGTGAGGCTCACAAGAAGCATTTCAAGAATTCATTTCGTGAAGAAATGACAAATTAATAATATTTAAAAAAAAATCTGGCAACAGTACAACATTCCTGCTTGGAATTTGACATTTTTGAGAGGAAAGTAATTTCACATATATAAAACATTTCTGTCCTGCTCCAGTAAAACGGATCCAATCTAAGCCCAGAGAGATGCTTGTGAATAATATCCAATACATGCTAATACATTCAACTGATTTACATCAATGACAGAACGTACAGGTCAGCATATTCATTTAAATACTTTACACATCCAACAGTTTGTGCTGACAGGAGAGGAAAAGACCATTAGAGTCTCTTGAGTGGCAGAAGGTTTAATAAACATTTCTTGGATTCACTTCTCTATCCTTTTTTTTGTTTTTACTTCATTTTCCGCCCTCTTTAAAGATGATTAATGGCAGAATAATTAAGGTGACTTTATTGGAGAACACAGAAAAGGTATGGTTGTGTATATAGGAAATTGTCCAGATATACATATTTGTTTCATAAAACAATGTAACATTCTAATTTCTTAGGATTCACCTGTAGCCTTATCTAAAACAACAACAAAAATTAGCAATTCACTTTCAAGAAAATGTCATATAGGTTTTTATTACATACAATAAAATGTATACAAATTGATTAAATTTTATTACATACAATAAAATTTATAAAAATTGATTTAAAAACATTTTTGCCTAATAGAATAGGCTTTATAGGTTTTATATTTTCAGTCACTGGCAAAGGCTGCAGGACCTTTAACACTACTGTAGGTGTTCAGGCACCTGGGACACAGAAGCCCTCATCACACCAGGCATCAAGACAAACTCTGTTTGATCTTCTTTTGTGTTGGTGGACAGCTAAAAGCAAGCGAGCTGACATGCAGGATGACACTGGAAGGAACTGCTTGTGATCAGGTGTCTCCCCCCTTTTCTTCACACAAACATAATTTCTACAAAGACAAATGCTTTCTTACTTTCAAGCCAGGCAGTAGTCCCCCATCCCACGCTTTGACCTTTTTAGAAATGTATTACGCCAAAGGAATATGTCAGATTAGCAAGAAATCTTACATCTACGTACATCATAATAGTAATAATAATAATAATAATAATAATAATAATAATAATAAAACAAACTGTGTTTAATAATGTGGCCATATGCGGTCACATTATCCTAGCAGTCATGTTTTAATGTCCTCAAGACATCTTGGGTGCAATCTCGCCTGATCAAAGCGCTGGCCGGTTCCGACGTGATCACCCCAGACAGTTGTCGAAAAATAAAAATAAAAGACCAAAGAGAGATCAGCAGCTCAACCTGCAGCCTAATAAGTGACATTCCTTTTTCTCTTCTTAAGCTCTTCACCATGAGCCAGTCTTTTTCTCTCTCTCTCTCTCTCTTCAACATGTCATTGTTATAATTTTTTAAATGTTAGGGACATGACCCCTCCTTCACATGCTCTTTTCCAGGGAGTAGTCATCGTCGCCTTTGACTTCCTTCTTCTTCCCTCTCTTGGCAGCTGATGCCGTTCTCGTCGCAACAGATGTGACACCGGGCCCGTCATTACAAAGCCTGCGCCTCGTTCTCATTTTCCACCCATCAGTTAAAATAATCTGCCAACATTTCTTTAAAAATAAAAGCAGACTTCATCCGTGGGCAATCTAGCAGATCCTATTTTTATATCCTGTGAAGAAAATCTGACTCTACAGAAAACAAAATCCTACAAAGTGTATGAAATACGCCAAGCTCATACTATTTTATTAAAGTTTTTGAAACTCTTTCAAACAAGAAAAAACATAAGAAATGTGTCATGCTTCTAAATACATTCAAGTTTGCACTAATTGGAAAACAATTCAGTTTGTGTATAACTTACTTGTGAGAGCCACTTCATCACTTGTTAAAGTACTTTAAGTAAAGCAGGCTTAGACCTTGATGACAGTATATCATATATTTTGGTTAAACTAATCCCTTTTTATGTTTTTAAGGATGTTATTCTGAGAAGTATGTCTTCTGTAATCATATCTATCTGACCATAAAACAGAGCCAATATGGACCAGTCATCACCCAAGAGGTAATTTATAACAACTTATACTAACAGGTTTAAGTATGTCATTTAGCTTGTGTGTAGGCAGAGCAGCATTAAGACATTTGCCCTTCTTAAACGTACTGTACACCTTAAAGACATTTTTTTAAAGTCTAGCACCATTGCCATCTCCCTCCGACTGTAGACTAGTCGGAGGGACACTACCTTTCCCTTCATTGTGCATATTCAGTCATTTTAGTGCATTTACTCCTTTGCAGTTATCAGAGGTGCTTTCTGAAAAGAAAATTGAAGCTATTTTCATGGTGGATAAGGACGCTGATAAAGTGCGGCTGTGGATATTAAAGGGTGTCTTCAGCTGAATGTGACCCTTTAAGTCGAGAACAGCAAAGCGGCTTTACAAAAACAAACAGTGTGAGAAGTTCTCTGTTCCTATTTATGGTTTTATTTTAGTTTTTTTAGTTTTTTTGCCAAAACAATTCAAATGTAAGCGGTATATAACATGCAGACGTTCTCTCACAAGATGGCAATATTTACAAGTGCAAACCAAGTGCACCAAAGATGGGGGCAAACAGAGCAAAGACCTTTGAAGTCACCAAGAAACGTTAGGCCCAAAACATTTGTCAAAAGTGTTTTCTGCACAGAAACACACGCGTTCTGGCAGCTAACTAGCGTGGTGCCACTAGAGTCTCGCAGGCACAGTCGGTGTCACAGTGACAACTTTGTCTGGCTTGTGTGAACCTGATGCCCCTGGAATAAAACTTAGATTCCCTCTGCGGTGTTACTGGTATCCTCTGCCAGCTCAGCCAGGCTGTTTTTCTATCTCTAGTCAGAGGTTCAGAGTTTGATTTTGGTCTTTACATCCCCGCACTGTCCACACTGCTGATTATAATGCTGAAAGGGCCCCCCACCCCGCAGGACTCCCCCTCTTTTTTCAGGTTGATGCATATTTCATGCTGCGATTGTAGAAGCACTCATCTGTGAATGCATGAGCTTTTCCATCATTCGAATCACAAACTGTTTCTGTGGTTCTCTCACGCCCGTCACCGGCTCTCGCACACCACTGTGCACTTTGCACTGGCATCCAGTGTCTGTTCTCGCACTCCCTCTGGATCTCCCGCGGTGATGAATAATGCAAGTGATGTGAAAGAACCGCTAATACGGGGACGAACACTCCGGCACATGAGAGAAAAAGCGAAGTAAGAAATCTCTATGTTAAAAATCCAAAGTTACTTGCGTAATAGCCTCTCAGTAAGTCAGTATGAATAAATTATTACTTGGTACAGAGAATTCCTTGTTGGAGGTAAAAAGAAAAAAAAAAACGAATAGGTGTGCAATGATACAGCAGGCTCATGAGAAAAGATAATACATGAATTAATGAGGTTACGACAGGATCAAAGATTCAATTTTCTTGTCCTGCATGAGGACATACCGGTATGTTAAGATTCAAATGGGACCTTATTTAAAAAAAGAAAAAAAAATCTATTTAATGTATGTTTGAGGATGCACCCATTAAATACAGTATATATATATATATATATATATATATATATATATATATATATATATATATAGGTTGAGCAACATAACTGATTGTGTAAGAACAATAAAAAATAATTTTAAAAAACAAGTCTGAAAATGGATCAATACTTTTAATTTCTCCACTCGATTGTCGCGCACATGCCAACTAAAACTTTATGAAGAAACCAAGCTCATATCTTACACATTTATTATTTTTCGCGGTCAAGTTAAGATGATAAGCAAGCTCGCTAACATTACATGACTGTGATAATGTATAAACAGTAGGACGCCTGCATAGCAAACTTGGCTTAATACTTTTGTTAAAATCTAAAGCAAGCATTAAACCCCAAGCACAAGAAACTCTTCCAAGTTTAAAGCCTGTACTTTAAACTGAGATTTCACACATTTGTTCTGCTCTCAAATGTCTCACATCATTAACCTATTCAGAATGATCATCACTAACCGCCAAGCTAAATATAATTGACTAAATATAATTAAACTGACCTTGCAAACAAACCTTATATTAAGGTTAATGAAGAGAAAAATCAACTTTAATTTATAGAATGTCAAGCACCCTCGATTTCTCCAACACATTATCCCACCACATTAGAAGCTCATTGATGCTATTGGAGTTCAAATTAATTGCGCTAATTGAGTTATCTCACATAAGCTGTTATTTTCTGCATGACGCATTTAATTCTGTGGTGAGATCCAAGTATTTGTCTCATTTTTGCATTTTTAGAAACTTTTCAAAATGACATTGAACTTTGTTTAGAGTGTGCTTTTTTTTCTTTCTTTTTTGCAATTTATTTTACAACACCTCGAAGCTAAAAAGTACCAAAATAACCACAACCGAGTTTACTCCGTAAGCATTTCCCGTTATCCTGCTTCGTATGTGCTTTATCTTTCTTGTTGGAGAAAGTGTTTCTTGAGATAAACAACCACTTTGTGCCACCCACAGGTACCCATCCTTATCATTGGTCAGCAAGGCACTCTGCCCACTCAAACCACCTACCGCTGCCGCCCTTCTCCTCAAACCTCTGACCCCCCACTCCCACTCCTTCGCATCCCGTCCCACTCTTGTCAAACACCATGCTGATTTCATCTCGCCTTATAACTGGATCCACTTCTCTGTTGTTCTCCTATTCCTCTATCACCACATCTCTCCTTTAGCCAGTGATAAAACGTACCTGTCACGTAGAGAGAGAAAGAGAGAAAAGACATTTCTAATCTTAAATGGCCCAAAGTTTGTGGAGAGATTCAAGGTTAAATCCCTTCCACTTGAATTGGAGCACTATTTTGAGGTATTCCACTTTGCTACTTCTGTATCAGTGGAAGAAACAGTTTTGCCCCAAATTGACAGAAAATTGCTCAGCTAGTTGTACAAAAAAAAAAAAAGTTCACTCCCTCCAAATTTCTGACTACCAAAAAGGCAGCAGACATTGGCAGAGAAACTGTTTATTCCAATTATCCTGACAGAGTTTCTGAATTTCAGCAACGAATCGCTAAAAGGAGCGTCTGGAGTCTTACACGCTGTATATTATTGTATTGCTCGTGAGCTTATTTCTAATTTACTTGTTCTAAACAATTTACAGAATCTCTGCAAGTCTTGGACTTGGCTGCACTTTGTTTGGTGGAAACATACACGCCTCAACTATTGATTCTAGTAGGCCATGTTTTTCTTGCGGAAGTGACAGTGGACAGTTAAAAAATGGGAAATTCAAAGAAATGTTTACAAGGAACTTTTGCAGATGGAGAATCTGGAGATCTCGGGATCTGTTTATTACTTTGTTGGAGCAGTTATTGTGACCGAAGCAGAAATGAAAATTTGTTTAGTGCAGACCACAACTAACATATGCACGCAAGTTAAAACACTGGTTGATGATTAAAACGTTGGCTGAAAGTTAAGAGCACCTTTTTCATCCAAATTTGAAAAGACCTGAGGCCCAAAGATTGCTTTGGTAAAATGAGAGATTAAAGAGCTATTCTTAGAAATTCAATGGTCATAACGGTGGCAGGTTTGCCATGACTACCGGGCTGGAAGTTAGACGGCGTGATCTGAGAGGCGATATGGTGATGTGAAGAGGAGAAGAAATGGGAAGAGAGCAGATTTTTTTATATGAATAAGAGAAACAAATATTATTAAACCAACGATTGTAAAACAAGACAAAGTATTTAATGTTCCCACACCTTAAAAAAAATGTTTTTTATATGTTATATAATTTTTTTTACATATATGTAGCCATCTCAAGAGATGGATGGATGGATGGATGGATGGATGGATGGATGGATGGATGGATGGATCTTACCACGGTCCATCATGCTCGTGTATGCACTACCCTCCTCTTTGCTCTCTGCTATGGGCCACCGATGATGTCGGATAAACAGTTTTCCTGTTACAGGAAGTTGTTTCTTCCCTATTAGCACAGCTGCAGCAAACCAGCAATCTTACCTAGCGCGTACAAAAACTCAAGTTGCAGTAGAAGCGTTGGTCTCTAGGCAAACGGTGAGAGAGAGCAATGGATGAAGAAATAGTACAGTATTTTATATCTCACTACCCATTCTTTTTATCGCTTGCTTTATCACGCCATCTCACATTTCCCACGATTCTCTGAGCACTTCTGGAGTTCATAGTGCAGCAGGACTAATAGATGTAAATCCGGGTGATCGGAAACGGCTCAACCTGGCAGGGTAGGCAGTCCCAGATTAAACCTCCGTGTGCCCAGTGCCTTCATGGAGGGAAATTAAGGTCAGGTGAAATATGAGCCAAATAGGAAGCACGGGTGGTCACCTGCACATGCTCATTCTGATATGAGTTAATATCTGTCTATGAAAGAGTCAGGTCGACTGCAGCCATGAAACCTTATAATGAGTTGATGTTTTGTTCATTGTAGGCCACAGTAGAAACACAAGGCAACAATTTGTGGAAAGTAACAAAATGGATCCTAGTTTCATGAGTCCGAAGACATGATAAAAGTATTTTCCCCTAACTTCTGCTTAATCAAGCAAAAGTGTCTACATTTTGTTTATTTTTGCTTCAACTAAATTTTTTTTTTTTAATGCAAATATTTGATCAAGTCGCTTTTTTTTCTTCTTCTTGTTGGTGGAAGAGCAGCCTCGCTGTAATTGGTTTACTTTGTATCAAATTGTTGGCTCAGAGCTCACAGCGTGAAGAAATGCTGCGTACGTTCGGTTACAAGCAGCTGGGTTTGCAATCAAAGGTACATTTTTAAGATCTAAGCACATGGAAGCCTCCCCCCCCCAAAAAAACCCAAGTGGAACCAGCAAATGAAGTGGTATCTAGGATGGACTGTACTTGTGTGAAATCAGTCTTTTTTTTCCACCCCCATCTGCTTCCTCACCAGGAGAGTCGAAGTAGTGCCCAGTCAGAAGGAAAATTTGTATCTTAGTACAAAACTAGATTTCATTACTTTTACTTCCCCTTCTTAAATGATTGTAGCTCACCATGGGACGCTTCAACGGTTTCAGGGGAATCATCAAGAGTCGGTGGAGCTTGTGTCGTATGATTTATGTTTTCCTGTGCAGGAAATGAAGAGCAAAGCAATTTGTAGTAACTTCATTGCCATTATATGGGAGATGGCTAAAACTGAGAAATTTGCCACTAAAATCGTTTAAATTGTTTTGCTCTTGCACAAAAGTCTGCTGCACAAGCTGCACAAATCTTGTCCCCGTTTCCTCAACAGCGACCTGGAACAATTGAGCTGAATGAACTACGATAATTCAAAGGGAAAGCTGGGCACTGGGCATTTATTGTAAGATCTGTGGCTGTAACTACAGAGTCCCGTCATGTATATGGCAATCTACTTGCTCGTGGGAAAGTTTGCTAAAGTTATGTCGCCAGCGTTAGCTTGTTTCCCTTGTGTTTGTGGGTGAGTAGCCGTTTTGACAATACCCAACAAAAGATTGAGTCCAGTTGTCAAAACTTTAAAGAAGCAAATAATCCAGGGGTGCCCAAAGTCGGTCCTCGAGGGCCGGCATCCTGCACATTTTAGTTCTCTCCCTGGTGGTAGCAACAACCTCTTCAGCATGTCAATGTTCTTCTTAGGCCTCTAACGAGGACGGACTTTGGGCACCCCTGAAATAATAGTCTCATTTTGGGTACACATTCCAAAACTGATTCATCATAAAATTATTGAAATGTCCATGGCTTAGCTAAGACTTGAGTCACTGTTACATTTAACAATTCATTAGGTTATTGTTAAACTCCAATGGATATAATGACATGATTCTAAGAATGAAGTACTTGTTGAGCATTGGGTGGGTCTCATCTAGCACGTGTGACACTGTGTTGAATAGGATCAGAAAGTTCTGCTATCTTGTTTATCCCATACCATTTTTTTCGTTTTAAATAAAGAAAACAACGAAGCATGTGTACACTGCTGACACCCGTTCAGCGTGGGTTGTCAATATCTGACTTGACGGTGCTGCAAAGGAAATTGTACAGATGTTTTTCTGTCAAAAACTGGACACTTTTCCAGGTATCAACATCTCAAACCAAATGTTGCGAGCCAGAAAGCTAGAGAGTTCTGTTAAAATGTCTTACGCTTTGTCAGAGTGAAACAGCAAAACATTGTCCGCAAACACAACTTTTAGCGGGAGCCGTCGCCCCACACACACATAGTCTGTAGGGTGGTGTTACTTCCTATCATCACTACAAGATTTCCACAGTACAAATCAATTGGTTTTGGGGATTTTAACATTGCTACTAATTTCTTTACATGACCTCATGTTTCATAAAGATTTTTCAGGGGCTAAAATTAAATTTGTTTAACACTGAAGCAAAACATTCAGCCCATTTGGATCTCAACCCACTTCCCACCTTTGTTTCCCCTATTGCTCTCATTGGCAGTAGTTGTATCTGTAGTGTGTCATAGTAGGATTCAATGCCAGACCCGTTGAGTAGCAGCAAGCAACTCATTAGGAGTCAACTGAATTAACGATTGCAAGCAGGCAGAATATAAGATTTCTTCAGGTTACAACACAAGTATATGTTATGGTTTCATTTTCTAAGGCACATGCTGGCATGTCGGCACACATATTAAAACTAGAGCTGATCTCTAGAGTCCAGACACACGTATGTAAAGCAATGGTCCTAAAGTGTGCCAAATTACATTGAGGCTGTAGATGTATTTACGACGCAATCCTCGCTGCTGCTGTAGAACCAATCAGAACACCAGATTTATTTATTTCCTAGCTCTGTCAACTGTGCTGTTCCATCTTCATTACAAAGAAAAGGGCCCCAAATGCTACTTTAATGGTAGCTTTTATCGGCTGTCTGCCCGTGCAGCATGTCCTCGATGCTGCTTACACTTGGGTTTATGCCTGGGATCTCAAACTGAAGGGTATTTAGCAGATAAAGCCTCCAGGGGTGTATGGAACATGTTTTATAGATGTAGGGAGGGTGATTTGTTGTTCGCAGACATGGGACAGGAGTATGTGACACCGTTCTCAATAGGAATTTATACTCTCTGTGGAGTCTTCATGCTCACAGTCTGGCTATGGGTATGCATGAGGGAGCACAAACATAGACGCCTCTTCTCACGGGGCCCCAGCTGAAGACAGTCATTATAGAAAGGTGGGCATTAAAGAGGAGCCGGGGGAGCATGGGGCGTCGAGGAGGGAAGGGGTGGATGGCACAAACCAAGATGGAGAGTTGTGGAGAAGGGGGAGCGAGGAGGTTTTTACTCACTTACTGCTTTTAATCTTGGCTTAAGCGGCAGCGAAAGGGAGCACTTAAGGAAAGAGCACACAAAGAGTTGATATTAATGTCTTTCTGCTTGAGGAAGTTGTGGAAGTAAGGCTGAGACACAGTTTCCAGGGGAATGGATGTAGTTGCAGTGTAATTAGCTGCTCTCCTTAGTTTGCATGGGTGATCTTGGCCCTGCATTTGTCAACTCTTGATTTGCTGTTAAAACCGTGCAGGATAAAACTGCAAGTTTGCTCTGCATTTTTAAGTTGTTTTCTTTTTCTGTGGCACACACAAGTTGCGATACTGAATCAACAGCATTCATGCGAGTTCCTATTTTAGATAAACAGCAGGGCGCTAGTGTTCATCTGGACCACCTTGAGCTCGTATGATTAGAAATCCCATGCGGTTCAAGCAGCACCATGCGGAGTGTTTTCAGAAGCAAAACTGACCAATTAAGATAGGGCTAAATGATGCATTCAAATCAGAACTTTTTATTTACCCCCTTTTTTTTGGGTAAGAATTCCCAATGCAAAGTCCAAAATACAGCTGTCTGCAGATGTTAAACATTACTTCCATCCATTGCAGCCTAATTAAAAGGTTTTCAGCACAAAAGACAAGAAAACCACTAAATGATTTTGTCACAGTGACTGCACTTACTGTTCGTTAAAAGGTGCAAGTGAAACAAACTTAAAATTAATTGAATGTACTTCTGTGTTCTTCTGCTTTTGCGACTGGATGGAGAAAAGGTAGAGACAAATCCATTTGGATTGACAGTTTTATGACTGTTATGAAAGTGAATTATAATCACTCCAAAGTTGGAGAAAGCTTGTAACATAATTAATCATCGAATCCCGAGAGACATGTCACAAACGAGCATAAATCACACACGTACACTCGTCCGAAAAACATTGAGAGTTTTAGCCCAGACACCCAAACGTGTCTACGTTTGCGACACTTTCTTGAGTTTCTTTTATTTTGTTGTGCGTTGCAATCATCAAATGTGTTTTGATTGTTAACTATCAAAAGTTAACAGAGCCTGAACGTCATCCTTGGGGCTTTCCTAAATTGTTCAAAGGCATAGTAACCTCACTGTATATAAAGAAAGTAATACCCATTTCTTATTATTCTCTTTTTTATCAAATAAAAATTGGCTTCTCCTGACTGACCCAAAGAGGGGAAAAGCTTTGTGGAATACAATGTTAGATGTCTTTTCATTGTGCGCAACTGGCCAGACCTGGGCAAAACTAGCAGTTGATTTGAATGTGTTTTTACTTTGTGAATAGCTGTATTGTTGTTTTGAAATTATTTTAAGACTTTTTAAAACTCTTCTCAGACTCATAAGCTCAATTGCTCCTCCAATTTTACTGGGGTATCCAACATTCAGAAGCAAACCAAACTAAATGTCTTAGTTTAGTTCTAGGCAAGATTTCACCCTTGTGATGTTTATGTAATTAGGGGCATTTTGAGAGGGATTTTTTTATATTTTAAGGTAACTTTAAAAGCCATTTTCTTCTGTTTTTATTGCTGAGTTTCTTGATTTACAAAAATATATATTATTAAGATAAAGATATGATCTCAGCTGTATATATTATGCACCTGATAGCAGTTCTAAGTGGTTCTGATTCGTTTAGAGATTGTTGCTCTATGTAGTTCTGTCACTGACAGATGTTTACAGCATCACATTTAGTTATAATTGAAAAATAAAATAAAATAAAATTGCACATTCCCACAATTCTGCTCTAACGGAGCAGATTTGGGCTCAGAGGAAAGCGGCCGAAGTGCTGCAATGAAAAAGATTGTGACGGTTATCAGCTGCTGCCGGTGGAAAACTCACAGCCGATCATCGCCTCTCAACACGCCCCAAGAGAGCAAGGAGGCTTTTCCCACTCCTTCTTCTAATGACCAGCCTGTTCTTCCCTGCCTCGGTCTCCTTCCTTTTTTGGGGGGAAGCTGCTGTGCACAGCAGATACGCAGCACACCGACTGCGCATCCTCTCACTCCTATACATTTCCTCTCCCCGCTTCCTTTGCTCTGCATGCGTTCGACTCATAGCAACCAGCATAATGCCGTCCTTTCTCTTTCTCACAGCCTCCTTATCGTGTTCTGCATGTTGTTTCCTTCTCCACCACCTCTCATACATTCGTCTCCACGCCCCCTCAATCTCTTTTCGCTGTTTGATATCAAAAAGAGAGATGGGGGGGAGAAATAACTAAGGCTGACCTGCTATGAACCGATGATTTTCTCTCTTTTCTACACAAGGATGAATGAGAGCTGTGTGAGAAATGTGGCTTTCCTCCATCACATGCAATATTCTTCAATTTCTGATCCAATCCTGTAACACTTTTTGATACATCCGTTTGTTACTTTTAGAATAAACCCCCCACCATGGCTTGTGTCCAAACACCTAAGAGTGAAGATCCCCCCTTTTTAAAAAAAGATTTAAAAAACCCCTGCTATTTGGCAGCGTTGTGCATGACAAACACCGTAATATTAAATAATATGCACTCCAGCAAATCAGGAGTGAGTGAAAGCGAGAACCGCAACACATGCCATCGTGTTTACTTTCCCTATTCGGTGCTGGCGCTAATATGCTTTTCAGAGCCAAAAAGGAGCTCAAGGGGGGGGCAGACGATCTCCTGCACCTCTCCGCCTCGGCTGTCAGGCTCGGTAACCTGTAATTTTGTTTTCCCCCAAAGCGTAGCTCACAGGAGCAGTCAGCAGCTATTAACTCAGGTGTTGCGCCTCATGTCAGTCGCTGATATGTTACACCGCATGGGACGAGCAGAGAGAAGAGGAGGCTAGGTGAAGGAGAAGAGGAAGGGAGAACCCATTTTGAAATACGTGAAATACGAGCCGACACTCGTATTTGCGTGCGCAGTTAGTTTGCATTGCGTGCGCAGCTAGTTTGCATTGCGTGCGCAATTAGTTTGCACTTGGCGCTGTACATTCTGAGATCCGAGACGGGATGTAGCTGCTGCCTCAGAATGGACGCTAGGGGAGGAAGATTGCCTATGTAAACGCGCTAAAATTTGTTGGAGGTACAACATGATTATTTTGATCATATGCTCTCCAGAGGAGTTAGCTTGAGCTCAAGTGATCACAAGAAAAGATATGCCCCTTTAACTGAAGGCTAAAGATGCAGCTCATAAAATTGGTGCGTCTTGCTGTTGCTCTGATCTTAATTTGCCTTCTTAAGTTTAAACACTTATGAATAAACATCAGGTCTCGGTAGAATATTACCACTTTCAAGTGTGCGGCTCTAATTAATCCCCCAAATACTGTAAACATGCCAACTTATGACTGCGTAAAATGGATAGTACACGGTGTATAATGTAGTAGTAAAGATCGTAAACATATTTTTCACAGTATTCACATTTTCTAATGTTGAAACAAAACACACTTCAGTATACTTTGTAGGAACTGTCTGAATTGCATTTATGTGACTAAGACAAAGCAGTGCGTAATTCTGCGTAAACACACCGTATCATGTATGGCTCTCGGAGATCGATAGCCACGTGTGGGACTCTTTTGGAGTGAGTGGGCATAAATTTAATATCTTGCAAAATGTCTATTAATACCAACTGCAAATAATATCTAACAAGCATGACATCCCAAACATTATTTTGGTATATTACCTTTGCTAATGTGTACATTGATGTTATGCGGACAATATATTATGTAGTATTTACTTAGACCTTCGTTAAAAATTCTGGTGACACTTTATGTGAAGGGGTGTGCAAAAGACTGTCATGATCATGAACATAACCTACTAGACCTTGCTTAGAAATGGTATTTTATGTACATAGTGAGGACGTTACCTTTAGATGCTGTCTTACTGTGAAGAAAGACGATATTGGGCCCATTTCCCTCCAAGAAACATCCAAATGCACCGCATGACAATCCTTTCAAATTGTTTGGGACATACAGAAAAAGGACAATAATAAAAGGCATTTGCTACTGTGAGCACTGAGTCACACTTTTAATGTCTGACGTTTGCTTCTTCTCCAAAGAAGTGGACTCACTCACTCACAACTTTGCCCAAAACCAAAAACAATGCAAAAGTCAACATGGTTCTAGGATTAAAAATGGCAGCTTGAGTCCAGTGAGTCCAGATCTTAATACCTTCAAAAAGCTGTGGCAAATTGCAGGAATCCTGAAAAAAGAAAAAATTGATACCTACTCTTTTCATGTTGTTCCTCATGTTTGAAAAATACGATGAATACTGAAGCTGTACAGTCAAGAAAATCTACATTTCTGTCACACTCAAAAACAGTGGCCATTACTGTATGGAAGACAAAATGTCCTCAAAAATAAGTCTCCCTACCGTTTCCAAAGGGCTGCATTTTTAGAATATATTCAGGTAACTGCTGGAGAGATGGACAATTAAGAATGATCTACTGATAGAAAGCATTGACTGATGTGTGCAGTCAGCCTCCCTGTTGCTCCATAATCAATACATGATACCAGAAAGTGACTCGTTTTTCACTGAGTGACTCAAAGCCTTGAGTAATTGAGGCGTTGCCAACACATAAAAAAAAGAGGCTTTGAATCAGTGGTGGCAAGCAAAAGTTTAAATTGCCCCCCTGATGGAGACGCAGAGAGGGCGACTCGTCAATTCGCACAGGAAACTCCCAGGTAGGTAGAAAGAAGAGCTGGGATTGGGGGTTGGTGTTTGGAGACAGCCAAAGCCAGAACTAAATTACTTTAGTGCATTGTAACATTCATGCGACTTGCTGGTGACGGACCTCACCCATGGACTGACTTGACATGACAAATGACAGGAAAGTCAAGCTGATCCCCAGAATATGCTTTAGCATGAAGCAAACCCATTACCTGCACTGTTAGATGTTAATATTTAATGTCTCCCATACATTGCAAATGCCAGCATAAATGTTTTACATGTGTTTTACACTGAGTCTTTATGTCAGTTGGGACATGGCACGCTAAAATATCAATGTTGCTTGTTTGAATGATTAAATATTTGATGAGTTTGTCATTGAATTTAAAAAGTATATTCAAATCTAAAGACAAAATATCCAGCTGACATTAGCAGTGTTAGCACTTTGGACAGTTTTGACTACACAGAGGCTGTTATACATTAAATTAAATTATTTATCATTTTTTCTTAAAGGGTTTGGATGTTGGTAGGTGGTCCATTCTGGGTAGCTGCATTATTTGGTAAGATGCATACAGCTTTCTATACACATGTAATTATATGTAAAACAACATCCTTGGGACTCGCCCAGGTCACTAAAACCAACCTGGTTCAGTAACAAGTGCAAGTTGTAATAAAGAGAAAGAGCGACCGTTAACATGTGTGCTCTGTGGAACTAGTTGCCTGCAGGCTCCTCAGTCTGGCTAATTCACAGGGGGAATATGGGTGGGACATCTAAATGGAGGTCGTCAGAAACCAGGCGGGTCTTTCTCGAGACCAGCTTTAAACAGAGCTTACTTCAGTTCTGGACAGGTAAATCCCAGCAGATGTAGGAAACTCATTTCACCCATTAGACAGAGAGCTGGTAGCACATCTCCCCTCTCAGAAGAAGAAGTAGAAAGTGAGAGAGTAGAGAGCGAAGGGGGGTGGAGGGTGCAGCAACAACAATAACAATACACAGAAAAAGCCTAAAATGATTATGACCTTTATGGCTATGACATTTGTGCATAAATCTATGACCAGCACCGTATTTCTTAAAAAAAAAAAAGCTAAACCGCAACACACAAACACGCTTTAAAAATAAAACAAAGCAATACAACAACAACCAAAAAAAATCTTTCCCCATTATCTTGAAGTAATTGTGGTTGTTATCTGGCACAATATGTTTACCTGCTTAGAGGCACTAAGAACCCATCTTAAGGGACCTGATCGTGAATTGCCAACATACGACAGAAGCAAGCGAGAGGAAAGGTAGGAACATTTTGGCATTTAATAAGCGCCTACAGTTAGCTGGGCCCCTCCAGGGGAATGTGATGCAGAAAAACAAAGAAACACTGTGATATTTAAGGTGTTCAGAAAGTACAAAGGAAAACTAAACAATCAAGAGACCCGCCCTAAAACTATTCCTTATCTGGCAACGTTTCAATAAACGTGCTATTTTGAGGTGCCATCAAATAAGAACTGAATATGTGTGTTTACTCGTCAAATAAACCCTGTTTATCAGACATCATAACCGCCCCTGGAGTGAGTGAGATAAGCAGCTATAGCAGCGACTGAAACAGCGAAGCCGTCATAAAGCGACGGAAATCTGTAACATCAAATCCACTGCTGGGTAGGCTCACACGTATTGAGCTGAGGAATGCATTAGCTAAATCTACATTTTCACAATTCTGGAAAGGGACAAAAGGATGCGACCTTGAGAGTTTTTGCAGCAGTGTGGGTGCAATCAAATCGCACTGGTCTTTGTCATTAATGGTAAATTATGCTCACAAAAATAGTGGTAAAAAGCTCCTACGCTGGATGTCACTGGTCTTGTTAATGGATTCTATCCAGTATCTATCCGTGAGAATATTAGACTGCGTGTGGGGGGGTGTACGTGGGTGTCAGTTCTAAATTAAATCAAGTTTATCCATACAGTATCGATTGTGCAGCCCCATCCTGTTAACCTGCCAAACAGACTGTATGTGGATTCCTATGCGCTTATTGATTTTGATAAAAAGTCTTTTGCTTCAGTCATCTCATAACAATACACTGTGACTGGCTCCTGACATGCCCACCGCTCACTCATTAAAATAACATGAGAAGAATCAGACAGCGTAGAAATGGTCACTTGTCATAATTATGTCTCATATCTCAGAATGCCGTCCCGTCATCCTCAGACTGAGCACGTCACTTTCAGGGACACTAAACCACACACACACCTTTCATTTCACAAACAACATGAGCAGTCTTTTGAGCCATCACACCTGTAAGGAATAAAGAAAGCATTATGATAATAAGGAATTATCATAATGCTTGCGCGACTTTTATAAAAAAAAATAAAAAATCTTTTTTTTTTAAAGCTGTCATTATGTTGTAATAGTATGGTATTAAACAGATAATCTGTGAACAAAATGAGCTCCTCTGCCTTATTCCAGTGCTAGCTAGAAACAACCAATAAGACCCAGGAGGAGGTTCTTAGTGCTGTCAATCATTCTTGTGTACGTGCCGCTGAGCCGTCTCGCGGTTGGCAAAATCATACTAGCTTCATATAGGACTGAAACACCTGAACCTCATCAGCCTGCACTATTAGAAAATTGGTTAAAGCAAACAATGCGGTCTAAACAACGACACGCAATTAGGATTATTAATCTAATTTACAAACTCATGCACAAGTAAATGGTTTGCAAAATTCAACACTCTGTAAAGTACCACCTGGAAAGGATTACTTTAAAGAGAGTAAGTAATACTGTACAAAAAAGAAACCCCTTCATTTGGTTGTACCCGATGATGCAATCAATGACATCAGATATAAACAGGAAGTGCTATCCTGGCCCTTCCCGTACTCCCGTACTGGATGTAGGAACTTAGCAAAGAAGCAAACAGTCAGAAGTTTACACAAAGACAAATGAACAGAAATTATTTGCCACAAATGTATCTTTAACAGAAGAAAAATTCAAATGAACTAATTATTTAATAGCGTTGCTTTAAAAACATACACTTGGATGTAAAATGTAAGATAATGTTGCCACAACAAACCCGGGGCTGTACATGAATCAAAGTTACAGCATCGTTGTTAAACTGAAGCATAATGAATAACTATAAAATAAGACTCAACCAATTATAAAGATGTTTAAGAGACAAGTGGTAAAAAAAATACAATCTCAACCACTGTTACACTGGACTGCATGTCCACGCTGGATTTTACCATGATGGACAGATTGCCAATACAACCCTGGACTTAAGGCTGAAATGATGGACCTTTTAAGCACTCTTCAGAGTGCCCTCTTAACAATAACCATGTGAATACCACCCAAATGATTTAACAGTTTTCCAGCAGCCTTTATGCTCCAGCGTAGCACTGTGAGATGAAGATGCTCTGTCTCTGTGGACAGAATTTCATGCAAGAGGCTTCCTGACTTCTCTTAGAAGCTGTTTGATTCTTGAAGTCATACGGCCAGGAGAGATGGCTGCCCTTGAAATATGTATGAGTTACAAAAAAAAAAAAGAGAAGCAAACAAAGGTGGACAAAGGAGAAGGAAGGTTGTGTTCGGATGACTCAGACCACTGATTTCAAGGTAACATGCTGCTCACATACGCTCAGCTTGTTAAAGATTTTATTGCTAAAAGGTACACGTTCAAGATACATTTTTTGCATAGTGTTTTGTTTTCTGGTCACAAAGAAAATACCAAATTCAAAATAATAATAATAAAAAAAATCTGATATTGCATTGATATTCTCTCAAGAGTGCTTAGGACATAATACCAGTTAAATGTATTTAAACATTTTCTATAAAGCTCCTCTGGAAAGGAGTATTTGATTTTAAAACAACTCAAATTGTCAAAACACTTCATCTAATCTTAAGATGTGTTCCCAAAGGAAAGTTAAATGTTATTGTAGTTTATATTATTCAAGATTCTTCAAAGAGTTGTAGACGGTGTCGCCCTTGGGCAGGAAGGATCACTTTGACATGTTAGCATTTGAAATGATCTTTCTTATTTATGCGACAATAAGCCAAAGCTCCTGCAAACATGAGGACGTGCTACGTTTTCTGCAGCGGAAACGTGTCCTGTACAGAAAAACAGAAATAGCATCAGTTGGAGGAAAAGAAGAATGCTTTTGAAAACTCGCGTCAAACTACAGCATTCGTCAGAAGGCTTACAAAACATCCAGAAGGGATTCTGACATAGCTCGGTGTCTCGGAGCTGTCGTTTCGCTCGTCTGTTTCAGAAACTTGATATCCCTATCTTAACCTTCGTAGAAAGGCAGGGTTTAGTTTGACACGTGAGTCGAAGGATAAGACAATTCCACAATGCTCACACGTTCGTGATCCTGGAACTCTCAAACTTTCTGTCTGTCGATTGATGCAGCTATAAACAGAATTACAATAATAATAATAATAATAAAAACCCTAAGCATGCTATCAGCCCTATAGTGAAGTATCAGTGTATGTTACCCTTTTCCTCTGAGAAACATTATGCTGTTTGCTACATCGGGAATTGACATTTCCTCCTGTACATGTCATTTCACAGGCATGGGCATGGCTTTTGCATCACAACAAACACTCACACCTCGCTTTGAAATTGTTGCGTTCCATTTTCACAGCCACCCACCGTTCCCATGCGTAGTCATGCACTTGCTAATTCTGTAACTTTTTAGTGGGTCAACCCCTTAAGGGTGGCCCGAACTTATACTCAGGTAGGAACAGAACGCGTGTTCCTATGTACATGCGGCCTAATTAGGCAAAGAACAAAAAGATCGTATTCTCTCGCACCTAGAGTTTCTAATTACAGGAAACACCTAATTTTCCTTTCATATGTATTCAAGACTAAAATAGACATCCAAGAGGAAAAGAAAAAAAAAAACGCCTTAAAGTACAAAGTACTGTGCCTCAGGTGAAATATCTCTGCTTCAGGGCTGGGGCCCACTCGCTTTAAAGGAATTTCAGATTGTTCCCGTTTCCAGAGTCATCTCTTTCCCTTTGTCTGCTCCTATTAAGCAGACACAAACATCAGACGGTGAAAAAGAAAAGGGATGGAAAAGAGCAGGAGGGCAAAGCTCTGTGCTTTCTCAAGACTCGATGCACCTTTAACTCAATGCTTTGGGCGGTGATGTTTTATGAGACATTTTTATCACATCCTGTCAGTTCTGGAGATCTGTGAGGTAAGTACCACCTGCGGGGGACGATCACAGAGTCTAGCGGGCCAGCCACAGCAGTCAACAACATGGCTGAGGTCCCGAGGCCCCCAAGGGACGACTATAGCGTCCAGGAAACAATAGAAACAGAGTTCTGTTGGCTTCTTGTGACAGATTGTTTAGCTGATGTTGGAGTTGCTGGGGGCTGCACAGAATGTGTCCAGAAAGGAATAAATAGGTAACGGCACCCGGCGCGAGAATTCCCAAGAGACACTTTTTGGAAACGGATGAAAGCCGATGCAGAAGAGGAATTTGAGAATAGTTTTAAGGGGGAAAAAAAACAAACAAACAAAACACACTTTTCTGCTGGCAACGATGCAGTGGTTAAAAAGACTGGCTAGAGTGATTTGAACTATTAAGACCAGTCAGCGTAAGTCAGACAAGGATGATTTTCAAAGAAAGATGTTTTTGTTTATAATATAGCTGTTTACAGATGGCACCGGGGTTTAGTATTTGTGGGAGTTGCAACAATGAGAACCAGCCTTCCTCTGCTATTTATAGAAGCCAAAACAGTTCCTGCTCATACTATCACACTCAACCAATTAGAGCGCCGTACGAAGGCGTCAAACGCATCTGGGAGGAGAAGGGTAAGGATAAGTGTCAGAAAAGATTCTGATATTATGCTCATGAAATCTCTGTAAATGTCACATACTGACTCCTGGAAAATGTCATTTTGTGTTAGTGTTTCCAAGATAGACTCTACGGCATGTTTCCCTATGCATTTTAACTTTCATTAAAAATCCTCACCAAATATGATCATAGGATTGTGGAAACTTCTGTAGAAGATAAACAATCAATAGTAAAATAAACCTTTTAAAATAAAATAGAGGGATGAACTTGAGAAAACATTGAGACACTGAAAATATAACGGACCAATGATATTAAATTAACTCTGATTTTTCTCTTTTCAATTTTTAATTTTCTTTGTGTAATTTCAGGGGCGACGGTGTGTGTGAGGGAAGGAGAACGGGGGGTTATTTATCCAACACAACAGTTGGATAATGTAGAGCACAGACAATTTGATACTAATAGACATTAATGTTACAACTCAATGATCGATCAACACGCACTCTCTAATTTTGTGGACAGCTATGAATCCACGTCGATCCGAAATTCATCACCCTCGAAGGCAAAGATCCTTCGAGGGTGACTTTGGCTGACACACAGAGTGCGGTTTCCTAAGAAGAACAGTCAGAGAACCCGATGCGTAAAGCAGCCAACCAGTTTGCATGGCATACATCCAAGCTACTGGTTCATGGTGGGACAAGGTTTGAACCCTGACAGATCCCCAGAGACACACTGGTACTGTGTGCATGGACTGTGTACGTCAGGACCTTAAGTCCCCAAGACAAAATGTTCTGCAGCTTTTAAGGCATTTTTGCACCACTCCTTGTGCGTCCGCTCATCATCGAGGGAGCTGACTAAAAGGATTACCTCAGCTTTGCCTTTTATGAAATCAATCAAAAAAAAAAAGAAAAAGGAAACATCTAATCTGCGTTTCATACTCTGAACTGAATGTCTGGTGCAGCTGAACAACTCTTGCGTCTTGTGGGATTTTTTTTCTGCTGAAACGAAGCCTTGCCGGATCAGGAACCCCCTCATTCAGAGTCTTACTGGCCTTTGATCACTTCAATTGGAGAAATGGTCCCTGTTTCCAAAATTTTGGTTCATGTTGCACTTGCAATTCCAGTCTCTGTGAAACAAAACGAGAGTTCAGCCTCCAAGCAATGAGAGATTAGATTAAGCACAGGCGGGTGCACGTAATTTAAATGTCCCCTCCCCCCTGCCTTTGGGTTAAATTAATCATTTAATTTTATTGTTTATGTATAATTACTTAGGACACACTCAGCACTCAGTAATTTTTGTCAGAGGGGGGAAAACTTACATATATTCTTCCTCTTGATGTATTATGGCATGGTGTGGATTCTTCATTCAGCATGTTTCAAATTAATTAAACCAAATTAGAATTAAATGCAATTGGACATGTCATTATTGATGATGGAAAAATTGATGGATAAAAATAGATCATGACAGTATTTTTTCCAGGTCATCGGTTAAAACGACGGACATCGAGACTCTCCATCTAGCGTAACCAAGAAGTCTGGAAGACGACTTATCTCTGCACCCGTCCAAAACTTGACGGCATGCTGAAGAGGCATTTCGATCTTTGATTTAGTTGTGTTGAAGCAGGGATGCATGTAAAATTTGCAGGACATATAGCTGGAGTTGGAGCCCTGTGGTGCACATAAATGAGCTCCTTGTGACTTATAGCTATGAGAGGGAAAGATGTGATGAAGAAAATCTGGAAACCTGAGATGCAGTCTATCGCTGCCTGGGGATTATTATGCCCCAAGGAAAACAGAGTCGGGCAAGGGGGAATTTTCATTCTCATGCTTCAGTCACCTGCTGGCATTCAGGCAAGCAGTTTCTTAGTGAGACACTCTGACAACTTCACTGTTTTGTGAACTTGTCGCTGTTGATTTCAGGAGGTACCTCAGAAGAGGAAACCTTCCTGCAGGGCATGTATCAACAACTGTGCCACTCGAGAGTTCGTTACAAACAATCATATTTTTCCACGGGTTTATTTTTTTTTCTTTTCCACCTCTGATTAAAGCTGCTCATTCTAAACATTGGTTGTTTCTACAGCTTTCCACATAAAACTGTGCTCCTGTATTAAAACTGATTTTGTTTTGAGACATTTTTCCACATCTTTTCCAAGTTTACTCATTAATGTTGGTGGTATTGTAAACTGAGAAAAAAGCTAGTTTTAGCTTCATGCCATCTTCTGCCATTCAGTTAGGCTTTTTTTTTTTTTTTTTCCAGATATATATACTTCACTTTGGTTTTTGGTCTCTTTTTTTTCTATGTTTTAGTTAGAGATTAGTTCCAAGGCAACCAGTTCTCCAGCTGATCACACTCAAAAGCCTCTTTCAGGAGATTAGTCTCAGGCCTAATGACTAAATTTAATTTGTTTCTACTTTTCTTTTCCCTCCTGTTTTCTTTTCTTCCGCCTCAGTGCAGACACTGATTGACTGAAATACTGTAAGCGGTAAACTTGCCGTTGTAAAACAAACAAATAGGTAAGTAAATACAATCAAAATGTAAAAGTCCAGGAGCCCCATTTAGATGATGGAGGGAAAAAATAACACACATGGTGATTTATTTCAGTCTGAGAATGACCAAATTAAAAATCGATACCTTTTAAGTTACCTGAATGTTAGCATTTTTGATAGCTTAAAACTGGGATCTTCAATGTATTTTATTAGGATTTCATGTGCTAGATCTACATAAAGTTGTAGGGTGTTTACATTTTTGCCTGTTAAAAAAAATCTGAAAAGTATGAACACTTTCACAATACATTATAGAAACAACCTAACACGGTATCGTAGGAGTCTTTTTAAAGGATCAGCTCAAGTAGGGGTTTTGATAAAAAAAAAAAAGCTGTGTGGATTATCTCTGGGGACTTAAGCAGCATCCATGTTAGGCAAATAAGGAAGTTTGTAAAAATGATTCCTCGTGGTTGTTTGACTGCAGAGCATCCGTTTTTGTCACACGAAAACAAATCGCTTTTAGCCGGCACATCAGCTTTTATGGAGCCAAAGGAAAGCATAGTTAAAGAAGAAAACAAAGGAAGAGGGCCACAGAAAATGGAAAAGAGTAATCGATTTTCTTGTAGATTTCCGCTCGAAGCGCCAGGAGGGGAAATATCGACTCGTCTGATCTCTTCTCACCTGCACAACAGACAGGAACACCTCAGATGTGACTTAGCAGGGGCTGAATTAGAGGGGCAGGTTAGACTGCGTGCTGTGAACTTGCATATGGATGACTGTGTTACTCCTTTAATACAGCTGAACTCAAAACAAAACCCCAACCCACCGAGCGCCAGACGAGTGAACTACCTCAGCTTCTAAAAGTAAAAAAAAAAAGTTTAGTATGACTGAATTGAATGTTTTTTGGGGGTCAAGTTCAACTTTCCCGTTAATATTAACTCTGACGTGTTCAGGAGGTGCAGTAAAAAGTGGAATCAAGTCACATTCCCTCTGTGCTGACAAAGAGAAAGTGTCCCATGTGACTGGATAAAGTGATGGAGGTGTAAGCGTTGTGTTGGACATATCAAGGACTTCTTTCATGCCTCGGTGTGTCAAAAGTAAGCTTTGATTTCTGTGATATCTGTGCAGGAGCCGGCCTTTCATCAAACCCAACAGCACTCTGACTGCACTATCAAACCCTCCTTAATTATTTAAAAGGTTAGATGCCTTCTTCTTCTTTTTTTTTTCTTTTGCAGCAAAAGGAATGCAATTAAACCGATTTTGTGTGGCGGGATAAAGCCAAACCAACAAATGGCAGCACAAAGATCGTCTCACACAGAGAGTTGTCCTTTTTTAAATATTAAAGAAAAAAAAAAAAAAAAAAGCTGGTTGGCTATCTCACACAAATTGACAAGCTATAAATTCTCCATCTTTTCCGTGTCAACACAGAGGCGCACATTCATACCCAGGGTGAGAAAGTGAATCATTGATGACTCCTGTTGGAGCTCAGCTAGACAATTGGCGAGAGTCCAGCAGTCAGTTCTGGAATATGAAGTCTGAGGACTGGGATTTAGTTTTATAGTTGTATAGAACAGAAAATCAGAGGCACTGAATTTATCAAGAACGCTTCATGTATTGTACACCTACTGCAACTTTCGGCTCCATTTTATGAACAAGTTGAATGAGATTTTCTTTTTATATAACCAGAAAAAATAAACCTACTCATATTCAGTTGTCTACAGAAAATCATTATTAATTAGAAAAGATAAGAAAAGGAAAAAAAAAAAAACAGAGTTTGGTTTTGACAAAAAATTTAACATATAAGACCTACACAAATCCAGGTCCAGTTAGTACGCTGGTCCCAATAATAATTTAGTTTGTTGCAAAAAGAAATGGAAAGGAACACTACGAACTGAATCCACTGCTGGTTTTTGACCCACTTAAATCTTCTAATTTAGTTTCCACGGTAAATAAGAAGCCGCTTTAAAAAAAAAAAAATTTTATTAACAAATATTTTCATTGTATCGCATCTATCATAAACAGAGTACACACAAAACCTAAAAACGGAATAAATTACATAATAATAAATACAGACATAACTCATCCACAACCTAAAGAACGACTTCCGGGATATGAATTGTGAACACAAATGCCAAAGCCAAACTTAAGAGAACCAGACATTTGTTTCACCATTTAGGGAAGAGAATTTTAGAAGAGAATGAGGATGAACGTACGAAAGAAGCAGAGTTTCTCCTGGCCTCAGCCTGTGTGAAGAAAAGCCTACCTAGTCCGATCGTATTTATTTTGCTCTTAGCAACATTTCACACATCATAGAAATAAAAGGTACAGCAAGGCCTTCAAAGAAGACTATGAATACAGCTCAGGCATCCTAATGATGCCAACAAAGCAGCTTTCAAGCTAGCTCTGTTTGTCGTTCCAGAGCTGGATGAATAATGGATGGATTTCCATTCAATTTAGTACCAATATTCCCTTAGAGAATAAAGTCCATTATAACTTGTGATCCCTTTGACTTTTTATCTAATGCTACCAAAGAGCCAGGAATCGCATGCAATATGTTGACATTAAAAACTTGTCATTGTAACATTTAAGACTTTATGATCTCTAAGGCAGTCTATTAAAGCCCGTAGAACTTTAGTGAAAAAACATTTATTGTAATTTCATATATATATATATATATATATATATATATATATATATATATATATATAAAAAATTGAAATTAAATAGAATTGACCTTGTGTGGAGGATATGAGAGCTACAGCAAAGATATTCTGCTAAAATTACTTTTAATGACGTAAACAGAAGTAAATCCTTCTGGGATTAATCCAAACAGTAACAGTGTAGTAGGTTATCTTGGTGGTTAATTCAGATTAACATGAATCAGCTTTGCTGTGGCGCCATCTTTCACTGTAGTTGGAAGATTGGACTGCTTTGCCTGGTATCTTGAAAACAAACAATGTATATGTGACAGACAACAACCCACGTCTTGCCAGAAGCTCTAATGACGACGACGACTGCCAAGCAATTAGCTTGTTTGTTGGTTCATCAGGACCTTTTTCTTTGGATGTAGATCAACAACAGATTAGCTTCCACTGACTGAACAGCATGCCAGCTACTGTATGCATCGTCTCGCTATATGTTTGTACTGTCCTTGCAGGCTGATGGGAAATGCTCAATGGTACCAGCTGCTTCTTTGTTAAAAATCAAAAACAAGATACGTTGCACAAGCTTTTTTCATAATTCCAGAATGATCAAATAACCCTTATGTTGTAGAAAATAATGTGAAGAAACCGAACGGTGCTGAAATCGGAAAGTCAAGGATTAGGGACTATTGCCTGAGCACACAAGGTTTAAATGGTAATATTCCATTTTCTAGAGGAATCATGTGGGAATTCCGACGAGGACTGATTCGGACTGGATGAGAGCAGAAGCTGATTATGCGCCCTCCTTTTGCATGCGGGATCGGGATCAGAGGCAAAGCCTCCGCCCAGAGTGAAAAGAGAAACAATAAAAGAGGAATAGGCTTTTGAAAGACAACGATCAGCGAGGAGAAATGTTAAAAGGTGATGACAAGGAAAAAAACAACAACCCTCGCTTAATTCCAAAAGTCGTAGACTTTGGATGGGTGGTGATCATTTGTGATTTTGGCCTTGTGCCTTGATTTGCATGTACAATGCAATCAGCCTGTAATCTCTACATCACAGGGACTGTTACAGATTTCACTTTCCTGCATGATTACGGGTATATATATACAGAGAAATATATAAAAATATAAGTTATCCTCTAGCTTTTGAGCCCCTATTAGTGGTATTGTATGTAACAGTGCTTTGCTCTGCGCCCCCCCAAATCTCACAGTTTCTGATGATTAAGTGAACTTAGAAATATCTTGCTCTAACAACCTGCACAGTTCCTGTTTATCACGGGAGCGAGGAAGCCAAACTAATTGCATACGCTTCTGGACCTGTTGGATAGTCGAGTGATTTCAGCAAAAGCTTGCCTTGTGTTATTTATCTTTGGTTCTTGGATGAGCTTTCTTGTGCCAGACATCCCCACCTCTCTCCCTGGTACCTGCAGCAATACCAGAGCCATTATGTGCATACTGAGTGATGAGACAAAGCAGTTTTCATTAAAAAGACATTTGATGAGGACCAGAGGCCTTGGATAGATGTGGCACATAAGGCAAAAATGGGCATCTTTGTGGGGGGGAAAGCAAGGATTTGGCCTGATTGGTGACTCATATGTCAGTGTCTCAGACTGCAAAGTGAAAAAGAAAGAAAAGAAAAAAGGAGAAATCATGCCACTCAAGTAAACAGTGAGCGAAAGCGAGCCAAGGTTTAATGCCGATGAGAGGAAACCAGGTGTGCAGGCATGTATGCTAGTATGTCAGTGTGTGAGTGCAAGGAGGTGCAATGGACAGAAAGAGCGAGTAAAGGATGGTGTGAAGTCATTTGCTGAATTTGTTGAATGCCGTCAAGTGAAACCGTGACTCTGTTGCAGGGGTGTCGAACTCCAGCCCTCAAGGGCCGCTGTCCTGCAATGTTTAGATGTGCCTCTGCTGCACCACACCTGAATAAAATAATTAGGTCATTAGCAAGGCTCTGCAGAACTGAAGGAGGTAATTGAGCCATTTCATTCCAGTGTTTTGTACCTGTGGCACATCTAAAAACTGCAGGACAGCGGCCCTTGAGGACTGGACTTTGACACCTGTGCTACTGCCAACACCTATCAGCAAAGTAACAAGAACGAACAGTGGGAGAGCACTGTTTCCCTGTATCCCTCCACCTCCTTAAAAAATCTCTCCTTTTCCACTGGGATAAGAACACCACTCCAAGGGACTAATCTGTAATCTGTCTGTTCTGAACAGAACTAGTATCTTTCCCATCCTCTGTGGGTGAGCGACATAAAGATTCAACTGACTGAAACTCTACAGATTAATAACCAGTTTGTGTTCAGTTTTTTCAGTGTGCTCCATGTGTTATGTATCAATAAATGCCACAAATCCAACGAGAACATCTAATACAAAAGATATCCCAATTGCCAACTAGAACACACTTTACTTGGATTTTAATGGTCTGAACTTTTGTACCGTTTCTCCAGTCATACCGACCAATCAAAGCACTTTATACACACATCCTGTCACAAACACACACACTTATACACCAATATGCAGCTCTGAAGTCAACTTGGGGTTAAGTGCCTTGCTCTGGGTTAGGATTGACATGAAGAAGCGAACCTCCAATTTTTGATGCCTTCCTTACAAAATTAATGAAATCTACAACAGTCACCATGGCAAAGTGAAAATTACCATTTTGTAAGTATCAGTCCTGCATCTTCCACTATGACTTCAGCTAAAAGACACATCCCATGGCCTAAGTTAGCTTTTGTTGTGTCTTTTAACTGAGAGGCTGTTTGACTTTCACACACAAAACACCTCTTGGGTTTGACGAGAACGGTGAGAAAATAGCAGGTTGAACAGCAGTGGCGTGGACCAAACGTCCTCGTTAATGTCGGAGGTCAGAGGAGAATGGCCATATGGTTGAAATGCAACAGCAGCGCAAATAACCACTCGTCTTAATATCATCCCTGAAAAGGGTGGTATTTCTGAACCTCAGAGCAGAAAGCCACACTGAATGTCACTCATGTCAACTAAGAACAGGAAACTGAAGCTATACAATTGACACTGGCGTACCAAAATCAGAGAATAACAAAGTCATTGCTACCCATGTCCCAAAAAGTTTCCGTCTGCTCTGCTGGCCTCCATGGTCTCTAGATCTACATCCAATCAAGGAATTTTGGGATGTGTTGAAATGGGAATTACTGATCTGCAAATGGGAAATGTAAAGTTTAAATGATCAATAAGTCTATCTTTTGAGTTTCTGTTACTTATAATGTATAACTATAAATCTTAACATAAATAAGTGCTTGAAATACAGTATATCTTGTTGGTTATATGTTTAGCAAACCTATTTAATGAGTTTGACTTTTTGAAATTTACAACTGATATAACTGTACTTTTTATATACAGTATATATTTATATTTTCTGCTTCATTAATATGCACCTTAATGTAATGTATTTTTGATCTCAGCAACACAGAAAACTTTCATTAAGACCTTTAAAAGTAATGCAAATAAGCTTCTTATTACAACAGATGGAAAGATCTTTTTTTAATCTTTTGTTCATCTTCTACATAGTCGCTTTTTTTCAAAGGTGAACTGATGTGATCTGAGTACCACGTATTGTCTCTAAGTAGTGAATTTTAATCTCACTTTGCAAGCCTAACTACCTGTTCAAACACATCGAGAGAGAAAATGCACATGACAGATACGTCAAAACGTCTGTGTGCCAAAGGAGAGGGAAATGAGATATTTGAGAAACGTATACAAATTGACGTTGTGTGTGCGCCATTCGATAAGCGCAGATGCGCTCTCTCACACGTAAAACGAGCTCTTACTGATTCAGAGATGCCCCAGAGAAAGGAGGCTAGCCAGTCATGAAATTGCAAAATAAATGGAGACTTACTGGTCGGTCCAATAAATCATTTAGCGTCATATCAAAACCTGCAGATAAGCTGCGTGGCTACGTGTGGCATGTGGCTGGTGTGTAAGAGATGCACTTGACGATAATCAAAATGACAATGCTAGTGTAAATTAAGGTCTAGCTTCGATCGCAATATAGAAGCTTTGAAATATGAATATTTGTTCTGTATTTGTATGTATGAATTTTAGATGCATGCTGTGACCAGGATTCTTAACTAAATGCAAACTTTCACTGGGTGTAGATCTTTGACGGCATAGCTAAATCTCTCATTTGAGCTGCAATTCCAGCGCACCATCACTTTATGGCACCATCACTTTAATGTCTTGATGCTCTGCAGGAGTGTGTCTCTAAAGCCCAGAAAAGGTGACGCATTACAGAGGTGTAAAAACAAAAAACAAGCGTTTGCAGTTTAGCTTTTATATTAGGATATTTTGTTTTAAAGAAGAAGAAAAAATCCAAGCCTATATGACCATGGCCTTTTTCCTCACCACTCTATATTTATCTGCTGCGTGATCCACAAACTGTGCAGGCGAAACAAAAGCTGTCTGCATGGGGCCGACTAATGCTATCGCAGCGCAGACAATGAAACTTAAACGGAAAACTGCATGAGTAAATGCTGGACAAGAGCTGCAGGGCTAAATACGGCTGTCTACAGCTGTCTTTTGGCTGATCCTTAACTCTTTACTCTGGTGTTTAAATTAAATGTATTAAATATTATTACCATATTACCATATGACTTCCTACTTCATCTTTTACCTACGCCACCCCCAACATTCTCCATGATGACAGACAGTAGCACACACAAAATCCTCATCTTAAATAGGGCAGTTTGCAACAATTTTGCGTGTGCAATCGATTGCACCCGCAGTCTTTGCGGATCGCGTGCAACACGAGAGCCGCCCTCCGCACACAGGCGAACGAAGGAAGGGCGGCAGAGCAAGTTTTATAAAAACTACCACAATAATGAGCCATTTTGGAAATGAAATAAAACTGCCCAGGTGTCCATTTGACCTCCAGCAATTTTTATTTCCCTAATTCATTTCAACATCAATGTACTTTCTGTTAATAAGCAAGTCATTACTATGAGAAAACTTGTTTTAATCGAGTTTTCTTGATTAAAACAAGAAAGAAAACTTTGAAGAAAACTTTTTAATCAAGAAAACCTGAGGTAACCAGTGAGGTAAAGGCCAAACAGACCAACTGTGCTCACAGGTTAATTGAGAGTGCAGTGTAAGAATACACTACGGAAAGGAGAGAAAAATAATCGCTACACTCAGTCCGCTCTCAGGTGTGAACAAAGAAGTCAAGCAAACAGTCGCGTAGGCGTGCGCAATCTTCTGTTGTTTTTTTCTGTTAATTTCTTTTGAAACATATTCATTTGTAGTCCCATTGAAACCGGCAAAGAAGAGCTAAATAACTTTTTTTTGAAAAAATAAAATAAATATATCTATTCTTGTTTGCTATCCGCTGCTATCACATGGAACTAGCAACTGGAAGATCACATATTAAAATGTCTTCCTAACAGGGAGCTTTGGAATAGGGATCAATACATTCTCTCTGGCTTTTATCTCCAAAACTGGAAATGTTAAGTCATTTGGATCCGTTCCTCGAGCCCAGCAAGTCTCGCACAGAGTACAAAAGTTAACATAAAAGGGATCCAAATGTGTAATTGGGGATGCAAGCCGCAAAACAGAGCCTTATGTGTAGATCAAGCATCCGTTTAACCTTGAATTATCTGGCTTGCAAATCCGACGGCAGGGAGAAAGATAAATGAGCAAAACACTTGAAAGAAGAAAATAGAGGTGGTGGAAGAATGTAGCAGAAGGAGAGATTATGAAACTAGAAAAATCAAATGCAGGTTCGCTCACAACTGGTCAACAAACATAAACATAAACAGATGCTTTTCCTCCTCGACTCTTAAAACAACTTTAAAGGACATCCTCAAAAATAAAAAACCGTAGCCATTTTGAATTGTTTAATAACTGATTGCGATCACTAATTTTTTTTAAACGTACTCCTAACTCGGTGAGTGGTGAGACAACACAGAGAAAAGATAGACAGAGTCTTCATTGTTTAGAACTGAAGGAAACAAGGCAACAAGCTGAACAACAACAGAGAATCTGACGCTGATGGAGGAAACAACAGTTATTTTGTAGTGTAACTTAATTAATGCAACGTTGCGTGAGTTACTGAGCAAGTGGGAGCTGATATAGTGAGAGGTTATACTGGGTGGATCGGGGAACACGGTAACCTGTCGTCAGCAAAATAGCGCCCACTAAAACAGAAATGCAAACCTAACAACACATAAAGGTTTTAAAATACGACACTCTGTGGCAACCGGAGTGTGTTGTGCGGCCCACGGGTCCTCCAGGTGTCCCCTCCTCGCTTGCAGGAAGAAATTTTAAGTTAAACATGCAAATCCAGATCTAGCACATTTATTTTGGAGAGGCAAAAAAAACCAACAAAATAACGGATTTAAGCAGTAGGGCATTAAATTAAATAATTTATGAACTGAAAAAAGGCCTTGGAGTGATTGGGGCCTGAGAATGTAGGGAGTCTTAAAACGGTGGCTGCAGGCAAATCATTTTGTATGGGTAGCTATTTTAACATCCTCTTGTGTGCACAACGCCAGCACATAGTAAACAAAGAGATGCAAGAATGCAAACTTTTTAACAAGACATGGGCTTCTAAGCAGGACCTGGTGCCATGCGTCGCCATTGCAGTATCAGGATGCACGCTGATATTATTGTAAAATGTTTGTTTGTCATATTAGCTGATTGTGTCAAACTGTCTTGAACACATTAAAGTACCTGGAATTGAAACGCTACCCTCAATGCTTTCAAGTCTTTCCATAATGCCAGTGGGGGAATCGGTTGTAAACACACCGTAGTGTTCAGAAGAAACAGAGGTCTGCAAAGTAGTTATCATGATGGCTAAAGCTATTGAACTGCACAACATCAGAAATGCAATTGCAGCATTGATTGACCAACCCATTCTTTTAAATTCGGTGCCACCACTTTTTTTTTAGCTTTAGCATCTTTGCTATAACAATATACATCTGTTGTGAGCATTAAACTATGTATATATATATATATATATTTCCTTTTACCCATTTGTTGAAACTGTCACTGTCCTAGCTCTGTCAATCTTGCTCATGTACATGCTACTCAATGTGCTAATAGCGGAGAAACAGCTTATCCTTCCAGAAAAACTGTTTATCCGCCGTCAATGGTGGCCATGCTGACTAGCCTGAGTGTAGAGGATAGGCTCTGTTGTGGGGAACTACAACTAGTTCCCCACAACAACTAGGAGTAGTTGTAGGGTGTGAGCAGTGCATACACAGGAGTGATTGACGGCACTAAGACCCTTCTCCTGGCTCTGATTGGTTGTTTCGGACCGAGTGGTGTATTTCTGCAGATGCCAGTAGAATCCAGGGAGAAGGTAGTCTATGTCATGACAGTTTTAACAAATATGTAAAAAAACATGTTTTTTTTATAAAAGGTACACAATGCAACTTTAAGGCATCAAACTCATGGCCGCAGATACACACTGCCTTCCCCGGCTCTGCGATCTGAATGTTGCTACATGTGCCTATTTTTTCTGATATGTCATTTCTTTCCCCTGTATGTCTGTTTAGTTTACTACTTTTATAAATTGTGGAATACTCAAACTTAGGAAGTAGCATCTACTTAACCCTGAACAAGAATCAAACAAGGAGACCCAACATTTAGCTTTATATTGTACAAATCAAGAATTCAACCCAGAACAAAATGGAACCAACAATTAGTTTCATACTTACTAATAGAATCAAACATGGAGAACCAACATTTATGGAGAAATAACATTTAGTTTTATACCTCACTAATCTTACCAGACATGGAGAACCAACATCTCGTTTGGTGAGAACAAGAATCCAGAGAAACCCCTACTAGTTTATAACTTATTCTTATTAAACATTGGGAACCAATATGTAGTTTTTATACTTTCAGGTTTTTGCCTTTCTTTTTGTTTTGTTGTTTTGTTTGTATTTCCTTGCAGTACTTTGAACTGCCTCGTTGCAGAAAATGTGCTATATAAATAAACTTACCTTACCTTATCTACTGGAAAAAATATATGCAACGTGTGAATGCGTGACATTTCAAATATGACACCCTGCCAAACATTTTGTCCCTGGTCTCACTTTGCATGCCAGTTTGATAATCACGTTTCTACTAGATGCCTAAACCTAACGTAATCAGTAATCTAAGAGCCCTAATGTTTAAATTAACAATCAGCTGCATTATCTTTCAATAAAGCTTCTATCGATCGGCCGTTGGTTGAAATTAATGAGGGGATGAAAGCTTTAATCCTCTCTGGGATTCAGCCAAAAATGGACCATCCTAGTGAGCGTTTGAGAGAGAGAGTAGGAGTTAGATAACCCACACTGACCTCTCTCTTGCCATATAATGAAAAAGCTGTCTTTTTTATTTTTTTCCCCCCCAAGCAGAATCCTCATGACCCAAAGATCCTTCAGACTTTAATCTGGTGAAACAGCTGGGTTTCCTAGCAAGGATGTGTCTCCGTTTCGCTATTCTTTATACACGAACGTACGCATTTGTAATCATAAAGGATATTACACTATCCGCTTGATCAATCAACTTCCCACAGGCGCATTTACTTTTCTCATCTCAATCATGCAGCTAATAAACTTTCTTCTCCTTACTCAATTTCACTGGAGCGATAATGCTGGAAGAGCACTGGCAACACGCTGCTGGCGTCTTTTTGCAACGTGCGCCACATTTTATTACTGATTACTGCAAAAGAGGGGGGCTTGACTGTAATTTCCGTTGTGACTTTTCAGAAAATAATTTATGTAAAAAAAAAAAGAGAGAGAGAGAGAAAGAAAGACAGGAGAGGAAGAGGGATAGCAGCGGGTTAATGACTTTCTGTCTATCTTTTGACAAGTGAAGCTCCACATAAGCTCACAAAACAACACGTGATTGTTACAGCCTTGAGGGTTTGTTATTAGTGCACTGTGGCGCCTACACAAACCTGCCTACTCATCCTTGTCAATATTCTTCTGACTCGAGAGGAATCCGATTCTGAAAGAGGTAGGAGCATGGAGGGGGGGAAATAAAAAAAGGTGGTAACGGTTGGAGAACGAGTGTAACAAATGGCAAGAGCCATCCAAGGATGCAGGGATGAATCTACAATACACAGAAGAAATGGAAGCTGCAGAGAAGTGCACATCCTACCTGCTTCCCGCCCACTTGGTGGTCTCATCTTTTTGTCTTCCTCCCAGGGGTATCAGAGGTAGGCAAAAAGATGATAAACACTAGTGTGTAAAATGGTGCGAGAAATGAGGCTTTAGAGCAGCGGCATCATTCACAAGGGAAATGGCGTTCCTCCAACGGAGGCATCCTCTTCTTTATTCGATGTGACGTAAGGAAAACTGGATAGGGAGTGCAAAAATTGTGGAAGCGGTAATGCGGATGATGGAGTAGGTTGGAGAGATAATGGAGAGTCGACTGGGGTTCGGCCAAATGGAAGTCCCTTTTCCTGCCAAAGGAGGAGGAAAAAAACAAAAAACATCTCCTTTCACTCGCATTGCTCAAACTTCTCGAGTAATCCTGCAAAGCAAAACAAGGAAGCAGTCTTCTGTCGTTGTTTTGATGAAATAGTCGCTTTTTGCAATCCGTGCCAGATGTCACTTTAACCTGTACACCTTTTGTCCCTCAGAAGAAATTATGAGTGATGGAGAAACACAAACGTACACCATCTTTGCTAGTGAGTGTATGCTTGAGCTAAACCCCCAACATTGGAAGAATTTTACTGGCAAATTTTAGACATAACATTATGAGCTACATGGGAACAGAGACAAATATGATGCATAGTTTATTCTGACGACTCACCAACACATGACATTTTTGACAGATACCACTTCAGACCAGAAATACCTCACAAACACTATATATCCCCCCATCACATGCAATAGAAAAAAAATGTTTTGCTGAAAGAAATCTGTCAATTACATTAACGCTGATATTTCAAAATATATATCAGTTGTTTTATTGTTACCTAATGTCCTATAAAAGGGATTCTGGTTACCTAACTACTGCACAGAGTATTACAGTTGATAAGGGCAAAGAGGCCTCTGCACAAAGTTTTGTTGCAAAACATACAAATGGCAGCGATTGTCTTGGAGTTGGAGCCACAACCTGAAAGGGGGGGAGAAAAAAAAACATGATTTCACCTCAAACTAGTGACGGCCTGGAGCTCATAATACGATTATTGACAGAAGAGTTACTAAATTAGTTCTCCAAGAGCGAAAGGTCATTCACAGGGAGCTTCAGAAGGTGGACATAGAGTTGTGTTTTTTTTTTCCCCCATGAAAGTATTAAGTAATGCACTCAGTCGTAATGTACAAAAATTCCCTGTTAAAAAAAAAAGCAACTATTTTAATTACATGCAGTTGATATTTTGATTATCGACTGCAGAAGATCTGGACAAGCGACTGAAATACTAGGAGAATATAGTCTAACCAGAGGAGGTCAGCTCTTTGGTCTTTAATGACCAAAGACAGAAACACGCACTGTGTTTGGAGGAGGAATCTGAGCTTTATGTCGTGTTGTAATGTTATTCCCTCATCAAAAACACACCTGGAGCGTTGCCTTGATTCCTCCGTGCATGTTTGAGAAATCCTTTAATCTCCCGTGGCAACCACACGAGGGTACCGAAATCCTTTTAGTCATGTTTGATATAGGCAACATTTATATAAGAACTGAAGATAAAATAGTTACTTGATTGGGCTATAAATTGACACTATGTGCCTGGAAAATACATAATACTGTCCCCTTTAAAAAATAAAAAAAGTGAAATTAGTTTAAGAAGTCGGCTATTAAACTTCGAAGAGGAAATGTATTTGACTTACCCACCATACTGTCAACTCTACTACGTGGTTCTGTACATGCTGTTGTCCATATGCAGCAGGGAAACACATTGTGTCTAAGAAATATTGAGCCTCAGCTGGGCTGCAGTTTTCCTCCATTTTTCCATGCTGCTTTAAGTTACAGCTGCACCATGTCAGATGCTCTTTTACCATTTCACTGTGCCATTCCGTGGAACAAATGTATGTATCTTTATCCTTTTTTTCCAAAAAATTAAAAATAAAAGTCCTGATGTTTTATATTGTAGACCTACATACTTGTTTACTAGTACATTCATTTTAGTTTTGGTTTACTCCCAAATTATTAAACTGAAATACCAACCATTTTTCTTTTTCGACGAGCAGAGCTTCGAATCGATCTTTCAAAACATTTAAAATTTAGAACAATAAAATGTGTGTCATTTTATAAATCCAGTGGTTACCTTATGAGTGCATTGTATTATTCCTCAAAAGGTATTAATTTATCTTCAATGACCTACCTTGAAAAGAAGTTTATTATTATTTCTGTTTGCTCCCTTACAGACAAACTGATATCTGGGTGGGCTCAAATGTCCCAACGGAGCAAAGAGGGAAATGCGTGCTCATTCATATACTGTGCACATGCTCATTGTAAGAGTAGAGAGTAGCCTTATAGTAATTCATTATCATACGTCCGAGTTAATTGCCTGTGCAAACACTTTGCTCTCCAGATTGATTATTTGAACAGCCAGAAATAAAGAAAAAAACAATTAAGATTAGAGAGGTTTTGTTTCAAAGAGAGGATTACAGTGTTTTTATCACAGCAACAGGGTGTTGTGACTGTCAAGACAAAAATGTTTAGAAACGTTATAATTTGGCTTTAGTTGAGTTGCTTTGGGTTTTTCTCTAATTCTGTTGGTTACTTTCAATCTGTTTACTCTATGTGCATTTCCACATCGATGTTTCCTCTGTATTGTACACGGACTGGGAAAATAGCCAAAGGTTGGAACTAAGATAATAATACTAACCAATACTTTTTATTACTGTTTTTCAAGGATCAGGAATATTTGAAACAAAACCCAGCACCAGGCTGCTCTCCACTGGAAACCTTTCAAACCAATTTGGAAATTTATTAAGCCATTTTTCGTGCGTTTATTAGTCACTAAAAAGTTCTTTGTTTTGTTTTACCATCGTAAAATGACTTATTTTAAATTGATCCCAGACTCCTTAAAAAGCCTGCTTTTGCATTTCAAAAAAAATATGCAGCAGCACAACGAGAACTCTTTGATATTTATTAGTGGAAAAATCTTTATACGCCCGAATGGGAGACCTTCAGAAACACTTCTAAAACAAAGCATGGAACAATGCACTAATCACCAAAACTCCATGATATTGCATTTCAAATTCAACAGGAGAACATGGGCTGCACAGCCATCTAATCAATGTCAGCATGCCCCCTAACACAATTCACTAAACAACTAAATGAATCATTTTAAATCACTTTCATAAATCACCTCTACGTCAACCCACTTGCCAGATTTCTGACTCTAATTCTATGTTGGGGTTTTTTTTGTTGTTTTTTTTTTTTTGCTGAACGTTAAACAAACGCTTCAAGCAAAAGCTGACAGTCCACAGATTCTATCGATGTATTTTGTAATGCTCTACATCAATGTGTTAGGAAGGTTTTTGTGTACAATGAAACGGCAATTTATTGTTTTGATTATTCAGCGAACCGCCACGTTGTTATTGAGGAACATAGATATTAAATACAGACTACACATGGACTTTATGATGGCTCATTTTTTTGCATGTTTAAAAGCATAAAAATGGCAAACCTTTATCATGGAACTGGACTTGTGCAGTACTTCAACATGCTCTCTTTGTCCTCGTGTGTGTGTGTGTCAGAAGACCTATGGTTACTGGTGAGCCACCATGTTGTTACTGAGCTAAGAAGACAGGTTTGTGCCTGCAGTGTCAACGGCGAGATGGATGTCAGCAGTATGGGTTAAAATGTGTTTCTGCCTACTGTCCTTGTTTTTTTTTACCTCGAAGTGGGTTTAGCGCACAGTCCTGGCCAGGGGGCACCATTACTGATGCCGTTTCACAAGGGAGTTGTGGCAAACGTACTTAGAAGTAATGCACAGCAGCTCAGAAGATACAAAACTTCTCCCTCTTCACTTTGTATTTTCTAATCCCAAAATGGTTGTATTCTCCTGTCTTCATTCAGACTCTCCTCAACAAATGCACACAACAGAACGCATCCAAGCATGAATAGGTTTGCTTGGTGTGAAGAGAAAAAAAACAAACAAAAAAAAAACCTCTTGGAGTTGTGTTTCCTCATTCCATATCCAGAGAACAGACACCCCCGGAGGCATGGGATGCAGTAAGTGATGCATTTCATATGACATCCTAAATTTGCTGTGCTTTTTTTTTTTTTTTTTTCCTAGTCAAGTGGAGATGGAGGATTTGAAGGATCAGGCTTGACACCTGTTTTTCATTAATGCTGCACTCCTGCATTCACTTTACATTTCTGTCAGATTAAAATGAACAACATTCCATGTTATGAGCAGGCTGGCTTATTAGAAACAGGTAGTGTGTTTCACTTGCCGAGTCTCGGTGCACGCGTTTTTTGCTGTGTGTAGTCAATGCAGCAGAAACTCCAACGACAGACATTTGGAGTGTTGGCAATATGTTCATCTCTGGGACAGAGAACCCATCTCCTTCTCTGAGTGCAATGATAATATCGACCATCATGCCTGTACTTGCCTATAATTGTTTGATCAGAAGAACGCAGCACCTTCAGGCTTATGGAAATTGTTCTCAAGGATAAATCGAACTTGTGCAGCTGCACGATTCTCTCCCACGATATCTTGGCTGACTTCTTTTGACTTTCCAATCGTGTCAGACACAAGGCAGTATTTTCCAGGTGTGTCCTTAAAATACATCCACGAGTGTGACTCTAATTAACTCAAATGGGTCAGTTAACCTGTCAGAGGTTCCCAAAGCCATGACATCAGCTTTTCCTTCCCTGTTTAAATAGACAGTAATCATTTTTTAAGTAAACTTCTGAAATCAAAGAAAGTTACAAAAAAACGTATCAACAGAAATTGTCTCTGGTATTTATCAAATTGAAATAACTTTGGTAATGCTAACTAACCTAAAGCAAGAGCATTTGGTCCGATTTAACTTTAGACTTTAAACTTCTGCTTTAACTGTATATTCTTTGATTTAAACCACTGTATGTTTATGCTTGTTGTTCCACTGAAGGTAAATATCCACTACAGCCTCAAGTCTTTAGCAGCCGCTAAGTTTTCCCAGCAGCATTGCTTTGTTTTTAACTCCCTCTATGTTCCAAATGAATACGACTAGCTTACTTGCTGAAGTATCCCCAAAAGCATGATGCTACCGCCTGTACGATTGTGGTTTATTACAGGTGATGTGGAGTGTTTCCCTCCACGGTGCATATGTGGGGCATTATATTTCGGTTTTATCAGATCAGGATATTTTCTTCAACATTCAATGTTTCCTCTACATAGTTTGAGGCAAGTCGCAAACAGGAATTGATGAATAATTTTTTTTTTTTTCTTGCTGCTATTCCATACAGACCAGATTAGTGAAGTGCATGACTGACCATTGCTCTGCCCCAATCTGGGCTGTGGATCTTTTCAGTTCTCATTAAGTTATTAAAGGCCTCTTAACTGTTCGTCTGATTAATACTCACTTGGCTGTTAATAGAGTTGGATACATATGTTAGTTTGTTTGGAGTTTTGCCATACTGCTCTTATTTTTTGGTAATGTATCAATTGTAACCCTCCCCAAAACTCTATCTTTGACCTGTCTGCAACATTCTATTGTGTTCATGATGCTGTTTGCTACCAAACCTTTGACATAACAACTGCATGTATGTTGAAATGACTTTAAATACATTTTAACATACATGCACCAATTATTCAGATTGTCTAAGTGTCATTTTCTGCTCACTTCGCAGTCATGTGCTACTTTGTCTTGCTCTATCCCATAGAATTCCAATGGAATACTCTTAATGTCCGAAGGGTGTGAATACGTTTGCAAAACACTGACCATGTTTTTGTTCAAAATTTCTCACCGTGGCAGATGTCTCAAATATTTAGTTAGATGTACATTAGCATGAAGGTAAAGTTCATATAAAGACTGTCTCATCTCATCCAACTTCTGTCAGAGGTCTTTTCTACCTTAATGTCAAAAATTGCAATCTGCCAAATGTAAGCATGAATAAAATGACTGGGAAAAATGTGTTTGACAAGCCATCTGCCAGAGCTTGTGTGACAGCATGTACCAAAATAATCATGTAATAGAGACTATGCAGTGAGTCAATCTCTATATAACAGATACACTGCCTGTGGGTTCTGCTGTCTGTCAGTTGGACTCAAACAATAGATTTTTTTTTTTTCCATCTTCCAGTGCTGGCGGTGTGTGAATCATAAAGTTATTTCGGTAAAAGAAAACTTAGCTCGTCATATGATACATCTTTATCACACATAAAACACCCAAAATAACCAGGAATGTTTCAACCTTGTTGGTCTGTGGTTGTCATCTTCACAACATGTCCTGAAGCCAAAGAAAAACCAGAAATAGGAATACCACAACACGGGTTTTTAGCACCTCGTGTTTCTGTGCATGTTTGTTTGCTTTATCAAAAATTTGATCCTGGATCTCAATGAGGCAACCTGCACAAATGAAGGTCAAGTACATAAAAATAGATCAATCTTATCAACTGTATTTGTTTCTACATGCAAGGTCAACATAATGGGAAAATAAAAACAAAACATTTGCATGCAAGTAGAAACTCTTTGGTTCTGATGAAACCAAATGTCTTTTATAAGTGGCCTGTACTTGGATCACTCTCTTATCTAGTCCAGACGACCCCAAAGTGCTTCACTCTACAATCAGTTATTCTCCTATTCACCCCTGGTGCTGGTAAGCTACATTGTAGCCACAACTGCCCTGAAGTAGCCCTCTACTTATCTTTTCTGTCTTCCTTTTTTATGTGTAAGCAGTGTAAGAGACCAGAAGTCCCCTGGGAGTTCAGCAGTACCCGTCGCACCCAAAGAGTAGGGTGACTCAGTGTGGCTCCATTGTCATGAACGTCTCTCCTCGAGACCGTGCTCAGTCTCCATGGTAACTCCATGCTAACTTTTGGCAAGTGGTAGCTGTGACCTTCTTCATTACTGTCATGGGTTTCACCAAAGACTCAACACTTGTCCTGAAGACAGAATGTTCTACATTTGTGGCCAGTTGCCTTCAGAGGAATCTGTAGACCGCTAGCATGCTAGCTCTCCCTGTCACTATGCTTTTAATCCAAAGGTGAAAAGTTGAATCTAGAGATCACCACCTTTTGTTTTGTTCTATTGAATGGATATGGATGTTCACTGTATAGCCTGCATATTGCTTTCTGCAGCCCTTACCAGGAAAAAATATATATAAAGACAGAAACTGTAAATTAATAATTCTGATGGAGGAAGAAAAAGGCCTTGTCAGGTCTGGACACCCTGGAGGCAAGAGCAGAAGGGGAAAGATGAGAACTAAAGTTAGCTCCATCTAGAGCAACATTCTCCATCTCAGCCTGCGCCATTGGAAAGCAGGAGGTTGAGATCACCCCTGAGGTGTTACATAGACTGCTTCAGGCTTTTCTTTGTGTCGCAAACATTAAACTCCTCTTTGCTTCGAGTTAAAACACCCCCAGTTGCAGCTTACTAGCTGGGGATTGACGGGAATACTGGACTGCAATGGAATGTTAATATTTGTGTGCAGGATGATACATATATCCTGAACCTTTTTGATATACTACCCGTAATTTCTTATCTTGCATGAAACAGCTGGTACCTGGCACATATTAAACAAATATTACAAAATGTAGGAGGGCACGGAATTAATTTATTTTATGATGGCTAGATGTATTTTTTTATATAACTTATTCTGCTAGAAGAACTAGAAGTGTAACAATGTTGGGTTTATGAGAATTAGACATTTTGCCAATTTGATTCCAAGGTACCACAAATATCAAAAAAGAAGTAAGAAAGCTGATTAGACGTGATTAGTAAATTTGTAGTATTTTAGATTTTGAGCTGGGAGTACACAACTGCAGTCTGGATCCTGTTAAAATAGCAAAATATTCCCATAAATCAATACCAATAAAAAGCTCAGATGTTTTAGCTTAGTTAGTGGCTAACAGTTAGAAAACAGGTGGTAAAAATGACAGCACAAAACATCTATAAGTTTTTGTTTTCTCCTCCTAGTTAGTGATAATGACAAGCAAACAAAGAAAGCACTTTTGGCCTCTTTCTGTCTCTGATTCCAGTTTAGAATAGAAATCATTCTTTCATGTGATCATCATGGAGGCACCTTCAGTCCTTCAGAGTGATGGACAGGAAGGCGGTTGATAGTACTTAACTATAAAAGCTTATTCTTATAGTGCTTACACATTGTTTGTATCTTTTCTTCCCTGTTAACATTTATTTTTTTTCCACTCTCCACCTGAACTCTGCTATGTTGGTAAACACAGTTGGTGGTACCTGTTTGGCATTTCTGCCTGGCGCGCCTCCTGTGGTGCCGCTGTGTGGACAGCAGGATAATCAGCCTGCAGTAGTGGACAAATAAATCAGTTTCCTTAGTTGAGTCAAAGTGCTGAGTGCACTGATCAAATATTACTCCAATGAAAGTAAAACTAGCTTTGTCAATTTTTTATTTAAGTTGAAGTGCTTGACTATGGGCTCTCAAAATGACTTACTGAAGTATTGAAATGACAGTGTGATGTAAGTATACTTACGAAGATTTAGCTATAACCCCAATCCGGAAGCTGAATCCAGTTTCCATCACCTGGGTTGATATGTCCTTTACTTGTCTGGCCAGGTGGTGGTCCTGTTTGTCACAGCCTCCCATGTGGTCCATCTGTGTTGTTGTTTCTAACTCACTGCTTTGATTTTGTGACATTTAATTTTAAGAATTTAAAAGAAGGGGATACTTTTCTAGCGTATGCCAAGACCTCAGTTAGGGGTATTTTCAGTCACTCTGATGACATAATTCAGAAAAACAACTCCACTCCCTTTGTTAAAAAAAAAAAAAAATCACACCTAAATGGATGATGTAAAGCCTAAAGCACTCACCTTCATTTTCCATAAATTACAAAAAAAAGTACACTAACAGAATCTAAACAGTGATTCACAAAATTTCACTTTCAAGGAAATTTGCGATCTCACACAATGACAGCTTGTTACATCCTTCACTTTGACAAACTTTTCCATTCCTATTGTTTAAAACCCTTGTTCTCAAAGTTTGGTTCAAGTATCACTAGTGGTAATTAGGCTACAATTATGATTTTATAATGGCTATCTACCAGTTTAATACAAATTAGCTTACAAAGTAAACCTTTGCAAGCTTACATGAGATGCAAAGCAGAAAAACAACAAACACATAAAACCACGAGTTGTTGAAACACACAAATCTTTTGTTTAGTTATAGTTATTAACAAAAATGAAGAATATTCCAAAGACTCCTAGTGGTCACTGACAGTTAACTCGGGACAACCAACTTAATGCAGGTACATGTTAGAAAACTCACTCTCACTTGTTTTGTTTTCTTTCTCTAACAACCAGTAACTGCTATTAGCAACACAAGTCAATAAAAATGACTTTTTTGTATGCTGTGCATTCAAAGCCTGTGGGAACATTAACAGAGGCTTTACTATTAAATCTTTGCGGCTCTATTTCAAGTAACTGAAAAAGACGTGTGAACAAAAACAGTGGCGATTTGTAAATTTTCAATGCTTCACAGACATATTGGAAGATTATGACTTTGCCAAATGAATTTCCAACTTCAGGGGAACTCCCTGTTTATCTTTGTGACTTCAGAAATAAAAATTTCATCTTTTAATTACCACAAAAAACAAAAATAACATTCTCTGAAACAAAGCACGACACACTTTTGTTCATCTTTAGGACAGAATGTTCTATGCAGAAAAAAAATCAAAGTCCTGCTGTATTACTGTTTTTGAAATATAAGCATCTAACAGGCATATAATTAATATTTACCAAGGCGCTTAATCAAACATACTTGACAGAGGTCTGATTCATTAGCACAGGAGAGTACTGTAACCAAAAAATATGTATCAACAGAAATTATAGCAATATATTTAGATATTGTGGACTTGCACCACGTACTACAGGTGGCCTCTATAGGTTTCCTTACACAGATGTGATGGTGAATTCACTGACGATAATAATCACGCAGCTTCTCTGATACATTTTAATCGTTTGTGTAGTCATCCACTTAACATTTAACCACTAAAAGCTGAACATTTTTACTCCTTATTGTGACAGATGAAGGTGTCATTTAAATAGCTGCTGGTAGTGCAACACAAGCACTTGACTCTTCAGATTGTTGTGTAAATGGCAACCAAATTGAAGAGGGAAGAAGTCGAGGTCACTTTAGTAAACACCCTTTCCTTGGAAATCATCTGTGCTTGTCAGGCAAATTAGCTGGGGAAGTGATTATTTGACCACTAAAAGCTGGTGGAAAGTAGTAAAAAAAACAAAAAAAAAACATTTTAATACACATGAGTTTATGAAAATGTCATTCAACAAAAGTGGTTTTAGTTTAACTTGCAGAAATATGTTTTCTTTAAACCTAGTAAAAAAACCTTTTGAGCATGGCCAATAGGTAATGGCAACATTTTTGGAAAGCCACTTTTAAAACTTAAATTAACTGTTCCCAAATGTTTTAAAATACAGGAATCCTCTAAATATAGATGTGATTGAAAGTATATTGATTTAATTTTCCAGTTGTTCAAAATTCCAAGGTTTGGAACAGCATGTTTGTCAAGCTCTTGATTTAACCTGATTCCATTAAATTTTGAGTTTAGAATGTGATCCCACAATTTGTGGACCATTTTTAACTTTTTAATACTTTATTTTACTTAAGTTTTCACCTGCCACTACTGTTTCCAAATTATGAACTGGAAATAGAAGCGTGTATAGCCTAGAAAATGAAGGCCTGAGGTTTCTGAAAGGCTGGCCACGACTCCGAACATGATATTTTCTGTAACTGTCAGAGGTTGAGAGTTCAAAAAGATTAAAACACAGTAACTTTGAGCAATAGTTTCAAACCCCCTGTTATCTACTGGAGTTGCCTTGGGGTCAAGTCACTAACATATTTCTTCAAACTGTGTTCACTAGTTTGAAGAAATATCTCCAAGGTGTGTATGAATTTACGTTGCACGGACGAGAAAGTTCACGGAATTGTGGGGGTACCAAATAGCCAGCAACCACCAAAGTCTGGCTCTCAGTTGCCTTTGTGGAAAATAAAGTTCACTTTTAAAGAAGCTTCTTCCGCCACTTGCAAAATAGGCAAAAGATTGGATTCTGAGTGGCCTGCTATTGCTAAGAAGTTAGCAATCTGACAATTTCCAATGCATCGCAAATTTTTGACTCGCTATAATCCTTTGGACATCTAAGTATTGTGTAAGCCAGGCCAAATAGAAGGAGCCCTGCAAAGTTTTTCACGTCCTGCCAAATTTACATCAATGTTTAAAGTGATTTTACCGTGAGAATTTTGTGAACCTCTGGATGAATAAACCTTTTGCTCACAACAATTTTCTGCGCATTTCACAACTACGGTGGCCGACAGGTGCAAATGCGCAGCAAAAGAGAAAACATGCAAACAAAAAAGAAGACACCCCCGAATGAAATGCAGCAAACAAAAAGAGAGACGCAAACACCCCCGAATGAAATGCAGCAAATAAAAAGAGAGACGCAAACACCCCCGAATGAAATGCAGCAAATAAAAAGAGAGACGCAAACACCCCCGAATGAAATGCAGCAAACAAAAAGTGTTGAAAACGGAAGTGCTCCAGACCACTAGGGGGAGTCAAAGAAAATAGTATTCATTTCTATGGGACCAGATGCAAGATTCAGAGAAAGAAATTTGAAAGAAAGTAAAGGTATCTCTCTGAATCTTGCATCTGGAAAGTGTGATTATTGTGAGAAGTCTGAAACAATAGAGCATGTTATTTTAGAGTGTTGTAAGTATGAAGAAGAGAGAAGATGCATGCTGAGAGAGTGTGTAGGTATTAAAGAAAGGTTTAATTTAATAGAATTTTTGAGGAGAGATTTCGGGAGTAGACATATTCAAATAATTATTCGGTATCTTAAAAAAACAAAGCTATTTCATAGGATATGAGTAGAGCAAGTTGGGTGTGAATGTGTAAAGAATATCAAAGAGGGGTATATAAAGCTATAAGCAAGTTGGATAATATAAGCAGGTGTGTATGTGTGGGGGTATGTTTAATCAGGAGTTAATGGAGGGAAAAGGTAGAAAGTGAAAGTTTATAGACCATCTCGAACCACACTCCATACTGGTAAGTGGCGGTAATGCTACTGTAAGTTTGTTGCCAACCGCCAATAAATACCAAGAAGAAGAAGAAGAAGAAGAATCTTGCATCTGGTCCCATAGAAATGAATACTATTTTCTTTGACTCCCCCTAGTGGTCTGGAGCACTTCCGTTTTCAACACTTTTTGTTTGCTGCATTTCATTCGGGGGTGTTTGCGTCTCTCTTTTTATTTGCTGCATTTCATTCGGGGGTGTTTGCGTCTCTCTTTTTGTTTGCTGCATTTCATTCGGGGGTGTCTTCTTTTTTGTTTGCATGTTTTCTCTTTTGCTGCGCATTTGCACCTGTCGGCCACCGTACACAACTGCTCATTGCTATTTTAAGCGCAAGACTTTAGGAGTATATGCTTTTTTAGACACGCAGAAATAATTTCTTGCATAAAGAAACTCCACCCCACAGCCCCCCTTTACAAAACGTGATGTTCGAGTGGTGTGGATTTTTTTGTAAACTTGTGTCTATTTGTTTGTTTATGCATGAGTGAGTCATGATGACAGGGTTGCTGCTCATGAGGCAGCCGCTCTGGCTGTGTGACAGAATGAGGTCGCCCCACTGCTGAATGACACGCTCGCCATGTCAGCCTACTTTTTTTTTTCCCGCTCACACGTGCTCACCCCTTTGCTTGTACACACACCTCACAGTATCCTAAAATATGCCAGCTTGGATAATAGTAAAGCCTTTGGCTGTAAAGTAAAGTGCTATAGCCCCTCTCTCAAACATCAAGGAAACACGAGAGAGATAAAGAGCATTTGTATGCAATAAGATGATCATGTGTGACTCTTTGCTGAGTCACTAGAGAATGTGACTTCATGCTCATTCACATACTGTTACCATGTCATACACAGTGTCAGATGGGGTTCTGTTTGGAATAAAATGCAAAGATTGCAAGGAAGAGTTTGGGCAAAAGCAGACTTTGTTATTGTTCTTTCAAACAAAACCTTAAGCACATGATTCTACAAAAACACTAAAACACAAGAGTCATTCGCGTGCATGCGTGGGTGTGAACGTTTGCCCTTGAGAGCATGTGACTATAAGCATGATCCTTTTGGGACACCCTCGATCTGTCTTCTGGGCTCGCTACCCCTGCACTTTTACGAAACAAAGATGTACTCTCTTTTTGAACTTACAGCGTCTTTGCACTTCTGCACATTGTAATGCAGAAACAAATACATCTAGCCTTACAGAAAGGATAACCACATAGCTTCTGCAAGCAGAAAATTACTTCCAAGCGAGAGTGGTGGAGGGATAATGCACAAAAATTGCTTATTATTGTAGTAGCTATTCAGCAAAGAATCGTACAAATGCACATAATTCCTCATCGCGCCAAATAAACGTTCCTCAAAAGTATTCATGTCTCCTGCAGATACAAAAACCGGATAGTTAATGTTATTTAATCGACGCTTAATATCCGTTAACATTAGAAATGCCATCTGAGAGCATTTCTGCATAAAACACGACAAACATCTGACAGAAATCACACAATTCTTCAAACAGAGCTCTGTCGAAATAATTCGACCTGCGCCTGGAGGACTCTCAGACCAGGGGAAACAGTACTGTGTCAAGACTAGAGAAATAATCCATGTCAGAGTAGCTTGTTGTGCAAAGTGTTTGCTAAAAGCAAACAATTTATTATACAGAAATAATAATCATTTTTCAGTATTGCTTTACAAATAACTGCATGTGTTTGTGAAATCCAACTTTGGAAGTTCAAGGGATTTATTTTTTTTTGTATGCACAAGTCACTCAACTGAAAACCTAACTCGGTATGATGGGTCAAGTCCATACACTGGTAGAGATAACTCAACCCTGGAAAATATTCCAGATTGAGGTGTTTTTAGTCCAGCAGTTTTCAGGGTAGGAAGCATAGAGAGCAAACAAGAGCAAAGACACAAGGGGGGGAAAATGATCTCATTATAACTTAATGCAATCATTTTTGTTTGTTTGGTCTTAGTCAGTCTGTGAAGATATATTGATTATACAAGACAAAAGGTAAAAAATACTGTCGGTTTCTGTGCTGCAGACTGACATTTGAATTTAGCACCTACCTTAACAACTATAGCAGCTTTTCAACTAGTAAATGAAAAATAGTAATAGAAACTCCTACATTTAAACATTGTTTAATCCAGGTTCAGTGCATACATTCTGTGAGGTTGTATGTGCTTTTCTTTCCCTTAAAGAAACGTGTCACATGGGGACAAAGATACACATGAACCATCAGGCCAAATCACGAGCCGCTGCGGTAACTGCTGCCTCAGGTTAAGGCCTCCACACTTCTCAGATATTTTAGATAATTGAACAAATTATGTATGCCTCCGTGTCATGTTCTTGGGAAAGTGTGGCTTCAAGCATCAGGCACTTACCCTTGTGCCCATTATTAAAATTGAAAGTTCTTCTTCTTTTTTTGTTTAGCTGCTCAGGCATCATTAGTCACCAGGCAGACCTTCCGCAGGCTACGCTAGCGTCTGTTCAGCCAACCAATCGCAGGAGAGAGAAGCCGTAAAGCCAATCATGAAGAGTGTCTGTGTTACAAAGGCATGGGTCAGAGGACTGAGCAGGCATAGGGTCTCATGTGAAAATGTTTCCTATAGATAATTATTTCACGTTTAGATTTTTTTTCTCTCTCTTAATTGAGACACTTTTTCTGCCACAGATAACATTTAAAATGTCAAAGATCAACTGAAGTTCATCTCTGCCGCTAAGCATAAATGCATTAAGATGCACAATCTCATTGATGCTGAGCAGTGTTTTCCCCCTCACATTAAATTACTTTTTCATTCCTAATAGGACGGTATTTGATTTATCCTATTTACATTTCTAGACGGGTTGATGTAAAGATAATGGCGAAATGAGTTAGGATAGTTGGAGTTCGTTCATTTTTTGTCTCTCTGCACCATAATAGGATATTGAAACCTTTAAATTTAGAGCAAATATATGTATAAAAAAATAAAACAAATTGGCAGATTGCATGTTTTGGCATATGTAAAATACCATCAAGGTGGACATTGATGTGCAAAGACCTCTAAATGTCTAGGGGTGGCCAGACCACAATATAGAGAGCCCTCATGCAGTCACATCATGCAAATGTACAATTTTGCAATAATTTATTTACAAGATATTTTATTTTAAGTTTTAATGCTAAAAAGGGGGCTTAGAGTAACTTTGGAGGGAACTTTAAGCTAAAACAAACTCCCCGATATAACATACTCTGCTTACACAGGCAAAAGTATGGCTAGCTGGAATGAGCAGAAGAGGATTGATGGACAGTATAGCATATTGGAAATCTGTTCTTGTTCGTTTTCGGGGTTCACCAATCACAAAGAGGCACCGTATTTTTTAAACATATAACGTCTCATGACATGAGTCCCGACAATGTGTAATGCTGTGTTTTTTTTTTGCTTTTCCTATTTTTTTTGTGTGTGTGTAAACATCTGTAAAACTCTTGATAAGATGTTATCCAATAATGACAGAACAAAGGTTTGAGTAGAGAGGCTACGTACTCTACCAGCCCTGAACACTGTTCCAAATCCAGACTTGTAAAAATAGCAGTGGGTTCCATTAAGTATGGGCAGTGGGTAAGAACATTTATTGAACTTTAAAAATTTATACAGAATCAAGGGGGCACCTCGTAGGGACTACATTATTTAAAGTGTGTCAGTAGTCAAGCAGAACTCAAATAAGAAGAGAGTTATTCTCTAACCATGGCATATCCTGTCTGTCTAAATAAAGTAGAAAATATTTAACAACCCTGGTTGTTTAAAAATAGCAAGGTTGAGATATGCTTTGTATGTGTCATATATAGGGGCAGTATTTTCTAAGTTATCCAGAGGACGCGTATTTAAGACTTTTAATGTTCAAAGTCTGTTATTTTTGTGTTAAGGGTACCGAATAAAATCCCATTCACGCTGATATGAGACTTCAAACATTTAAAAAACACGACCCTGGATGGCATCTGCAAGGACATGCAGAAGTCTTCTCGATCTCATCAAGAACACGGTGTTCTCCCTATCATCCATGATGTGGTGTAAGAGTTACCTGACTGTTTGGAATATGCACAAGACTTCAGAATGGTCTATTCTACTGCAGACATCACATCTGTCTTATAGAGGGGATCTAATCATTTAAGTATGACCCACTCACACCTGTCTAGGTTGACCATCACAGTATTTGATGAAGTACTTTCCATATTAGCCACACAGGTTGCACCCTTGACATGTAAACTGTCCAGGGGACAACTAAGCTGTGGAGAAGCTCACACATCTCCAAATTGCACATAATGCCTTACTGTTAGAAGGGTGAGGGAAGTTGTGACCTAATCTGGCTGTATTTAAAATGCAAACCATACTTTTTACAGTCAGAAAAAAGAATTGGTGTCACATTAAACTGGAGGAGTGAGGACAAAGATGAGCAAGACAAAGCATTAGCACCAACTGAGAGGGTTTATGAAATGATTTTATAATAGTTGAAACATGGTTTACAGGGGAAAAAAATTCTACCTTCAGTGCTTTTCAACTGCAAGACTGAGTGGCGGCGATGCAACAAAGTGAAAGTGCAAAAATACTTGTAAGAGGATATGAAAATGCAGCGACCTGTTGGTAATTAAACTGTCTGCTGTTTTTGCATCCATTTAGCACATTTAAAAAGCAGGCACAAAAAAGCTCGCAAAGATGTCTGCACCCACTGTGGTTAGCAAAAGACAGATGGCTGAAGACATTGTGAAATATTTACAACATTTAAAAAAACTCTAAAATATAAGTACTAAAATAAAGATTAGACAAATCCTCCACCTGTGCTAGCAGGGTTACCAAATAATTCCAATAATAACATGCTTGGAAACAAAGGAAACCAGTGCTTCAATTCACCAAAAGTGTAGAATAACAATTGACTTAACTGATCAGAGGAGTCTTGATTTCAGCTGCAACATACAGATGGCTGGGGCAGGATTTGGCATTTGAGAACAAACCCTCTTCCATTGCCAATCAATCCAAAAATCATTAACAAAAATTAATTGTCCAAGCAAAGGTATAATGCCTGATCCCTACAGGCTTTTGATGGCCACACATGGCTCATATAAAATACAAAGACATTTTACATGGCAATTATTTCTTGGCCCTATGAGCAAACTATTAAATCACTGTCTATTTTTTTTTATGTGAATTCATCATGACACGATGCCTTTGGGAAAAAGGCAGGTATCACGTAGGGATGCTGTGAAGTCCTATAGACGCTAGTGGATTGCTCACTTTTTTGGCCTTCCCATCTAATTCTTGGTCAAGCAAAAACAAATGTGTCCCTTTTCTGTTTTGCTGGCAAAAACATACCATTTGAACTTTTTTCTCTCCAGTCTGCTTTAGAGGTTTGCTTTTCGAATGTTCCAAAATGTGGAGAGCACTGCGGATTCAGCCTAAGATTGAGTTTAGATGTACCGTTTAAAAGAAAAGTCAAAACTGTGCTAGTGTCAAAGCAGAAATCTATATACAAGACTTGAAGATCGGGGTATACAAAGCAACATAGATCCTCTGAAGTGAAAAAAAACAACAGCAAAATACAACAATTTTCAATTTGCTCGTTCACTACTCCACCGGTTACAATCACGCACCACAGGTACAGATAACAGCAGCAACACGAAAAGCTTCATAGCTGTGCAAATAGTTCTTCCTCAGGCTAAGTGTTCAATTCTTCAGACCTCAAAGCCCTCAGATGCTTCATGTAAGAACTCCATTGGGTATTGCACAGAGCTCTCAATCATCACTTTGGAGCTACTCTGTGGACACTGTTAGATGATGGATCCCAATTTTCAATTTCAAGCCTTGCTGTTTTTGTGGCATGTGTCCAGAGGGGAGTCTTTCTCATGCAGGCAAAGGCTGCAGTAGCATTTTATCCTTTGCCCACATCCACAATTCACGAGGAAGGAGGGCACAAGCTGGCACTTCACAGACAGTTTTATTACTAAACCATAAAACAAGCATAAAAAAACTCTGCATTCTGCAAGAATATACTTGTCTCCAATTATGTGGCACACTACGACTCGTATGAAAATAGTGTCGTCTAAGCAGTGTTACTGTCTTAACAGTTTTCCTTAAATACGGTGATACATCAATGGTGCACACAGTGCCTTGCAAAAGAATTCTCATAATTCTTTATGTCTTAAATTTAAAATTTCAGTCTGGATATTTTTGCTTCTTTTAATTGTATACAGTTCTTTAAAAGTCCTGTGAGTAAATATATTTGCCCATTTATCCGTAACAACTGGAGCTTTCAATATCTAGCAAGTTATTTTTGCAATTTTTACAGTTTAAGATTGCCCCTCAGATTAATTTTACTCCCTGCTACAGCGGGGGTAAAATTACCGTAATAAACCAATATTGGCTGGAAAGCGCAATGTCGTCCCTTTCAGAAACCACTGAAATTTTTCAGACAGCGCATAGTGTGGCAGAATTACAGTACTGCAAATTTGGCTGAATCGCCAACGCTCCTTTTAGGACTAGGATCTGGTTGCTTGCCACTATCAGAATGTGAATGTATGCATGAATGGGTGAACATTGTATCAAACACTTTGATAAAAAGCACTATGCAAGTACAGGCCATTCACCTTGTGTCTCTACTGCTGGTTGTATTTTTCCATCTTTTGCTGCAACATACTCTAGCTAAATCTTGGTGAGATTTAGCTAGAGTTGAAGACTTGAAAAAAAGCCAGCAATTTTCAAGTCTTGCCACAGATTCTTTGTCAAAAAGGTACTTGAGTCCTAGCCCTCTTTGAGTGTCTGTTTGGGAACCAAGATTGTGAAAAACTGATCCAAACCATTCTATTGTATCTCAGGTGTATTGTTTACAGTAGTCTAGAAGAAGTAAGCTGAACTTCCTCCCAGTCTAAAGTCTTTAGCAGACTTCTTTACAGGGCTTTTCCCCCCTGTAGTTAGGGGTATGTGACATGTTTCTTATGTTTTTATTTATGTCGAAACGATGACAAGCATGTATTGTCTTTCTTTTCCACTTTATAACTATGCATTACTTTGTGTTGGTCTGTGACATACATCCTAATATGACAAACTTTAGATTTGAAAGTTCTTTTTTTTTTTAAAGACTTTGTATAAAATATTAACTACTATGCATATTTGCTCAATTAGGTAAGAAACAAAGAGTTTTTATTCAAGACACATGCTCACCAGAGAGAAACCCTGTTTTTCTCCACTATTTTGTGAAGACAGATTGAGCAACCCCAGAGGAAAATCACAGGAGACTTGAGAGCTGATTGTGCTATTCAATGGAGGCGTTATTACAATCAGTCCTCTGCCAGCTATGCAGACGAATTACTGATGGGAAGTCATATAGAAATGGGACGAACCAAAAACAAGAAGCCCAAGGAAATGCTGACAATGTCCACTGCGTATCCTGTCTGCACCATTGAGAAATTTTAATTTGTTCAACTGTCATGGCTGACTACATCTTCAAATCTTGAGTTGTCATTAAAGGCATTTTTGATTTCTTGTGATAGCCCAAATATAAATGTGGGAAAGTGATTTATTTTTTCTTTCTCCTCAATCTGCTATCGACTCAATGGAGTATCATAGCAGTTAGTTTTAGCTTATGTCTCCAGAGCTGGACTGAGTGCGTGCAGGGGTGAGTGTGTGTGTGTGAATGGCATGGGGAAGAAGTGATGGGAGAAATTGGGCTGTCTGGCAGTATTATAGCAGCTATCAAACCCCGCTGCTGTAGCAGTCCTCATAATCAGAGCCGGGGAGGCAAATTGACTGCTGAATAGATTGTGGAAATGCCCTGTCAAAACTGAATAGAACGCTGCCTGGAAGCTTGTGACATCGCAATTTTTTTCTTGTCCAAATTAGTCATTGTAATGGGGTGTTTGGGAGGGTGCTAACCTTTGACACATTAGGGGTGTGTCATGTATTTACACTAATGCGCTCGATCTTAGTCAGAATCTGTGCTTATAAACAGAGACCGAGCAAGACAAAAAAGGGGAGATGGGATGAATGCTTTACCTCATTTGACACAAACCACTGTGGGGGGATGCTACGATTAAAACAAATTTGCTCTAACAATTTAAACATGGCTCTTGCGCTACATTGAGGATTCGGAACAAGTCCACCCTGCGGCATGAAATCAGTCTGAGTAGCACCCCTGAGGGTCCTCCTTTAATTAAATCACCTACCTTTATGCCAGCTCAAGGATCCACATATGTTCATGCTATTATGTGCAACTTATAGCAAAAGCAGGGCTAATAAAACCTGACATCAGCTCAAATGGGCTAAATGAGTTCACAGCTCGGCACACTGCTCACCATGCTAAATTGGCTAAATCCCGATCTATAGATATTACTCATCTATTGGTTTCATCCAGATCACGTCAGATGTTTTTATGCTCCAACACATCAATTGGGTCCAGAGAGCTTGCTTCCCTTGAGTGCGTTCGTTTGGCCTCCAACACCTGACCCAGTGGGCTAAATGGCCTGTCTTTATAATATTGAATTTGGCAGGTGAAGAAATTAAGTTCAACCTTGAACGATTCGGAGTGGTCATAATTTTCTTTGGATGACAGTTGTGGTTTCCTGTTGTGGTGCGGGCCATGCTGTTTGGAGAAGGGAGTCTGCCTGCCACAAAACATTTAGGGTAATAAAGCTTTGGCATTCCACCAGTTTAAAGTAAACCTGACAGCAAGGGTACATGAGGCCATTACGGCTTGTCTGGAGGATTTATGGCATATTTAGCTCAATGTGATGAGTGCTCATCACTGCTAAATAATTTTGGTCGTAGAGAAAGTGCCAGGAAAACATTATTTTTCTCCCTCTCATGTAACAAGGGTTGTACTTGATATTTAAAGTGACCCCAACTATGCTTTTCCAAGTATAAACGCAAAACCATAAATGAATCTCTAACTGAAATATGCTTCATCCTTCATCAACTGTGTTGACTCAGCTCTGTTATCGAAGATAGTTTGGTAAAACCCATAACAGTGAAAATTCATCCAAATGTTCTTTGACAATATTGCTCGTACAATTCGGACACAAACTAAAATATATTAGTTCTTTACTTATTAGCTCTTCTGAAAGCTGGGTCTGCATGTTTTAGCCTCTGCTGTATAATCAAAAGGATCAAGTACGGCACAGATCTAAGGCCATTTACAGCTTACACCAGGGTTTTCATTGGTCCGACTCCTTGAACAAACCCTTTTTATTCACATGCTCTGTCTTGTATTAGAACTATTTAGAAATATTGCTGAGGTGTTACACCAAAAAAAGTTGGCTAATCACTTAAAACTAAGCTAACCTAAATTCATGATTAAAACTATTTTAAAAAAATCAAACTTGAACCAGATAATGAGGTCTATCCAACCCAACCCAAAGAAATTAATCTCTTTGCTTTGAGTTATCTCTAAGTAATTCTATCGATTTTTAACTCTGACTTAACACTGTCCTCACTTAAACTTCTTTCCTCATATATTCACACTTTCTTCTGTCCACTTAGCTGTGGTTCGACTGTTCTTCTTTCTCCTCTTGCCATAAAGCAGTCTCAAACTGCAATCCCCGAGGCCCAGAGTCCTGCAACTTTTATATGTGTCCCTTGTCCTACACGCTTGAATTAATGGCAAAACTGCCTCTCTAGCATGCAGTCAAGCTCTACTGAGCTCTGCTAATGATCAAATATTGGAGCCAGTTGTGCTAAAGTAGAGATATATCTTAAAGTTGCAGGACACCGGCCCTTGGAGACTGGAGTTTGAGACTACTACCATAAAGGAAGGAGCTTATGATGAAGGGCAATCTATGGTCATTTTGTAGTTACTCGGTTTGTTAGTTGTTGCATAGGAAGGTTAATACTGGGAAATTGTGGAAAACCTTTTAGAATATAAAAACCCTTTGGAACTATATTTAGATTCTGATTTTATACACTGCTTCCCACGCCAAATAAACACATACAATATACCTTTTGAAATATATTAGTTTTAATAAAAATATTGTCAATTTCTAATAATTATGTTTTAACTTTCTTTAGTCCTTCTTTTCTAATCGTTTACATCAGTACAGAATAAATTTTTATTATACTAAATTTTTAATGAAGTCACAACTTTTATTATTTTAAAACAAAAGTGGTATCTTATCCAAATTTAAGGAAAGGGATTATTTAACATATGAAAAACAAAATCATTATTGATATTATTTTGCATTCAGATTTGGTCATACATAAAATAAACTGCTCTTGCGTGGCAGATTCGTAAAATATTATTTAAGAGAACAACATACTGGACCAAACCAGTATATACTACTTACTTTGTCTTAAAATTAATTTTTGTAGGCCAATTCCAATCACAGGATTTTACCTAAATTGCATGCAAACCAGTACTTGAATATTTTTTATAATTCTTATTAATCCCTAAGATGTACTTTGGCAGGGTTTGACGGTGGCACAGTTGGCCACAGTCTTGAGTGGAAGCAAGAACGTCCTTGATTCTGATCCCCATTTTTTCTGTGAGTGTATGGATTCTCACCAGCGTCCTGCCATGTTCCTGGTTAATTGGCTTCTCTCAATTGGCCTTAGTTTATCTAGTGTGCCAGGGAATAACTGGGCATTCACTGCCACAATTCTGACAAAATATGTGGAAACAGACAAAAATAAAAAGAACAAAGAAAAATGAGAAAATAATTGCTTGGTAGACCTGAATAATTCATTTTGCAACCCAAATTGAAATTGGGAATTCATTTTCATGTGGCTATATTTTTCAAGTGACTGAAATTTTTTTTAATCTATCAACTTACCTATTCAATTTAATTTTAAAACGGAAAATTTGGCACAGTGTGATTTGAATTATGCACCATGTCACATGTGAATGATGTCCTCCATAATATCCCAATGGTCAAGATGAACTCATTTTGTCAGAAGCAATATGCCAATTTTATATCCTATTTTCACTGAGTCGCATTGTGAAGAAAAATATTTTTCTCACCATTGGTAGACAATAAAGACAATCTGTTTCCCAGGATTGCACCCTCAGAATGCGTCCTTTATGGTTCCCTTCCATCACAAATCTCCTGTTCCTCCCTGCTACCCTGCTTCAATTTCAGCTCATATTTCAAACCCATCAAATGATTTCCAGAGTCATTTCAGTAAATATGAGACATTATATTGTAGCTAGAGGTGGCGGGAAGTATACATCCACCCTGGATATCATGTAATCGTAAGAAAGCTTTCTGCACTGAATGTTTATGTTTGTGCTTCAGTGCTTCTTTGGGCCTTTAATCACCGCTCCTTAGCGAGACCACTGATTTCTCATTACTGGCTCCTCGGAGCTACTGACAGACACATGCTGGGGACAGGGAATGACATGAGCCCCCCAAAATCTCATTACCACCAAGTCATATAGATGGGGGAATGACGCAGAATATTCACTCCTGCACCGTCTTCATTACACATCCCGCTGTGTAACTGAGGAAAAGAACTGTTTGAAGACAAATGGTCTTTCTGTTCTTCGACTACTCATGAGCCACATTATCAAAGTTCACAGTACCCTTACCTCCTGTGAATGGCTAACTGACATTCAACTGAGAACTGGCATTACAGTGTGCAGTATTCATAACGTTTTAGCTTTTGCATATTTTGTCACTTTGCAACATCACTGGGGTTCTATGTGTTTGAACATTATTGTAAAGTGGAAGGAAAAGAAAACAAGCTTTTTATCATTTTTATGAATAAACACCTAAAAGGTATGGTATGCTTTTCCTGATCCTGACTAGTGACCCTGATTTCAAATGAAAGGCAAATTTTGGTTTCATCTTAGAAGAGGACTCTGGACCAGTAAACAGACACTCATTTTGTGTACTCTATTTATATACATGACTCATATACATGACTTCTGAAGGCAAATTTATTGAACAAAATTTTATGTTAGCTATCGGAGTAGAGGGTGGAGGAAAGAAATTTATGCAAGACTTTTTCAATTTCTACTAATAAGAAAGTAAAAAAATTAAACATATGTTTTCTTTTCAAATTTACAAATATGTCATTTTGTGTCGATGAATCGCTTACAATCCGGGGGGAAAAAAGATACATTGAGATGTGTAGTTGTCATGTTAGTCTTGCATGAAGTTAAAAGAAAGAGAATTGCAAGAAATAGGCAGACGCACCAGAACAAATTATAATACTGCACAGTTCCTAAATGGGATTATTATAACAGAAAAACTGTGGAAGAGGAGTAGCTTTTGAATAATGGAAAAATTCCACCTAAACAGTATTGGAAATTGCTGGAGAACAGTGGTTCCTAACCTAAACCGTAGGGTCACTGCAATTTATATGGTAAAATTATATAAAAGGCTAAAAGTAGCTAAAAATACTAATGGTTGCATCATTAGTATTCGTAATTGATCCATCCAAAACAAGAGTTAAACCATTTGCACTCAACCTTTGGTAAATGGTACAGTTGTTCTTAAATCCTGCAAGCACAAAGTAAGGAAAAATGCTGCTTTTCATAAACTCAACTTCCACAGTTTGTGTACTGAATCAGGCGTGATCAAACCTCAGTTAAATCTTATGTTACTTTCAACAACAAATGTAAGCAGCCTTGCCAACTAACAAGAAAACAAAAAGTACACCGGGTAGAAAAGAAAAAAAAATCTAAATTCAAATCTAATGCATCCATATGCTCATGCACACTTAATGTAAATGGGATGCGACTCTTTTCTGTTAACTTCTTTTAGATGGCCAAATTTAAAAAAATAAGAAAAAAAAATAAATTAGTTTCTTTATTTAACTTAAAAGAACACTTCCATGTTGAGCTACAGTAATATATTCTATGCAATGTAAAAAAAAAAAAACTCATGTAAAACCTAAAATTTGAAAAAGACAAAAACGTCCCCCTATTCCCTCTGATAAAAACGGTGGGTGAATGAAATCCATACCTTTTATGGTTCCTGAGATATCAACATTTGTTTGGAGGCATCGTTTAGCACAGTGACTACAAAAGACTTGCCGCATGCAGCATGAAAAAACCAACGTCAAAAGCTCAAATTATTCCCATGTGTTAAACAGCACAGAAGCTGTTTAACTGCCCAACTTCAAAATGGCCACTGCCTTGTGTCCTCCATGACAGCCCTGAAACTGGATGATTGATTTCCATTAATAGGCAGGACCTAAAACATCCACTGTGAAACACAACGGACATTTTATATTGTAATTCTCAATTCTGCCACAGGATGGAGCAATTTCCCCCATGGGGTGAAAACTTCATAAAAGCTGAATATTATAAAAAGTATGAAGGTTATGAATACCAAGAGATATAGCCGGTATTAGAAGAGCAAGCTGAATAATATAAAAGTTGAATGGTGAAAATAGCAACAAAGTATGCAGGAGAAGAAGCGCGGCGAAATTTACGGAGCAACCAGAAAAGTGTAACTCAATAGTGTGAATGTCTACAGCATTCACACTAATAAAAATGGTTAGGGGGATATAGTGGAGGGACAAATGGATCCCTGGCCCCCCTATTCCGGCGAAGCTGCACAGGTGACTTCCAGTTCAGACTTGTGGGAAGAATGTATTTAGTGCCCACAGATTCTTTTTTTTCATAGTGCATGCTCACTGTGTGCTAGTATTGCATGTCAGCAACATGTCTGTTGCTGACATGCAACAGACACGCAACTGTTGCATGTCAGCAACAGCTGCCGTGCTGCTGACATTGACACAAATCAGTTAACAAGTCAGTTAACAAAATGTATTTGGACGTTTTAGCTCAGCTCAATAAAGATGAGTGACGAAAGTTCACAGAGTAAAGTGGATGTGAGACCTAAGGTCCCCTTTTGGAAAAAAGTGGAAAAGAAAATTTCTCTAACAAAGTCCATCCTGGTCTAAGAAGCCCAGATTACCGAAAGAGAAACTTTCTCAGCGAACTTCTTTGGCAAGTGATTGAAAAAGCTGCAGACGGACCAACACTGCATCTTGTGAGAGAAACCTTTCAGGAACAACACAGCTAAGTTTTGATCCTACTTTTGAGAAAAACTGGAAAATGAATTGTGGATGTCCTCTCAGAGGTGTCAGAAGTGAAAGAATTTCCCAAAGTATTGCTAGAGATGCATTCCACTTTGCTACTGGACTGCATTTAATTGCACTACTGGACATGAAGTTATTGTGGAAAAATTCAAACATCACCTGGAGAATTGATTACTGCTGATTACTGCGGACCTGTTGTCAATCAAGACGTAACTTAAATAAAATTTGCCTGACAAAGTGAGGTGCACCAAAAGATCCTCCACATCAAACCAACTTTAAAATACAGTGGTGATAGTGTCATGGTCTGGGATTGTTTTTGCTGCTTCTGGATCTGGAAGACTTGCCGTGATGAATGAAACCAGGAATTATTTTGCCTCCCCAAAAAAATCCAAAAATATTTGTCCCGTTTGTGACCTCAAGCTTAAATGAACTTGGGTTCTGCAGAAAGACAGTGATCCAAATCACACCAGCAAGGTCTGGATGGGGAAAAAAAGAAGACTTTGGAGTGGCCTTGTCAAAGTCCAAATGAGATGATGTTAAATCAAAAAATCCCACCAATGTGGATGAATTAGAAGAACTCTGCAAAGACGACTGGCCAAATTTCCCCCACGGCGCTGGAAAATACTCATTGCAAGTGATCACAAACACTTGCTTGCAGTTGTTGCGGCTAGAAGGCGATCACTTTTTCCACACACGACCATGTAGATTAGATTTTTTTTTCTTCCTTAAAAATAAACACCTTCATTCAAAAACTGCCTTGTGTTTACTTGTACTGTCTTTTCAAAAGTTTCCATTGTGAGATTAAGCTACTGCAAGACAAATAAATAAATAATACTCTGAGGAATGTTGCACCTTTTCCCAGGAGGACAATAGCTGTGGAGAAGTCATTTAAAATAAAAGGACTTTTATTGCCAATAGCCCAAAACATTTGTCTTAAATATCTAAATCTTTACAAGTTTGAAAGGAAGTACCGTATTTTCCGCACTATAAGGCGCACCTAAAAACCTTCAATTTTCTCAGAAGCCTGGAGTGCGCCTTATAATCCGGTGCGCCTTATATATGGACCAATATTGAGCCACAACAGGTCTCACAACTACGGTAAGCAGCCGCCGACTTCATTTTCCCCCGTAGAAGAAGAAGCGCACGGTGCATGCTGGGTTTTGTGTAAAGACCCCAAAATGGCTCCTATTAAGGGACACGCTTACGACGCAGAGTTTAAGCTCAAGGCGATCAGTCACGCAGTAGAACACGGGAATAGAGCAGCGAGAGAATTTAACATGAGCGAATCAATGGTGCGGAAGTGGATATACTGTATATTGTGATTGCACTAACGTTTGATTTACCGTAACAGTATCAGACTGTTTTTTACGTTTATTGAATTGAGGAAAAGTTCCCCTCCACTATATGTTATACCTTGCTGTTGTTAAAAGATAAACTGTGTCACGAAAATACCACGTCACTTACTTTACCTCGGGGAAAATAATAAAACAGCTGTTTATTCATTTTGGGAATGAACAGAGTTTTCAGAACGCTGGTTTGTAATATATTAATAAAGTTCGACTGACCTATCTGACTATTTTGTTGACATTCCCTTTAGCGCAGCTTCATCTAATGGATGCATAACGTAACCCCAGCCTCTACTGTAGCGTCTATTCTATGCGCCTTATAATGCGGTGCGCCTTATATATGAAAAAAGTTTTAAAATAGGCCATTCATTGAATGTGCGCCTTATAGTGTGGAAAATATGGTAATTTTTGTTACACTGAATAGCAAAAAAAGAAAAAAAGAGCCAATAAAAAGGTAACTAAAATACATTTGTTTGTTTTGTTGTGTAGAGTGACAAACATCCAAGAAAAAAAAAAAAAAAACATGCACGAAACATGAAAGTAGGTCTTCATCACGTCTAAATTAGACATAATTTTTATGTGAATGCGGAAGCTCCTAATTGCTGTGCAGACTCATTAGTCAGCCAATTTTCTAGTATTTCAAGTGGTCTCACTCACAAAATGACCAGGTGTATTTTTTTCTCTTTTTTTAGAATCGAATTCCTCAGACAAAATGCTAATCAGTATGCTAATCACACCTATTTAAAATAAATTGTGCCTAAATTAGTCTTGAGTGGTTTTGATCAAAAGGGAATGTGGGTGGGTTTTGCATGTTGGAGCAGGCTTTGGAGCATAATGTAGAGGTAAAACAAGGCAATAACAGTAAGCTGATGCATCCATTGAGGAAGGGAGCGTTCCCAGTGACATTTGAGGGGAATCAAGATCTCAGAATATATCTTTTACTTTTGGATTGTCAACATCAGTAACAAACCAACAAGGAATAACGAACGAAGTGTTTTTTGTTCTGCCAAAATGGCCCAAGATCTGATTCAACAGACCAGCTACTCTGGCTAAAATAGTTGAAGAAGGTGTTGCATCAGCAGCCAAAGAATGCATAACAGTCTGTTGTTTATGAGGCAATAATGAGCACATGAACACCAGACGTGGATCATGGAGCAATGAAAAAACGTCATGTTTCATTTACATCAGACAGGGTGGCTGCTTGTCCTGCACAAACTATGGAAATAAAGCAAGTCGGCAGAGGCACGGGACTTTCTCCTTCTATGTTTGTTAAAGTTTTACAGGGTTCTTTTTCAACAATTCACTGAAAGATCCAGCACTATATTATTTCAATCAGTTGACTATTGTTTTTTTTTTTTTTTAGTTTAAAACATTTTTGGTTGATGTTTTTGAGATCATTGCTCTCTTGCATGATCAAATTTCCACCATCTTATAATGTAAATTAAATATATAAACTAAAACGAGTCAAAGTGACTACATAAAAGTTGATATAATTTATAGGATTCAACTGACCATGTTTCCTACAAGTACACTGAGAATTGCAAATCATTTTAAATTGAGGGATGTAATAAATGATATCAAAATTCCCCACAGCAAATAAAAACTAATACCTAATCAGATTGAAAAGACCATGTCAAGTGTGACTTTTTGTCCTTCTACACAAAATGATAGATAAAAATCCAGAACCCAATTGTGAAACATTTAGGCCTCAAACAATGAATAACAACATAGTACTAGTGTACTGCAAAGTTAAGAGAGAGTTAGAGAATGATTTATAAAATTATTTCCAGATGCCATCTGTGAAAATTTTGTTTTATACCAAAACAAGTTAGATATGCAGCCAGCCACAGGTTGACCCTAAGCACCCACAGACCTTAATTTTCTTTCATCACATGCAACCTATTCCTTTCTAGCTGTGCTCCCTTAGGTCTTTCACCAGTTGTAAAATGGTAGGAGCAAAGAAGGTTTTGAACTGCATCTTTATTCATTTGGTTGCAGAGGATAAAACAGTTTGAACAAGTTGACCTCTCTTTCAATCGTTCTACATTTGCATCTGAAAGGGACTTTTATACAATTCAAGTGGGCAGAAGAAGAAAATAAAAGTTAATTTCCTGTTTGCAGGTTCTCTGTTGGTGCTCTGGCTTCCTGGCACAGTCCAAAAAGATGACTGGTTGATTAGCTGATCGGTCTAAATTCTTCTCAAATGTGAATAGAAAAATACATTTTGTGAATAAAATATTAAAGACAGTGCTGGGTTTGATTTATTCATACATTAATGAGCCATTAACACATTAGTGCATAAGTTATTGTTAAATAACAAAAGCTATTGGAAAGAGAATTAAGGTTTTATTTTTTACAATACGTTTTTAATGTCCTTGTCCTTTGTAGATTAAATTTAGTTACTGTCTTAAAGATTTAAGTTTAGATTCAAAACAGTTTTTTTCTGACGTGACCTCAACACATTTGACAACACGAAACGGAAACGTAATCTCTCAATTTTAGTAACTTTTAAAGGGTGATTTGATGTCACAATTCAATTACACTTTTATACTTACATTGGAATTGCACTTTTGTTCTGAATTTTTCTAGCATCATGTTAAGCTCTTCCCAATATTTAAAATGTACAAGACCACATCATTTCAAAACCTCTTTCATTACTCAAGAGCCACAAAATCACTTTAAACAGTCTTGCAACAGTCAGTTGTTGTTGTTCATAAAATATGGGATTATGAATTGCACAACATTAAGTGAGTGGCAGTTTAATTTTCTACCATATGTATCACAGGCTCTCTATACCCTGAAATGGTGGCCGGGGTGCCATCACCTGTGAGGAAGCTCATGCTACTGACAGATTCATTTATGACGATATGTCAGAACTGTGGGTCCAGGGTTGTGCTACAGAATTTTTTATTTTCAGCTTACTTGTTTATTGATTCAGTCATTTTATTTCTAAAGCTCAGGATATTTGAGGCCTGCAATTTCTGCTGTCATTACTCGCAGCAGCACTAGGTTTTGCAATTACGAACAATCGAGATTTTTTTTTTTTTTTCTTTCTGTATGTGTGTATCTTAACCTTTGGTGAAATTTCTCATTTTATTGTACAATTCAGGTGCCAGAGTTCTGCTCCAAAGTCCCAGAGAGGTCAAACAGTGGATTCTTAAGCCAATTTAACAGAAAATGACACAGCAGTTTAAAATACATTCTGAGGTGATGTTGGCTTTCTAATTTTTCATTAGAAATAAATATGTTAACCTTGAATGTGATTGGAGCTGTGGGGATTCTGTGAAGGACTGCAGACGGAAATTGGAGAGGAAACAAGCAGGTGGCTGAATCTCTTGCTGCAGTCTTTGCATCAATCTTCCAGTGTCTTGCCCTAATTAGGCTCTATTTACATACCATCCCTGCTAAAATAGTGTTACTTTCATATCTCCTTGTTTGTGCAAGCAATCATTTACTGTGGAGATAGTTAAGATTTTGATTATTCCTGCAGCTAAATATAAAATTTGTAGGGTTTTTTTCTGTTTAGGTACGATTTCCTTAATGAAAGAAGTAGGATATTCTTTTGTTCAAACAGGATTACTGAATGTGTGTTCTCTGATTAGATAAAAGTTTTTCATTTTATAAAAAAAACAAAAAATTTATATATAGACCAGGTGAGCCGAGCCTGAAATGTTAAACGGACAGAATTTTCCACATCATTTAACATTCAAACTGTTATTCTGCCAGTCTCTCAGATCGGTAGGCAACTTCAAGTCACATCGTCAGGTGGTAGACGAAGCCTAACGATGTGACTCTATGAATTTATTTTGCTCATTTGCAAATTAAGACAGCCCTATAACAGTCTGTAATCGTAACTTTTAGTATTGATGGTGTCCAGTCTTTCATATATATACTGTATATCTATATATAGATATATATATATATATATCTTTTTTGTCATGATTTGTGGTAGTTGAGTGGTGAGGCAGACACAGTAGACCCAGGTTATGGAGAGTAAATGGAGATTTAATAATGAAAAATGCAGAAATCCAGGCAACAGAGTGAGCATTATTATTTGTTAAAACTGTCACTATGTCCTGATAGTTTAATATAAGAATATAATTTTCTCTCCTGGATGTTGTAGAAATTGTATTTATCATGGACGAGAACAAGCAATTGTTACATCACGCCAATGTTTGTTCAGCTAAACATAGAAATACTGCAGCATTGTAGTCTGCAAACATCACCCTAAATCTCCTTAGCATCTTGTCAATTTGACAAAGTCAAATCGTCCTTTAGCAATTTCCCGAAACAGAAGCCAACTTCAGCTTTGTTCAGTTAGGAATGCAGCCACATCTGGAGGATCGGACTGATGCAGTTCCATTCCGTCAATGATCCAGCTTAGAGTGCGAATACTAAGAATGATTTCAACCACAAAGCAGCATCATTATCTCTCCATGTTTTAGACAAAGCACGAAGGAAACCTTGGTCAACTCCTGTTAGCCACTGTACTAACCGCCTTTATACCCGCACAAAAAGCCCACCTTCTGGACACGAAATTATCATGTTTATACAAGATAACTATCACATTTATACAACATATCACACTTAAATAAGATAACTATCACGTTTATACAACACATCACATAAACAAAACAAGTATTTCGTGATAGCGCTCGAAAAGGTTTTCCTCCGTGATAGCAATGTGCTCCCGTACAATACCAGTAAATTTCAGAAATAATTGCTCTAAAATGCCACCTTTTTGTCTGTTTAAAAAACCTAGCAGAAACTATACAATAAATCTGTCTAGTTTACCATGCCGTGCTTTTGATTTCTTGTCTTGTTAATATTTTTTTTTTTTTTACTTAAATATAAAACAAACATGGTCATGCTTTAATAGCTGAAGTGTTTAGTAGTTTCAACAAGCAAGTATTTTGGTATCTTCCATGTAAAACAAATAGGTCTATACATTAAAATCGCTCAACCTGAGCTGTACATAATTACATTACGTTCAGTTATGTGCCTGTCTCTCAGTCACTAAACACGCAAGTTAACTGCTCATTTGAACAATTTTCTTGAATTTTTAGACGTAATTTCAATTCCATTAACATGATATTTGTATTCAGACATACTCTTCATGCTCAGAAGACTGCTTTTGCAATATTGGTGCAGCCTGAGAAATGGTTAACCTTACAGAACTCAATATCTAGGGCTTTTGTCAGATTTTCTGTCTTGACTGACAACAAAATCTACCATCTTTTCTTTAACCTTTAGCAAACGTAATATTGAGTTGTACTAAATACTGGCAATAAAAGATCAAATGTGACAAATTTAAGTCTGAAAAAAACTGCAGTTAACTTATAAGCATTCCCCTTAGAGAGCAAACGTAATGAACATATTGAAGTGTACAACACAAGCTTGTTTAAAATAGTTTAAACAATTAATTAAATTATCTCAATAATATTGTTGCTGTAATATACAAAGTAATCAAAATCTTCGACTGGAAGTTAAGGATGCATTCACACCAGCCCTAATTCGTTTGTCTAGAAAGTCAGATTCGTTTGGAAGGTAAGAATGCAAATTTGAATTCCTAAACGGACTAAGAAAGTAAAATCTGATCCGCCTAGAAACCTAGGTCTCGATCAGGTTGAAGTGAACTCTGGCACGTTTGAAAACATATCTGAATGCAACCAGACTAAAAATTGTTCCAAAAGCAGGAAGTGAAATACATTGCAGGGCTTTCTGTGTCAATACAGCCATAACCAACGCGCGTTTCCACCATTAGCAGAAAAAATGGCTCTTGGTCAGACGTGGAGTGAAGAGGAAGTAAAGGCCCTCATACAAATACGGTCAGAAGAAAATATGTTCCAGCTATATTCCAGAAGGTTTATTCTTCTGTGCGCCCAACCCTGTCTGTGGTAATAATAATACCCCTCACAAAAACTAGGTTTTTGAGCTAATTAGTGTGAAAATGGAGGCATTGGGATTCCCTCAATGACTTTGCCATCAATACATCAGAATATGTGGCTTGCTAAGGACAAGTGGAAGTGCAGGAGATGCGAAGGACAAGTTTCCTTGGTATGATGAACTAGATGCTATTCTTGGAACTCGACCCAGGAGCAGCCCGCAACATGTTGTGGAGTCCTACCAAAAAGAGCCTCCTCTCTATGTCTTCTTCAGAGGTTTTTGTGTCGATTTCTTCAGTAGTTCTTGGTGCAGCGCGACCACAGGCGATGGGGGAACAGATGTTTTAAAAAGCGCTATACAAATAAAATTGATTATTGTTATCATTAACTCAAATTTCTTAACCCAAATATGATCTGTTTCCCTTTACTTCATAGTATGATCTATTGTTGTAAAATACGCCTACAACTGCTTGGAAGATGAGACGAGCATGAAACATTGCACAAGTTTCACTGTGCAAAGTTCTTCAAAGGGTACCGAACAATTTTAGGGGTAGAGCCACAGAATGTTATAATTATCTCAGCAACGTTTATTAGGAAACCATTTTATTATAGTGATTAACTGTCTACACTCATATTTTGTAGTAGATGTTTATTAACCTGAACACTATTTTAAAAGCAACTTCTTAATTTTTGCTTCTGTATGAGAAATTTTTTGCTCAGCAGCTACATCTGCTCACATCCTGTGCATCTCCGTGCTGCTATGCAATAGAGCGATTATCAGTCGACGTCACGTTAGGTCAGCAGCAACTCTACAGTGCATGTTGCCTTCAGCACACAGGCAAGAATGTTATTCTAGCTATTTACAGTTAGGCTAACAAAATTATTTACAAGCCCCCACCTCTTGCAGAGCACCTCTCTTCATTGGGCGCAAGTTCCATACAGTAGCTTTGCGGCATCTGTAGTTGTCAGAAGTTTTATTTTTAGCACAGCGTCTCTGTACCTCACACTGCCTCGTTCAAACCGTTGCATTTTTAATTTCTGAAGGATTAGTTCATCACCTGCCTTGATGGATGCAGCTACATGTTAGTTTTCCCTCTAATTGTGACCAAAATAGGTCAAAAGATATTATTGTGTGTTATTTGTCCTTTGCATGCTAAATGTGAATTAAAAAATAAAAACATACATTTTAGAAAAACCCTATTTCGATGTCTTTATTGTTCACCATGTATATATTTGTTTTATTTAGAAGAGCTCTAAATAAAATAAAGCTGATGATCTTACCTTCTTAATATTGCTAGCAAGTAACATCCAATATTTGGCCCATTTTCTCTCGTCATTTATCAACACACTTGCATTTAATGCTTATGGATTACTAAGATCCATAAGCAAATGGCCACATCTCCTGAAACTGAACAATAATTCCTTTCCTATGCTCCATTTAACATTGGCTTTTACAATTTTTATTCTGTACAGATATATTTAAGCACGTCAGCGCTTAACTGCATTCATTATGTAACAAAATAACCATATGTTTTCTGTTGCACAAAAAAATAATCTTTTAAACTACAAAACAGAAGGTGTAATGCTCCTTTAATGCTGTCTCTTTGTTAAGCTTTCCATATAGGAAGCCATCGCTGAATGTTCTAACAATATGGTTTTTCAATAACTATTGAAGAAATACCATTTGACAAATAAAGAGACCGAAATAATATCTTATGTTTCGAAATATAGAAAATTCAGAGTGAACTCACAAGTCCCTCAGCTGTGTTCCTCTGCTAGCTCACACACATACAAAGTCCGCTAGCATTAGCTGTAATTAGCTTTCAGAAACATGTCCCGTTTTGAACACTGATCACAAACTGCATAACGTGACTCACTAGTTGACACTTGATTTAATGACCTATTGTACATGTACGTAATAAATGTACATGCATCAAAATGCATTTCTACTGACCTGTGATAGAAAAGACGAGACACGCACTGAGAGCTTCCCTTGGCATCCAACAGGAAGGTTTCTTCTTCTGTGTGCCCAACCTTTGTCTATGCCACAAATGTGACAGGCGCCCTCAAGCGGTTGTATGTGGAACCGGACTGAATAACTGGAATATTACTAAAGAACTTATTACAATTAAGGACAGAAAAATAAAAATAATACTGACGTGCCTATTTTAATATTTAGTATTTTAATTTACTTATAACTTGTTTTTCATCCCTCTACATGTACACAATTGGAGGCAATTTCTGCAGACAGTTTTTTTTTTTTTTGCCTTTTTCACAATAGTCCATTTATTTACTGGTGAAAATCTCCTTTCAGACATTGATCAAATATCTAAAAGCAGTTATAGGAATAAAGGAATAAAATCACAATTTTGCATATTAAACTGCTTACAAATATGAGTCACAATGTTTTAGTTCTTTGCCACTAATGTGACCATACTGAACTTAATCACTTACTAATGCCATGTTTTTTTCTATTAATTATTACATAATTGTCCACGTTAACAGGATTGGTCTGGTGACTGTATTATACACACTGTCACTGGCTGTCAGCTCAGAATAAACAGAGACTGAAGCTTTCGCTGATAACAGTTAAGCACCTCAGTTACAGGGTGTTAAGATGCCAAATATGAAAAGAATGTGTTTGAACACTGAGCAAACAGAACACGAAGGCAATTCTGAGTATTTACCAAACATGAAGCCACTTATTAAAACATCCATAAAATGCCATGCATTCACAATTATTGCTCTGAATCATCAAGTACCCTTGTAAATGGGTAAAAAAAAATTTTTTTAAAACCCCGCTCATGCATCAGAACAATATGAAGACGAACTGATATCTGATTCTGAGACTTTCTTGTTTTATGTTGTCAGTACTAACAACTACACCACAGTGCGGTCCATTAAAGTAATGATATCATATTGCAGGTGAGGGCATACATTTGTTGTTCACTTGGAAAATTATCTTGTTCTTCTGTTTTCAAGTGCTTTGCATGAACCTCTTAGCCTCGTCATTCAAGCTGCTTTGCATCATAGGATTCAATTTTAAAAACCATTATCTCAAAAACATCCCATGTCACCATCTGAACTGCAAATTATCTCCCATCTTCTCTAGTACTCCTAATTGCACGAAAGGCCTGCAACTCTCTACTTAGCTATCATTTTGGTTCTTTCACGGTACTCCTGTCTAACAAGATCGCTCCCAAGTTCAGTGATTTTGTTCAGGTGCCGTTGCTCTGAACTTAACCTTGCTAGAAAAGATCAAATCATATATTATATCTGCCTTAATTTGACAAGTAGCCGACTAAGAAATGTCATCTCTCTTTTGCGCTCAGCTTGACTGCTAGAGCTGTGGCCTATCTCCCATTTGATCACAGAAGAGATGCTAGATTGTTCAGGGTGAGGTATTATTACAGGAAACTCACAAATTCACTCCATTGCTCCTTTCTAATACTGCAATTTTATGTGCGCAGAGTGCAACAGATCAGACCACTGCCTCTTGCAGCAACTGAAATATAAGCTGATAACACCACTTTTGGCTTTGCTTCCTTTAGTAAATCTGATGTTGACGGTACGTGAAAATATTCACTGACTGTGTTATTTTGATGATGACATGATTTCTGGTACTTTTATTTAGTTGACTACAAGACTGAATTCATACCAAAGCAATCAAGATGTGATTGGAGTAAAGACTTTTAGTCGTTCAGCACATTTTTCTGTAATCCTGTGGACACTAATGTTATTGCACTTTCAATATAATCAACAGTATATGGAAGTCTGTTTTGCTTTATTACATGGATGCAAATATTTTGATCTTTTTTTAAAATGTTTTCATTTAGATAAATTCACATGTCTTTACTGTGGCATCCTTTGGCTCTCGTTTATTTCTGGGTATTATTGCGTCAGGACACAAGGGAAAAAGTTAAACCAAGACAATCGCTACAAATATTTGCCTTAAAAACCTGGAGAGCTTTGAAGAAGTATTTTCGCCCTAACATCTTTTTACTGTGTTTTTGCTTTAGTGTCACATAACAGGTGAAGATCGTCAAAGACATTTTAATTTTAGAGAAAGGTAGCCTAAATAAAACACGGGAAGCAATTTCCAAATGGCAATTTAATTTATTAAGGGAAGAAGGTATCCAAATTAACCTGGCCCTCTCTTAAAAAATAAGAAATTGCCCTGTTGTCAAAGTTGTATTTAACTGTGACTGATTTTTTTAAAGTGACAAATTTCACCCTCCACAGACGTCATCCCTGATTTCAGCCAGATCACCTCAATAAAACCTGTTGGACAACATGAAGCAGGCTTAAACATTTCAAAAGACAAGAGAAAGGCCCTTACCTGAAGAAACTAAAAAACAGATAAGACAACCACATTCACATCTAAGTGTGGAACAGGCTACAGAGCCATTTGTATAGTTTTGAGAGCTTTTAGAGCCATGATCTACAAAGGGGATCACACATGGACATTCCCAAGTCTGATCTGGTCTACTGAAATTACTCCAAGAACATATCAAATGACTGATCCAGGAGTTCTCAAAAAAACTGAACAATATCTAAATCACTGCAGGCCTCTCCCACCTCTGCTAAGGTAAGTGTTCACATTTACTCAATTATAAAAAAAAAAAAACAGACTAGATGAAAATGGGATCTATGTGGGGGAAAATTTCAAAATGAACAGCACTACTGGCCCCCCCGAAAAAGGCAAATAAATAATTTGATGAATAATTTGTGAAATATTCTGTGGACTGATGAGTCAATCAGGTTTTGTTCTGCCTAGCGTGAAACTGAAACCTCATTTCAGATAAAGAATAATATAATGACATTCATAAATGATTCTAGTAGTGTGATGGTCTGGGGTCGCTTTGCTGCCTTTTTACCAGGACTACTTGCTGATTGATGAAACATGCTTTAATGGGCAACATTTGAACAAACATTTGGTTGACTCATTAAGGCTCAATTGACTAAAATGAGACTAAACCTAAACTAAATACAAGTGAATAGTTTTTGACTGAAATGAAATTGGAACATGCTGTCAAAAATAACATTAGACATTTGATGAAGCTACACCCGTAATTGGATATATTTCAGTCTGACCGTTAACACATTCTTTCTGTGGGATTTAAAAATTATAAATTTCATGAGCAAGACTAAGATGGATAGTTTTGCAATCTTAATACTTGCTACAGTGAGTTATCTGTTATTTATGAAATATTATCATCCATACACTGGTTTCACAACCACCTCACCATCTGTGCTGGCAGCCTTATGTTCCCTCTAAAGGTTAACCCACATAAGCCGGTTTGTGTGAATTGAACATATTTTTGTCTGTCAAGTTCCCAACATTGACTGCAGCAGTGGCTTATACATCCTCAAGGGCCCATTAATTTACATAAGGAAGCTTTATAAATGAGGCCCTTGGTGATCACTGCAAACATTGTTGTAAGAGGAAGAGAAAAAAAAAAAAACACAAAAAAGTTTATGCTCTCACTGGTACAAGAGCTGGTTCTCAAGACTTTAGTTAATGCTAAGAAGATTGTAAACGTTATAGGACAGTTAGTGTCAGAGAATTAATGACCTCACAGTTTCCTTTTAAAATAAGTGTGAGTAATGCTTACCCAGTGGAGACACTTGTAGTGATGTTTAGTGCACTTGGTTTTTTTTTCTCTCTTTTACGGCATCCGTGCCAATGCCTTTTTGCCGTGGATACACACGTACACTTCAATTCCGCAGTGTTCTTTTACAGCATTTTTAATGCTTGCTGCACACACAGTCCTTCAAAATAGAGATGAGGCGTGAAGTGATATAATCAAATTTTCAATTACATTGATTAATATGCTTTGGAGGGTTCCCAGAGAGCTCTGAAAGATCTATGAGGTAGGATTTGGGAGGAAAGTGATGATTAGTTTTTAGTATGTGCGCGAGGGAGGGTGAGTGAGACGGAGAAAACCTGATCAGTAATGTAGTTGGATGAAACAGGTTAATGCTAATAACTTATTGTTTCTGTGCCAACAGCAGTTTTGAAAAAAAAAAAAAAAAAAAGATTGAGAAAGGGCTGACACAGGTAACGATCTTTCCTATATATATATATATATATATAAACACCTAAAATTTTGTTCTCACTTGCTCTGATGTAGGGTTTGATGTAATGTAGACAATTTTCACTGTAGAAGCAAGGTCAGATTAAAAAAATAATCTATTGGATTTTTCCCCCATTGGAATGTTTTCCTAGAATGACCACAGTAGTTCTCATGAGGAACAAGTCAAAGCTCATAAAAATAATATATACATTCTGGAGCCTGAAATCTTTGACGTTTGGGGTTTATCAAGAACTAGTCATTTATTTTTAGCAACCAAGTTTTGGGGTTTTTAAATTAGACTATTTGAAATTTGACAAAATGTTGGGTCAAGTTAAGGTTTCTTGTACATGATTTTGCATGTGTACATAACATTCATAAAGACTTAGATAATTTCCAATCAATGCCATCCTGTCTGGATTGTTAAAATAGGACCCGAGTGCATGCAGATTCAGAGGCAAATGGCTTTAATGAAGGAAGAGCAAAATTATAGGTAGACACATTAACCGTCGGGGTAGGCAAGCAGCTGGAGGAAACCATGACAGAGCAAGAGACATGATGCAAAGGAAAGTAACAGAAAGAGTCAGCGGAGAACAAGGTCACGAGCAATCTTAAATTAAGGAGTGGAAAAGTCAAAAGAAGCAGAAAAGCAAATTACAGGTGAGTGGGTTAAGCTGGGGAACTGAGCAGGTGGGAGCAAGTGAAGAAATGATCAACAGCTGGAAAGGGAAGCAGACAGGCTGAGAGTGAGGGGAACAAATAAGCAAGACCAAGAGAATAAGAAGGAGGAAAGAAACCTAAGCCTAATAAAACAGTAAAAAGAAAGAAATCTTAATCTAAAGAAACAAATCCAAAACACAAAACAATGCGACTAACTGAAATGGCACAAGGGATAAACAAACATGGCAATAAATGTGGCAATAAACGGTAACAAAATGATCAAAACACACAGACACTGATGAAACTAAAAGTCCAAAGACAAATGATACATCAGACATGAGCTTTCTTAAAGAAACCACAACATTTTCACTATACAGTACAGCACTTATAGTTAGACTTTTTTAGAATAATGCATCGGTGGTTTGAATAAGTCTGACAGAGGTGAAGTATGAGGTATAAGTTATACGTGCGTTGAGTGTCATAAGGTCAGCCAAATCAGTTGGGGAAATGTTCATTTTTCTGTTTCTTGGTCCCAGATTGTCCGATCATCGTTCTCCACACTGCTTTTGTCGTATTGCCCAGCTTTTTCACATAAATTGTTTTAGTCAATAAAAACTTTGACGTACACTTCTTATAATTTTGTCCAGCTACTGGTGAGTTGACACTAGTGCTTTGATATTGTATCTTTGATGATAAGCTCCAAGTCCATGAGGTTAAAAGGCCTTTTGCCTAGACCCTGTTATTTAGTTTGGACCACAGATTTTTAAAGATTCAAGGCAGGCCTCTGGCTGGGTCACTACAAGATGTTAATATCACTTCCAGCCAGAAAAAAAAAACACATGTTGGTAAGATCTAAAAAATTATTAAAACCTAACTCTGCCAGGGGATGAATAATGCTGGGCTTCCTTATGTTTGAATTTATTAATTTTTTTCTCTCTTTCAATTTTGCTGCAAAGTATTGATTTCTTGTGTTTAATTTAAAAAAAAAAAACATTTCTAATATGGATCAATGGGTATCCTTTTGTCTGCAACCCACATTTAATGAGTTGTTTTTAAAACAACAACAAAAATAAAGCCAAAGTAAAATGGCAACGATTTTTGCAAGGTGGAGAGCAGACTAAATGACCTTTGGTATTATTAGCTCCAGTTCAAATGTGCAGCCTTAATGATGTTTTCATAGCTTTTATGTGTCTGGGTGTCTTAAGGATTAAAAACAAATCATCAATGTGATTTTTGTAGAAATTGGTGGGAAATTAGAGGTTAAGATGATGAGAAAATATATATATAAACAAATCGTAAAAGATTAACCACTGAAACGCTCATGTCTACTCTTTTCATATACCGTGCGTTGCATTCTACAAATAACTTGCAAAATCGAATTACCTGCTATGGAGAACTGTATCTATACACGTGTAGTGAGACTGTGTGCTCAGGCTTAAATAAACACACATCTCACAGCCGCCTTATCATGGTGGTTATAGACCCGGGCTTATTCTGCTCCACTGACAGCTACCTTTAGAGCTAACTAATAGCCCTGCCACCCACCTTTAATTGGAAATCTATGGCTGCATTTATTCTAGAGCACAGCTGACAAGCGCAAGTCTCCACGTTTATGTATTATCAAACTGCAAACAATCAATTGTGAGTAGACAGCACCTGATATTTCATGCCCAATGCCTTTATCAATGCATTAGCAGGCAGAGAGGATGGGATAGAGCGGCTGGGGATCAGATGGTAGAGTACATCATACGAAAGCACTCCTTTGGCTGTACACCGCCGTGATGTATGGTGCCATCATATGCAGCAGATGTGCAAAAGGTTAAAGGACGGCGGCTTTCAAGAGCTTCCAATTAAATGTTTGCATCCTTTCCCAGACCTCCGTGGCCTTCATCAGCTGAAGAGCTGATCCCTCTAAAGTGGTCCGCACATCTTTCAAACACCTTGTCTGAAAGGCAAGATAATTAAACTCACTCAAAAAATGCTGCTCAGTCGAAATGGTGACTCATTTTTATGCATCTGTGGAGTAGCTACTTGGTCTGATCGACACAGCATGAATGATTTGACCATTTTAAATGTGTAAGAAAGCAAACGGAATTATATTTATTATATTTTGAATCTTAAAAAATGGTAAGTGCAGGGTGTCAATACCTAATTGGGTTTAAATTTATGATATTCTTCCAGCCAGCATTTACATCACAATATATATATATATATATATATATATATATATATATATATATATATATATATATATATATACAGTATTTTTAAATATTTACGGTGTTCTGGTGTTTTTTGGGAGATTTCGCTTGAATCCCTCTTCTCTTCTGTCGCTGGAAGCTGATGCTTTACATTTGCATGGATTTTAAAAGTTGCAACACATTCTTGCTCTGTAATTTTAAGGGGTTCTCTCAAATCATCTCAAAGGTCTTCATTCTAATAAACATGGAATTTGCTAAGAAGAAGCTTTAGGCAACAAAAACAAACATGTTTTTATTTCTTTTGTTGCAGTCCTGAAAGAAGGAAAAAAATCTGATAATGTTCAGGGCCTTGAACCTATCGCATCATAGCTATATTGAACTACCATCTTCTATCTCTCGTTTATCTAAGGAAATCCACTTTAGATATTTTCTGTGGGCTATGCTCAGTGTCAAGTGTATAATCATAATCTGGTTGATTATCAAACCTATGGCTGGTTCTATTTGCGAGTTGTACACTAAACAGAAATAGAATCTGAGAGAAATACTGGTTTGAGCAGGTTTAGAAGCTGCTTGTTGCAGCAATTTGAAATCTGACTATAACCCTTCAGAAAAGGTTGAGAAACGTAACCTTAACCCAGTCAAGGTTGAGATGGGTTAGCAGCAAATATATTTCACTGTTTAGCAGTACATTTGTATTTGCCTAACTTGGCTAATTGATATACATGTTTTGTGTTTATATAAAAATAAAACATATTGTTATTTACTTAAATTACAAAGTTTGATATGAATAACAATGCATTTGTGGTAAATCTAAATTAAAGATTTCAGTTAGCTGAAAGAACAGCTAACTTTGACCTTGAAGATGAGAGGTCAAGTTGCAAAGACAATGCTGTGATAATGTCTAAGTGTCCAGCGTGAAGAGCTTGCTCAACATGAGCCGGAGTGAATGCATCTTCATTATGTACAAAAAAATGTAACAAGAATGGACTGAAGTTCAAAAATACATGGACCGGTCACCAGACGACTAGAGCAAAATCTTTTTCTTTTCTTATAAGTACAATTACGTGGAAAAAATTTTATGGAGACGAATTGTCGCTCGCTATCCCAACAGAGACGAATCTCGATGCAGTCTATGTGTGAGAGCAGACAATTTTGCCTGAGAACAGCATGAATAAAAAGTGAGATCAAACTGAGAACAGCTTCTACCACTCCTGGTGTTAGGTAAATTGTATATATTATTAACAAATATTTGTGGTTTCATGTGCCTTTATAATGTTCTTGTCTTATATGCCTTTATTTGTTTCATCTCAGCATAAAGAATGTTTCTGTGTTGTTGAATTACTTTGATTCCTTTCTCAGAAGGCCTCTCTGAGGAAGAGCAGAGAAAGTGTTTTCAACAGGGTTATCGCTCAGCAGAAACCTCTGCATCCTTGACCTGTTAGATGGCTATAAAACTGTCGCCATGAAGACGTACAACTTGCTCTGTGTTACCCTGTGTCTGGAACAGAATCATCTAGTGTGTAGATACCATGTGACTAGCATTTGCGTTGCAATCATGTGATTGAAGTGTTTTCCCCACCCCTTCGAGACGCTCTCTGTAACAGGGATCCTAACAGCAATACAAAGGGAGAACGGACACATATGTTTTCAGAACGGAAGGGATGTGTGACTGAAAACATCTCTGGCTGTTCTCCTCGCGAGTACAAAAGAATCTAACTCTCTTGTCTTTCTTGTGTTTGTTTAATCTGTCTCAATAGGTGTTTAAACCTGACACCTGGAAAGAAAATTCTTAATGATCCAAGTATTTCTAGCAATCAAGGAGCAATGTGTCAAAAGGTAGATGCAATGACAAAGTAACCTAATCATCATAACACAGAAATGCCTGACCTTTAGCAAAGAAACTGACCAGACCCCCCCTCCTTCACTGAGAAGTAGAAGTCAGTTTTTAGAAGTCAATAAATACAAAATATAAATACACAAAGCTGTTTTAAAATGGCGATTTAATTTATCAAGGGAAAGTACCTCACTGAAACAGCTACACTTAAAGTCTTTCAACCATTCATTTGGCTAGACTGTTGCAAGACCTTCACTTGCAAAGTCTTGCAAGTGAAGACCTTAAATTTATTTTTTTATCTAAAAAAATAAATTGATTGATTTTTTTTTTTTTTTTTTAAATAAATCAATCAATAAATGGGTTGCTTCCAAAAGTCCTATTCCACAATTCTGACTGCCCATGGATGTTCTCATTCAGGATTGTAGGCTAGATTGCAAAGTCCACGCTTTCATTAAGTACAGCAAGTTTTCTGGAAACATCCAAACAGTCTGAGACTAATATTGCTTCACCACTATGTCCAGCTGTAGGTAAGAAGTGTTTGACTTAAAAGTCTTATGGAGTCTCAACTCCCCACCCCATCTTAGGATCATCAAGTTTGGGTGAGAGGTTGAAGGGGCGTTGGTGGTGTTTCGCAACTTCAAACTCTCCCATGACTGCCCTCTTGGGTAAGTCTCTTTCTTTTTGTTGAATTATGAAAACTGACGGTAGTTGGAACCACCAAAGTGGCAACTTTTTAGGTTGAACGGGCAACATTTATTTTAAAACAGGCTTTTTCTTCACTTCAAATATCTTTGGCTAATATTGAGCTTAACCATCAGAAACCTTAACTTGTGAGGAAAAAAAATTAAATAAATCTGTCATAGAAATTTTTCATTAAAATAATTTACACAGCTTCAGATGCTCAATGAATATGGTGTGTGTCAGGCCTAAAAGAAAAAAATCTAAGAGCTTACGTTATGTTGCATCATCTAAAAACAGCTTGGAATTAACTATTGAGTGATGCAAAGTAAAAGCAAAATATAGTAGTGGGTAAATGACTCCATCATTTAGCCCACAATGTTCAGTTTTTTTTTTTTTTTAACTACCTAGTTTAAAAAATCTCATATGAAATGACTTATCATCTAAAATAACTCCAATAACATTGGTTTTCTGAGGGGATGAAACATAAAAGTGCTGCCTTTCTGCTGTTATATCAAAGAAATAAAAAAAGTTCTGGGTATAGATCACAAAAATACAGGCTGGTAAAAAATCCTTCAATGTGTGCGTGATTGTAGGTGTTCCACACTCATCAGCACAGATGACAGCAGACCACCAGTTGCTTCTCTGCTGTCATGAGAATAGATCAGTAGATGCTTTGGTCCAACTTTGTGATGGAAAGCAGGGCAGACATGGGCTTTGACTTACTGTGAGTAAAGACTGGGAGATTTGAGCCAGCGTACATTTAGATGGGAGGTTTTGTGCCCATTATTATATAATTTTACGCAGTGGAACCTGAAAGCACTAAATCAGGTTTTTTAACAAAGCTTTTACGAACTCAGTAAACCCGTGCATCATTGTTGGCTACTTTCTTTTTCTCCATATTCACATTTATTTTGACTAAAACCTTTGATTTGCTCTCACTCCAAAGACAAAGCAATTGTTTCAGAGCCCATGTTGTAAAATTTTTACCACTAAGTCTGTAATGTGGAATTCTTTTTTTTTTTAATCATTATTTTTAATACAACATGTGCCTCATCAGCAGAGGCATGCACATTTGTCAGGCTGCATGAGGGTTTTGAAAGGTGATAGATGACGAGTGAAGAATTAGCATAGTAATTGATAATTACTCAAAGATCAGAGGGGCCATTGTTTCTTAGACGGCTCAACATGTTTTCCCTCAGGTTTAGGTCAGCTCTAAAAGGAGAAACATAATTGAGTGCCTTGTGGCTTAATTAACGAGCTTGCTCTAATTACAGAAAACTGAATTAGGCAAAGGGCCACTGAAACATGTGCGCACACTCACAACTTCTTTTCTTCTTCCATGGTCCCATAAGTCATGTGGAACGTAAGGAACATGTGACAAAGTAGATTGCTGATGAGTCGATGAAACGCGCTTTTTGGAATGTGCCGAGATTCTTTATGAGATTTGAATGGGCGATGCTTTACTTTCTTTAGTATCTATTGTTAGCATGAAATGAACTAAAATACTCTTAAAGCTTGGAGCTGGAAGACATTATGTGTCCCACCACATTGGGCACACGATCTTTTCTCTTCCTGGAGCAGGAAAACAGCTGAAAAATGTATAATTTTTGACCAACAAAGTTACTAACCAGAGGACATTTTTGACATTAAAATAGCAAGTACATCTTGTCACACTTGTAGTTGCCATGTCATGTATTTTTGAAATAACTCCACCAAAAATGTAATATTTACAAGACCATTACACCAAATGCACACAAGGCCTGATTTTTCTCCACCGTCTCTGAAATGACTTACACAAAATAAATGCAATGTATTTTCGAAACACACAATTGGTGGACAGTGTTGAGCACCAAAGAGTAGAGTTACCAGTTGGCAGTGAGGGTGGATGCCTCTAACGATGAAATATATTTTCTTTACAAATGTGACAATTTAAAGGACAATAGACAGGCTTTCCAGCGGTGGACTATTTATTATTAGCAGGCATTGTTAATAAGGACGTGGTAGTTGTAGAGAGCCCAGAAAAATGTTTAATAATTCTTAAGAGAAACCTACAAAAACAAAATCCAAGGTTGAAAAATTTCAGCTGAAGACCATTTAATCTAAAGGAGAGCAGAAATATATGGGGGCAGACTGGAGCAGGTCTGAACAGTATTAAGCAAATGAACCAAAAACAAAACAAAGGGGAGTATATACTCAGAATTGATTAGTGGAAGGAGAAAAAGCGGAGACTAAAAGCAGAGTGGAAGCAGCTGAGAGCCAAATCAGAGAACAGAGACGGAGGGAATCAAAGACAATGATTGGCAGAATAGACACTGAACACATGCTGGGAACTGGTAAGTAGTACACAAACAGAACACAACTAAACACTGCAACATTTTTTTTAAAAAGTCTCAAAACTAACAGAAGACTGGAAAATTCAGATGTAACAAGACGAGGAGTAAAGGACCAGAAGCATCTTAAAAGGCCAGACTATCCAATACAAAACAGGAAGCTGCTGACAGGAAACTGAAGACAACTCTAAACGCAAGAAAACTACAAACATTATAAACGGACATGGGAGATTGTTACAGCGAACTGTAGTGTCTTGCGAAAGTATTCGGCCCCCTTGAACTTTTCAATCTTTTGCAGCTTTTCAAAAGCTATGTTTGAAGCTTTTCAGGCTTCAAACATATAGATCTAAAATGTTTATTATTTTGTGAAGACTCAACAATAAGTGGGACACAATCGCGAGGTGGAACGAAATTTATTGGATATTTTAAACATTTTTAACAAATAAAAAACTGCAAAGAGGGGGCGTGCAATATTATTCGTTTTTAATCACTAAAACCTCCTGGGACTTTGTTTTTGATCTTTGTGACTGATTTCAAAGTAAAGAAAAGCTAAAGAAATAGATGGAATATCCTATTTATTGACAGATGAACTATAATGTCTTAACACGAAATAGCAAGGGTAAGAATTAAATTTTGTGTTTTTGTTTTTCTATGCTATTCCTTTTCTGCTAATTGATCGTCTTGTGCAGCCCTTTCTGCAGAGGTCTACCATGTTAACAAAGCTTGTGAATCATTTCTCTTTAAATTTTACTGTTTGCAAAGAGCAGCTAGACTGTATGCTCTGATAAAGTCAAGAAATGCTTAAAATAGACGTATTTGCAGTAGACATATATTTGAAAAATACAAGTGTAAATTCACATTTTATCTACGCACATAAAGAGAGGAAAAAGTTCCTAGATTACAGTAAATCCTCCCCTAACCATCTTTTCACGCTGCCATTTCAAGAGAGATCATTTAGGTCTAATCATTTAGCACACAACTAAACCATGGGTTTAATTCTCTAAAGCTGTGGTGTTAAGGTGGATGCCGCTATGAACTGTTTCAAATACAAGTCAGATCTGACCCAAAACCTTCAGAAAGAGAATGATGAAGAGGAAATGCCTTTTTACGTAATGGAGTGAGGCCAAGCATACATCTAAGTCAGCAAAAGAAGTAAAACAAACAAACAAAAAGAAAGATTTTAGGTTCTCTGACAAATGCTAAGGACAACAGATGTCTCCATAATCCGATGTGGAAAACTTTAGCAAGGTAGAGTGGAAAAATATTACAAAGTCTAGATGCTGATAGACTCATATCATAGAAGACTAGATGTTTAAACTGAACACAAAGTATTATACTGTCAGTTTATTGTTGCTGGGTATTTTTCTTCTCATAGATTTGTTAGTTTGAATTGTACAGAGTCTATTTAATGTCAGGCGAACAAAAAAACCCAAAAACGATTTAAAATATTTGATCATGGTCTGTTTTTAAATGCTTGTAACATGGGTGTGAACACTGGAGATTCAGTGTTACATCATTCTGAGAACATTCTGTTGTGATAAATGGCTTTTGGGTTCGACCTCCATTCATCACAGAAACGTACACACCCCTATGCAACAGACAGACGACTCGATGTTTGCTTCAGGTAACTGCTGCAGGCATTAATTACAGGAAAAATGCCGTTTAATTTGAATGAAGGCTTGCACTTTGACATAAATCCTCAAAGGAGGGATCCATTCCTAAAACAACAACAACAAAAACTGCCAGTTTGGAAAAGTGCTAACCTTCTCATAGGTTTACTTTTCAGCACCCATTGCTTTTATTCCATAAGTAACATTAAACTACGTTTCAAGTAGCTAAATGCTTTCCTTGCATGTTTCACCTTTTTTTTTTTGTTTTTCTGGCTACATTCTTCTCTTTTCCAATTGCTTCATTTATATTCTTGGCTTAAAAGAAATCCACAACCTCTTGGTGTAATCCTGCTCCGATAACACCACAACTGCTTCTCGTCTGTAATCTAATATGGTGAAGGTGTTTTCCAAGTTAATGACTGGCACAATTCCTCTCCCTCAAATAATACCACCCCGTCAAATGTGAGCCAGATGAAAGGGAAGCCTGTGCGTAGATAGAAGGAGGTAAAGCAGCTGTTTGTCAGCGAAGGACAGGGATGCCTGTCCGTCTCTCTTATCTCTGCCTTTCTGCTGGACATGTTTGCTCTTCCCTCGCCCGCCTTCGCCTCTGATGTCATACGGAGCGAAAACCCCGGGTGTTCGCCATCCAGATCCAGGGAACTGTTGGCGCGCTCTCTCTCGCAGGGCCTGCAAAGGCTCCGATTTCCATTTCAAAGCCGTCTCCTTTTTGCTGCTATAATTCCATCCAAGGCAATTGTTAAACGAACATTCCTAACTGCTGACTACGCCAAAGATAGTTTGAAAAAGATAATAAAATTTTAAAAAAGAAGAAGAAAGATGGAGATGTTCGCATCAGTAATGAAGAGAAGAGAAGGTAGTGCGGGCACGATCAAAGGTATGGTAATGCCTACGGTAAAAAGCTTGGGAGTGTGTGGGGCTCCTGGAACACGGGGGTCCGGGGCAGAGACTGAACAACTGCAAAAGGACGTCTTCTGGGAAAGTTGTGTGGGGAGAGAAGAGGAGGATGTATTTATACAGTTATGTGGCGCTGCAGCTATAGATAGGCAGTTCCGAGAGTCTCCCGTGAGGAGGCACCTGGCAGCTTTTCAGCTGGTTTGCGTCCCTTTCTACAAGCTTTAATCATTTCAACAAGGCAGCACATGTTGAGTTTCTGTCTTTCAGAGACAAATCATTTGACCTCCTGTCAGGGAAGATTGATTTAGGCAGTTCGGAGACAGCTTGTACTCTTGCATTAGAAAAAAACCAAAACATTTTCAGTTATATCTTTTTGGAGCAACAATTTTTTAGTTGAATGATGGGGAAACTTGTTAGCTGAGAGAATGGACTTTTAAATTTGTTTCCTTCGTCAACACACAGCATAGAATAATGACAGTGCCCACTATTCAATTGAATGTTCCATGTCCTCAAACATTTGGAAAAGGTATTTCAGTTTCTCCATGTAGAAACATTAAGTTGACTTTCATCTACCTATGTAAGCAAACATAACAAAAAAGAAGCCTATTTCTGTTACTTCTCTTTAGCATTTGAGATTAACCAATGTGAAGCAATGGCTAAAAAAAAAAGACAAAGTCAAATTTGGAAATTTTATGAGACTGACCTTTGGAAAAAAGTGCAGTGGAGGAAAAATGCTACACATGCCCAGCGCCAAAACCAGGCTCCCACAGTGTGATATAATCCAAGTATACAGCTGTTCTGTATACTTAGAGAACATTAGGGAACAAACAGCTTCGTGAAGACCAACCAAAACATCAGGCGGTTCAGAGATGAAGCTGAGGAGTTTAGAATCCGAGTTAGGTTACAAAAGCTTCTCACAAGTGTTCAGTGATGGAATATATTTTGCCATCCACAAATGGCAAAACATATTCCTACCAAGATTTGGCCATCCAACTAAACTGATAGACTGGAATTGGAGTATTAATCAGAAGAGAAAATTAGACGTTTATTGTAACTCTGGTGTAGCTGCAGAGCTTTGCTGCTCTGGCAGGAGACAGAAATACTTGTGCTTTGGCTCTTTTAAAGAAGTGACGAGAAGAAACGTACTGCCGGGTAAAAAAAGGCCACAAGACGTCCTTTTGAGAAGCTACAAGCTCGAATTTATGAGAACTAAACTTTTGGCCGACATTAACTACAAGTGGCAGAAAAGCAACCCTGCAGATTCGCCTGAACACTTCATTGCTATCGTGACTCAGTCTTCACATTTTTATTTACAAAAATAAAAAATATATATATCTTTTTCCTTCCATTTTACAACTCTGGAAAACCTTATGACGGGCCATCGAATATATCGTTTTGAACTGTATCTCAGTGTTTTAGTTGCATCGTATACAACTCTCCTTTACACTGACAGCGGTTTGAGCTCAGCATCCAGAAAGAAAGGTCACATGACACAGATAGGAAGCGGCAGCAGCCAAAGCAGTCACTTCCTTGCTGTCAACTTCATTGCACGACGCAAAAACACTTAAATGAAGATAGAACTAAATGAAGATTCACTAGTGCAACAATACAACGTGCACAGGAATGACAGTATAATTACGGCTTTCATAACGATAGGCCTTGTGGCCGTGAGGGGTTGGATGAACTTTAGAGCGCTCCTCCCTGACATTACTTAGCCCCATCCAGCAAATCTAGTTTAATGTCTTTCTTGTACATTTGAGAGTGGGATGCTCTTTAGACACTGAGACATGAATTTATTGCAACATTTCACCTTAACACAGACACACATGCGTACAATCGGGAGGAGGATTAGTAGCTAGGAGCAGACAATGCCTAATTGCTGGTTCATGTGTTTCGCAGGCTACCTGACGCCTCCAGTTCACCAAGGGTTACGACTGGTTTAACAATTATTGGGGCTTCTGACAGAAAGGAGCATTTTTTTTTCTTCCCCAAACCATTGCCAATTACAGCTACTCGACGATTTACAGATATCTTCATCCATAAAACGTTACGTCTAAGATAAATTAAAGACTCAACTGTAGAACAAAAGTATTTTAAATTAGAGTTCAAACACAGATCTATCAGTAATAAAGTGCGACACAATTCTCCAAGACAGCAGCCACACATTTATATTTTTACACCCTTTGACGTGACAACAATAAGGCCTTTTACCTGTCTAAGCTGGAGTCATTCTGAGCCAAAAAAGCAGTCTGACTCTTATCCTGCCTCTTCAGATCTCATTCCCCCGCAACTCTACAATTATACAATTATTGTATTTACTTCACAATCGTGCTCACAGGGGACACAGCTGTCGCTCCAGAAACCAAAGTCCTCCTCCCATGTTCCCTTTTTTTTCTGCCCTCTACGTCATTTTCTTTTCTCTTTTCCTTTTGTTGGTTTCTTTTGACCTTCTTTTTTACTTCTTACTTCAGGCTGTGTTCAATTTTCTTTCTTTAGGCAAATTAAAGTTTGACAGCTGCTGAAACCTCATTTTCTTTTGCCCTGCTTAAATTAGCAATTTAGTTTTTTCAAGTGAGATCCTGTGAAGCTGTCATTTTTTATTTATATATAGTTTTTTTTTACTTTTAGAAGATGGAAACATTTGAAATTGGATACAAACAATGTATAAAAAGACATCTAACATTTTTTTCTCCATTAAAACATCAGAAATATATATTTATTGTTTATATTTGTATTTACACACCTCTGTGTCCACCAACACAGAGGTGTGTTGAGTATTTATTTAACCACCAGATATTGCTTTTCTAAAGATTCACAGTATTATGAGAGTGTTACCCATTTTTCCTCACGCCAAAAAATACATAAATAAATAAATACATCCAATTTGTTTATTTAATGTTTGAGCCCAAAACCAAAAACAGAAAAGAAAAAAAGGTTAAATATTAGAGAAAATTCAGCCCTGATGCTAAATAGTCAAAGCGAGTTTCAAAGCCTTTCATTTTGTCTCGGTGTCTGCAATCGTCCTTTCATCTTCCCGCAGGATACTGGCAGAGTGATCCAGGTGCACATGGCAAACACTCATTCATCTCCGAGTTATCATTTCTGCCAGGATACCCAGCTCTCTAGAGCCACACCGCTCTCCGGAGCAGGGCACTTTGGGATGTGACTAATGCTTTCAGCGAAGGTTCTGGTTTGTCTAATCCGCCTCGCCTTCCAGGATGCGAGTTAAATTCCTTTAACTGTTTTCTGAGCCCATTCACAGCAGGGTTCTATCTGCTTATATGTTTAATATCCTCGTCTTGCCCTGCTTTTTTTTTGTTTTTTGTACAGCTCTAGTCACACACACACACACACCATAAAATGTTGTTACATCTCCCTCTGACTTTATTCCTTTATCTTTTTCTCTTTTTTTTTAAAGAAAGCTGCAAATGAAAGGTGGTATTTGAAAAAGAGGGATGCACAACCTGTGGTATCTGGCTGGGACTGCACATCATTATATCTAACAACCAGCCTTGTTGTTTACCCTCCTGTGTATGTTCCAGAAGTTGTGTAAAAGTCTTTCCTTTTGAGCTCGTTACTTCCAAATAAAGACCATAATAAACTCCCAGCTTCAAATGCTTGCCTCCTTGGAGAATTCTGCTTTAATTCTCCTAAATATAGGCGCTAAGCAATGTTTAACTTTAGGTTTATTTAGTTAATGGTGGAAAGGGAAAATCTGTGATGAATGGGGAGAAACTAAAACGACACCGTGAATTTTAAATAGGAAGCCACAAACACTAAGCAGAAGAAACATTTCACAATATGGCTCTCTAGTGAAATGTGTTTTATAGCTCACCATCAAATTCACATGTCACCACGGTACAATTGTGAGGTGTTTTGTTGTTGTTGTTGTTGTTTTTGCTGTTGGAGATTGCATTAATAGCAATATCAAAGTACAAAACTGGGAAATAATAAAGCAAAAAGACAAAAAAAAAAACTGGAATAATTAGCCCCACTGATGAATTCTCAAAGCTTTTAATATTTTTGCAAACACCTTCCACAAAGCTTGATCAGTATATTTTATTGATGTGCTTAACTGTAACAAGAAAACTGAAAAATGGCAAACCCAAAAATGATCAGCTCTTCTGACATTTAAATATCAATAGTGTGTGGTCAACTTGGAGGTACATGGTTAGCTCATTAGCTGGCTTAAAGACCCGAATGCAGCCTGAAGGAGGACCTGCAAAACACATAGAGAAAAATCTTTAAGTTGTTCTTCAAAATGCCATTACACTGCTCTTTTTCATGATCCTATGAACAATATGAAGGTTCCCAGAGTCTGAAGCAACAAAGTGACCCCACATGACACCCCCATCGCCATGTTTAATAAGGGGAACTGCATTTTTAGGGTCGAAGGCGTCTTCCTCCTTTCTCCAAACAAAAGCAACATGCCCAAAGCGCTCTAGTTTAGTCTCATCACACCAAGGAACAGACTTCCAAAACACTTTATCATGTTCAAATAAAATTGTATCAATGGGAGGAAGAGCACAAAGAACTTTGAAACATAGAAGTTTTACGTGTACTTTTCCAAACTCTTCTTTTTTCCAAACACATCCAGAGCTTTTATCACATTCTACAGTCTTTGATGCAGACATTTCCATGCTGTGAAGGAATTGTGCTTTTAATCCATACTTTACATACTTTGGCTCTGCACATACCCATGCTTAAATTAAGTTAAATCAATCTTGATGGTTGAGACACAGTGCTTTGTAATGATTTCCTTTAGAGGAAATCACTTAGGAAGCAGGTATTGGTGTAATTTTATTCCACCATATTCATCCTTCCTCTCTGACTTTTACAGTCTGAGACTTTTCGCACTTATCAACTCAACCAACTGTAAACAAAACAAGATATGTTGTTGCCTCAAGCAAAATAAATAAATAAATAAATATAGCAACTGTACTTGCCATTTCCCAACGATGGAGATGATGCTATTTACAATCTGGCTTCTCCCTGTGCTGAGAGAATATGAGGCCATTTCCCATGGCCTCTGTTTGCAGTTGTTGCTGTTTGCTTGTGCACACAGGAAAGGTCAGAACAAATGACCCTCAACATCCCTACAGGGAATCAGGCTATAGACATATGCACAAACACCCACAGCCTTGAAAGACATCCAGGCCTATATGCAAAAGCACCAAGCAGTCTAACAAATGCCCTCACCTTGGCCTGGAAAGCCCACATGTGAATTTGCATGAATGGGTCCAGCTTTCGAGCTGCGAACCTCTGCACTGCTGTACTCCCAACCACTAAAAGCTCAAACTTGTCTAGTTTCAAGTCGCCTGGGAGGAGATGCAGTGTTGATATGGCACTTTGCCGGTACATTTCATCTCCACAAGTCTTCGATGTCATGAAATATTGAGTGTGATAGTATCCAAGTGTGAAGAAACACTGGTCTCAAGACAGAATAGATGAAAAAGCCTATGACAAGATTTGAGGATTGAGGTTTGATAGTATTTTCTGGTGGGAAAGGAGAAGACTTAAATCTTCAATATTAGAGACATTCTGCTAAGATATCGACACCATCTCGTCTCCAATTGGCTCTCCAAAGTATTCTTCTTCCTTCAACTTTCCAACGCCATGTCACATTGCAACCACAAATTTTTGCTTTGCCTGTTATTTTAGGTGGATGGCCATGTCTTGTTACACATGTATGATTTCTGGATGATGGAATAAACGGTGCTCTGTGAGATGTCCGAAGCTACAGACATTATAGAACCGTTGGCAACCTCGTGTCGCACTTTATAGTTATGTGCTACGTTGTGTCAATCACTCGTATAAAATACTGCGAAGCTAAATTTAGGCCTGTGGCTGTAAAGCAACCAAATGTGGAAGTGTTTTAGGGCAGTGGTTCTCAAATGGGGGTACGCGTACCCCTGGGGGTACATGGAGGTACTGCAGGGGGTACGTGAAGCTTTTCAAAATATCTTCAAAAAATCAGTAGGCTCCTCATAATAAGTCTTGGGAAAAATTATTTTGTAAAAAGTTCGATAAAATATAAATGTGTGTTCATGCACTGAATTTTATATTCAGTATTTAGTTTCAATATCCTTTAAAATAAAACGGACCCCCCCACCAAGTTAGTTTGACCCACGGACCCAGGGCACTCGTCGTTATCATGATTACACTGTAACTATGGAGACGTGGCTAAAGCGTAGCAGCAATGCTGCTGAAAGTATAGATAAAGTGAAAAAGAAGGCAAAACCAAAGCCGACAAAGTACAGAACGTACATGGAAAAGTATGTTTTAATGGGATTTATGTCCACGATCTCTGTACCTCTTTTTTATTCCGAAAATGTTTTGCCCGTGTCAGGGGGTACTTGACTAAAAATATATTTTTAAGGGGGTACATCACTGAAAAAAGTTTGAGAACCACTGTTTTAGGGGGTGTGAACACATTCAGAAATCTCGGTGAATGTATATTCAAAAAGCAACATGCAAAACTCCTGCTCAAAGAACTCCATGATTTGCTGTAGCTGAACAATTCTAGCCTTGCTCATACGTGTTCCTTGAATAAATGTGATTGCTTGCAGGTGTATAAGAAATTTATTCATCAAACTTCCAATTTTTCCATTAATTTCAATTATTGCTGTGGGAGTTTAAGATGAGATAACATTGATTGGAATCATAACCTTGTGTACACATCTCCTGGTGATAAAAAAGAGGAAAAAAAAACCCAGCTTATTATAGTGAGCCGAAATCCAATGATGGATTTAAAAGAAATCCTTTTTAGCATGAAGATGGAGTGTTGTTGTTGTGAGGATGTTAATGTAAAATAAAGGACAAGAAAACGGACTATTTTGTAGTTGGCAGAGTTTATGAGACTGATATTTTTGGTTAAGGAAACTGTGCATCTTAACATAAAAAGTTATGCATCTAGTGAAAATATTTTTTTTCAAATGGCAGTATTGAAGAACAGTCATAAACACTAAAAATGCTAAAAAATGTAAATACTTAACCTACTTTTGTACAAAGTAAAATACATGAAAATACTTTAAAAATAACTAAAATAAAACGGTACAAAAAAAAGTCCTATAAAATTCCCTTTAAACTAAAATAATTGAAAAGTGGTATCCAAAATCAAAACAAAAAGTCTAAATATCTCAAAACTGTTAGAGCTGCCAGATGTAAAATGTTTTAATTACCAGACACTGTGATAGTTTCATAAATAGCAAAACAGGATTGATTACATATGGACACTCTATGACTAAAAGAATTTTCAAATGAAATGATTTTGTACTGAAAATGGTAATAGTTTACAGAAAGTAATTGTCCTCATGTGGGAGAGCAACATTTTGGCCGCGCATCCCAAAACACACAAAATATACAGAACCAGGTTGAATTATAAACCTTCATAAGCAAACTGTATGTGTGTAACACGACTTGATGTTTCACAAATTTCAAATACACTTAAAAATAAGAGAACAATAACAACAGACTAAGAAAAACAAATCAAACCAATGTCACTGTTAGATTCCCTGGTATATATTCAATAACTCTGTTGCCCAAACTTGTTTGAAATTGACTATTTCAGACATGCAATGGAATGCAGTTACGTTAATTAATAAAAATAAATACTTCTATTTCTTCATGTTTGACTAAATAAATAAAAGTGTTGAAATTTCAACATAATAGAAATTTCAACATAATAGAAATTTCAGTTTCTATGAAATTTTATCATCATTGCTGTAAAAGACTGCGGTGACTTAATTTATTCTCTCATTCATTCATCACTGCATTTGTTCACACGGAAACAGTAAAAATAAATATGTAGCAGCGGATCCTCCGCATATGCTTTCCTTGAGCCTCTGTTGAAGGTAACGTCCAAATCCATAAGCTGTTTTCATTTATTTATTTATTTATTCAACAAGGACATGTGCTGGTACCATCTGCTAATTCAGATTCCGAATCCATGAACGACACTGACCTGCAAGAAGACCAAACATTCCGGCAACGTTTTTAGAAATGGTTTCACACTTCACGTCTGACTTTAAAGAAACGGCAAGAACTTTGTTTACTGCTGAGTAACAACAAAAAAGAAAAAGAAAAAAGAACTCCAACCAAATTTCAAACTTTGTTAGACCACATATGTGCTGCTTTGGCTTCACTTTAACCCCTCTTGAACCAACTTGAATGAAGAGTGTAAATAATTAGGACAAAACTTCATTTCAGTGAACATCGCACCTTTTTTAGTTGGTGTGATTGAGTAGTTAACCATGCAAACAATTTGGACAGTTGGAATAAAACATTGTGCATCCGTGTGTGCACGCACATGCTGTACATGAACACACCCCTACATGCCTATGTAATTTCTGCTGTGCATCTGCAAATATACCACTACTCCACTTGTGTGGCTGACTGTCGCTTGTAGGTCATTCTCACTTATCTGTGACTGTGAAAAAGTAAGTGAACCCTCTACTCTCAAATATCCCTTTGCAATCAGACGGTTCTTTGGTGCGCAGTGAAGCGTATCGCACTTGCTTTCTCACTGGAACATTGACTAACACATATATCCACATACGTATATCCCACTTCTCCTCTGTGTCCCTTTTCCGAACCCTGTAATCCCCCGTCTATACTCCTAAACCGAACACCACCGAACAAACCTATGTACCATGCTGTGCAGACTGGTAAAAGCCACAGGGAGCCCCCTGACCTTATCACAGCTTGCTCAATCTCCCTGCATCTGAACTGCAGCAGAAGGACGCAAAGTCACTCTTATCCCTTGGCTGACATTCCTGTGCCCAACACAGAAACACACGTCAATCAGTTTAGCTTGTCTACAGTACAGTTAAACCAAGGAGTAAATTGCCAAAATGCCATTTTGCTTCCTAGTATTTCAGTTTCCTTTAGGAAATGTTAATTGTCTGTATTTGGAAAAATACACAAAAAAAAGAGGTGTGGGAGGAGGAGAGGGATCAATGATGTTTAAATTTATGTTGAGTTTAATTGCATTTGTTTTTACGTTAATGCAGAAGTTATTATAAGAAAAACAGTAATCAGGTCAAAAATCTCCTTCTAAAACCTGACATTATTTTGTGTTTTGAGGCTAGTAGGATAGTTAGTCTTTTTTTTTTCAAACTTAAGGTGGTTTAGATCTGATCAAATTCTACAGCCGCACAGAACCAGCTTTAGGAACACTTCAAATTTATACTGCTCGTAGAGCCATAACAGCAGGGGGGTAATGAGATCTCGAGAATCAAAATCTCATGGTATTCCTCATCAATGAGAAGACTTTACCCTAAGGCGCTATCTGGATTGCAGTTTAATCTAAAGTAAATCCAAGTTTTATTTTGGGAAATGAGGATTAGTCCTTGAAGCTCAACACCCTGTATACTAGACTCTTATTTTGAAGCAAGACAAGATGTCTATTAAGAGTTGTTGCACCATTTTCTGTCTTCAGTCTGCTGTTTGATTAATTGATAAGCTGGTTGACAACACACGCTGTCTCATTAGCATTAAAAAAAACAGCTTTTAGAAATTATGTGTGTGGTAACATTTAGAAGAGATGTGAAGATGAAGGTGGTTTGATGCAAATTCTGCATAACAACCATGTGGGAGGAGTTTGTGAAAATTATGAGCACAAACTAAAATTTTAAGTGCTTTTGTTCAAGAACCTAAGTGAATGCCACCAAATGATAAAGGTGAATACATGGTTTTATCAGAATTTCATGGTTTCTGTGGGTATTTAATAAATAGATGAGCAAACTGCTACAGAGGCTGTATAGTTTTCAATCTCTTACAAAAATGTAATTGAAAAGCTCTATGTCAGTGAGTGCCGTTAATAAAAAGGAAAGGAAAAAGAGACATAAATTACATAGACATACCTATTAACTGATGGGACTCTGCTGACTAAGACATCCAAGCTATTAATGAACAGGAAGTTTGTCTACGTCTTGAAAAGGGGTCAGTTGCTAAACTAGAGTTATTTATGACATTTATTGCAGTCAGAGGTAGTTATAATTCCTCCTTGTAGCCTTTTTATACGCTCAGTTTTGAAATATAGCCTCTCACCGTCAAGCACGGTTGGCATTATTTACATTAGCATGGGTTGTTTATTCCTGCCCATTCCACCTCCTTGCCTCCTCCATCCCCTCCTACCCTTTTCTCTCCATCCTTATTTCATTTGCTCTCCCCGTGGTGATTTACCTCCCAGACCTCTATTTACCTACCACTAACAAATTGGGTTATCATGCTCCACCACTCCCACTGTTCCTTCTCTGCATCCCCTTTCCCTCCGACTGGTCTTGCACGTTCGCCCCTCGTTGCTGGCTCCGTCTCCTCCCTCAGCTGAGGCAGCTGGCTTATGAGGCGCCGTGTCAAGGTGAGAGATGGTGTCTGCCACGGGGTATGTGCTCGTAAGCCGGTAGTATTGGGATTCCGTGTGCATTCGTACTGTACACGTGTGAAGGGATGGCGAGGCTGCAGTGTCGTTCCACATTGTTGCTGCCTTCTTTTGGCCATGACAGGGTGTCAGGTGGCTAGCCTGTGACAGGCTGTCGACAAGCGTGTGTCTCTGGAGGCTAAACCACAAATCCATCAGCTGAAGCTACAGGAAAATCATTTATTGCAACCGGAGGTGTTGTCTTAACCACCTAAGCTCGCGAGCGTCCTTTTACGTCCACGCTGCCCCCTAGAATCTTTACACAGGGCCCAGTTTTTCCCCGGCGTGTGCTTGTGTGTGTGACACCAAATTCCAGCTATTGTATCCATGCTGGGTTTAAAAAGTCAATACGGGTTTGACATTTCAACTCGTGAGCGTGAAAGGCCGAGAGCAGCTGCATACAGTAAAGTGAGCTTTACAAAGAGATAAAGGCTTTCTCAGAGCCCTTAATGTCAAGAGGTACTCCATACAGAACGGGTGGAGGGTAGATATATGATGTAAAGAGCTTCCATGCTTCACACTGAAGTGGGCGCCTCTCCCTTTAATTGCGTCACTATATTGTTGAATTTGGATCAAACAGTTTTACGCCTATGCCACACGATTGCTTTGTACGATTGTTCCAATCATGACAAAGTGGGTTAAATTTTTATCAGGAATCAGTCAGTTGCATGATGTCAATACCAAAGTTAGCATTGAAAAGGGTTGACTCTGTGTCTGGTAATACCCTTTGTGTTGATTATGCTGTACACTGACATGACATTGATCTCCACGTGTTATTTAATACCCACTAATAATTCAAATAAAGAACTTGGTATCATGAAGTAAAAAGAGGTTCCCAGAAGCTTTAAAACAGAAGCAAGCCCACGCATCGCAGATACTACGCAATACTTGGAACGGTTGCGTTTTCCAAATATTCGTTCTTTGTTTCATGTGAGACACCCAAGATTTGACTGGCTTTCTCGTTGCGGTTCTTCGACGTCAAACTTTTGAGTTTTGTTTTTGGACAAGTTTAGATAAATGTACATATTTTCTTGTAGCAGCTTCATAATCACAGAGCTCAAGGAAAATCTGCCATGATTCAAAGAATGTAGGTTTGTTCTTCAAAAGTCGGTAAGAATAAAGTGCCCTCTAATTTCATGCGATTTAGAGACCAGAGAAAAACAACATATATAAATAAAACAACAACAAAAAACACAAGTTGCTAAACTCCCTGACCAACTTAAAAACAAAACATGAATTAAGAAATTGCTACAGTCGCCTTTCATTAATTGGAACTGTAAAGACATAAATATGATTTTGTAAAAAATAAAAATAAAAAGTATATATTATATGGTGGAATTAAAATGTTTTGTTTCAGTTTGAAAATATCATTCTGCATTAAAGGACTGACTTATTGAATGGGTTTAATTCATCTTTTGTAATAAGTGTAGAGGGGCCCCTTGATCTTGCATGGATAAACAGGTACAGACCAACATATGGATTGATTGTAGAATGCCCACCTACTGTTTTTCCTTTTCAAGTTCTTTTTATTTTTAGATTTTTTTTAACGTAAAGTCAGAAGAACTTTTACCGATCTGACATCCTGTGCAATGCTGAGCACCTGTTTCCAGCCGAATTATTCTGTCACCACCACATTTGACAGAGGAGATGGTGTTAGGGAAGTAATTCTCGGTGCTGGGTCCCCTTTTCTCGTGTGCAACAGAGAACAGTTCGATCCGGGAATCAATTATAGTCCTTTTGGAAACTTCCATCAGGATGTCATTTGTCTTTCAGTGAGAAATTGGTTCTGTCTAGAAACCCTGAAGAAATGGGGAACCTGGGATCATACTCGTTTCTACTTGGTGCTGTAGCTGCTAACGGTTGAAATATTCTCTAGAATATATAAATCTGTCCTGCTTTCAAAAGGATAGTTTAAAGCTTATTTAAAAAAAGAAAACATCTAAAAAAAAAAAAAAAAGATCAAATTTCAGCTTTTTCGCCCAGATATTAATAGAAGTGTATAAATTGCAGACATTTTACAAAGAGATACTGGCTGAGTTCATCATAATTTCATTTGGTAACATTTTAAGCTATTACAAAAAAATTTTTAAAACTCCAAATGGATATAATAGAGGAAGCATGTTTTCTGGAGCAATAAAATATCATCATGTGCAACTAAAACAATAGATCAGGTTTCTAGAAACACAATCAGATGCAAAAAAAGGGTTACTGTACTGCATCTTTGTAGTTCAGCCTCACAAGGAGGTGCTTGAAATCGCAGTAAATCATTTAGAATTTAATTCATTACTTACAATAAGTACAACACTGTTGCTAAGTGATCCAAAGTCATATTTAAGGAAAGAAGCATATTTTGACCTTTATTTAGAAACTAGAAAATTTCGGAAGAAATTTAGCCGGGGCCTGCCGAGGCGCGCCCGTCGGGCATGGGCCCGGCGTCGTCGCGCCACAAATCGGCGTCGACGCCAAAGAACGCCGCGACGTAAGCAGTGGCACGCGGAGAACCGCAAGAACGTTAAGCGAGGCGGACGTGCACCGTTCGGTACGATTTAAAATGTTGTCGAGGCTTTTATTTTGGAAGTTTTGTTAAACTTCATTTCAAAGGGCCAAACTAATCCCATGCGTAATAGTCCTTGGGTTAAAATAGTTATATAATGCTCAAAACACAAGTAGCTGATGTAAAAATATTCAAGGCTTTTATTTTGAAATTTTCAGTATGCTTCATTTCAAAGGGCCGAACTAATACCACGTGTAACAGTGCTTTGGATGAAAAAGTCAAATAAAGCCAAAAAGAGCAATTACCTGATGTAAAATTATTCAAGGCTTTTATTTTGAAATTTTCAGAATGCTTCATTTCAAAGGGCCAAACTAATACCACGTGTAACAGTGCTTTGGATGAAAAAGTCAAATAAAGCCAAAAAGAGCAATTACCTGATGTAAAAATATTCAAGGCTTTTATTTTGAAATTATTATTATGCTCCATTTTAAAGTTCCAAACTAATCCCATGTGTAACAGTGCTTTGGATGAAAAAGTCATATAAAGCCAAAAACAGCAATTACCTGATGTAAAAATATTCAAGGCTTTTATTTTGAAATTATTATTATTCTCCATTTTAAAGTTCCAAAGTAATCCCATGTGTAACAGTGCTTTGGATGAAAACGTCAAATAAAGCCAAAAACAGCAATTACCTGATGTAAAAATATTCAAGGCTTTTATTTTGAAATTATTATTCTCCATTTTAAAGTTCCAAACTAATCCCATGTGTAACATTGCTTTGGATGAAAAAGTCATATACGGCCAAAAAAAGCAATTACCTGATGTAAAAATATTCAAGGCTTTTATTTTGAAATTATCATTATTCTCCATTTTAAAGTTCCAAAGTAATCCCATGTGTAACAGTGCTTTGGATGAAAACGTCAAATAAAGCCAAAAACAGCAATTACCTGATGTAAAACTATTCAAGGCTTTTATTTTGAAATTATTATTATGCTCCATTTTAAAGTTCCAAACTAATCCCATGTGTAACAGTTACTGAGTTAAATCAGTTATATGCAGCCCATAGCAGCAGTAGTTCTAAAGGCCAGTTCTCAGTCCTGATCTGTTTGAACTGAGGATAGATAGAACTACAGTGATGCGTATTCGTAGTCCAAATCAGCAGCCAATAGCCTCTTGAGTTCCGTTGCTATGGCAAATAATGGTCTCAGCAGGTGTGAGCTCTGAGCTGTGAGCTCTCAAACACACAAGTGTGTTTGAGCAAACACACTTTACTGAAAAAAAGCATTGGAAACAAATCCTTCTTGTTCGGGAACCGTAATACATATTCGAAAAGCGTTTCGAGCGTATGACAGTTCAATGTGTCTTCTGCGATAGTCCCGAGATTCATATCTGTACCTCACTCAGAGCATTTACAGCGATGAGAGAAAGAAATGTTGTGCCCATATCTGATCCGAGAGCGGCTGTCACTGTAATTTCAGCAAAAATGAGAAAGTTTGGGTCGCTTAGAGGCAAATTGTGGACAAACCGTAACTGGTATCGACGAGCCGTCTTCACTTTCGAAGAGATCACAGACGTATCTACAAAATGAAATTTGAATGGCATTTCTAGGTGAATTTGTGACGACACAGCAAATCCTCAAAAATAGGGTATTTCTAGGATTTTTCCCATTGAGTTATAATGGGGTTTTTTTCGTAGTTTTTTGCGAATTATGTCGCCACGTTAAGCCCAAATCCCACCACAAGTAATAGCTCCAATGGCGTGAATTTTCTGCACGTTTTGATACTTCATTTGTAGGTGTGCACCCAGCGGTACGAGCCGCATTAACGGTTACGGAAGAAAAATAAAGTTCTATAATAATAATACTAGAAAATTTCGGAAGAAATTTAGACGGGGCCTGCCAAGGCGCGCCCGTGGGGTTCGGGCCCGGCGTCGTCGCGCCACAAATCGGCGTCGACGCCAAAGAACGCCGCGACGTCACCAGTGGCACGCGGAGAACCGCAAGAACGTTAAGCGAGGCGGACGTGCACCATTCGGTACGATTTAAAATGTTGTCAAGGCTTTTATTTTGGAAGTTTCAGTATGCTTCATTTCAAAGGGCCAAACTAATCCCATGCGTAATAGTCCTTGGGTTAAAATAGTTATATAATGCTCAAAACACAAGTAGCTGATGTAAAAGTATTCAAGGCTTTTATTTTGAAATTTTCAGTATGCTTCATTTTAAAGTTCTGAACTAATACCACGTGTAAGAGTGCTTTGGATGAAAAAGTCAAATAAAGCCAAAAAGAGCAATTACGTCATGTAAAAATATTCAAGGCTTTTATTTTGAAATTTTCAGTATGCTTCATTTCAAAGGGCCAAACTAATACCATGTGTAACAGTGCTTTGGATGAAAAAGTCAAATAAAGCCAAAACAGAGCAATTACATGATGTCAAAATATTCAAGGCTTTTATTTTGAAATTTTTGTTAATCTTCATTTCAAAGGGCCAAACTAATACCATGTGTAACAGTGCTTTGGATGAAAAAGTCATACAAAGCCAAAAACAGCAATTGGATGATGTAAAAATATTCAAGGCTTTTATTTTGAAATTATTATTATGCTCCATTTTAAAGTTCCAAACTAATCCCATGTGTAACAGTGCTGTGGATGAAAAATTAATATACGGCCAAAAAAAGCAATTACATGATGTAAAAATATTCAAGGCTTTTATTTTGAAATTTTCAGTATGCTTCATTTCAGAGGGCCAAACTAATACCACGTGTAACAGTGCTTTGGATGAAAAAGTCACATAAAGCCAAAAACAGCAATTACCTGATGTAAAAATATTCAAGGCTTTTATTTTGAAATTATTATTATGCTCCATTTTAAAGTTCCAAACTAATCCCATGTGTAACAGTGCTTTGGATGAAAACGTCAAATAAAGCCAAAAAACAGCAATTACCTGATGTAAAAATATTCAAGGCTTTTATTTTGAAATTATTATTCTCCATTTTAAAGTTCCAAACTAATCCCATGTGTAACATTGCTTTGGATGAAAAAGTCATATACGGCCAAAAAAAGCAATTACCTAATGTAAAAATATTCAAGGCTTTTATTTTGAAATTATTATTATTCTCCATTTTAAAGTTCCAAAGTAATCCCATGTGTAACAGTGCTTTGGATGAAAACGTCAAATAAAGCCAAAAACAGCAATTACCTGATGTAAAACTATTCAAGGCTTTTATTTTGAAATTATTATTATGCTCCATTTTAAAGTTCCAAACTAATCCCATGTGTAACATTGCTTTGGATGAAAAAGTCATATACGGCCAAAAAGAGCAATTACTTCATGTAAAATATTCAAGGCTTTTATTTTGAAATTTTCAGTATGCTTAATTTTAAAGTTCCAAACTAATCCCATGTGTAACAGTGCTTTGGATGGAAAAGTCAGATAAAGCCAAAAAGAGCAATTACATGATGTAAAAATATTCAGGGCTTTTATTTTGAAATTATTATTATGCTCCATTTTAAAGTTCCGAACTAATCCCATGTGTAACATTTCTTTGGATGAAAAAGTCATATACGGCCAAAAAGAGCAATTACGTCATGTAAAATATTCAAGGCTTTTATTTTGAAATTTTCAGTATGCTTAATTTTAAAGTTCCAAACTAATCCCATGTGTAACAGTTACTGAGTTAAATCAGTTATATACAGCCCATAGCAGCAGGTAGTTGTAAAGGCCAGTTCTCAGTCCTGATCTGTTTCAACTGAGGATAGATAGAACTACAGTGATGCGTATTCGTAGTCCAAATCAGCAGCCAATAGCCTCTTGAGTTCCGTTGCTATGGCAAATAATGGTCTCAGCAGGTGTGAGCTCTGAGCTGTGAGCTCTCAAACACACAAGTGTGTTTGAGCAAACACACTTTACTGAAAAAAAGCATTGGAAACAAATCCTTCTTGTTCGGGAACCGTAATACATATTCGAAAAGCGTTTCGAGCGTATGACAGTTCAATGTGTCTTCTGCGATAGTCCCGAGATTCATATCTGTACCTCACTCAGAGCATTTACAGTGATGAGAGAAAGAAATGTTGTGCCCAGATATGAACCGAGATCGGCTGTCACTGTAATTTCAGCAAAAATGAGAAAGTTTGGGTCGCTTAGAGGCAAATTGTGGACAAACCGTAACTGGTATCGACGAGCCGTCCTCACTTTCGAAGAGATCACAGACGTATCTACAAAATGAAATTTGAATGGCATTTCTAGGTGAATTTGTGACGACACAGCAAATCCTCAAAAATAGGGTATTTCTAGGATTTTTCCCATTGAGTTATAATGGGGTTTTTTTCGTAGTTTTTTGCGAATTATGTCGCCACGTTAAGCCCAAATCCCACCAAAAGTAATAGCAACAATGGCGTGAATTTTCTGCACGTTTTGATACCTCATTTGTAGGTGTGCACCCAGCGGTATGAGCCGCATTAACGGTTACGGAAGAAAAATAAAGAACTATAATAATAAAGAGACGCTTGTTGGGTGTAGAGTAATAGGTTCCTGCCATTGCTTTGCATGGCAGGCCCCAATAAAGGCCCCAAAGTCTGCAAAGTATTAAGAGGCTCCATGTCCAAGTCGATTTTTCAGCCCTGCCACCGACTACTGTTGGTCAACCGTATTTATCAAGCCCAAGGTAACAGCATCCGTCTGCCAGGATGTTTTAGAGCACTCCATGCTTTCCCCTGCTTACAAGCCCTGTGGAGATGCTGATTTAATCTGCCAGCAGAATTTGACATCTGGACACACTGCCAAGTCCACAATTACCAGTTTATTAACTGCAGCATCAAAGTGCTTGATTTGCCAGCAAACTCTCCTGACCTAAATGCTGTAGAGAAGCTATGGCTCATGATCAAAACAAGGAGAAAAGAGGGAGACACCAAGCAACTCGGCAGACTCACAGGTAGATCACCTCCATGTCATGTTTTTTATAAATTGCGTTGGCACTAGTGGCCTTTATTCAGTAGAAACTCGACAGAGAGAAGCGGAGGACATGCAGGAAACGGCCTGATGCTGGGAATCAAACCTGGAACATTTACGTCGAGGACTGTAGACTATGTTTATGTAGCACTTGCTCTACCACTGAGCCACCTGGTGACATGGTACACTGCTTTATTGGTGCAATTCAAGCGAAATTGCAGCAATACGTTATATGTTACGGAGTTCATACACTGTAAAGTTCATGGACATCATTTTCAGTAGGTTTACATTTCTCTATACATAAAAAACTGTTTTTATTGGTCTCATGTTGTGTTTTTTTTTTTCTTGAGAAACTGAGTTTTATGTTTTGGGTTCATCAAAATCAACAACAATAAATGCTGGAAATGTGTCGCACACCCCTGCCAGGGTATAAATATGATCCACCTGGTGAATTTACAAGCATAAAAATACCTTTGAAAAAAAATTAAACATTCTTGCCATCGCAATGCCAGTTCCTATTGATACTGCATGAAAAGCATAAGATTTGTCTTTTCCTTCATATCTGTAAGAAGCAGCTCTCCTAGCTGGATCTATTACTGGAACTGAGGGTTCTCACAACTCTGATAAACCAGAATGGATATCCAAATCCTGATTGGCTCTTCGAAGCACAAAGGGGAGGATCTACTTTAGGAAATGTATTTATGTCACAAATTAAGAGTAATATTTGCTACTAAAAAAAAAAGGTTCAGCGTATGTTTTATGTTACTTTAATGAAGCATAAAAAAAAAGAATTAGCGTAGCTAAGTTTCTTAATTGCTAGCGATATTTTATTGATGGCTTTTTAAAGCATTATGTTCCATGACCCCTGGCTCCTCACAGTCTCCTGCAGAGCGTGGTTTAATTTTAGAGGTGATGGCCTTCCCGTTTTTTTCTTTATATATATATATATATATATATATACAGTACAGACCAAAAGTTTGGACACACCTTTTAATTCAATGGAGTTTCCTTTATTTTCATGACTGTTGACATTGTAGATTCACACTGAAGGCATCAAAACTATGAATAACACATGTGGAAATATGCACTAAACAAAAAAGTGTAAAACAACTGAAAATAGCCCTTATATTCTAGTTTCTTCAAAGTAGCAACCTTTTGCTGTGATTACTGATTTGCACACACTCTGCATTTTCTTGATGAGCTTCAAGAGGTCGTCACCTGAAATGGTTTTCACTTCATAGCTGAGCCCTGTCAGGTTAATAAGTGGGATTTCTTGCCTTATAAATAGTCATGAAAATAAAGAAAACCCATTGAATTAGAAAGGTGTGTCCAAACTTTAGGTCTGTACAGTATATATATATATATATATATATATATATATATATATATATATATATATATATATATATATATATATATATGCTGAGTTTGAAAAATAACAGTGATCAACCTCACTCCATCACAGTGTCCGTGGCACTGGAACAGCCTGCCTCAGGTGAGATCAGGCATGCTGAATCAATATATTCCTAAGTTAGTTTGAGAAACTTCTGCAGCCTGACGTTTTATGGAGTCATTTGTAAAGGCAAATATATTTTAGATTTTTTATTCCATCTACTGCTGTGCTTTAGTAGCTGTCTTTTTTCTTCATGTTGAGCATTTTGTAATGTGATCATAAAACTTGTTCAATTTGACTTTTTATTCCCTTCTTTATTCCCCTCTTCAATATGGCTTCCAAAAGAACAAAAAAAAAAGTATATATTTTACATTTACTGCTTAGGATTTATGACTAAAAATCGTACATAGGCACATTGTGACAAACTTAATCGATGTTTTTGCAATAGAAGTAGGATTGTTTGGTGGTAAGACTCTTATCTCTTATGTTTTAGTATGTACTGGCTCAGCATATATCTTTATGTTTTTAACAAGTAATTATTATTTCATACTACAGCTATTCCTCAAAAATGTATCATTAATATCTTGTCATTTAAAATGTAATCCTACCTCTGACACATTTAATACCCCAAGCTTCCAGAAGACAAACCTTCATTCATTTTCTATGGAATTTCAATTTGATTTTAATTGACTGTGACTGACAGCAATTTATATTTTGCAGACCACACAGACAATATCACACGTGTCATCTCTAAAGGTTATGTTAAACAGCTGCATGTAATACAAGTATTAGCTTCAGTTGTTTTTTTTATTTCATTTTACCTACAATGGACTGCTCTAACTACCTGGCAAACATTAACAGCAACCTAGGACTACTGATGGCAATAAGGTGTTTTCAATAAAAACAAAAAATATATAACCTTCCCAGAACTGCTCCGTGCAAAAGAAGTACGCAATCCCAAAAATAAAGCTTATTAGTCATACATCCAGATCATTCCGCTTCTCAAAAATCTTCACATCTGCTCCAGATTTGGTTCAGTGCTGGATCTTCTTCTTTGTTCCAGTCCAATCCAGTTTTGCATTAAATTTAATATTGAGAAAGGGAAAGTAAGCTGATCGACTTCAACATCCTTCTCACTTCAGCCAACATCTTCGAACACAGCAGCCATTGACTGTTCTGCTCTCAACTACGCAGAAATCCATACACACAACTGTGACTGAAGCTCCCTTCAGCATGCGGGACATGTCAGAAACTTTATGAATCCGAAGCCCACCGACTTGGAAGAATGATGTGATTGGTTGATTTGAGCAGTCTGTCATGGCTGATCAGTCACAGAGTTAGCATTGCAAGGCACACTAAGGATTTTACAGAGGGGCCAGCATTTAGAGAGCTGGGGGACTCCTGAAGTGAAAAAAGGAATGCTCGTAAGAGGAAAACTGTTAGATTTTTGACGTTTCTTTGAAAACACTTATTGTACGCTTCAATTAGTATAACATATCATTCAGATACAATATGGCAATTTATTTCAATGAGTATTGAATCTCTCAAATAAAGAACCATGTCATTTATTTAAATCAAGAGAGGCAGTAGCTTCTTGTTCATACAAAATGTATAATTTTTTTGCTTTTAATATTTACATTCCCTCAAAAGCCGAACATCTAAATGAATATCTAAAACTTTTTTGTTGTTGTTGTTTTATCCAAAGCATCCAGTAACCAGTTCAGGGATACTGATCAAAGTCAAAACAAGCTCACTGGATCCTTTCGGGTCACTTTTAATCTGGACGGCCCACCGAAATCTCAACAGAATCTCAGCTGCTGTCGTTATTCTCCCATCTGGTGAACTTTACTTCTCTGAGACCTCAGAGGTATTTTTCAAAGATGTGTGTGGGCAAACCAAGCAGCTAGAACGATAATTACCTATTCCCCAATTGTTTGATTTCTTTCATCTTTTCCTAATTTATTTTTCCTGGGTGCTGCTGAATATGCATCCAAACCCTTTTATTCTTAATGAATGGTAATAGTGCAACTTGAGGGTTTGACTGGGGCTATTGAACTTAATTAATTAAGAGAACAAGAGCCAAGAGGTATGCTAATAGTGATTGATTGAAGATCTTTAAAAGGGTATAAAAGTGCTAAGAAAAGGACTTTCCTGACAGTGGCTTCTTTATTGAAACCAAATAATCTGACGAAGGATGTTTGCTAACCTGGTTTCACACATAAACCGATGCAGGTACATTGTCAGCTTCTTCCTAGCCACAACTGAGAAAATCTCATTTTAATAATGCACATGTCAGAAAGCATTTTACGAATCACCTACATTGATTTATTAACCCGCCGAGTCATGTGCACACCAAAAAAGCGAGGGCGCCTTGTACTTTATTTCACAGTTCTAATAAGATAAATGTCATTGGATTTTTTTTTTTTTTTTTTTCCCCTTTCTCAGCAAGATTACATAAATTTCTTTGGGGTTCTCAAGCTCCTTAATAAATCAAATTCGAAAAGGTTTTCTTGTGACAATAGGATTTGGCAAACCCGGGAATAATTCCCCCGACCGACGATCTTTACAGAATTTTCTACGCGGGAGAATAAAAGTCAGGAATCTGAGAAGCAGTGGAGTTTTAAAGGTGAAGGTTACTCACGGTTAGAACATTTCAAATTTTGCCTACACACATACACACCATCCTTGTTCTTCCACACACACACATACACCCACACCCTTGTTTTGACTTAATCTTTTATGCCTAACCCAGACATTTCCTCTGGGTTAGGCATAAAACTAGTCTATTCCTAACCCTAACCATGACATGAACTTTATTCACACCATACCTCTAAACCATTTTTTCTCAAACTGTGGTCTCCAGTTTGTCATAACTGCAACAAAAGTGCAACTGTATGTGCAACAAGCCCATCAAAGTAATAGGATTTTGCAGATGTTGACATATCACCATGTACGAAAACAATCAAGTGCTACACCAGCATTGTAACAGTAATCAGTGTTATTTTCAGAGCCGCAGGAACAATCATTGCTTTTCTATTCAAATAAAAGCAATTAGATTTTTTTTGAACGTTTTGGCTGAACACATGGGAACTTTGGTATTTTCACATACAATGAGAATATGATTCATATTTTGAATTTTCCTTTTGTTGTCAGACAAGTGGGAGCACAACATTTTAACCAGCAATTAGAATAAGTGTCATTTTACGCTGGAATTATTCGTGTAGTTTTCTCCGCAACTGTTGCATCTTAAGTTACAGTGGTAAAATTTTGCACAAGCAATTAATTCATCTAGTCAAGTCGACTCCCGGGTTATGGCTTCAAATGTAAGAAAGAGAGTTAAGAAAACTCTGTCTATTACCCCTCAAAATAAATCTGTTTTTATTCCACCGATAGGCTTGTTCTTGACATTAAATTCACAGCTGCCTGTTCAGCTTCGATGCTGATGCGGTTTTCCATAAAATGCTACACAAGACCAGATGCCTCCACAACATCATAAAAACAGGCAGAACATTTTTTTTTTTTTCTGTTTTCCTGTTCAGAAACATCCCTGATGAAGTCTTCCCTCTTCAGTAACGAGCGAGTACTTTGGCCAGTTGATCAATGATTTAGACAAATGAGGCAGTCGCGCTAATCGGCATGTGTGGTTTACAGACCAGCTCGCCCCATTATCTGCTGGCTCCTCTGTTTGGTGATGCCGTGTGGCTGTGTGAAAAGCAGACAGCATGTTGGCCCCTTTGGATCGAGGTCAGCGGGAAGTGCCTCGGTCCACCCAGTTAAAGATCTTGTTGAGCAGCCAGGATAGGTGGCGGAACTGCCAGCAGAGACGCAATCTGGCTGTCACAGAGGAGACTGAGACTTAATAAGAGCACGCCACTGATAACAGCTCACAGCCTGTAGGGAGTTTGGGCAAGCAAAGCACTTATACTGGTGGGGGATCTGGCCCCTTGGGGCCTGCTTATAAGAGCAGATGAATATGACTGTCACTGTCACCGTATGTTTTCACTTTCTGCGTTCTGTCAGGGGCACGCGAAAACTAATTACTTTACGTCCTATCCCTATTATCTTGCTTTTACAAAGTAATTACTTTCAGTCAGAGAAGATGATTGTCAGCTCTGGATTCAAGCGTATTGCAGTACTCCATGCAGAGATGCTCTTGGATGAAAATTGTGTGGGGGGGAAGGGATTCAGTGGGGTGCATTCATAAGCTTAATGTTTTCACATTTTTGTGACATTACAACAACAAAACTTGGATGTATTCTAATGGGATTTTACATGAGATCGACACAAAACAGTGCGTGATCAAACACAAATGTAAAGAGAACTGCAAAGGGATGAAGATGCAGTCATCCACCATAACTGAAGTCAGTGGGAGGGTATGAAACTTTTAGTTGTGCACTTATACAATGCTATCTTTTTATGGAAATGTACCGTTTGGTACATTTGTTGGAGAAATGCCATATGCTTATAGATAATTGTTCGTAAGGTTTCTCAACTAAGAGACGGCACAATTTTGATTGAGGAACTGTTTACTTGAGTTCTGGTAGAAGTGATTTGTTCTATTTTCAGCTGCCTAATCTTAAAGTTAAACATTGAAGAATCTTTTTCCAAACATTACTGTTGACCAATACCATACAGAGTCTCTGACTACAAGCAAAAGTATCCCAAGAACTGAAGACTCACACGTTTTCTAGGGGTGGTACTACTTCCCAAGTTCCTTCTGTGTCTAAATGTGGACACAGCTCTTGCTATGGGAGTAGAAGGATCCGATAGCCCTTGAACGCCATCCAGATACTTTCCACTCGCTCAGCAAGCCTCACCAAAATACTTCAGGAGACATGGTGGTAACCTACATTTAAATACAGCTTTTATAAAATGCCCTAAATCCTCATAAATGTGAAAATAGTTGCTATAGATTACATGGTTAGCAATTAAAGCATTAGCTCTTCACAAAAACGAACTAAATAAAAACGCATGCGTTGCTATTAGCCAGTTAGCTTCTGTGAAGTGGTACGTTGTCCCGTCCACCATCTCCATCTCAGAGAGTGCAGGACTTCCTGTTTCTTTGGCTGCAGTATGAGCTCTGACAGACAAAGGGAGAGCGAGATTCACAGAACACGATACAAAAATGACTCAGGACGAAGAGTCAGCAAGCACTGCTGATGCTAAACATGATTTCTTCCCTGGTTACTGCTGAAACGATGCAATAAGTTGATAAATATTTGCTATTCTTTGCTTCATCTGTAATTTTGGTTGGACCACCTTGTGCTCCTGCACCGATCTCTTGTGAGCAAATAGTTTAATAATGTTTTGTGGGAAGCGACATTTTATTTTGGGGAAATTTTGAGGCAATGCCCTCATTCTTTCTTTTCATTAAATTAAGAATATGATTGAAACTATAAGTAAACTACTGGGAGAGGACTAAACTAGCCTTTAAAAGAGTGCTGAGATGATTAAAGTTTTGATTCTTTTTTCAGTTCTAAACACGGTTAATGCCACAAGCAGTTTCAAATGTGGTTATTTGAAAACTCATTGTGTTTCACAACGCCGTCGTTGACGTGTAAGTTTTTTTTTTTTTTTTGCTTCAACGCATGTCAAGTCTATCTGTATATATAGTATGTGTACACAAGCGTGCATGTTCAAAACTTTCAAACTCTGTCCAAGTAAATACTGAATTGACATTTCTAAAGTAGCAAGAGGTTTAGATGATCGTAGGCCGTCTGAACTACACGTGGAGTGAGAAGCGTACGCCCATGACCGCCCCAGAAATCCCATGAGGGTAAAGATCTGGTCCAGCGTTCCACAGCCAGGACGGATTGATCCTCCTTTATCTGAGGCTCAGCTATCAGTCAGAGCCTCCTCACTAACACCCCCCACCACCAGAAAGCTTTTCCCAGGGAGGCTGAGAAGCGTTCTACAAATCAGAAAGCAACACTTGTCTAACAATGCACTGTTGTTTCACGGGATTGTGATGCCTACACCATCTTAAATAAATAAAGGAATGGCAAACATCGCTTTCCAAGCTTTGTTCTTTACATCAGCTTAGAGAGGCGCAGGGAAAAATGTCTTATCTCTACGCAACACTGACACAAACCTCAACAAGTAACAAAGCAGATCCGCTTCCACTGAGAAAACAGATGTCAGCAAGGTGAAGAAATGTTCATCAGATGTATTGGAGCAGGGAAAGATTCCCTATAATGTAAACCCCCGCAACCCTCAATCCCCAACACAAACACACACAAGGATTGTACAAGAATTTAACTCCCATAAACCGGTAATATATTGTCTGTGAATCTCCTGGCAAAGACTGTGTGCGTACGGGTGTTGCTCTCTGAGTGCGGCAAAGCCCAGAGTTCATGAACCATTGTGCACCTGTTTCGGTGTGTGGCAGAATTTTTATTCCCCCCACCCTTTTTTTTTTTCCCTCCAGCCGCCGTCTGCTGTGGGTATTTTGGGCTGCCAAGTGGGTCTCATGTGAGGGAATAAAAGTCAGAAAGAGAAAGAGCGTGGGAGCCAGAGAGGTGCACACCTTCTGCCTCACCCATCCATTAAGGGTGAAACCCACACTGCTTTTCTCAGGCGGAGGGTAATAGGAGCCCGAAAATTCCTTGGGCAGCCAGCTAAAGCAGTGTACACGTGCACACGCGTACACAAACCAAAACATATACACACACACGTACACATTGCTGCAGGGAGATTTACGCGAGCAAACAGAAGGCTCCTAATAAGGACACAATCTGGTCAGGATTCCCCGGAGACTCGGAAAGTTGAGGCAGCCTATTTTTGCACAGTGTCTGCCCACGTACCTGTCTGTCTCTCTGACTGACCGTCTTTCTGAATGTCTAAACAAGTAGCGAAACATCCTGTTATGTGCCACATAGCGGCAGATTTGTGGATAAATCGCGGGTCGTCAAAGTTTCTGACGTTAACAGGAGCTCCTTGAAATAACACCTGATTCAAAAGGACGTGTTATGCGAAAAACCTCATCGTGGGGCCTTTTTGAGGTATTTGGAGCCCTCTGAGACCAACAAAACATCATGCAGTATTATGATGTGGAAGTAAAAATGTACATGTTTTTTGGTATCTATTTTAGAAATAAAAATCCAGAAAAGTTTAAAGGAAGCTTAGGTTATAAAACAACATTCCAAACTTTTTGTGCAACACAAAAATTGAGAGAGCTTTGGGACAACTGTAAACCTACTTATGAGGTCCACAGTAACTTTGGGGAAGATAAATTTATCCACAGCTCAAATGAGAGAATCTGTTGCTTTCCCAACACCAAAAATATGTATTTTTACTTTAAAAGAGAGGCCAGACATTCATTGTGGAGTTTCACATAAGCTATGTAGCAGTTGAGGTAACATTGTCAGATTTTTCTGATTTTGGCTGTGTCTGGCTTCTATTACAGTTCAGAAAAGTTGTCAAATCTGCCCAACGTTGCAAGTGGCATATTATTGCAAATCATATTTTTGACATCGTGACAAGTGAGAATTTTCTTTTTAAGTGTTTCAAAAAATGTTGATGTAATGAGGATGAAAGAAACATGGACAATTTCACTGATTTCGCAATCATCTTAAGTGGTTTTTTGTGCAAATAATAGCCGATGGAGCTTATTGTTTTGCACACATTCTAAAACATGAAACTTGAATGAATGGGAAAATAAAATGTGCATTCTGCAAACAAAGAAAATAGGTATTCAAAAGAGCTAAAGCTGAAAGATTATTCCTCAAACACATAGGCTTCTTTAGACAGCACGAATTACTTCAACTGTAGAAGCTCAAATTGCATCCCTTGTGTTGTGTTCTGGTGAAGAACTCAATGTTCAGTGTTGTTAGATAACTTCCAAACGCACCGACTCATTTGCTCCCACTTGTCAATCTTGGAATGGAGAGCCAGAAATGCTAGAAACAAAGACAGAATCAATCACATGTGCAAAAGACCTAACTTATAGTTGCAGTGACGAAACCAATCTTGGCTAGATGTAAAATAACAAATACAAAAAAAAACCCCACATGATATAAACAAGCTAGCATTTGAAGATGTTTAAAATCTAGTAATGTCAACAGCTTGTAAAAATGTTATGGCCGACCAACAGATTGCTTTTTTATGGCTGTTGCCGATAAAATGTTTTCGACCACATGGCTACTACAGCAGAATAAATAATCATCCAACATTTGAGGAAATATTAAAACAGAGTATTGGCGAAACAATATTTATATGCCACTTCAAATTATGCTTTGTGTCGCTTTAAACTCAACATTTATGAGGGGGAATGGATGGACCTCATAACGCTCAAGGACAGTGAATGCCCTTTGTGCGAATTGATGTGCTGGAAGTTGCTGTTGTTTACAAATCTACAGCCACATGGTCAATAATTCATCAAAACCAGAAATTTACAACAGCGACGTGTAGTTTATTATGCACTGTTGACTTTGCGTCCTGCGCTGGACTGCGCTTTTTTGTGTGTGTGTGTGACCTTGCGTTAGACGGCAACCTTCATCAAATATTAAAATCAGTCAACCGATGCAAAGACTTGTAATTATTGCCCACCGTGTGCTTGTTGATTTTCTGAGTGAATGTGTGTGCATGCTGTTGGTGGTGCCATCAAAGCCTCGAGTCTCCATTCAGTTTGTCGAATAAGGATTTGTGCACTCAGGCAGATCATTACCCAGTGGATTTGCATGAGGGAAAAAAAAAAAAAAAAAAAAAAAACACCAGCAAATTATTGAATTTATTTCTTTTGGCAACAAAAAGGATATCATCATAATCTTTAGACGGTGTATAACAGCAGAAGGGCCTGGACATTTGCAAAACATTGTGACTTTGCGTTGTGCATTTGAGACATCAAAAACGCCGTAATCATGTCTTCGACAATTTAGTAGTACAGTTCATGTTTCCTACTTATCTCAAATTTTAATACTCTAACATCTACTGTATATAAAGGTAGCTTGCTTGTCTGTCTAATTTTTTATATACGTCATGATTTCTTTGAAAGTTTGATTAGTCGTGTTTTAGATAAAATAGTGTCTGGTCTAGAATATAATGGTAATAGAATATTTAAGATTATGAACTTTAATCCTATTTACATCCATTGGTACATCAAATTGGAATAGTGTCTTGTCTAACGGCTCACAGAGCACCAGGATGAACCCGATCATTTACAGGTAGCCTTCTTTATGCCAGTCCAGGCAATGGGAAGTTGTCACAGGTCTGATTTGGTGAGTGGATTTGAATTAAGGAACGCAAGAGAGATACTTTAATCAACAACACAGTGTTGAACCGCTTCTGATATTTGTGAGAACTAAAAGGGAACCGGAATGGTTTCATTTAGACAAACTCTTTGCTTTTTTAAAAATTTAATCTATTAAACTGAGATTAGGTTTTGGAAGCATGACCCAGAGATGTTCACAAGTCATTTTTTTTAAAAGTCCAAGTCAAGTCTCAAGTATTTGAGGGGAAAGTCCAAGACAAGGCAAGTTTACTTTCATAGCACTTTGTGGACATGCAACTGGTGCGTTCGCACCAAAGACTTTAGTTTAATTACTATAAACCCACTGAAACATTGAGCAGATGCATAGAACAAATCAGTGTGTGAATGTGCCAAAGCTTTCTTCCGTTGAATAGGAACAAAACTGAAGATTTTTTCTTTTTTCTCCAATTTAAATACAGATGAGCAAGAACCGGCACACAGCTTCAGCTGTTACAACCAGAAAATACAGATCAGTTCTGAAATATGGTGATGGACTCAGACCTGATCCTTTACAGACACAATTGAAAAGTCACTCTTTTTTCATCTGAAGAACATCACTATCTGTTCTTTTCTTCACCAAGAAATATCTGAGCGGTTGCCTTTATTTGGATGGAGGAATTGAACTCTAGAGACAGAACCTCTGCTCCTAATCAAGTTTCCCTAGATAATTTCACAAAACCGAATCAGGCCTTTTTTTCTAAAACATGTCTTATTCTTCACACCAGCTCAACTCGCATTGTTACAAACGCAGTCCTTATTAGTGAAATTTAAGTTTATCCGTCTTGAAACCCACGTTTTACCTCAAATTGGCGGCAAACATCAGAGACGTCAACATTTGTCTAAGTTCACAGTTCTTACTGAATGGTAAGTCTTCAGGTTATTTTCATGAGCAAAGTGAACTGCTTTAAACTGTATGCACACGTGGGCGTAAAATTGCTTGTCATGTACTTTGTAGATTTCAGCTTGATGTCTGGTTAAGCTAATAAAAGACAAGCTAACCTTTTAATCCCCGCAACACTTTGACGCCACCTCACTTCCTGCCTCTCTTCCCCTTTGTGAATGCCGAAATCCGACTGAGTCCATAACAAATAGGATTGGATTCATTTGACTCCAAAGTGGTTAATGTGTGCACTACCATGCAAGGATGAACATGCACACATGCAATCAAAGGGGTGAGTGATCACAACACACACACACACACGCACAACAATGAAGAGCTAAATGGAATGCTTCATATATTTTAGCATTGGTTTTCCAAATATGCTAAAAGTCATGTGACATTAAACAAACACTGCACGCCTGTTAAGCAACGTTAACGGTCCATCAAAATGTAACAAATTGGGGCCGACTGGCTTTATGTGGAGTGCATCCTGTCTGTTTAGGACAGGGATTTCGGGGTGATGAGCATAGCAGAGCGAGTGACAGTGACGAGGCTGAAACAACGCTAAGGCAGCCGCCATGTTGAAGGGAAGTGAGGGCAGAGAGGAGGTGACAGGAGCCCATGGGGGTCAATTACTAATGAACATTGAGTATGACACATTGCCTTACTGAAGTGACATCGAAGCATTTTGTATGTTTATTTAATCCCTCTGAGTCACTGACACATTGGGTAGTACCAATCCCAGCTGGCGGACAAACTGGGACTCGGTTTGTTGAACTGGAGAACAAATTAGAAACAGCCTCGTCACTCCACCACCATTTGAACTATTTACTGAGAAGAGCAGACCTCACTGAATCTCCGGTTATTTAAAAAAGGACAAAGAGGTATTGTTAAAACCAGTGTTCACAGTTAAGATGACATTTGTCTTTTCCTGCTAACTAGTGAAAGCTAGAGCTAACAAAACAATGTCTAACCAGTAATTCGTCATAGCACTTACAAAACTACCAACATGCAATAATTATGGTATAAAATAATAACTCTGATATCTCAATTTAGTTGTTTTGCAAATAAAAGTTTTATTTGACACTAAGAGTACATTGTCATTTTTTATTTGATAAGTTTTAATTTCAAAATTCAACTTGACCAAAATAACATCTATTAGTAAATCCAGGTTGGGCTTGATTAACCTTTACAAGAAAGTCATGACAGTAGGTTTCGCTAGTAAAATTAGTTAGGTTTATTACATTTGGGTTGAAAACATATTGAAATTATGCAACAATGTTGTGTTAATGTGCGGTCCATACTTAGACTTACTTTCTTATTGCACAAAGACACATTTCATTGTCTGATTCAGATGCTTAGCTACTGGAGTACACAGAAAAAGATACCGAAAACTAAGTGTATATATATATATATATATATATATATATATAGGCGTGCGGGTGTGTGTGTGTGTGTTAGAGGTTAACTATCTAAACAAAGGAACTCATATTGGATTGTTCTGACTAACCAAGCAGGTTTTATTTCACTGATGAATGATGCTCAGCCCCTCTACTTGATGTTGGCTTTAGGGTGCATGTAGGTTTGTCTTTGTTCAACCCATAACTGTAATGAATCTGCAAAGCAGAAGTCAATAACTGATTGTCATTCCTTTTCATCTGCATGAAAACAGGCACCAGGCTCTCATTTGCCAATTCCACCAACAATCTTGGATGAGACTGGAAACAAATCCCTGGTGAAAGGAAATAAGGACTGCTTGGTGAATTAAGATTGTTGGGAAACCGCACGAACCAGGAAAGAACTCTTACTTGGTGCTTTTCATAAAATAATAATAATAAAAAAAGCCTTGTGTGCTCCTTTACAAATCCTACTCTTTCTTTAGCACACTGTTTTCCTTCTCTCTACGTCCACTGAACGCACCATGTCAGAGCGAGCTGACAGAGTGTGCTCATTTGCAGTACCCATACAGGCCCCTTTGACATTTTCCCCAAAGATCCGAGTTCTTTTATGGTTTTGCTTCTCTCCCTCTCTCCTCCTCCTCCTCCCCTCCATCCTGTCCAGCTCACTGTGTGGATAAGAGCCAGTGGCAAGTGAGTCATTGTCTTTCTAGCATTTTCAATCCAATTTGCAGTGCCTACGTGTCGCACTCCCATCGCTCGTCTCTCTCGGGTCACATGGGCACGCTCGGGCACGCTCACACACGCACAGTCGCTGAACGTTCGCACATTTCACATTAAAAGCTTAGATTTGCACTTTCAAGTTCGCGCCTGCACACAGCCGCACGGCAAATCAGAGAAATAGGTGTCATTTCAGGACTGCTTCGGCAGCTCTGATTCGGCAAAGATGAAAGCCTGGAGGGAAATGAGTGTGAGTGGAATGTGAGAGCTGGAGGACCCCCCATCTTTTTCTTGTAAAGAAGACATATGGGAATAACGCGGCGGCTGTCTGTGTGCGCACGGCTCACGGTTCTCCTCGTGGCGTCAGAGAAAGAAACAGGCGCATGAAAGATTGCTACATTATTATATATCTATCTCGACTTCATGAATAATACGTCTTGCTCGAAATGTCACTGCAGTGTGGAAGATTTTTTTTTTTTTAAACAGATTCATATAGATGAACGTTCTGAGTCTCATTACTTTGCAACAATTTTATCAATGTGGTTAATCTCCTGTCATTTTTCTGCAGTCCTTCAGTATGTACGCCAGTGTAGGTGAGAGCGGGGAGGAAATGCAAAGAAGCTAACCGCGCTAAAAGGCTTTGTACCTCTGAGGATGATCTCAAGGTGAGCAGAACAATCTCTCTCACATGAGACGTTCAAGCAGTTGCATTGAAACAAACATCAGATTTGACACGCGTAGTGATTTGGAACTTCAAAGGGAAAAGTTTTAGTGGGAATTGGTGTCGATCTGATCTTTCCAGCGTTTTACGCACCGGCTCTGTTCTCTCCTCATCAATTCGTGACAACGGAAACAAGCCCCAGTGACCATGTCTCTTAAGCACGGTTGTCCTGCGGTGGTTTCTAATTTGGCTGAATGTAAAATAAAGTGAAGTATCTGAGGTGGTGGAGGGGGAGACAGTAAAAAGAAAGTCTGAAATTTTGCGTTTGGTTAATAACCCACCAAATTGAACTAGAATTTATCTATTTTGTTCTTTTTCTTTATTGATAGCAATTAATAACATTTCCATCAGTAAAACCTTTTTATCAAGAAAAGTGTTGTAATTGCTGTCACCTAAATCAGGGGCGTCAAACTCATTTTCGTTTTGGGCCAAATCCAGATCTTGAAGTACTGGTACTCCCAGTGTTAAAGGGCCGGTTGTGCCAGAATGTATGGATTAAACCCGTTAAGCTTTTAAAATATCAACGATCTCTTAAAATTAAATAATATTGAACATCTTTTTAGTACCTCCAGGATTTTGTGATTCTCTTTGTGATTTCTTTGCAATAAAAGTCTAAGCGTTTGTGGTACTAATTTGGAAATATTTGCAATATCTGCGCTTATTCATGACGATAAATGTGACATTTTATTACTCGCTGTACAGATCATGGACTACAATCTGACATCAAGTAAGGCAGAGGCAGATGTTTAGTACAAGTAAGAAAGCTTTTGACCATTTTTGAGACAAATCTGCAATAAACTCCCAAATATGTATTAGAGCAAAAAAGTGCGGGGATTTGTTGATTTTGCGTGAATTTCCATATTCTCAAGAAAGTGGAAGGAATGATTGATATAATTTGGCTGTAAACAGATAAAAACTGCATTGATTTGATTGACAACATAATACTTAAGCACATTTGGTGTTAAATATGTTGATTCAAACGGCAAATGGTGGGTCAACAGCATATCAGAAAATAGCGATTCCACTTTTAATATATAAATTAAGAATAGAATGTCGCCCAAGTCATGTATGTGTCAAGGCAAGTGACCCAATGTTTTTGGAAACAGTTTTCTCAACTAGGTTTGATACACTAAAACTAATCTAATGTGAGATTTACCATGGCAACAAGTAACAAAAAGTTGAAACTCTTGAAAAGGTATGCCATAACATGCACTGGTACTGTAAACAGAAGGGATTAAAAAAAATAATCATGAACTAATCTGAAAAAATATTGATGGACAGTCAAAATAATCATCAGCAGGGTCTCTTGTCGGACGCGTTTCATCTCCCAAGAACGTAACCAACTCTGAATTTATCTTTTGCATAGGCGAGCAAAATGATCTAGGTCAGTGAGCACAGAAAAAGGTCAGTTTTCACACCACAACAATTAAAAAAAAAAAAGAAAGGCACTGAAAGACATATTCAGCCTATAATGTGCCCTTCACGGATGAAGTCGACTGGATAGACTAGAATGAAACAGTTTATGTTTATGTGCTCTGATGAGGAGCAAAGAAAACGAATACAAGACAACGTAAGAGATCCTTAGCGGCCTCTCTTAGAGGACCATTTTTAGTTTATGGGCCTTACTTCTTGACGCTAAAAGCAAAGCCTACATCAATTGGCTCCTTTGGGGTGCCGTAATAAATCGAACGAAGTACAGTCATATTAATAAAAGCCAAGCTGTTCGGGTGATTAAAGCCTTGATGTGGGTGGTTTACTTTATTTGTTCAACAAAGTTTTAATGAGTGCTCAGGCAGTCACACAGGATTATTCAACAGAACAACACTAATTCGGGCCGCGGATGCACATTGTGGAAATCAATGAGGGAGAAGAGAGAACGTGACTGAACCAGGAGCCACGGTTTGAGCTGGTGAGCAGCCGTGAAAATCATTATGAAAAATAAATGAAGAGAGCCGGGGTGAAGCCGAGGAGGTTCCTGGAAGAGATGCGCAGCAACAACTTTGCCGAAAGTTGACTCCGTAAAAGTTTTGTGGCGAAACTTTTGACAATCGATACAGCGGAGAGATCAAAGGTCAGCAGAAGCATCTTTTCCCACCTCAAGGCAAATCCTCGTGCTTTAGAGGTATAAAGGAAGGGCGCAAACTCAAGTACTTGTTCCAAGTCTGTGGGATTTGGTCTTGAGTTTTGTTTGACGCTTGAATTTTGAGTCTGTTTTTTTTTTTTAGTATGTATGATTTTGTTTTTTATAGTTGCTGCTCTGCGCTTAGTTTTGGTTGCTGTTTTTTTTTGTTGTTCTTTTTTTTGGTCAGCCAAACCTCCCAAAGTTAACTTCACAGTTAACTGTGAAGATATTTTTCTTTTGTTTTTGTGTTGACCTTTCAGAGGGTGCTGCAGGTTTTGTGTCCACACAGCAACTTGTACAAGTAATGTATGATTCGCTACTTATCAGTGTCACCTCATTGGATTCAAAGCAATCTGCGAAGTTTTTCTAACAGTAGAAGAAGTCATGTACATTTCAAAATGGTAATGTGTTGTTAGAAATCATTTCCATCTGATGGATTTCTTGTGGATTTTTATTTTTGTCACCCCTATAATGGACCAGATCATTCAAAAAACTCATTTTTATATAAAAAAAAATAAATAGACTGAGTAAAAGCAAAATGCAATTTTCAAAAATAGATTTTTTTATTTTTTATTAAAGGGCCATAAAGATAATTGCCTGTGTGCAAACATAGCTGCCTTTTGTCAAATTAAAATCTTTTAATTTGGTTGCACTTCACTGCTCATAACCAAACCATTGTTCAAATCTGCATAATTGAGAAATTACCTACATGGAGCACGTCTAACATGAAGTGCAACAACAATCAACTTTGAAAACATGGTAGTGGAAGCATCAGGCTGTGGGAGATCTTTCATTCAAAGGCACCGGTCGAGCCGTCAATAAATACATTTAGAGACGGTGTTAAACTGTCCTGTTTAACACGATCTGTCAAAGGATTGGGTCAGGCAAGCACATCTGCCACTACAGTACTGTAAATATTACAGAACAATGAGAATGTTTACCTTTTCAGATGCAGTTTTGCTTTAATTTTGAACCTGAGCAGTAATACCTGGAGTGTGCGTAGCCTATTATTTACCAGATTTTGCGTTGTTTATCTCTGTGTCCAGCTAAAGGTCAGGGTGTAATCACGGGCCCAAACATCACTCCTGCACATAGACAAAGCAGCTGATAAGCTACTGGAAAATGTCAGCCAGATATAGAGTGCCGATAGCCCATTAGGACGCGGCTGAGACCAAGGCTGAATAAGATCAGTTAGGACCTCAGGTCCTTCAGTTCCTCTTCACAAGTTAACACTCTGAAAACAAATCAAGTAGAAAAAATTGAATGGGAAAACTGAGGAGGGGGTGATTTATCTCCCAATTGTTTTTGTTGTTGTTGTTTGTTTACTTTGTTTTTTTTCTTCTGTTTCTAGCTTGATAATTCCCTTTAGATATTTTAGCCACCTTCTTCCTCTTAAATAAGTCCTGCACTTTCTGCACTGTCAATCTTCTGAAAAGTCAAGTAATAACAAAGACTTGGGGGGACTTTTTTTTTCCCCCCTGGAAAATCAGACATCCATAAATGATGTCCAGCACTCACAGGGTTCACACACACACACACACACACACACACACGCAACACCCAGTGACTGTAATGCGTGATTGATGAAAAAGTGAGTTAGCGACATTGCAAAGTTTACTTGAGTGTTTGTTCGCATACATTAAATATTGTAAAACACACAGACACTCAGGAGCTTGGTGGAACCCTTTAGTTTAATGAATAGAAAAATGGAGGCCACTCAGTTTCCCCATTTACAATAAGTTGAAGACAAGATTATGTCTTTATGTCACAAAAACGAAAGATGAAACATGGGCACTAATCACAGATACAACCAAATGGTTCCTGCTAACTTTGGAGGAGCTGCAGAGACCCACAGCTCCGTGGGACAGTTACTGAAACTGCGTGAGACTACAATGTTTGCCTGTATGTAAAGTACCTGGAACATCACCGTGAGCACATCGTTCCCATGGTGACAGTGGCGGCAAGATCAAAACACGAGGGTTTCTTCAACAGGGACAAGAAAGCTGGTTAGAGGCGATTGAAAATTGAACTAGGCTAAATGCAGGACAATCTTTGGAGAAAAAAAAACTGACAGAGAGTGGATAAGAGTTAAGACAAAAGAGCAATTCCAGAGTGACCCTAAACATAGTACTGAGGTGGAATAAACCTAAGCTTAAATGGGAAAATGAGGCGTAAGACTTGAAAATCAATGTTCCACCGCATAGTGGATGGAATACATTGAAATCTATGGTTCAAACAAGACAAAATGTTAATGAACTACACAAAATATCATTAAACTTTATGAGCCTGTTCTTGCAAATAAAATCTACTACATCTGCTACGTCTACTACTTTGATTTACCAGCTAGCTATGCACCTGCAGTGAAAGGCTTCTGGTAGAGTGGGATTTGATAATCCTATGCAGCCCAGAGCCCCTGATTTACTGCTGTCCTTGCTCCTCGCTACACCCCCACTGTGCTCACACGTTCTCATCTGAGCCAAACCCTTTCCTTGTCAAATCAGTTTCTGGACTGTGGCACCATTGTGCACGCAGACGCGTACCAAAATACCTCCGAACACAAGCTCGGTTTTTCAAAATCCGTTTTCCCAGAAGTCACAAATCAGACCCGGAGATGAAACCCGCGACTGAAGGTGTACTAATGAGAGGGATCCCTCCATGTAACAGGTGTTACTGAAAATACCTTCTCCACGCTGCGAGCGCAAGTGACGCAAATGAGGGCAAAGAAAATTGCTGGTGTCTGCTCCTTCATGCAGGCGAATTTGATTGGTGTTGCGAGCGTAACCAATCAGGGACAACGCTTCTCCGAGATGTTGTTTGTCTCCAGCTTGGCGCGTGACTGCGAGCCCTTTGTGGCCACCGGAGTGAGGGAACAGTGCTTACCTTTGCATCAGATATCCATCACCTCTCCCCGTGTGAGACGCCGGATCAAGGAGGCACAGAGACAAACTGTGTGTCAAATATGGTACTGGATTAATGCTGAGACTGTTGTTGTGCTACCCACAGCTGGAAGCTGTTTTCTCTTTTGGGGGAAATGAATTCCCTTAATGATTTCTGCTCAGTGGCTTTAGGCAACATCATATGACTTCTTTGCGCTACCCTGCAAGAAAAAAAAAAAAAGGTATAACTTAGTTTATTATTGCTGTCATTCTGTTCTCCCCCCCACCTCTCTTTCTGGTCTCTGTAGGTATATGAAGTCCCCGATCTGACAGTAATATCAGGTTTTATGTTTACACCTGCATCAATGAGATAGAATTTAAAAGAAAAAAAATTATATCTAAGCTGTGCTTTAAAGGCTTGGTGTGGAGACTTAGAGGTGGTTGAAAACTGCCTAGCTTCTTGTAGGAGTTGATGGAGCATGTGGGTCACTGAGAACAGATGCCAAGCTGTCAAATAAGCCAGTTCATAACAAAACACATCTGGTGTATTGGTGAATTACAGCTTATGAGCATTTAGTAAGTTTTGTCTTCTTAGGAAAAATGATACCCACTTAAAATATTTCGCTACGTTTTGGATTAAAAACATCCGTATCTAATCACATGAAATCTACAGCTGCACGTTGCGTTGGATTAATACGACTGCAATATTGCAATCTCAAAGGGTGGCTTGAATGCTATATTAGGTAGGACATACAATTTTGAGTGGCATGCATGAAAATTCTGCATATCAATATCATCTTATTGGCCGGCCTTTGATTTTAATTCTTGATGGGTGAGATGCTAAAACTGCCAAAAACTGTTGAGGACATTGCAACGGAGGCAAAAAAAGTAAAAATAAAACATTCCTGGGTTAATATCTGGAACCAATCCCAAAATTCAGGAACAGTGTCTTAATTGTATGTTTTGCTAATATCATGCAGCCCTGATGACATCCCACCACGGCTTTCGTCAAGGCTGCTGGTTAACTTTTGAGGAAAACAAGCAAACAAAAAAAAATAGATGCATGTTAGGCTGCATTTCTCATCCAAAGTCATTTAATTCCTTTCTTAACTGTTTGATCTAATGGGTGTAAATAAGGTTTCTCTTTTAAGTTCAGATTGACCATCTTTGGATTGAAGATCTTATTAATCTTCTTTCTAAAAGGCTGGCAAAGGATTTTATTCAGATTTTATGTGCTTGATCAAAGCAAATTTGTTCGTAACTTGATTTGTTACAAATGTTGTTCAGTGAAGCTCTTAGAAGTTAGTTAAACAACATTTATGAAGAAACAGCACAATAAAGACCAAGCAACTACAGCAGAAACATCCTAAAAAGAAAATGTTTTAGAGAACGGTAAAGCACAGTCGAGTGCTTCACAAAATCCGAAGGTTGGAATTTCTCAGAATGGCAGATCTACCAAGACAAGCAGTCTACTTGATGTGAAGAAACAATGTGAGAATCAGGCAAGGTTTACATGGTAACTCTAGAGACGTTGCAAATATCTACAGCTCAGGTCGGAGAATCCCTACCGCTCGCACAATCCATAAATTGACTTTATTGAACAAGCAAAAAATAATCAGGTTAAATGTTAATTATTTTTTTTATTTAGACATTCCTGAATTAAATCTACTTCTGACCATAATGGCATGATCAAATTCAAAAGCATTCCTGAATAAAGAACTGGTGGAATCTTTTTGCCTTCACCATTTCTGACCAGTCCAAATATACTCTCTGGGAGTCTGTATCCGTTTATCTTTAGCCTGTGATTTTCCTATGCCTTACTAAGGAGGTTTATGATGGTCCCATCAATATTTCCATTCCCTTGTCATTCAATATGGCTTTTATCTTCCACCACTTTTGTCCTTCTTCATAGCAGTAAGCACAAAATTGCTGATACCAACCGACATGCTACAGAGTGTGGCATTAAAACAGTTTTACGTGTGCACATGTCTGAGTGTGTTAGAAGCAGCATGTGCCTGATGGGTGAGTGCACAGCTGCACATATCTGCAGAGACCATTCCCTGGATGAAGGTAATTTAGTGAGGAGGGATCTCTGTCTGTCTCAATACCTAGACAGATGCATCTTCACTGGCCTCCATTTGGCCACGGACTGGCGTTGAATCCCAAACTGCAGCATGAAGCTTTATTATATTTGTGCATCCACTGTGCAAAAAAGCCAAAAACAAACAAAAAAAATCTGCACACTCGGTTCTCTAATGGAGTGCTCCAGAGCCAGACGGGAGTGGCTTCTTTCTTTTTCACTTACTAGTGTAAGGTAGAGGCAAGCACTGACTGTTATTAATCCCAGAGAGCACAGACCGAGAGAAAGGCAAATGTAGTTCGGTGGAAGGAGGTCAGCTTGTTCTCATAACATAATGGATGGATTTTTTTTTTCAAGAATAAAGGTAAAAGCCATAATTCTAGAACTCCTTTCCTTAGTAAAGCCTTTCAGTCTCCCCTCGTTTCCATCACATTTTTGTTTTTTCTTACAGATCCTGTCGTGCCAACAGGACTTATAACAGGGTTTATGGTGTGGCTTAGTACTTTGCTCAGAAACACACTGCATTGCTGCTCACATGTCGCTCTGGACTGTTGGCCACAGGAACTTATACTTACAGAAACATGAGACAAGAGCAGCGATATTCCTATAAAGCGTGTTGCGTATTAGCATATTTATAATTTTGAATTCCTCAAAATTATGGCCCTGTACTGTAGTGTACGTGCACAGAGAAGACGTACTAATTACGTGAGTGAGTTGTGCCATGGAAGTGCTCAGTCTGTGGCTTTGGGGAGGCGTTAAGGAAATCGAGCTCGTTTCCATGGAGCTTAGTTCATGCCACTGTTGTGGTCAATCAAACACAGTGATGCCAGGATTAACTGGAACTTTTGAAAGTATGGGCAGGTACCAAGGACTAGGAGGAAAATGAAATCATCGTTTCCATAAAGTTTTTCAATACATGATACATCATTGGCTCTAAAGTTAGTGGTAGACAGCTGAGCTGCGTTTGGAGGTGATCAAATATATTGGAGCAACAGCACCAGATGAGATAACTCCCCCAATAATCACTGAATGTAGGAGCTTTAAGTTGCCCCTCAGGCAGCCCTGACTGTATGCCTCTTCACTCTTCTTCCAAACTCGGTGGTTTTTAGTTTAAATTGATGCAGGACGTGCCGCATTTATTTGTACCACAGTAGAGCGGCGTATTCAGAGATTAGAGTGAAGCATTGTGGAACAGCGGGTTTTACATTTTCACAATAAAATGACATGAAATGTAACTTAAAAGTATTTATTAGTTCTATTTTTCTTGTCAGTAGAATAATGTCATATTCCACATATATCAATGTCACCCCTCCCAAAAATGTATGAAGCCGGGAGTAATGCAGCACACGGAGCTTCAAATAAAATGGGCCCTTTATTGTTTTTAAATGAAAAAAAAAAACACCTTTTCTCTCTTTCTGAGTTGCAAAGAAGCAAATGTAAATGACCCGTATTCTGTCAACATAAAGCCTCAGCTTCGGTGAAAATGGCGGGCTCACATGTAGCAACGTAGCTTCACAAACAAAACTAAACTCTTACAAAGGGTGTACTAAACGGCAGTGGCACTTCTAGAGGACAAACAAAGAAAAAAAAAACCATAACATTAACATCCTCTCCTTAACGTTGTTCACAGAAGATAATTCAGCTTCGACATTACCGAACACTTGGATTCTCGGCTTAGGTGGCCATGTAGTCATCCTTTTCACCAGGTCTCGGCACACAAAAATGTCCTTCTCTTCCGCTTTTCTAAGAATGCCACGATACATACACAAGAGGTTTTTGTCTACTTCCTGAAATCTTTTGACCTCTCTATAAAGCAGCACCACATGCTGGCAAAAACAAGAATTGCAACCAGTTGGCGAAACAAAGCTAAACAGGGTTTACAAAATACAGTTCTGACATGTACCCATTCTTTCACCTGGTTACATGTATATAGTGGAATCTGGTATCAACGGGAATTGGGTACCACCACCGGCCACTACTGGCTAAAATCTCCATATTGAGACCACCTCCACAAATGCTCAGAATTGCTTATTTTCAAGTCCTAGGTTGAAGCCGGCAGAGAATCTTTGGCAGAATCTAAGCATTAAAATGATAGTAAGGCGTTCTTCCATCCTCAAAGCTCATTACCAAAGAAAAATTGTCAAAAATAGACAGTTGTTCACCTGTTTACTTAGGGGTTATTATCAAAACATACTTTCTGGCAACTCTGACAAATTAGCCTCATCAGAATGTATATATTGAAAGCAAAATGCCATCACAGCTACTTTACATCTGCAAGATTGTTAATGATCTTTTAAGAATATGTAAATACAGTGTGAGGCAAGCAATTTGCTGTGTACATCACATTAATCCAGTGAAAGTGTCATTTCCCGTGCTGTTGGTTGTAGGGACTGTCATCTGGGTCTATTTAATTTGCAACGTTTGTGGTTGATATATGTGGAGAGAAGACTTTCCCAACTGGATTAATACCATAACAAGTTCCAGGTGGCTGCAACATCTTGTTCCCCTTTTTTGCGATCGTCTTAATGCTTTATTGATTGCCGTTGTCCCGGGAACAAGCGTGTGCATGCAGTACTGTTTATTCTTTTCACACAGGCACATCATGCTCATGTTCCTTCATCGCACACTTCAACGTTCTCACACTGTCCCAGCTGTAAACCCACAATCCATTTTTCATGGCGCTCTGGAATGATTATGCCATGGGCTGATCGGAAATGTCTTTTGTTCGCTCAGACTGGAAGAATGACCAGGCACAATGGGAAGAGTAATCGGACATGATAATGCACACAGAAGATTCACTTAAACTCAATGGTCATCAAATCATAGAAGCTATTTCAGAAAGAGAGAGAGAAAAAAAGTTCGGTTTAAGTCCAGTAAAAGCCGGTTGGATGAAATTCAATTCGTCTTTCACTGAATGAAAATGGACATACAGCTTTCTACCCGGCTGTGTGAAGGTAAGTCTCCTGGGTTATGTCAGTTCGAATGCCCAAAATTATTTCTATTTTCTGAATGTCACAATAATGAGAAGATGAATCTGTCAAATTTATCTGTCAATCTCTTCAAAATTCAAAGTTAAGGTCAAATGCCTCGGGTCTCCTGTGCGCATATACAGGCATATTCAATAAATTACAATGAAGCTAGTTTAAAATCAAAACTAGATTTTGAAAATAGCAAGCTTCAAGCACATATAAAAAAAAATATATATATATATATATATATATATATATATATTTATTAAGCCTACATTACTTTGCTATTGTGAAACAAAATTGGACCTTGTCCTAAAGGTCACTATGAACTTTGGAGCAAAAAATAAATAAAAAAATTAAAATGCGAAAAGTAAACAGCTCATACTTGAAAAAGTTCAGTATTTTAAGGCAGGTCGTTCTTAATATTATCAGCAGTATGCAAATGAAGCAGATTTGATACCACAAAGATAAAAATAATTCTAAGGTTTGAGTAATTAGAAGACATAGCTCTAGAACAACTGCATGGTTAGCTACAATGTTAGCTATAATGTACTTGCATTGATTGAGTCCAAAGATCCTGTTTTGTCTTAGTTATGATGGACAGAAAGTCTTGAGGTCTTGATTTGTCTTATTTACTGATTTATGTGATCTGGTACCAGACATCTGTATAATCTGAGTAAAATCTGGATATTAGCTGAAATTTATGGCAATCTTTCTCTTCATTTTGACTAAAACAATGTATCATGTGAAACGTATTTGATCTAAGAACATAGCCTTGGATCTGTGTAAGGTTACCTCTAAAAGAAAAAAAAGAGAACTGCAAGTTCTTTTTTTATTGAAAATGTTTACCAGTAAGTAATTGTTTTCACTCCAATTATATAAACCATTTTCTAAATTTGATCACCGGTTCATCACAGGGCAACAAAGAGACAGACAGAATAAACCACCAATGTCTACACAGTTACACCAATGGGAAATTAAAGAGTCCTGCTTTTGTTTAAATTAGGGACTAAAAATCCATTTGCTTACAGTTGCTTTTGATAAATATTCATTGAAACGTCAATAATTTTGGTCTGTATTCCACATTTTATAGCAATGTAATGTTTTTTTTATGGCTGTTGTTTTATGTTGTCACGTTGAACACTGTAAATTGCCCTGTTGCTAAAATGTGCTATCCAAATAAACTGTTCCACATCGGTTCCTTGAAATATACAGAATTTCACAGTTAAAAAGCGACTGTACCTTTGAATGGACGTTCTGCTATTTACAATCAGCGACCTCGTTCTTGATATCACAGTTTTGTGAGAAGATACATTTTACACTGCGTCTATGAAACAAAACCGAAGTCACAATAACTCCACACGTCTGTTACTGCCTTGTGGTTGACCCTCCATTTCACTTCTATTTAATCTCAGCTCAGCAACCTCCTTCAGCTATTGCATACTAATTACAATCTGCAGACTTGCTGATATTTGAAAGTTGTTACACAACTACCCACTTTAATATTTCTTTTCTGCACTCTGTAGCCATGATGAAATACGGCTTGAAGGCACGCTTGGCTGGGGGCTAAGAAAACTGCCGCACCATAAATTCCCCACTAATTTTAAACCAATACAGAACTCTTAAGGCAGCGGCATCCATTGTACACAGAAATACTGCCATCCCCCCCAGAAATACTGCTGGGGGACATATTCCTGGAGGTTATTGCTCCTATAGCACACCTAGCTGCAGTGAGGGGGACAGAGGGCAAGTCTGTCACTTGAAGACCGATAAAATGCCTCCTACACTTCTAAACAAGTCAATGAAAAGTGATGAATGTTGCATGATCCTGAACTGTATACTTGAGAACAGTAACGCAGTTAAGAACCGCCACCTGAATTGCTTTATCGTTCATCCCGCTGCACTGGCACAGCGTAGCCGAAGTGTAAAATATAAAGATGCGGTGTAGAGACCATGCCACAGAAAAAGAACGTTTTCCACTCATATAGCACAAATCTACTTAGTTGTGTATGCAAGTATCCCAACAAGATAAGAGGAAATGAGATTCACCTAAAATTCTATTTCATGAATTCAACTGGACTAAAATGCAAAAGAAGCACTGACAGTATTCTTAAGTAGGAATTTGTTAATAATAGCATTTTAGGAGATTTTTTGTTTTTGTAAATCATCCGGACCTTTTCGCATTTCAGGTCTCCATTTGGGTTTTCCACTGTATTGCATGAGGTGGTTCAAATGAAAAGGTTTTGTTCTTCCACTCAGCACTTTGCGCTTCGCTGCAGTCTGCTGATAGGAAATGAAATAAATGGCCACAACCACGGTGCCTCAGCGGTTCTGCAACCATCTCTTCCAATCTGTTGAGCCGTATATGTACCTGCATGATGTAACCTTTGGTACTACACACACTGCTAATGACATGAGAGCAACTGATGCTGCGCAGCAAAATGCTTTGAGGTGGAAAGATGGTAAAAAAGAAAAAGGTAGATTAACATGGTGAGAGGAGCATGCTACTTAACATGGTAACGCTGGGAGGTGAAGAGAAGAATGGGGGGTATTAGTGATGCCTGCAGAGTGCGATTCTGCTGACAGCTCAGGATCTTCTAATAAGTGGCTTCTCTGTTTGGCAGATGCAGCCAAAGTGTAAGAGACAGAGGTGGGGAGGAAAATGTCTCTCTCTCCTCTTACCGTCTGAATTTCACTCCCTGTTGATGGTCGACTGCTCACCAGGGTGCTCTATTGTAAACATTCAAGCCACAATACATGTAATCTAATTGAAGTCACTGGTATGTGTCTAAACTGAGGAGCAGGTCTCTGTGTGTGTGTGTGTCAGTTTTCAACTGGGATTAACTCCTGCTTTATCTCTTATTTCCCCGGTCTTTCCTTGAAGGGCCTACCAGTAAGCATTTTACAGCCCCACTGAACACAATGGACCGAGCCCGTCTCCGAGTGCTCAGGTTGTTGAACGAAACACTGATTAGATCAAATCTAATGCTCAGCCAAAATGTGTACGCCACAACTCATCGTGGAGTTTTTTGTGGTTCAACACTTTCCAAGTCTTGAGACATGTCTTGATCGAAAGAGTTCAGCTAATTTCTTGGTTTTCGGTCTTCTTTTTGTTCATGCTTTGTTATTTTTCCACTTTATTTTACTTACACCAATTTATGGGCTTGTTCGTTTTGAAGTCTTTGTATCCGGATATCGATGTTACAGGTATCTGGACTGAATTTCTGTTCAATTTCTTCTAATTGTTCTCACATGAATAACTAAAAACAATATAAAAGAATTTAAATGGTATCGTCTGGCCATTTTTTCTGACACAGTGATAATATCTTTGGGCAAGATTTCTTGAAGTTTTCTTTATATATTAGTTAAATGCTTCCATAAAAACACTCTACAGTTTTTTCTTTCTTTAGATCTTTTTCAATTTGTTCCTTTTTTTGTTGCAATTCTCTGGAGTCATCGCTACATGACTGAGTCATAATATCATTGTGTGTATTTTTGGTAAATTTCCGAAGCACTGGACACCATTTAGGTCAGAAATATTGATTAGGAGAAACAGAGTTAGGTTGTAAAAGAATACTCAAAGTTTCATACATCCCACAGGCCGTCGTTCAACCCACCATCCAAAGATGGAAGAAAATTACTACAAACCTAACAGGTCCATGGTGAGGAACTGCAGATAACCACAGCTCTGGTGGGAGACAAGGAAAGCAATGAGTCAATACAAACTGTTAAATACCCACCAAGCTTTTCTTATTTTTATCTGTGAAATATTTTGAAAAACTATGTATGATTTTTGACAGCTATGCGCCACCTTGTATTGGTCTATCGCACAGCTTCCCAATAAAGTACCGTGTTGAGATGTTTGTGGTTGTAACATGACAGAACACGAAAAACTTAATGCGCAAACATTTTTACAAGGGATTTTCCTCTAATACACTACGGATCAATTACTAAAGAGCAGACACCCACTCATCTTGAAGTTAAAGGCTACCGAGAAACCAGAAGCTACAGTAATACTGCAGCTAATGAACCCTCGGTGGATTCGTTTTGTGTTAAGGCAGAGAAACAGAGATCTGAAGATCATGACTAACACTCAACATCTTCATCAACTAGTTTCACACTTTAAGTAGAGGAGGTTCCACACACCCTTATAAGTGTAGGGGTGTTTCTCCTCATCTTATTTGAGGTCTCATATGAAGCTTTGTGACTTGGTGTGTTTTCACACCTGATAGTCTGGTAAACTCAGTTCAGCTGAGGATCAAAATTGCAACATCTGTTACATTTTCAGCTGCGCTATGGTTAGCTTTCTACTTTTGGAGCGGTCCACATATTCATTCGACCCGCGCCAGAGTTCACTTCAGCTGAAACGAGACCTGAGGTTTTAGGTGGACCAGAGTTCCCACATGTTCCCAAGTCTCAAACCTAATAACACAGTTCATTCAAACAAGATGTTGAATACTAATTAAACACATTGTGGTTCTTTTGATTTTCTTGGTCTTGGCCAAAGCTAATTACAGATTTTAGTACGATGCTGCAAACTTGGAATATACTTTTTTTTTCTCATTTTCTTGGACTTTGAAGAGCAAAAGCAGTTTAACAAATGCATATTAAAGTCAGCTTCCAGAGAATACTCCACACTTACTGTACTTATTCAAGTGTGCAAGGCTCATTGTAGAAACTTCAAATGAAAAAAATAAAAAGAACAACAATTAATGTGCATGCAAATCTGCAACTCGGAGACCAGCGCCTTTGTTCCTGGAATCTTGCTGTCACTAGTTTTAATTAGCCAAGTCCCTTTGGTGGATGTGAGTACAAAGTCCTTATCAACGACACAATAGAAACATATGAGAGGAGGGACACGGTAACAAGGGCCTTAAATCAATGGCTGCCACACAGGCAATAAGCAGTGTTTAGCTAAAGCCTATTCCCTTTAGTTGCCCTTATTGTTGCTGTAATACTTTAAAAAAATGAGTGTGTGTTTTTGCATGTGACTTTTGTTGTCTAGGGGTATGATTTTCTATGTTTGAATTCTTTGCCACTGTTGTGCAGTTTTACTAAGAAAACAGCAGAAGGTCTTTGTACAATAGTTACTTTAAAAACAGCACACATTAAGGCATAAGTCAAAAACAGAAATAGGCATGTACAGTGTTAAAAAAAAATATATTAAACACTGTATTTTAGTAAATTTATTTCTAATGGACTAATTGCTGTGAAATTCACACCAAATATTGGAATAGCAATGTATAGCAATAATAATGTGGAATAACATAAAATAGGATCCTGAGCATGCTTAGTAAAAGGTGTACAATACTTATCTGCAAAGCATTTGTTGGTAGTGATATGGAGCAGCTCTAGGAATTCGGAGGAGTGATTTTAACAAATTTTTCAACAAAATCTCTCTTTAAATCAGAGATTGTGGATGCTTGTATATCCTCGCTGATCCTCCCATCCTTGCAGCTTCATTTTCTTTCCATGACAGCAGCTGAAAAGCGTGGCGATACTTTGGGCCCACAAATTAAGGCGACTCTTTCTAGACCCTCAGATGGGTCTGAAGCAGTTTTTGTAAACATAACAGTTGCTAATAACTGGAAGGTTTCAGCTATTTCCTTCACTTTACCTGGCTTTTTGTGTGTTTTTCTTTACATTTTCAATTCTTATGTCAACCCACTTTATTACACATTATGATTTATGGATTAATTTATTTGCTTTTCTTTGTAACTATAGATTGCTTGTGTGGTTACCAAGATTTGGTGTGAATTTCATGCCAACTGCTCCACCGCGTTTATGTCTTCTCTGTGTGTTTGTTTGTTTTTGGGAAAGGCTGATCTTTCTATTTTCTTCCTGGAAAAATGCAGGCGAGCCCCTTGCAGATAAAACAAGCACTATGCCTCTATCAAATACCACCAAGATCCCCAAGGCCGGAGGGTTTCTGCTGCCCCATTCGATTCTCAGTACGGAGTCCCATTAAGGCTCTGGCTCCAATCAAAGGTCCTCCCTCTCTATCAGACTCACTTCATCTCCAAGAGCCCACTCTCGCTCAAAGACACGGTGCTCAGACAGCTGATTGATCTGTACTTTCTGGTTTCCTGTGCCTTTTCCCTCCCTTCCCCCGCCTTCAGAAGAGAAAGCCTTAAAATGGGATGATCTTGTTTTTCACCAAAGCCATGATTATGCGTCTGGTTTTACCCGAACACTTGTGCACGTGTGTCTTTTCGCGTGGCCTTGTATTTGACACATTGCAAGGACAATTTTCCTAAAGCATACTACGTTGTGGGAACCAACTGCTACGTATGGGGCCCAAAGCCCAGAAGAAGTGATGTTGTTGGGTTATGGGTCAGGTTAAGAACTAAGGTGTGAATTGAGTTTAGGTTAGGTTTAAGGCTAGGCATGTACTCATAATGGGTAAGTTTAGAATCAGGGTTTGACTATAAGAAATGAATGAAAAAACAATGCAAGTCAATACAAATTTCTTGTAAAGACAAGACGGGGTGTGTGTGTGTGTGTGTGTGTGTGTGTCAGGTCAAGCCCAGACTGATGTGTTTGTCTCCCTTTGTTGTTTTCCATTCTTTGTTTCATGCTGTTGTTTGGATAGCATAGGCTTGCTGGAGATAGGAATAAATGTTGCTGTTAGGAGACATCCGTTATATCCTGACACAAAACCATTATAAAAGAACAACTCATGTGCGGGGGTGTGTGTGTTTTCCAGCACAAGATATTTATGTTTATGTTATCTTTTGTGGCAAAGATATGTGGACGGCACTTTGTTCGCTGTGCTGGAGCGAATGCTTTCTATCCATGTCTGTTTAACTTTATTGATTCTGAAAGTGCAGAATTTAACAAGTTTGATAAGACGGCGATACATCGGATATTAATAAAACATCAAAGAAAACTAGGAATATTGAAAGCCATCGGGGGCCTCTGGATTTCAATTTTGCATCCTCAGGGAGTAAAAGTTTTCTTCCACCGTTCACCCTCCCGTTTGTTGCTTCCTTGGAAGGGTCTTGGTTTGTAGCATCGGGTGGTTATGAGTAACTATCAGAAAAAAATGTGCCAATTTTGACTTTTAAGGTCTAAAATCGTAATATTTTGTTGAGCAGATGAGCTGGCAGTTTAATTTTAAATTCAGTTGTTGTAATTCCCCTATTTTTTTGTTCTTTGAAGCTTAACCTGGTTGCGATACACCTGCGAACAATGATGTTTATTATTTCTCCCCAATTCTTATCATTTTGACCTGGCATTTAGAATCACTGATGAGAGTTTTGCATATTCTCTGGTTTTGTAAAACTTAAAATGCCAATTAAAATTACTTCATGTTAGCTAATACAGCAAGATGGCTTCACTGTATTAGTCAAGTCTTAATGCAGCCATAGTGAAGTCTAATACCAGTTTATGGATACAGAGTACTCAGCAATTACACTAATTGCCATATAAAATACCTACATTCATATTTATAGTATTTGTTGTATTCTAAATATTTTTTTTTCTTAGTGCTAGCTTCTATTCAACTTTAATGTTTCACTGTTAATGATCCAAATGCAGGCAGGAGTTGGGCTGTGTTAATGGGCAGTAAAATGTCCGATGGACAGAGGCAACATCTGACCATCTGTCTGTCTGTCAGGGTGTCAAGTTGTAAAATTCAGCTTGACTTAAAGCAGAACTCACAATACACTCAAGGGGGATCGGTACCAGGAAATCAGGTAAAATATGTTACACCATTAATTTGATTAAAAAAAATAAATAAATATCCAACCACTCAATAAGAAATTTGTTGATTTTTAGCATCAATTATTTATTCAAAAAGAATTACAATACTCAGAAATGATAGTTATTTTGATCAATAACCCAGCAATCCCTCAAAAAATAATTATCTTAGACTTAAATCACTCAGTTTGTATCAGCCAAAAACCCTAAATAATTAAATGTCCAAAATTTTCCCGTTCTTTTTTCAAAAAGATTCATGTCCACAAAGGAGTTCCACATCCTCGAAAAAAACAGTCCTGGAAATATTTCCCCGTTGTAATCCAAAGTCCTGATCCAAAATGAAAATCCCAAACGTCAACCCTCCCCCCAAAAAGATAAGACAAAAGAGTGGTACCACCAAAGATCCCCAAAAAGAAAAGTAAAGTCCAGATCTCACCGGGAGAGTCTTTCTTTCCCCTCGGTGGCGTCTTCTCGCACTGGCGGCGTCCTCTTGCCCCGGGCGGCCTTTCCTGGGTGCAAACTCCGATCCAGTTCCTATTACACGATCTGCGGCACTGGGACGAACTTTGATCGCTGTTTTATGTCTTTTCTTGAATTTTTACTAGTTTTAAACGATCGATAAAGACAAAATCCCGCTGCACAGATCTAACGGTGAGCGTCTTCCTCTCCGGTTGCGCCGCTGCGCGCCCACGCACCCGCCCCCTTTATTCAATCACCAATTTCACGCACACCTGAAAACCGCATGATGTTTCACCCAACTCAGTTATAAACAGTGGAAATTCGGAATGATTTTTAACAATGATACCACTGCAACTGTTCTACAAGACAGTTTGATACATTTACTTTTTAATATAATTCTTCAGAAAAAAAAATAACATAGTGGTTATGTTACAAAGTTATCGCTCTGATTTCCAGAGCGATAACTTCTTCGGATCTAACTTCATCTGGAATTGACACAAACCAAAACACAGGAATAAATGGCAACCAAAAGAAGACAGAGCTTGTTAAAAAAAAAAGTAGATAAATCCTTGGAGTTGAGCAAGATGCCAACTAGTCGGACGTACAGTGTCTATTGTAGCTCACTTCAGTAATTCAAATTAATTTAAATTAATTTCTGGCAAAAACAGAAAGACCAGTGAGATATAACATTATGTTAGCAGATATTAACATTCTACAGTTTCACAAGACACTGTTGTTTTATGCTATTTTGTTCAGTCGAGCTACGTCTGTGTTTCTATTAGAAGCTATGGTTGAGCCAACCGGTTGTAATATTTCACCTCATCAGCTGATTTGACAGACCGACGTCCTACCTGATCTTTCTTCTACAGTTAATGAACTATTACCAATAACGTCTTCGGCTCTAACTTCAAAACAATCTGAACCAGCCCAGCCCTTAAAGCAAAAAATGAAACACTTGGAAACCTTTCAGAGGATGTGAAAGACTCAAGACTGGAGCGCTATTTTGTGCTGGTCTGCTAACCCCCATGAAGTATTACATATTGTAAATTCAATCCATTTATTAAATACATAAAATATATATTTTTTAGGTGCAACCTGTCCAACACTTTCGTAAAGGTTTGCGTTAATAAATTTCACGACAATGTTTTCCAGAGCGATTTATTTTCCTGTCCAGTCTCTTGACTGGTCCAGTAAAGAGCACCATCACCGTCTGACATGTCCATCTATACTAAGAGGGTTATTTTGGATCATACGATACGGAGGTATTAAATAACAGTAAAAGGAGTCGGACATGAATCTGTGAAAAGATTGTGTGTGGACTCGGATAAACACTCTCAGTTTGTCCCTGTTCTGACCAGCAAGAGATCTGCAACATGGGACTGGGTCTCACAATGCGGAATAGAGTTATGCATAAGAAGAAAAGATGAGAAGCTGCATTTCTTTATGCTGGTGTGTTTTCTCTGCAGCTCTTTGAAAATTTATGACATGGCTTATTGCCTTCTATATGGCTGTTTTTATGTTGTGTAGTATACGTACAAGGATATATCTGTAAGATTGGTAGAAAGCTAAGTACATACATAACATTTTAGATTTTTACCTAGTTGTTCATATAAACGGTATAATTAAAAAAGATTGAGTGCCAAATTTTATTGATCTACTCAATCAAATCATGCATCTGAGTAAAGCAGCCAGGGGAAAAAAAAAATGTTTCAATAACAGGAGGTAATCCAGATTCAAACCATAAAGCTGCCAAGTACATGAGCTAAGGGGGAAATGTTCTCTCTGAGGGAGACATAAAAGGATTAGCTTTAGCTTGGAAAGTGTAGTCCAATGAAAAAGGTTTCCCTTGTTCAGCAAGAAAGAAGCACAAACAGTGCGAACCTGTTTTTCATACAACTGTAACAAAGTGACTGACAGAAGCAATTAGGCTCTCGATTCCCAGCCCTTTCCTTTCAAATGTTTCCATCTAAATGAACAGACACTCTCCCCATCGTAGGACGTTGTTGAAACTTCACCAGCACATAATATAAATCCAAAAAACACGATTTTAATACTGTTCTAGAAAACGCAGAAGAAGATGAACTCATTAGTTTGAGAATCTGTGTTGCATTTAAGCTTCCTCAAGTGACCTTGCTTGAACCTGGGGTCTCTCTGATGCATATTCACACTCACTTGTTGAAAAGTCAATTTGCTAATTCCTCAATATTCTTTTAGACTGAGCAAATCTATGCATGTATCCATGGTGGATTGAATACTAAAACCTACAGAGGAGCCCTTAAAATTTTTTCATATCAATTTGCCGAGTTACAACAAAAAGGGGTTTTATTCAATAACCAAACACAAAGTATTGTATAATAGTAAAGTTAAAGTAAAGTATTCAAAAGTTTTGAACATTTGTGCTTATTTCTTTAATGCCCACCGCCATCAAAATCAATGTTTACACCTTTAAACTATCATTAAAACTACAATTCTTTGGATTATTTCTTGGTTAACTTACAAAACTAGACAAACATTTGCAGACCTGGACAAAATGTGTCTCTTTTTGCCTTTCAAGCTGGTTCTTAATAACTTTGAGCAAAGTTGAGATAGGAATGAACATGATTTCTATGTATTTTCTTGCCTTATTTGCATAGAAACTCCAGAACAAACCGACACTAATGATACAAGGACTTTGTTTGTTCCCATTTCTACGAAGGCTTTCATTACTCATTACATCTGTTGGCCGTATTAGAGTAATTTGTGCTTATTCTGTTCCACGAACACACTGTAAAATTGCACACAACAACCCTATGTGATAGGATGCAATATGCCGCTTTAAATCAGAAGAAGAAGAAGGTTTTTTTTGTCCTTTTGTTTAATAGCTACCCACACTCAGATTGGGCAGGTGGCAATGATGGCTCCACCTGGTTTACATGGGAAACAGTCTCTACTCTCTATGGGCTTATCTTCAATCAATGTTCGAGGTGGTTAAATAAAAAAACAACTTGTGTTGTTCTATTTATTTAGAAATGCAGGGTGGGCAGCATTATTTGGACTCTAAATAAGTATCTTTAGTTACTAAAGCTGGAACCATTGAAATCAATTGTTTTCTTTCCATTTCACAATTACGCATCGAGCCGTGTAGGCCTGAAACCCTGATCTTTGCAGTTGTAGCGTGAAAACATGGCGACGATCAAGGGATTTCAGTTCTTTGGCCAGGTAATCGTAAAACACGCGACTACTATTCAGCATTTTTATTTTCACATTATAGCTGTGGACTTAACAACTCATAAAATTAACTTCTCAGCCTTGTTAGGATTCAAAGGGCTGGGTTATGTGCACACGCTGGTGAATGCACTGCGTGCCATTTATCTTTATGTGTTTGTTTGGAAAAATACATCGACGGTGCAACAGTGCTTTACGGCTCTTCATAAAAATAAATGGCCTCTGTCTGCCTTCAGTTATAATGCCGGATATGTAAAGGCACCTCATTTATTAGTTTGCTTTTGCTTTGCAAGGAGGACGTGGATTTGGGGTATTTAGCATCTGACTGTTGCCCTAAGTAGCAGGGATTATTCTAATGCTCTGTCAGTAGCGAGGCCTAGTCTAATTCCCTTTTCTGCTGCTGATATCCATTACAAAGGCTACACTAATAAACGCCTGCATTTCCAGCTCAAGACGTCTCTCAACCAATCTTACAATTAGCTTGTCATCGTAGGTCAACGAATGTGTGTGCAGTCCAACAAATTAGAATCGGGGACGTGTAGTCGTATATGTGTACAAAATGTCTCTGGATGTCTGCAAAGTTCCTACAGTATGTTTCAAAGAGAATGGGTGGTAATCCTTGAACAGCATTAGAGCCAGGGGCATTAGGGAGGAAGCGTTGGCTTTCTTTTTCTACGAGATGCATGTAGCCGTGGTATTTTATTTAAACCCAGTTTTAAGCCGTCAAAGCTCCAATGTAAAAGGCCGAGTAAATACTGCTTGCTTTGACATATGGACTTGATCTGAATTTTCCATGTGCTCCAGATTTCTGTTAAACAAATCCCTAATATAGTATTAAGGTATGAGAACCACTCAGTTTTATTTAATTGTTTTGATTCTTTTTTTAAAAATTCCATTACTTTTTGTTTTTCTAACATTCTTATTAAGTAGTTCTGTTGTCCAGATCATTTCAATAAACATTTTCAAACAAGCTTCAATGTATTATATTCAAATTTGATGGAAGAGAACCACCAACAAAGTTCTGCATATTCCTGAAAAGAATACATTTGTTTTCAAAAACATGAAGGCATTTTGTCTTCAGGCCTTAAGAATCCTTCATAAATACTTTGTGGAGCCAAGTTTAACTGCAATTATAGCCGCAACCCTTTAAATGTATTTCTCCAACATCTTTGCATAATCTAAAGACTGGAATTAAGCAAATATTTCAGCAGGTCAGACAATTTACATATCCGATATGTAAATTGTCGGATATGTGGCTTTGCAATAGTTGTCCCACCACATTTCCCATTATTTATAGAAAGAGCTACTGGCTCAAGTTGAGGGTCGACGGGCTGTTTTTGAGGGAGAGTGAGATACAGCAATTAAACTGATGAACTGAGCATCCTGCATAGTGAGTATTCATCCCCAACACTGCGCCTCAACTCCTACTCCAAGTTTGTCTTGTTGAAAAAAAAAACAAAAAACTAACTTACACGTCATTCTCAAGTAATTAGCCGCCTCTGACAGCTTGTCTTCAATAGTCAAGACAAGCTCAGAGGATCTTCTCATCAACTCTCTCTAACTCACCCTTGCTGAAAAAAAGAAGGATCCACACATCTTGGAGAGACATTTACATGCATCTTTCACAATGGAAAGGATGTGTTCAGGTTGACATTTGTCAGTTTTTCTCTCTCTCTGTTTTGTATGCAGATTTAAAAAAAAAAAAAAAGTTTAAAAAAAGTCATCTTCATTTGGTGAAGACGATGTAGGCTTTCCGCAAACTGAAAATGGAATTTGACAATGAGTTTCTTCTTGCCATGTTTTCATTTTTCCATGGTTCAAATAATAGATGCTGCATTAACATATTCTCCTAGATTCTTCCTGTGGATCTGTGCAGCTCATCCATCACTACCATGGCTCTATTGGCCATGATCCCCAGCCTGTCAGGACAGGTGGATGTCTGTGCCTTGGTAGGTTTACAGTTTTCAGTTTCGAACACTGCTTTGTGAGGTGTTCAATGCTTAGGACACTGTTTTATATCTTAATTCTCCAAATCTGTTTCCCCGAATACTAAGCTGTTTGTTCTCAAAGCCTGCACAGAAGACAAGAGTTGTATTTTATGTTTAGAATACTTAAATGCTGTCATTTTGGTTAAAAAAAAAAAAAAAAGATCAGATTTAGAACATCTTCATTTGATCAGGAAAATGTCTTTTGTGGCTTTCAAGAGGTTTATGGAAGCTTGGTTTTTTACATTTATTTTCATCTGGATTTTGTTCATCGTTCCTCGTGGCAGTGGAGATTACTTTCTGTTCAGTGCTTCATTGATCGCAAATCTTACATCTGTACCTGAAATGGATGGCTGTTTCCAACATAAGCTGGTATAGCCTGTGAGAAAAATACTTTCTCAGTCAGTTGTTACTGGTAATCTGTCCTGAAAATTGGCTTGGAGTTATTTAAGCCTAATGTAGTCTAAATAGCTGCTCCAATAATGAGTTGTAGGGTGGGCTTTCTTACCTCAGCTGCTACAGTTACTCATACTGTACTTTTTTTTTTAAGGTTTGGGTGCAATTTTTGTTGCACCATTACATTTACATTTAAATTATGGAGGAAAAATTGCTTCATTTATAGTTTATTATTATTAGTATTATTTATTTATTTTTCAACAATGTCTTGTGTAAATTACCTAATGTAAAGCATGTCCATTGCCCTGATATTGTGAAATTCTTGTCGTCACAATCCATCCCGACTTCAATTCTCGACCTTTTTTTGTATTCCTCTGAAAATTATATAATGTGATGCATCATTAAATTATGTCTATTCATCTTTCTGCTTATCTGAGAGGTACAGGTATTCGAGGGAAGGCCTTCACTGTTGGAAAACAGCCTTCGTTTGGAGGATCGCAGCACATTCCCAAGACAGAAAGAAACATATAGTCTTTAGTGACCACGTAAACTTTAAATCTGACGTTTCAGATTTAAACAAAATTTTCAGATTCACAACTGTTTTCTTCAATTACTTTTAAAAAATGTAGTCAACAGACCTTTTATATTAGCCAAACAACATCTTATTCGATACTGATGATGTCCCTGAAAATCCCCTTAAGTGTAATGCTCAGAAGTCTTCTCTAATATGCTCTAATCATGATAACAGATTTTTCTACTTTTTTAGGTTCGGGAGGCCAGTAAGCATATGCTGAGATTGCCTCATTAGCTGAGCGGAGAAATCTAAGAACTGCAGGTGAAGAGACCCAGTTCAGTTCACTAAGAGTAGAAGCAAGATCCATACTTTAAAGCAGTGGTCCCCAATACATAATACATTATGTACAGTATTATGAGTTTGGGGAATCTTTTATTTTGAAAATCCTTTAACCGGATTCTCTCGGTTACGTCTTGCGCGCGCCAACGTTGAGCCCACAAACAGCAAAAATGAGTAAGAAACAGATCAGATGTCTTTGGAAAGTTTCTTTGCGAAGGAGAAAAGACCCAGAGAAGAAACAGGAGAATGGATTTATAGCAGAGATAGCAAAAAGCCTTACAGTCTGTATGCTGTTAAAGGGGAAATATTATCCAAAATTCACGTCTTGAATGTTTTTGTACTTACTTTCTACTGCCCATAAAAACAACCCAAGCTCTTAAAAAAACCCATCCAACCAGTTTTTGGCAATAAGTTACCTCGGTAGGTGATTCCCACAGTCCAAGTCCGCTCTGCATGATATGGTGACCGGATGTTAATGAGGCAATGAAGCCTTCAAACTGCTTCGCCACGTAGAGACCAAGAGACCAGGCACCCTGGGCATAAGCAACATTTCGTGTGTTGTTGTCTCCCGATGAGACCGTCTCGTTGCAGAGAAACGAGCTCAGGGCTCCTATTAGTCGTTATCGTGAGCTAAAATTTTCACGAAAGTAAAATGTTCGTTTTGTGGCGCATCTGTATCTTATTTTGAAGGGATATGGAAACGTACAGCTTGTGAGTTTTAGGTCTGGTTTTTCCAAACCTCTGTGACCACAGAGGAGCCGATAAAAGTCCAACAGGTTCGATCGGTTCGTGTGTCCAGGACAGGAGCAACACACAACAGACGAACATCCCGGTTCCAGAAGAAAATACAGTAAAACCCTTCAACATACCAAACGTGAATTTAGAATAATCAAACACGGATGACGATGTAGAAGCAGTAGTGATAGTTTGTGGCTCATTTTAAGCGATAAAAGACGAAAGAAAAAAGAAAATGCGTTCGATAAAAGATGGCGGGAGCAGCCGCTCTATTTGCTGCACTATGATTTGGAGGCCAGTTATGTTTTTTCGTAGTTAACATTTTTAACTGAATAAACATAACCACATATAATATAGGCTGTGTTCTCGCTCCCAGTCAGTGAAATCCCCATAGGCTGAGATAATCGGGCCAAGACAATGTTGAATATGGCCGATTTTAGATCGGCCATATTCAACACACCACCACGTAACACACCACACACTGCAGGACGTTGTAAGATTGTCGTAAAGGGAAAATCGGGGCAAAAAAATAAAATAAAATAAAAGGCTTTAGCGGGAACACCAACATGCAGAAGCGTTATCTGACGTTTCCTCCTCTTTATATTCTCGTTTTCCTCTGGAGTAGATCAAGCAGAACTTCACAAGCACTTTACTAGGCTATGATACAGATTACGAGACTGATTAATAAATACATTATTAATATTTAAAGTAGTCATCAGACATGCTACGAGTCTCTCCAGTGAGTCTCGGGTCCACTCTGGTAGATGCCCAGGAGGCATCTCATACAGATGCTTGAACCACCTCATCTGGTTCTGTCAGATTAGCAGCCCATGGATGATGGAACTCAGAGAAAAGTCATTTCAGCCGCTTGCACCAAGAATCTTACTCTTTTGCTCATATATATATATATATATATATATATATATATATATATATATATATATATATATATATATATATATATCTCATGGCCTTAGGTGAATGTAGGTTGATAGACCAGTAAATTGATGGTTTTGCTTTTTTGGCTTCGTTCTTTCTTCAGTGCAGCAATCCGAAATTGCCCTCACATTACTCTAGATGTGGGCCCAGTCTGTTTATCCATCTCCTCCTCCAACCTGCCATCATTCGTGAACAAGACAGAAAGATGTTCAAACTCCTCTCTTTGAGGCTGAGACTGACTCCCTACCTGAAGGAAGTAATCCACCCCGTTCGGGTTGAATACTGTGGCCTCACACTCAGGACCCAACTCTGGCTTTTTCACACTTGGTTGCATAATGACCATTACCACACCGAAATCTGAATTTGTAGCACAGAAAGATATGCTCTTTAATTTACAATTAACATTAAATATTCGCTTGGAAATTTTCTTTATACCTATGCATATATCATAATCTATTTTCTTTTATTTAACCATTACTGTACCAGGATTAAAAAAAAACAAACATTGAAATAATAAAAAAATGTTGCTGCCTGGCCAAAACGCAGCAACAAATACCACACACACAAAAAAACACACATTTAAACAAAATGACAAGCTATGTATATATATATTTTTAAAAAACAGGTACAAGTCATTGAATTGACCTCAAGAACTTTTACCCAGAATGGAAAAACGCTAAAGAAAACGAATTAAGTCAAAGTTTCTTGTTGCAAAGTTCAAGAAAAGGGAGCAGAGTATACAAAAACGCAATTCTAGGACAGAAAGAAGCAGCAAGTTGTACGAGAGAAAGGTATGAGAATCGGCATTTCCCAGTGTAATTACAGTTCAAATATAGGCCAAAAGGAGTCCAAGCAATGACTTGTAAATAAAAGTTAAACAAAGGGAGCTCCGTCTGGTAGCCAGGCCAGGCCAGGCCAGGCCAGGCCAGATGGGGACATATTGTCCATAGTTAAGTTATTTCTATTTTACGTTTTCTTCACGTATTTGTATGCCGTGTGAATATCTATCGATGATTAGCTCATGCTTAAGTTGGAAATTTCTTCCACATTTACGAACTTTAATCCACCAATATAGTCATTGTGAAGGTGAATCATATTAGTGTGCACCCATTAAAAATTTATGCTCGAGTTCTGTCTATGATGTTGGGCACAACCCACCCGTAACTCCTCAGCTCCCCTCCTTACTAATGTATGAACAAATATGATTTATTAATCCCCCCTCAGCTCATCCCAGGCTCCAATTGTTCCAAAAGTTTCTGCCTGCTTAATTTGCCACCCTTGTTTATCAGCCTGGTTTTGCAACTCAGAAGACAATGAGGCACAGTGAGGAATGTCAAGCACCGTCATGGGAGAATTCAATAAAATATGCAAAAATTACAAAGTGGAGACAATTTCCTCTGCCTTTCTGTCCCCCCCACCACCACACACACACACACACACCCTCTCACTTCCCTTTTCATCTCTTCATAGCTTGTGTTCTCTGTGATGAGTGTGTGCCTGCGCCTGATAGTCGGCAAGCATATGGAGGGTGTGTGTGGTCCTGCCAAGCGATGGAGAAATCACAGACAGAATGGCAGAACTGTAACACATTAGAGTAATCAGAGGCAAATTATCGTCCTTAAGTAGCTTTTGGACATCTGTGGGGTGTGCATTCATTCTGTATATGTAGCACGCACACACACACAGCACATTTGAATACTTGACAACACACAGATGGACTGTGTGCAACCTGCTTCGAATATCCATCTATCTAGGATTAATCAAAGAAAAGTAAAAGGTAGCTCTCCCTCAGGCCGAGTTTTCTGTAAAGCACATTAATAAATATGTCATTTTTTTTCCTTTTAAGGATGGAGGAAACAAACATAAGTCAGACATTTATGGGCCACCTTGCAGTTTCTCATGCTAGCCTCCTGTGTATTCAGGATTATTAAATTTAATAGGTGCATTTACGTTGTGAAAAATAATGCAATTATTTCTTGGCCTTGTGGTAAAAAAGAACAAAACAACAACAGAAAACAACCATGTGTTCTTTTCTGTTTGTTCGGTTTTTGTTGTGGGATGTGGCCATGTGTGTTTAAACAGTCTGCTTTGTTAAAAGTTAATTGTCCCTCTTTTTTTTTGCCATCATGTTGTGCAGCAAATAAGTCAAAAATAACAAACGTACAAATATATTCATGGCCAACACTGACTCAAATGATTCAAGTGAGTCACTCAGATTAGCCCAGAACCATAAAATTAACCAAATGTACCTCCACCTCCAGTCCACCCACCTCTGGTGCTCAGTGAACCAGTCTGTGATCACGGTAAGCAGAGTCAGTTGGGTTTACAAAGTGTGTTGTTGACTGAACAACTCATGATATAAAATATATCTGCTCATTTTGAAATCAGGCCGTTTTTATTGTTTTAACAGCAATAATTATTAGTCACTATGGCGGCAGCAATATATAGCTTATGTAGTATAAGCTTAATCAATAAAGGCACAAATAGTGAAAGCTCCAGTCTAAACTGCAGAGTAACTTTCCGAACCTTACAGCTGCTGCAGGTTCTGATGTCTAATCTATTCACGTTAGTATCCTTTCCCCCATGAGCAACATTATAATAAAGTCAATTTTATCATATCACAAATTTATTTAGGAATTTGTTAACCATCGATTTCTGTGAATGTCTGATGATTTTCAAATAAGAGTGCGCTCTTGGAAGAAATCAATGAAAAGTTAGTTAGGGTCAGTTTGATTAAAAAAAAAATAAATAAATAAATAAAAAAGCAAAAAGAATCAACCCATCACTAAATTCTGCACTTGTAAGAGATACAGCACAAAGAAAAGATAAAGTCACAGTAAATGATAACATTTACTCCTGCGCTCTATTCTTTAGAGGAATCGTCTGTGACATGTTGTTCTCATGTGTTCACGCTCAACTCATCCATGGCCTCAATTTTTGACGATGTGGACGAACACATCCCGCAACTACAAGCATCTCTTTGAATTGCACGTCAGATCTGTTTTGTTCCAAGCTTTCAAATAATATTAATTAAAAAAAATAAAGAAACGCAAGAGAGATTGCAGGAAATAGCCTGCGTATATGCTTGTATCTTGTGCGACTTCCCCATCAAATCATCAAAAAGTGTCAGGGTATGTCTTTTGGAACCCCGACGCACGGTCGATGGGGGGCGAGAGGAGTCCGCCCTGAGCCTGTTCGCTCTCCTTTGTTTCTTATTTCACAGGTGGATAAGCACATTAGCTCCGGTATTAATGCATCACAGTGGCTCCCTCCCAACATCTACAAACAAACAGTTGCAAGTCCACATGACTAAACATGGGGAGGATATACCGAATAATCTATGAGACAGATTAAAATAAGATGAGACAAAATAAGGTTAGAATTCCAGCAGCTTCTGGTTTACGATGGGCTTGAGCCTCGGTGGTTCTTGCATCAAAACAAATTTAATTCCATATAAGGGTGACTGTTTTGATTTGGGTAACTAGAAAACTGGGGATAAGTGGGTTGGTAGAACAGAACACTCATCAAACCTAGTTGTGAAATAGATAATGCAGCTTATGGTAATCTAAATGCCACAAACCTCAACCTTGTTAAGAATTTGGGGGGCTAACTTGAGTCAGAATACCAATCAATTAAACAAAATAATCCACAATTTTTGATAGGAGTCCAGCTTAGATTAAAAGTTGTTGATTTAGATTTTTTTTTACAATTTGATAAGACATTTAGAAAATATAAGGGGTATGTGTATATGTATTTTAGCTTGATATGTTAAAAAAAATCCTGCTCAAAGGTTTATTTCAAGAAAGGAAGATTTAAGGTCACACAAGAACTTCCCTGAATTGTCTTTTCTTTTTTTTTTTTGCTTACACAAGGTTCTCCTTTCATCTGAAATGATTGTCAAAAATGCTAGTTCACACTGACTGTTCCCGTCTTGGCCTCCTGACACATAGTGCACTTTCGTAAGTAAAATTTGTACTGACTACAAGTATCCAGAAACCTCTTCTGAAAAGATTATTGTTTTTTTTTTTGCCTCCCTGACATGCCTTCATGTGAAACCTAACTCCGCCATGTGGAATAGAGAAAATACAGAATAAACTCAAACATGCGCACCCAATTCTTGTTTCTAGAATTCAGAAAGTTGTTAGTTGGGTAATCATTTCAATCAGAAAAAAAAAATCAGATTCATCCTTAAAGGCCTGAAATTACAGTGACATTCACACACATTTGATAAGTGCATGTAAATTTTCACCTGCAATGCTCCAAACCCTCTTATGGCTTGAACTTTTTTTTTTTTTTTTGTAGAACAGGGAACCTGCCTGAGGTGATCTCTATTTTGACATTCACGGTCACCACAATTTTCTGAAATGGGAGAGGAGGAGTTTGGGAGAGGATAATTCGGCACTGCATTCGTGTGAAAATATGTCAACAAGCGCTGAGAGAACCTTGACGTGGCATGGGACATGACACATGAATTGTGTGTGTCACTTTTTGCTGCAACTAAAGTTACGAGATTTTGCCAACCTTGCAGTGTACAACTGCATGGAAAAGTGTGTCTTATTACCAGACAGATGCAGGCTATTTTAGACTTTACACTTTCTTCCTGTGATTTTCACGGGCTAATGTTCCAGTTGAAGTGCTAACACGCATCTGCCCTATGCAATCGTTAAAAAACTGTATCCAAACTATTTACAGCTTTATTTCATTTCCAACTACATCGGAAGTCTATTTTTCTCAATTTACGTTGAGTTTTCTTTATGGTGTAGCACTTCATCTTAAATTAGTACAGCAAAATCCTCCCCATAAACTCACATACCAGAATTCTAATTAAAACTTTTGACTTGTACTTAATAGAAAAGATGGAATTGTCAGGAGGTTGTAGTTGAAAAATAAAGTAAACCAAGGCTTGCGCTGAGTCTTCAATCTGCTTTGCTTACCTCCAGTCCTTGTGGAGAAAAGTGGAACATATGTTTTGTCTGACACCGTTAGGGAAGAGAAACACCTGTCCACTATAATTTAGAAAAGAGAGTTTGTATGAAAAGATTTATGCTCTTTCCAATCCGAGCAGGGCTGTTGCACCGTTTCTTCAAAGGCGTTTATATATAATAATTTGTCCTCTGTATCAACTAAGTTTCCAGAAAATGTCAAGTTTCAAAGGACAAATTTATGATGCATAACATTTATTTAACTTGCTATTCATGGCACTATACAGTTGGCAATGGTTGGATAAAGTTTTGTTCTATTGTTACTTAGGAGCAGATTGTGGGGTGTAGCAAAAACTCCAAGGTTGTGTAAAAAGTTTTACAGATTTTTGACATCTTGAGGAACCCACAAGCATAAAAGTAAAATCAGCACATTTAAACCTGTAAAACTTTACCAAATTTGGGTCGATTGTCAAGATTTCTGTTTTATTCCATATGTAAAGCAAACTGGTTGAATAGCTTGAAGGTAAGTTTGCCTTTTTTATGCGATGATGTTCAACATCTGCACATCTATTAATTAGAACATGTTGCTGACACCTCATGATAGTTTTAAAATATATATTCAGTTAGGGTGTAACAGCAGATGTACTTGTTCTGAACCAATTCTGTAAAATATCGGTTACAATATTACATAATGCAATTCGCAAGTCATCCTTCCAAATCAAATCTTAATTGCTGAGTGGCAAGGGCAAGTGTAAATCACATCTCAAGTTTTTCACCCCAAAATCAAAGAAAGTTTTTAGGGTAGGCTAAGTACAACCTTGCAGTTTCTAATAACTACTGACACTGAGAACCCATTATACACCTAGTATTACTAAGACAGCGGCTCATTTGTTAATAACATTAATTATGATTCAAATGATCAAACATTAGCAACTCAATCTCTGGATTTAATGAAATAAAGAATGTTTATGACGTGTAAATAGAAGCTGAGTGTTTGGTTGAAAATATATAAAAAATGCTATACTGGGTCAGTACTTGCTGGTAAAAAAAATAAAGAGCAGCTTTAACTTGCAGCTTTTTGCACTGCTTGATTAGATTAAAAATATTCACGAATATAATATTAACTTTACTAGTGAAATTTTAAAAACAATTTAGAGCAAAAATATCTTATAATACATTTAACATTTGAATTTTCTGTTCCCTTTTTCAGTAATTAATCATTTTTTTCTAGACTTTTAAAGGGGGGGTATGTATTATTTCAATGGCACAATCAAGTGTATTACCTTCACTTGTTATAAAAATGCTATATATTTTGTCCACGACTTAAGAAATTTGACTTCATAATTTGATGCCCTGAAATTGGGTCTCTGTCTCTTTAATAAGCTCCTACTCTTTCGCCCTCTGCACTTCACCACAACTAAGTTCCTCTATTTGACACTACCAGCATGCAGTTCGTGTGATGAGCACAGCAGATGGTTGTCAATTTTATTTCTCTAAAATAATGTAAGAGGTCTAGACCAACTAGTTACATAATACTGAACTGTGTTCCGATGAACAGAGATACAGAGAAATGATTGAGGTAAATATCTAGGGTGTGTCATGAATTGCATAACCAGTTTTTAAAATCAGAAACAGTTGTGTATTAGATCTCGACTTCCATCCACCTCTCCCCATTTTTTTTTAATAGTAACCAACATTACATCCTCTCCTGACTCAGCACCCACACATGGCTCATGAAGAGGTCAGAGAAGAGGCAGGGGAGAAGCAGGTGGGAGGGAAAAGTGACAGGAGAAAGGGCAAAGGAGATATAAGCCCCAGGCTGTTCTGGATCCAAATACCGTGACCTACGGTGGCCCTGAGGTGCAAACCACTACAACATTAACGAAACCACTACAACATTAAGGAAAGCACTACTACATTAACGAAACCACTACTACATTAACGAAACCACTACAACATTAACGAAACCACAACATTAAGGAAAGCACTACAACATTAAGGAAAGCACTACAACATTAAGGAAAGCACTACAACATTAAGGAAAGCACTACAACATTAACGGAACCGGAAAGGGTATGTCCCAGTTCGAGACCTGAGACATCGCTGATTGGACAATAGGCGTATACGCTGATTCTAACTTACGTCACCGCTATCTTGAAAGTGGCAGCGGAGAAAACGTGCTACATGGACTAGTTTCACTTTAATTCTTACCTGTGCCTTTGCCTTTCAGAGGTAAGAATTAAAGATAATAACGACGTACATTTACGAGCATAATTTCTTGACTTTGTGGCCAGTACTGTGCGTTCCCGTGGTTAAACAAACTAATAAACAACCAATAAATATTTCCTTTGTGACTAAATTGGCCCAGTTAACTACTCTATTTTCTTAGCTTAGCTGACGTTTTTTATGCTGTGTAGTTTTTCTAAAGCGGGAGAGGCAATGAGAAACCTGTAACAGGCGGTTTTGCCGTTTGTTTATTGGTGCCATGGTTACCTAGAAGTTCGCAAGACAAGTCCTTATTTGTCTGTGGTTAAACAAGACCACAGACAAACAAGGTACGTCAGTTGTCTGTAAGATGTTTCTTATAATTTATGTAGATTAAAATAATTTGTTTGATATAACAGCAAACCTGAAGTGGACTGAAAGTACATTAATCCAGAGAGCAGCGTGGAGACCGGGGGATTTCTTCAGGACAGGTCCATAAAGATGGGAGCTGGAGCTGTTTTTTCTTCAGACTTCTGTTTCGCAGTTCATCTCCACAATGTCTGTGTTTAGATGCTAAGACTTTTTCCTGAATGTGAATGAATCAGGGATGTATTTTCTATTACACTGTTAGATAATTTTTATCATTCGCTTTAACCTGTGGCTAGCCGGATGTCTCAGAAGGCCCAGTCACCGAACTGCTCCCAGCTTGACCAGCAGACTCAACCCCAGCCTGTGCTGCCAGTATAATATAAATAAATTTGTCATGTACTGCACACTTTTTTCTTCACTTTTTGTGTATTTTAAGTGAAATATCTCAATTTTAAGTATTAGGGTATTATGACAGTTTATGTAAAAATCTGTAGCTAAAGTTTGACAACTATTGTCAGAGTTTGTCTTTACAATAAAATGCCTAAAAAGTTAAATGAAGTGAAGTTTTTTATTTATATCTTGAAATAGCAAATGCACATTGAATTATGGAATTGTGTTAATATGTTTATAAATACATTACTGTTAAGGTGAGTGTGTGTGTCATTAAAAAGCTTTAATGAGTAACTGCTCTCAATAAAATTCCTCATAAACATTGATTTGTTGAAATGGCTCCCAATACAAGTTATGGCCTATTTAAATTATAACTTGTTAGTTGCTTTATTTTTAAGCCTTTTTTAGTTTTGGCATGTCCTGGGTAACTGAGAACAAATAAGTAGAGAGAAACGAATATCTGGGGAATATAATAATTTAAAGGTAGCATTTAAAGCACGAGAGTTTATATAGAAAATTATTTAGATTTTATTTTGTGGTTTTAAAGGCTCTGCGGTTGAAGGCAGTGAGAAATAAAGGCAGCTTTCGGATTTTTCTATCTGCCTTCACAGAACAGCGGGATCCACAGAGAGATTAAATTACACTCATATGCAGAATATTTACTCCATATCAGTTCATATGAGGGGAGCTCCGCAGGGGCTTTGTTGTTGGGTTTGATACAGATGCATGCCACACAAGAAGATTCACAAAGAACTATCAACGACACAGAGTGGAAGTTCCTACTTTCTACACAAGTCTATGAATTAATAGTAAAAGTTATAAAGATATTTTCATTGTTATATCAACTAGAAATAACTTAAAAGTATAATAAGAATGTACGGGGCTACTTGAGTAAAATCCTTAAAGTCAATTCTAAGATGACTTCACAACATAACACAGAGGATAGTAATTCAGAGGGAACCAATGTTGCAGTTAAACAAATGAAAGACCAGCTGCTGAATCAAGTGCTACAAAAAATATTGTCAAAATATTCTTAAGGATCTTTCTTTATAACAGCCCAAATCTGTTGTTAAAAAAGTACAGCATGAGGTAAAGAAAACACCACACTACACAACGGAAAGCAGTATGACCTTGTAAATTACAGATAGGCTCGTCAAACATACCTTAAAACCTTCTGCAGTAATTGCAGGACTCCAAATATGGGAGTTGTTTATGTTCTATTTTTTTATACCAAGCAGTGTAATGATGGCAAACTTCCAAAAATACAAAAAATAACTTTCCTTTTTCTCTGGAAGGGCACATTGATGAAAAATGTCTCTAATGAAACTAAATGGGACCAAATCATTTTCATAAAGGTGTCCGCCTTTGTTGTGTCGGTTTCAATTTTGAAGGTGATCGCAAATGCAAAAATGTGTCGAAATCCCCACTCTGTTGTTGTGACTGTGCAGTGGTTTACTGCAATGTATTTGCACAACAAAAACATTAATGACTGAAATGCATCCATGATCACGTAGAGCATTTTGTTTTGTTTGCTTTTAAGGAGATTGCAGAATGGACTAAACGGGTACTGTGTGTACTTATGAAAAAACACTAATATGTGAAATCAAACCTCATTAGTTGCTATGCTTTTGCAGCAAAGTATCAGTGGAAAGCATATAATATTTCCTCACCTGGCGGTAGGATATGGTCAATTTAGTTCATTTTCTGGCATCAGTTCTGGCTGTTTTCTGGGCTGAAAATCAAAATCCTGATTTTGAAATCTTCAACATGCATTCTATGTTTAAAACCAAATTTCTGGAGCAATCATTGCACATTCTCAGAAATTGGAAAAAGAGTGTAATTTTATAACCCTTGTGTAAAATACATTGGAGTTTTTCTGTTGGTATTTTTTTTTTTGCACTGCTTTTAAAATTTTGCTTTTGTGAGCCGCTGGGACTCCAGCAAACCACAGAAGGAATTGTTTACAAATGAAGGAAACATGTAACTTTTCCAGTGAGACTGACCTACCACAATTACCGTAGTCTGAAAATACATCAATGACTCATTCACATGATGAAAGAAGCCACTAAGAAAATGAGGAAGAAACCCCGGGGTGCCATGGAGGCATCCTACAGAGGAACCCTGGAGAATGGAGACTACGGTGGAGGTCTGCAGCTTGGAAGCTTTGGAGGTGCCTAGAAGGCTGCAACCCACAAGGAAGCTTTGCAGCTTGGGGGCCATCAGAGCTCTGCAAAACCTGCAGAGGCTGCTGGTGAAGGGACAGCTGCCGATCCCTGAGCTGCTACAGGGGATGGAGGAGCTGCTACTGCTGCCGGTGTTGCAGTTGACAGGAAACCGGTGCCGTTGGTAGAGCTGCTGCTTCTCTGGGGCGAGGAAAATGTTTTAAAGTAACAGGACATGTGGTCCAAAGACGAATGCTCAAAAGATGAGGGGGAGTAATGGAGACCCCCAGCCTGATTACTCAGAGGAGCAGTGGAGATGACAGCCAGATACCACGGAGAAGCTGTGAAGGTGGGATGAGGTAGCAGCAGGAAGCGAGCCTGGTGGTTGAGGTGAAAAGGTGACAGGAACAGGTTCAGGAACAAGAGCTGGGCCAATGTTTATGCTAGGGGGAAGGTGGCGTGAAGTACATTTCAGCTAAGGCTGCCTGACCTGCCCCTCCTCCAATAGCTCTACTAAGCCCAGAACAGATAAAGTGTACGGGCATCTGTCATTATTCTATGAGACATGACAAAATGATACTGACACACCTATTATAAATGTATTTACCTTTGATGTTTTATATTTAACCTCTGACATAAATTGAATGTTTAGTTAAGGAAAGCTGGAAGTACATGTTTATGCTTTTTTTTTGCTTCACAGAAACTATACCAACCTGTTTGAACCCTTTGTGAAGGGGCTACAGAGACATGTGTCCAGTCACAATCATATTCATAATTCAACCATCTGGACTCAGCACAAAAGCAGAGAGGCTGCAATGTGGCATACAAAAACATAATGTACTCCACATTGTGTTTTTGTAATTTGTAATTGTGCTTTGTCAATGTTTTGTTTTTCAATTTGTTGTGTTTTTATCGTTGTGCTTGGTTAATGTTGCATCTTTCAGTTTGAAGAGTAAGAAGAGTAAGCAATTAGTCAATGTTGGAATACGTTATATGCATTTGCTGATGGTCTTAAACAGTTTAGTCTTCATTGTGATTAAAATCAGCCCATCGTTGGCTGAATAGATGATTCTTCAGATTGGTCTGTATTTCAGAATTCTGTGTTAATTGCAATGTGATTCCTCTCAGCAACCCAGATGCAATTGTGATGATAAACAGACGTCACATGATCTCAGCAATCCAAGTTGTTTTGATTATCTGGTGGAGGAGAAATTTAGATCAATTAGCAGCAATCGGCAAGCTAAATTGAATGAAAACACAACAATTGTGTTCCGTTTTTCCAGGGAGAAAAACACCAGGGGTTTGAGAACAGAATGTGTTTTTCTTTTTACCACCGCAATTAATGATCACTAATGCACCTGTGTGCTTGTAAAACAAAAAGAAAAAAAAAAAATTTTAAAAATGCAGCTATTGAGTATTGCTAATAATGTGTTTGGAACTAATGCAACTTGATAGATTTACATGTTTTTTTAGGCCAGTTCCCAATAAACCATTATTAATAGTAAAGAATGTTGGTCTAATCCAGCATGAGATGAAACAACCTAAATACACAATCAAACTTATACAAGGTACCATATACATAGAGCAACAAATAAGCAACAAAGTGGGTAAAGCAAACATTAAACACATGAATTTTGATAGTAAATTTATTTCTAAATGTACTATTGACCTTACATTTTCACCAGGTGTTGGGAACAGCCCAAGTAATCCATACGTGGAAAGAAACCATAAAACATAAGCTCAAAAATTAAGTTATGTTTAATAATATAAAACAATGAAAATCACGGTTAAGAATAAACATGTCACATGCGAGAGGATGACAAAAAAATTATGCTGACATTTACAATGACATTTACAATAAGCCCAATAAATGGATTATACCATGTTTGTCCTCCTTCCCTTTTCTGCGTGTGGATAATTTAAAACAGCATCTAAAAGTAAACACTAAAACTTTCTCCTGCACATCAGTAACAAGCAGAAAATGTGCATTACTTTGGTAAATGTCAGATTTACTTGTGCTTTAACAAGGAGTCAGAAATGGCAATATCTATGAGGATGTATTGAGCAGATTTGATCCCTTTTTCCTGCGAGCTTTCTTTCCTCTTTTTTGATTCTGATTCCAGATACTTCAGTTGCTGTATATTAGTGTACTCGGATAAAGAAAGCTTCTGCAGCAGTCATTAATACACCATCAGTTTTAAGGTTTGTCGACTTTACTCCCCACTTAAAGCAAAACGACTTGTATTCAAGTATTGCACAAAAGGAAAAACGACACAGCTGGTTTGGAGTTCACAGAGTGATGTTGAGCATTACTTTGAGCTATACTGATGTACTGCTTTGAAAAATAGGTCACGCAACCTCAAAATCCTCCTAATGCTACACCGCTGAAGTGCTTCAGTAGAAGGGTATTCTTTCTAAAAGCAGTTAATGCTCATCAATTCTGAAAGTTTCATAGGACCATTACTGGCTAATGTTGGGTTATTTACAGGTGAGATTAATTGAAAGCAGAGGAAAGTATCCCAGCAGGTTCAACCTTAGGTTGCACAGCAATATGTTCAGAGTAATTATAAAAATACTCAAGAGGTCATCTCAAAATCTACAGGAATTATTGTATTACGATATTCGCTGCTAATAGTTGTCAAACTTGTGTAGCAAACGCCATGATAACGCGAACAGAGTACAAAAAATTACTTAACATAAAGTTTATCAGACAGAATAATGCTTGACATAAATGTAAGGACTTATCTGGACGCTCCGATTATTCAGAGACCGCTAAACAAATGTAAGTCATGTAGTATAGCAATGGCAACTCCGGTAATAACGTTAATTTACGAAAATGACTATGATTAGAAGAATTCAGCTTCGTTGTGCTAACAACCAATTCTAAATCCAGTTTATTAAACAATTCATGTTTATACGCAGTGAGGGTTGACATCATTGGTTCAATATATATTTTCTTATTGATGCTGATCTATTTTGAATTTCATGTCTGAACAACAAATTTTGTTAACTCTTCTGAATAGATTGCAGTTTTCTTTTTTACAGTGAATCAAAGTGCCTTTATAAAACCGCCATTGTTCCACAAATAGAAATTTTTTATTTTCAAAAATTAAAAAAAAGCAACCAAATAGTCTGGCATTTGATCAAAACCAATAGGAGCACGATTTGTGTGGATAACGTATATGTGGAGAATATTACACATAATCTTCTGCCACGAACATGACTAATGCAAAATTCACCAAATTGGCTTGTCAAATACGGTGGTCGGGGAATGTTGACCAGGGCTATTTTTGCTGTAACTTGAGATTTAAAATTTGTTAATTTTATATCACAGTAGTCAGTGTTCAAATGTGGGCCCAGTGGTACAACATGCTAAAACCAACAACAAATACCAAATGCAAAAGAGAAGAAAAGCTCAAACCTTTTAGTGGAATGTTGTGTTGGAACCTGTAGAAAGTTGTGGTGCATCACCGAATGTCTACAGAGCGACAGAAATACAGAAGATGATTACTAAATACTTGATATTTAATTACACAAAGAGTGAATTTTTGACATTTCAGTGACTTTAAAGAGCTTTAAGGATATTAAAACATTGTGTAATTTGTGAAATTTTGTAATTTGGCACTTTTTTCATTATTATACAAAACCCCAAAATTGAATGAAGTTCTTTTAATAAAATACATTTATATAAACTACATGCTTCCTAAATACATTTTTACTGGAGATTTTTTTTTGTTATATTTCCAAAGCTTTAACTTTGCCCTCAAATTTTTGCCTCTAGGTGGGTTACTGTAGGTATGATTGACAGTGAACTTTCTTTGATGTACAGTTTGCACCCATCTTAGAACCACACTGGTTTGCCCAGTTTCGAAAATTCCTTGAAATTACAACTAGCTGTGTTTGTTAGATCGTGTTTGCTCTAAATCTAATGTGGGCCAGGCGAGGCCCACGTTCGTATGACGATCGATGCCAGGGTCTGGTGATCGTCTGGGTCTCTCTGTCTCTGCATCTGGGTGCAGGCTTACAGTGAGGATATGCTTGCAGCTGTGTGCAGCTTGCTCTTCAGACCTTTTGAGCCATAATGTGCTGTTTCTGGCCTTTATCCAGCCTGATAAGCAGAGAGCTGCGGCTGAAAAGAGCAGAGTTATGCTTACCAGCCTCCTATTTTACCGAGGGCGGGATTAGCTCTGCTGGCTGGAAACAAAGTATTTTTCTTTCGTCCAAACACACAGCAGATGAGGAATCAGCTGTAAAAGATGCTTGTCGGTATCCATCTTAAAAGAGTGCACAGGATTTGTGCAGATTTATTTTCCTTGTCAGTGGTTGAGAAAAATCTGTTTCGCCATTAAATCCACCAGCTTCTTTATTTGCACTCTGACATCAGAAACGTCTGGTTCTATTCATCAAAAACTCAATGTTAGTTATGGATAAAAACACAATGTCTTGCTGCCTTTCTCTTATCATTCCATTAGAAATGATCATGATATTTTGAGAGAAATATGATGGAAAATGAAAAAATACAATACGGAGAAATCCTCAGAATATAAACAAGACGTAAGCTTTGTGCCACAGTTGTATTGCCGCTGCCCAAGTCGTTTCTGGCTCATTAAAAAAAGACGTTTGCATTTGCTGTACATTTTTTTAGATTAGAACGGATTTCTGAGAGTTAGAGTTCTAGTCTTAGATATTTAGACTTGCCTAATAGAGTTGAAAATAAAAATGACTTCTCACAAAGAAGTGATGAGGCTGACTCAGTGGTTCCAGTCTTTCCATGTTGCGCTGTAATCCATTTCTTCAAATCTCAAAAGCACTTTCAGTGAAAAAAAAATACTGGAAAAATAAAGTTGAATACATTTAAACATTTAAATATGAGACTTGTATATAAGCTTTGACAAATTTTGATTTACCTCTGTATGTAGAACAACTGATGAAAAAGAGATGTTAACAAAAGTAGATTATGTTTAAGGAGAGAATGGAGTCGGCTACACAGCAGGCTACAGTAAACAGGTGTGCACAGATACATGAACACTGATATTTCATGCACTTTTCTTCAATTTTTTTTCCTCATTTCACTGGGAGCTTGGGTTGGCACAGTGGCCACTGCCTGCTGGTCATTTTCCCTTTCTCAATTTTGTTGTTGGGGACTCTTGGCTGACTAAGTGCTCCAAATGGATTCTGCCTCTTATGATATTCCTCCTTCTTTCCGCTGTCTTTCTGCTTCTGCAGTTTGCTCTAACCCTCCAGCCAATGAGCTCTGTCATTGCATTTTTTATAGTAGTAAAAAAAATAAAATAAAAATTGGGCCAGTGCAAAAATAAATGAAAGATGAGTACAGAATACAGCGTAATCACTGAGAGAGGAGATCGCTGCCACCAAACACCTTTAACAGGACTTTGGAGTTTAATGTGGGTTTGTGAAAGAGAGAAATCTATCAAGATTAACAGAGTATATTTCTGAACATGTAGTTTTTGGTCTATTGTTCTGATGCTGGACTTCAGTTTGGTCTTATAGTTTCAAGGACAGGGTTGTGCAAGTTCACCGTTAATTAGAAGAAATCATAAATTCAGTTCACACAGATAAAATTAAGTTATTACCATTGTTCACCAACACAATTACCAGTTCACAATCAGAAACAAAGAAGACGTCCCCACAGCACAATATTTTCCACACCCTGTTTCAGCAGAGGGATTGGTGTAGTCATAGTAACAAACTATAAATGGGGTCTCCATTGAGGCCACTCTTCAGTAGAGACCAGAATTTCAAGTAGCAAATGTTAACATGAGAAACAATGGATATGAGGGCACTATAGACTAAATACTCTTGATTCTAAAACGAAGTTTGACCAACAAACTAAAATCTAATCTAGATAATATGATTTTAGGGGGAAAAATTTAGTTGGCACTGTTGTTGTAGTGTCCTTTGAAAAAAAACAAAAAAAAAACACTGACAGAGATTATGTTGAATGAGGCAGGCTGCAGAAAATAAGCAGGGAGAGGATCTAAAAGTTAAACTGCATGCTTATATTTGTGCTTCATGTTTGTTTTCCTTTGTGATAGGCTCGTAGACCCTGCCAACATAGGCTTCCAGTTCAGCAAACATCTGGGCGTCCCGGACCTCCCTGGTCCACCAAATGTGTTGGAAAAAGAGGACAAAGCGGTGAGAAGAAAAGTGGTATGATAACTCTGAACTAAAGGTAAGAAAAAAAATTGCACGTATGCTGCAGGAGGAAGAACAAACTCAGAGAAAAGGAGAAAAAGAGACACTTTGGTGCAGCTGACAGCTGATTCGTACTTCAAAAATATAAAAGATCCCAATTTTTGCACCGCATTCTGAATGTGGCTGAAAATTCCATTAAGAAGATTGCAGTTTATCTTAATTTTGGCTACTTTTCATTGTTGCTTTTTGGATATTTGCACATTCAAATATGAAATGGCTTCTACTTGTGTACTAGTTAATTTTAGAGCGCAGTATTTGAGAGGAAGAAACACACATTTTCAGAGAACATATCTGCACGACACAAACATCCGTAGTTGATTGGTTTCTGTTATCTCAGTAATTATTTTAATCAGTCAATCACAATTAGCCTCGAGGAAAAAAAAAATAAAAACACAGGAAAGGCTGGTGATGATGAGTGCAGGGCAGACATAAGGACAGAAGGGCATGTCATTCTAACTTTTTATATATAAAAATGTTTGTATTCATCGGTTAGACAAATGCATCAGTCAAAGCTTCTTTCCTTAAGGTCAGTTTGTAACGACAGATTTTTTTATATATAGATTTTATTTTGACAGCGCAACAATGACATGTCTATGTAGCTGTCAGTCAGACACCTGGTACCCAATTTCATCTCCTTCCTTAACATTGAGGCCTTTTGAATCTGAATGGTCACAATGCAAAACAAACAAGCCTGAAAATTCCCAACAATCTGAAGCCCATGAGATTCAGATTGGGCTGCTGTATCTTTCGACTTTATTTATTTTTATTTCATTTAAATGCTTCCCTTTTATTATTATTTTATAACCTTGGTTGACTTGTGCTTGTGCAATGTTCTCAGGTTGGGAATTTTGGTTCAATAATTATTTAATTTTTTGTTTTGCAGCCATTATTAATATGTAGAAATGAGATGATAGTTGGGAATATACATGGGTCTAATATCAAGGTTTTCTGGCTGTAGTCTACCAGATACTACTGGTGGCAGTTGGACTCTCTTTATCTGTGCTTAAAATACATTTTAGTATCAGCAATTAATAATAAAAAGGATTAAACGGTTGTGTTGAAATCTAAAAGTAAAAAGCTAGTCAAAAGTTCTCTACTTCAGATTGCTAAAAGCCCTCTTCAGGTGACCCTCCAGATATTCTGTCTACTTTAGTTCTGGACTCAGGCTAGGCCATTCCAAAGCTAAGTTTCTTCACATAACTTTTTCTTTTGTGTAGGTATGTATGTTTGGACTCACTGTGATGCAGAAAAATAAATTCCCAAAAGGTTTCTTCATCACTAGACACTAGGAAGTAACCAGTAATGGAAGCAATGTGTCCTAAATGCCTCATTAGTGACCTTAATGGCCCTATTAGAGCAATTGCTCTGAAAATAAAATGCCTTTTACTTTTAACCAAGTTCAGAGGTAAAGAAGCTTTTTGAGTTGAAGTGTCTTCATTAAGAAGAAAAAAAGTCCAGTTGGAGTTTCTTAAATTCTGATTTTGTTTCACAGCAAATAGGTATGTTGAAAGAATTTTAGTTTTTTTGCACGTGAATCTACATGCCTCTCAAATCCATTGCTCAATTTGTTTCAGTCTTACAGTATGAGAAATAGTACAAATTATGTGGAAGGTTCTTTTCAAGACTGACACTAAGTCTTGAAACCTAATAAGGATTATGTCATTTCAAACCATAAAAGCTCCAAATCTTTAAAAAAGTTTTTCTTCAGGGTTTAGACAAACAGTCCAGAATAATTATACTTCTTACGAGTGAGGCTCTTTGCAATCAGTTTGGCTTTCAAATAAAACAAGAGCTTCAGGTTGAAGATTTTGAAAAAAAAAAAAAATCTCATAATATTTCAGCAGTGAGACTGTACAAATGTGGCTTTCTAAAAATAGAACTAGAAAGTCCAATGATAAAAGTGGGCCCAAGTCTCTTTCCAGAGAAAAAAAACAGCAACAACTATTTGTCTCCTTCTCATTGACAGTTTTAGGAATTTCCAAAGATTAGAGGAATTAATTCCTTCATCTGGTCATGTGGAAACAGAAAGGATGATTATTTGCTTGCCTCCCTGCATTTCACTTACTCTTTGGCGTCAACCTTTCTTCCAGTGTGGCTATAACTTTCTAGTATGATTATACTTTTAAACTTTCCATTTCATCCCTTTCACAGAACGTTGTTTCTTTCCTGCAAGAAATCCCCGGACCGTCTCTTGGAAACAAAATCCACCAAAAGAAAAAAGATCTTCACAGAGATACCAAAAGCAGATATACTGTTGTGTTTGAAAGGATTTAAGGCCAGGCTAAGAAAAAAGGCTCCTGAAGATAAATGTTCTTTTTCTTAGATTTCAACTCTGTATGATAACTCCAAGAAACACAATGTTTTCATGTCTCCATGTCGCCCATCCAGGGACAGGGATGTGTGCAATTAGGCAGTCCTCACAGCGTTCCCTTTTGTACACCGAAAGACAGATCAATGCGGACAATGAGATCACAAGAGCACAGAGGTTGGGGGTATTGGCTGGTTTAGATATGGATCAACTTTAACTTGGCATGTACCAAATAAATGCCAGAGGGGGTATCGGGGTGGTGAAACCTAGCAATAAATCAATTTCAGCTCAGCGTGTATGCTGCAATCAGGAGCCGTTGTGCAAGGTAGGAGGTCCACGACGGGGAAAGAGAATTCGATCAGCGAACACAATCTGGAAACGAGGACTTTCTCTCTCTTTTTCTCGGTCCAACAGGAACACCAACAAGTTCTGACAGAAAGAGCATCAGGCAAACAGGCCTTTATCAGAGTTTCTGCCTTGACTTTGTGTACCTGGCCACGTGTGGTACACAGTCAACAGAAGCCTTGATTGGACGGAGTTATGTAGGGCACAGTCAACACGAGTCCAGATAGGAAGGGAAGAGAAAGCTATTAGAGATAGGACTCCTGGTCCGAGGCGGCAGCGAATACGAGGCTGCTCAATAAGTCAACCAAAGCTGGCTTATCGAGTTCCACAAAGGCGTTCCGCACGTAAAATATTTCCAAAGCCGTCTGCCGTGCCCCTGTTCCAGCGAACAGAGCCGTAAGGAAAGCGACTGCTTTCAGATCTTTTCTCGTGTTCTGATTCATTTTAATTAATAATTATAGCGATTTTAGCCAATTTATCACAAGCAGAAGCAACACAAAGAATTTGTCAACACCAAAGATTTAATGTGATGTTCATTTGCCTTTTCTGAGTCATTATAACCGAAACTGAATATTACTATAGTTAGTAGTTTGAGATGTTTACAGACTATTGGTTACTAATGCAAGCTCTATGTTGGGGAAATTTGTTTCTAGGGCAACTTAACCTTTATCCGAGTGTTTATTGTTGAACACAACATTATGTTTGTTGAGATATTTAAGAGTTAAATAAATTAAAATTAAATAAAAAAAATGTTGTGTTTAGCTGTTTCACCGATATTTTTTAAAAAATATACAATTAAAGCAATTAATACAATCTAGGAACTAATCAGCTTCTGTCTCTATTGTTGGCTGCAGGTGTCAAACATAATCAAAAATCTTCACACAGCTTATAATCAAACGCTTTATTTTTTTTGCAACAACTCTTTTCTTTAATATGATATTTGTGTTTTTTTTAAGCTGACAAACAAAATATGCAATTTCTTCACTTTTCCACTCAGACCAGATACGTTTTTCATAAAGGTTAAGTTAAATGAGATTGATTCAGCTACATCTCTTTGAATGCAATTGTTCTCTTTTGCACTAGAAAAAGTCTAATGCCCTAAATAAGTCAGCTGAACTCTGCTGACAACAGGCGGCCATCGAGGAAGAGTTAACACGATGAGAGAAAGAAGGAATGGCAAAAAACAGAAGTGAAGAAAAATAAAGAATCCGAAAGAAAAAAGTTGGGAGTGTGAAGAAGGGGTTTGGGATGAAATGAGTCACACAAGGAATGTGAAACAGAAGAATATAAATTAGTAAGGAAGGACACAAGGACAGAAAAATATCACAACATTTAGACATTGGTACAGTATGAAAATTAATTCATACATTTTTTGCCAAGCTTTTGTTTGCTGCACACGAATAAGTAATCACAAATAGGCATATAATTATTAATAAAATCAAATATTGTCATGGTGGAGCAGGGGCACACAGCAACAGCAGCATCCCAGAAGGCAGCCAGAAAAGTCGAAAGTGGGCCAGATGGACAGTTTGGCCTAATGTTGTCATGTCATGGTGCTCCGTATGTTCTTTGCACATAAATGTTGGTTTAGTTGTTTAGCGTTGAAAATACTCCTGAGATTTTAAGGGGTGCAGGCAGAGGGAGAGAGAGAGAGAGGACACAGAAAAAGATGCAGCAGAGTGTTGCTGCCCACAGGGAAACAGGATTTGACATATGTGGAAGCACACAGCTCCTTTGAGGGATGGAAGGAGGGAGAAGAGTAGAGAGGAGAGAGGAGAGCCTCCCTGGAGCTGTGGGGAGATGGGTGTGATCATTCTGTCATAGGGTATAATCGTCAAAACGCACGCACACACACACACACACACACACACATCCACAAAGAATACAAAGCATCCACAAAAACACACAGAGGTTGAAACGTTTACATATGATAAACTATGGCCGCCCTTGCCTATGCAAACACACCCCACAGAATAAAGTATACACCAGCGACAGGAGTCCCTTAAGGTGGACTCTCCTACCGAGGCGTCCGTTTTCTGCACCAGCACCTGTCACCTGTATCATGCAAAGCGAATGAAACATGCATGTGAACCCCGGCTGCCCTCCAAACTGCTTGGACTCCTCTGAGGCATTTCAAACCAGCCAGTTATGATAATTCAGAACCTGGAAGTCTGCTCTTTTCAGGCTCGTAGAGTCATTGCTTAATGCAGCAAAAGTTGGGGGAGGTGGAGCCTAATTCGTGGTACTAAGCACTCCAGGCACTGCAGATACAAGATTGTGTGGAAATTTGACACAAGACCGGCAAAGTGGACATAATGAGAACACTCTGTTTATTTAATCATTTTAATCGTACTTCATAAAGAGCCATTAGTCAAAGAGCAATGTAAGGTTTCCTTAGGTAATATTTGCCACTTTAGGAATATCTGGAGCGTCTTCCATGATGTTGTGTCAAGAGATTTGCCTTCAGATTCATGTTGAAGCTTTAAATATTTAGTCAGAGGAACAATGAGTTCAAAACTGGTCAGAAAGTGCTGAACGTGAGCATGGCTTTACTTATTTAAACGTAAACTTTGATCCCACCAGCCTTACCTACCACACTTTCCAAGGTAAGCAAAGCCATTTGTGTCTGCATTTTGAAAAGTCTCTCTTTCACCTCACCTTATGAGCCATTAAGAATGCTCAGGCACTTTTCTGTTCTGAAAACAGCACACAGGTTCAAATATGTATGCACCTTAACAGTGTTGTGTTCAAGACCACCTAACCCGAGACCAAGACAAGACCAAGACCAGAGTGTATCGAGACCGAGACAAGACCAAGACTTTTAGGGTCCGATACCAAGTCAAGACCAAGACCGAGGGAAGTCGAGACCGAGTCAAGACCAAGACCAGCGCCAGTATGTGACAATAAAATGTGAAACATGATCAAAATCACTAAAATTGATCTAAAAGACCCACATTCACGTAAAAACACCTAGATATTTTACACAGAGAACTGGAATAAACATAAACATCTTTATTTAGTACTTCTATGTTGTAATCACAGAATTTCAAACAATCAAAGTCGATCAAAATAGTATTTTCTCTGCCTTTCATGAACAGTACATACATTTATGTTGTTTTTAAATGTGCTATTTCAAAACCATGTGCAAATATGTAAAACTGAAAAAATGCCAATCATTTCTCTCGTTTCTCTCTCGTATACAGATTATAGCTACATTATATAACTTTTCTTAAATAAATCTATATCTATCACCAAGTTGTGACAATATGTTATGAGACAGATAATTTGTTGAAAAAAAGATTGATCTCCTTCACTTCCTCCCTGAGCGACTACTGCCATCTGCAGAAATACAAACCCCATTGAAATACGTGCACAAAAACATGACTGACTTTTATCAGTTCTAAGACCCTTTTGCTGGATCAGATGGTTTGTTTACAAATACATGTCAAATATGTGTAATGTAATGTTACTAGAAACGCATGTAGATAAACAAAATGCAAATCAATGGTATTTTGGCCATCACATTTTTGAAATGGATAAACAAGTAAGTTAAATGACTGATATGGTATGAACCATAGAGAGTGAACTGGTAAAAAGTTACTTATTGACCTGAAATTGTAAATGGCAACATAACAATGTGGTTTCTAAAAGTAATTTGCCTATATCCATACAAAGCAACTAATTTATTAATTTTTCATAAGGTGAGGCATATTAGTCTCTTCACTCTCTGCTTATATCTATAGACTAGTTCCCACAGCCAAACAACAGAGCATCACCTCCACGTCTTATCTTCAATGTCAGGAGCTATATCCAGCTCCTAAGGTCAATGTAACTTACATTGACCTTAGTTCATAATTATGAGACAGTGAATGAATTCATTCACTGTCTCATAATTGTTTTTCATGAGAAAGAAAAAATGTAACTTAGGAACAGGATGTTATTATATGTCCAGTCGACTCAGTCTCTCAAGGTTAACTGCATTTGCTTACTTCCCTTAATAATGTTAATTGTAGGACCAATGCAAGAAAATACAACTTATTTAAGGTTAAGCATATCAGGTTTGGCACATTAATAAATTATATATGATGGCTTTGGAGACATTGGGGTTACCCACCAGCACAAGCCAGCACATGCTGACAGAACCATTACGTTCTGTCATGGTTACTTATTGACAGAACCATTACGAACCATTGTTCTGTCATGGTTACGTACGTCACCTTATTATGGTTATTAATAAACATAGGTAGAGACTTCCACATCAGTCTTCTCCTTCATGAGAAGTATTGAACAAGAACCAAAATATATTACTATTATCTATTCAGACTTTTATTTTTGCTCTGCTTCCACCTATGTGCTGCAATCCACTTATGAAGCCGACAGAAATACGGAGACATGTTCAGGAAAGCTGTAATTGAAACAGCGTTGTCCATGCACAACACGAATCAACACTTCTTTAAATTAAATCAGTAATGTCCGACATGTTTTCACAAACACTACTAGGTGACAACTTGTGCATCAAGCTAGGTGGCAAATAGCGGATAAGAAAGGAGAACATTCACCCTAAAAGATAAAGCATACATATATAACTTTAGCTAACTTAATATGTGTAGCTAATATTGAAATAAGAACTGTGTGATGGCCGGGTAGAATAATTTTGATACCGAGGAAATTGCTTACGTTAACTTGCTAGCTTTCCTAATATCACTTTATTAATATCGCTTTCCTAATATTCCTAATATCACTTTTTTTGTGCTTTCTTTCAAGGTGTCGATAAAAGTTGGACGTAGTCCCCACCGTCTCTGATAGTGAAGCACTGCAGAACTTACATTGCGCTGTATGCTTTTTTCTCAATGTTGCTTTACAAATGTATTGTTTGTGATTTAAATAGCCAAATTTTATAACCGATGATTTGGCCGACATCTTATCCCCTTCTCAGACAACCACTTGTAACTTTCAATCGAAGTGCTGCAGTCCGCGCTCAAGGTGAAAGGGGGGGGGCGACAGCAGTTAAAAAAACAACAACATGCTTTTACCAATGAGACGGGTTATTGCTTGGATTTGAATCAGGAGTGCATCCAATAAAAAGAAGGATCTTAAAGAAATTGATACTGATGATTTAGCGTTATTTTCACAGTTGTGGTCTTGACCGGTCTTGAAATAAAATACCGAGTCCTCAATGTCCGAGACCGAGACAAGACCGAGACCAAATGTGGTCGAGTCCGAGACAAGACCGAGACTATCAAAAAATGGTCTTAAGACCGGTCTCGAGACCAAGACCGTTTTCGAGTACTACAACACTGCACCTTAAACACATTTTTGTTTTGATCTTTGGAAGAAAAGAGACAAAAAGAGGCAATGCTGCTGTTGGCTGCTCATAGTCACCCCTAAAAGAGAAAGAAGAAGGGGAAAAAAAGCCTGAAAGAGGGATGGATGCACTGAGAGGCTTCGCATGCCTATTCCCAGAGATCACAGGAGATGGAGGGGGGAATCTTTAAACACCACTGTGACAACCCTGAACTACCACTATTTTCATTTCAGGCTCAGTTTTCATTCTGTACCACATGCTTTTTCAGTCATATCTTGTGATGTGTTTCTTTTTTTTCCACCACATGGTTCCGTGCCCAAAGAAAAACATCAAGCTGTGACGTCTAAATTTTGACTTCTGGACCAATAACTAACCTTATTTTCTACGTTTAATTTGATTCAACAGCTAAATGTAGAAATGATCCTGGCACTACTATCGTCTCTTTCTTTCCCACTGTTTTTTGTTTCTTTTCTGGTCAGCTGAATCCTTCAGTTTTTCCCTTTTTCATCTTAAGTAAGGATCAATAAAAAGAACGTGCAGCTCCGTTAAAAACGTATTTGCTCCCACACAGATTTCTCCTGCTTTCGCTTTTTAAACGTTAAACAGTCAAACAAATGTTAATATCAGGAAATATTACCCAAGTAAACACAAAACGCATTCCTTACCACAGTAAAACTCAGTGTTGAAAATCTTACAAATTTTGAACAAGAAATTAGAAAAAAATCCCTCTTCATGAATAAATCTGTTTATCTGTATTTTTTCTCTCTCTGCATTATGTGGCCAGCAATAGCAGAGATTCAGGCTGTGATGGAGGGCCAAAGGGAGGGCTACATCATAAGAATTACTATTCATGATTTAGAGGCATTAAACAAGTCCTTCATGAAGTAAACAGGACATGCCCTGCAAATCCTTGGCTGTCGTGCCATAAATTCCCTTCCTTAAAGGACACTTTGATATTCAGAGCTTTGCTACTGGTATCCCTTTGTTTTTGGCATTGTGAGAGGCACTAAGCTGCCATGTGAAAGTAGATTTAATAGCTGCTGGGGGAGAAGGTTGTAGAGAGGAAAATTAAGCGAAGCCAGCAGTGGCAGATTTACAGAAAAGGACACATTTTAAATAAGTTTTTATTGAAGATCCGTAGATGATAAGAGATTTTTTTTTTTTTTTTTTTACGCAGATGATAATTGTTATGGAGGAGAAGCTACCCAGCGAACCGAGATAATGGGAGTGCGCATGCATGAAATGCAGCGCGCTTTGAGATGGAGACTGAATAGCACTGCTGACCACATCCTTCAGCGCTTATCCCAAATGAAAAAAAAACCTACTCCACTGCTTTCTCTAGCTTATGCATCTCAACGACATTGTAAGACGCCATTGTAACAGAATAGGGAGTTGGGATTTGACAAAATAACATTAACAATTTGATTACCAATTAGATGTTTTTGGACATGACCAAAAAAAATAAATCCACAGCACGATAATGACAACTCTGAGCAGATCGTGCATGCTGCAGATGTGCACCACTGCTACAGAATCAACTTGCGACTCAATTATCCATTAAAACCATTATTTGAACTCGCTGTGCTGAAACGCTAATTTCACTGATAAAAACTCATTCACCACAAGATGCTGAATACCTTTTGTGTGGCATGTAATGATGAAACTGTGATCTGCTTGTTGATTAATCCAACTCTTATTTATCATTATGGAAGAACGTTGCTGCCATACGGCATGGTGGTCAGATTTAGCCAGATTTAGATTCAGCTTGGATACAAAATACCTATATTTATTTCTTCTGTTGTCTACACAATATTCTGATAATTACTTCTAGTTACGTTACTATCAGCTAAAGAAAACAGTCATTCTCCTATGATAACAGGATAATTTATGCATAGCTGCAAATGTATGTCTACAAGGAAAAGACTGCTGTGGTTTTTTTTTTAACTCAGCAGCTGCATCTTTAATCAATCAATCAATCAATCAATCAAATTTTATTGGTATAGCACATTTCAGCAGCAAGGCATTTCAAAGTGCTTTACATCATATCAAACACAGACAAAGTCATCAAGTGGGGGGTTCTTGCTTTTGCATCCATAAAAGGTTTACCGGTTACACTCCTACTGTGTTATATGGAACGTTAAATCCATATAACGTTAAATCTAACTAAATGTACTAGCTAGATTTTTCTGGCTAACATTGCCCTATCAAGTAGATTTTTGCACATGATTTAAAAGCATCAGAAATAGTAAAAACTACCAGCACCTATTAGCCGGTACAACAGTTTATCGCCATGGCGATTAGGGAGATTAATTGTCGCCTGGTGGACAGACATTGCTGATGAAACAGTCACACTGATTTCCTAGGCTGCTAGTGTCTGAAATAAGACTATGTTGGTGCTAACATGTCTAGAAAAACAAAAATCATTGCTCATTTGTTTATTAAAAATATGAATAAGAAATAATCAAGTTTAAATGTTTTTCAGATTGTAGAGTTAAGACTATTTAGCACATTCAACTACTAACACATCTTCTGTTTATAAGTACCACATGTTCTATGCCCAACAGCAGCTACATGCTTTCTCTTCTCTTCTCTATTTCGTCATTCTCCTGTCTTTGGAGAAAGCAAGTGGCAGGAAGATGAAAGTGAGTGGGACATGAATGGACAGCAACATCGGATTTAATTTTTTCGGTAAGAACCGGTAAACAATGAAAGATAAAAAGCAGCTGCAGTGGTCTTTTGTCATAATCAGGTTCCATCACCAACCATTCCTTTTGTTGAATTGTCCTTGGGCAAGGAACTGAAACCCTCTGCATCACCACCACGAAGAGAGAAAAGAAAACACTGCATAAATGTAATATATGTGCTAGAAGGCGCACAATATTCACAATAAAAGTGCTTTATGTAACCCAAACAAGTTTAAATATGTAATAAAAGTACAAAACATTTAATGTGTGTAGATCGGTGCAGCAAGTCGGGGATATACGTAGGTGACTTAATTAAAAGCAATTCAGCTGCAGTGATTTTCCTGGCAATTTTTTTCCCTCGGATATATTCTATTTAAGGCATCAATATAAACAGTTACACATTCACATGAGTGCATAAACAGATGGCTAGCCAAATGGTGTACTAAACAAACAAACCCTACGTTGATACATTTCCACAGCAGAAATAACAAGGCATAATTTGGCGTGTAAAGTGCTGTAAGGCTGGTGAGGAATGAATATTATTATTATTTTTTTAGTTTTTCCTTTTCTTTTTTAACCACTGTCGCCGTAGCCCTGAAGTCACATTCCTCTGATGGGCGTGGATGTTTGGAGAAGAAAGATGCATTGATGAGAAAAGGTATTGACAAAGTGTCTGTGGAAGAGACACGGATACACTGGGAGATTTCTGCTCAATCCACTTGTCTGCGGGTATCAATAGAGAGAAGTCCACAGGGATCGCTGCTCAGATCAACCTCTGCTTTGGAGCTTTATAAGCTACAAGGCCTGGAACAATTGGTAAACCTATTATATGTTAACTGGAGTTAGGTCAGGCTCAAACCGGGTCGATGTGTGCAAAATGCAAGATAAAGAAAAAACGCTATAGTCCATACTTTTTTTTCATTATTAATAATTTCTTTCTAACCTTCATATTATATTATGTAAATCATACAACTTGGATTAGGTTACAGACATACCGATGCCTGCCACAATAATCAATAAGTCAATTAATCGCGTGATAAATTAAAACAAACTTAATAATTTCCATTGGCCTGATTTATCGTTTTTCTCTTCTTTTGTCTCTTTCTACCAAAACGTAGATGACAAAAGTCTTCCGTTTGGTGGTTTGGTCTCAACTTTTGTTTACAAAGACTTCAAAGTTCATTTTATTTGTCATTTTATTATTAATATATTATTAGTTCCAGTGTTAAATGTTTGTTAGAATTTAAAGTTTACTGATCTTCCAGAATGTGTTCTTGCATTATTATTTTGTCATTACCATTATATAACTTAAAAAAGGGTCTCAAAACAATATTATCATTTATCGTGATAACTTCTGGAACAATTCATCGTGCAGCAAGTTTGTTATCGGTGTTCCCTCGACATGCCTTTGGTGAGATGACAACACGAGGCACAGAGTAACTTTTGATACAGTTTTTAAAAAAAGGAATAAAAATATGACAGGGATATTTAATCAAGAGGAGAATGACAGACAAATTAAGTCAGGATTTAACATTTAGTATTGTTGTCAGGACACTTGATACATGTATGAGCCACAACCGCGAGAAGACTCAACAGAATGAGCAGTCGAGAGACCGCCTGTGTGAAATTAGATGTGGTGAACGTTTTATAGATGCATTTTCTTCTGCGACTTTATATTTGGATGAACTTTATGTTAATTTTAATTGACCAATTTTAATTGGTCACAGCAGTGGCATTTATTGTACTACTAAAACCCTGTCCTTTACGACCACAAATCTAATAAGAATGGACTGAAAAACAACTCTCAGTCATTTATTGGCTGAATTATACAACTGAATTAAATGACTGTTTAAAAAAACAAATATACATAGTAACTGGGTGCAGCTTGGAACACAGAACAATTATAGCACATCTTTCTCCTCCAAATGTGACTCCGTGTCAACTTAGCCACTCAAGTTTATTTTTGAATAAAACTAGAGAGAGAGAAAAAAGTTTATGCCTGCAAGTATGTCTTTAGCATAATGCTAAGTGAATTTGTGGCACATGTTTGAGCTAAAACCGAGACGGACACCGAAAACTGACACGTAGCATCAGGACGACGTTAGATACTCATTGGTTTGCGTGCGCTTACCCGATTGTTTGACATGTTTCCAATCAAAAGAAACAATAAGGTGCACATTTCCTTTATGGTTAGAGCACATAAAATTGGCCTTGAATCACAGCACTATTGTTGGCAAATGTACACAGAATAAAAGTACCGAGTGTAAGAGGAGCAAATGATGACGTTCCACAGTGGTTAATGTTCTACGCTTAGTGTCAGGGTTGATTGATCTACAAAGGCGTTTTCAATTCAACCTTATGAAATTGTGGAACCAGTGTTTTCGACCTGATGGCAGCAATCTGTCTTTATGATTGACACCTTGGTCAAAGTTAGAAGAAATCTATTAGCTAGATCACACCGTACCATGATGGTAAGAAAGTTCATACTTTACTTATTTATTTTTGACTGGGTGGTCTACAATCTTAGTGCAAATTTTATTTTGATGATGCAGTTTAGATTTTTCAGTAATGGAAAGGCTTTTATGCCACGTGAATCGCGGTCGTGCAAAACCTTCATTTTCACTGAGGCATAATGGAAAGAAAATTGTTAATTGGCTCTGAAGTACCTCACATGGCGAAGGTAATATATTCTTCGCTTTGTGTCTTTACAGACGTGTTCAAGGCAGCAGATGGTCAATCGGGACACTCACGTTTGTCGATGGCAGTTCCTGATTGATATCTGATTGACAGAATTAATATCTACATGTAATTTGGAATAGCGTTTTCATCATTAGTTTCAAAACAGGATTTAAAAACTCTTTTTCTTTTTTTTTTTTAGAAAAAAACATTGCATCCATTTCAATTGTCCCGGTCCATTTAGATCTGTGTTTTGGCAAAACAAACAAACAAAAAAGTGAAAAAAATAAATCCTTTAATCAAGTTTGCCATTTAAAGGTCTCCACAACTGAAAACCCTTCGCGAAGAGGTTAAATATCACATTAACATTCCTCATAGCAAAACCTGTTTCAGCTGAATTAAGGCAAACATTTTGCACTTTAATACTATATGGATCTGCCAACAGTATTTCTACAATATACATGCAAAAGCCATGTCTGGTAAGCACTGCTTTGGTGGTAGCAAAACAGCTCAGTGTGATAGATCAGTAGGCAGAATACAGAAGAGGTGAGAGGTCAGTGAGGAGGAGATCAGGACCTCGAAAATTAAAGAATGAGTGTTGTGGGCGTGTAAAAAAAAAAAAAAGGAGCAAAAATAAAATGGAAAGCATAGGTCTCCCAGGAGCTGTCTGCTGCCTTCAGTGCAAAGGAAAAAATGAAAAAGTTTCACTGTGACTTTGATGTGTTTATCAATGTGCACACTGCTTATTGCAAATATCGGTTTGTCATATTCTAAGACTAAAATCAATGACCAGCACAAATAGTTATGTTCTTCCAGCAAACACAGTGAAGGGAGGGAGCAGGACTGTTGAAATAGCATGCATCGCTGAGTGAATTGGGCTGCATATAGAAAATATTCTAGCCTCCTTCTCAGCATTAATCAGTCCTTCCGGCGGCCGATGCTGTGCATCACCTTCTGTAATCAAGGAAAGGGAGAAAGGCGGGAACAGACAGACTAGACTGCGGCAGGCCTTTTTACTGCAAATACACAGGAATAAAAATCATCTGATCTGGGCTGTGCTACTGCCCTCCCCCTCACCCCCCCTCAACCCCCCTGCCGCACCCCCGGCTCCTTCTCCACCCGACGTCCCACAGAGGAGAAAGTTTCACTGAGACTCCAGGACTGCATGGCGCAAAGAAAGTGAACAGAAGTAGCGATGGCAGCGACCTTGACAATCAATATCAAACAGGAAAAAAAAAAAAAGTACTCTGGCACCGAGCAGCACTCCAATGCATCCCATTTTCCCTCCCAACAATTTTTGCTCAACTCCCTCCAAACCAAAGGGGTGGTGGGGGGGTGAGTGTGTAAGGATGTCCACATGTATATCCGTCTTCGTGATTCCTTTCTATTACATGATTCCTGGCTGTCAGAAAGGCCCGTCGGGATGTGTCCATGTCCTAGAAAACCTTCCTGATTTTATCTACAGAGAAAAGTCTTAAAAAACTGGTGCAGCAAGAAAAGGTTTGTGTGGGAGCGGGGTGGGGGCAGGGTCACACGGTTGCCCCAGGTTACAAAGCCAACTCCAGCACTTGAAAGTAAAGGCTGCACTTTGCATTTTAACTGAACCCAAGCCGATGCAACTAACAGCACTGCAAATCTTTAGAACTTCTAACTTTATTAATCAACAGTGTCCTGTGATTAGGGAGAACACACATGAAGGAATTATTTTTCATTTTGTTCAGTTCTGTTACAGTGACCATGCTTGTCTAAACCAAACATCCACAACTCACTGCAGGTGTTAGTAAACTACTAGCAGCAGCCTGATTACCAATACATGTTATTTGTAAATTGTAAAATTGCATAATTGGGGAAAAATATAGATTTAAAAAATGTTCTAATCCTTGGTATTTAAAACAAAACACATAAAACAATGTAGTCAGACACTAAATGTCGACCTGAAACGAAAGTGGACGGTGTGTTACACAGACTTAGAAGATGCTTCGTTGTCACTTTAAGCATTCGTTCATTGACTTCCAATGGGTTTTGATTTCATGTTAACTCTTGCTAATGTTGCCAGCTGTACTGTAGATGTACACATTTTGCATTTGAGTCCTGGAGCCGAGGGTGGAGCATGTGTATCTCCCTGGGTGGTAATATGTGTTATTACCAGCAGGGGAGCTTCAGAGAGAGAGAGAGAGAGGTCACTGGTTAAACAGCTGGGGTCATGTCAGATTGTCCACACATTAGAAAGAGGCTGAGTCTTCACATCGCTTTTCCAAAATGGGGTGACTTGCTTTATGAAAAGCATGTAACACGCAGTGACAGGGGTAGATGAAGGAGAATAAAGGGTCATGTGCTAAGCAGAACACATGTGAAGGGGGAGGAGGACATGTGCTGAGGATTGGTAAATCTTACCAGGTGTCAGACCGAGCAGAGTCCGCTGAGGTCTGTTCAGTCCAATGTGGGGAAAACTGGCAGCATGCATATCTACAAAGTCACAGTCTTCCAAGGCCTCTATCATGTCATTGTATTCAACCCTCCTCAGTGCCACATTTTAGTGAATCTATCTCGCGGCTTCAAGTTATCTTCTACTCAAGCGGCTTCAAATACACGGAGCAGTGACGGCTGCACGGCGTACAATACAGATGTGGAGGTGCCTCTTCATCCTTCTCTTTTTATTCTGCTCTGTTGTTATCAACGTTGCTCTCTCTGCATTCCGGCTCCTGCATGCACAGGGACGGAAAGTCAAAATACACTTTCACCGGATTGGTAGAACTGGTGTTCTAGGATTTGTGCCATACAGGAAGTTCATCCTGATTTTTTGTTGTTGTTTTTTTTAAACTATGCTTTTGTAATTCTTTATGTTTGTTTGGAAAGCAGCAAAACAAGAGTTCATCGATGAGAAAGATGATGACGAGCCTCATCTTGCTGCATAAGGAATAAATGGATAAAGAAATATTCAGTTAGGACAAACTGGAAGGCTTGCCTGTGGCCCAGGTGCACCTAATGAGATTAACACTAATCAGAGTCCCGACCACAGGTGTGTGTGTGCGTGGGTGTGTGGGTGTGTGTGTGTGTGTGTGTGTGTGTGTGTGCGTGTGTGTGTGTGTGTGTCTGGAACACAGAACATCAGCACTTTTATAAAGACAAATGAAAGACAGAATGTATCCACATTTATTCCACATGGATGAAGTCAAATGAACCATATGCGCAGAAAAGATTGAATAAACTTTTAAAGGAGACCTGTTGTCTTTACACAAACAGCTCTTGTATGAATGATGGGTTCTGCTGCCGCTGCCCCACAGACAGCCAAACGCATCCCAACTCCCTTAGCAAAGTCCAATCTGCGGAAAAAAATAATTTCGGCCTGTATTATTGAACATTTACCTGAACCTTTTTTTATATAAACAAGTACTCCTATTTTCTGTTTTCCGTTATCGGCCTGAAAACTGGCTGTTTGTGTAGATTAAATTCTGGTGGTTGGCTCCTCCTCTGCTGGGAGATGGAGACAGTGATCTCCACTGACCAGCAGAGTGTAGAGTGCATTTAAAAACAGCAAAATCAAACAAAAAAGACATCACGTTCCATGACCTTCCAAACTCCATGGAAATGTGTGATTTTCAAATGTAGAAACGAACTTGCAGATCCAGAGTTCCAATTTTAAAAAACAAAGGAGGCCTCTGAAGATGAAATTTAGCAATGTTAAGAAAGTTAGTGCGTTTAATTAAGTTTAAGACCGTTATGTGGCTCTGAAAACTGAGTTAAAACCAGTCACATCTCAGAGGAAGTTCAGGTTAAAACAACTAAATGTCAGAATCCTTAGACCCCATTAAATATGCTCCTATTTGTTTGCTTTACAAGACACAATACATATTTGAAAAAATACGTATTCTGTGTAGAATACTCAATTATGTTTGTAAAGTGTATATACGTTTTATTTTTTTAACAATATGTAAATTGCTAAGTGCAAAGCAGACTTCTTTTAAATAAACACTAAAACGACTTAGGGACTCTTAAGTCAGCACTAATTCATACTTCCAATCAGACACTAACTTTAGCACCATCGTCATCCCAAGTGATACAGCAATATATTTCACTTATACTGTACACATCACAGTAGGAAGCCTTCCCAACTGGCTAGACATGCAAAAATAACCAATAGAGAAAGTATTTAACATTTGCTTTGCCAGTTCCCTCCCCATATCTACTTTCCCCTCTGAGCTGTGTTGCCCTGGGCAAAAGGCCATTTCACCAAGCTAGATAAATTTATATATCTAGAGATTTATAGATAGATAAATATATTTGTTGATCTTGCTTGTGAAGCCTACCTCTGGCAGTTAAAAAAATAACTCAGGTATGGACAGTCTCTAAGTAGCATCGTACAAAGTATCCACTGAGTGTCGTCTCTAGTGAATATCCCGGCTTAGTGAGGGAAAATTTAGCTCTGTCGAAGAATCAGATCAATCAACCCACATCCCTCAGTTCACAGGCCGGGGCATAGTTGAAATTAGCCAAGCTGAAGAGCTCAAAGGGAAAAGAACTGCCAGCGTCCATGAGGGCCCAGGAGTTAAATCAACAGCCTATAAGACTACTGCCAACACAACAATACTTGACATTGTGCTGCATCCTCTGAGTATTCCTCCTGCTGCTCTATCTTTTCTTCACCACATTATTTTTTTTCCCCTTCCTGCCTTCCTTTCTTTTCGTAGCTACTTTTATCTCTCCGCATCCACCGCTGCTTATGCAAACATGAAGCCTTATTTCGCTGGGCTTTGCTCTCCCTCCTATTCCATCCTTTGTTTTCATAATGCGTTTTTTCTTGTCCTGCTGAGTTATGTCTGCACGCATTGTGACCTTTTGTGTTCTGCCAAAGTCCTCCGTGGTAGCATGACAAATAACGGAAAGAAAAGTAGATATTGGCTCGCTCATGAGGCTTAGACCTGGTTAAAATTACTTTCATGTGGAATTACCTTTGCCATCTATCCAATTTTTTTCTCCCCTCTGCAAATACAAATGGACCTGTGTATGTGCATATATCTGGCTCATTAGGGTATACAATAAAAATGAGGGGGAAGAAGGTGAAACCCTGAAATGTGTGTGCTTCCCAGTGTTTCTGTGTGTAAGTAGGAGGCTGGTTGTTTGGTCTTTTTGTTTTGTCCTGTCTTCCTTTGGTACCAAAAAATTGGCCAGCTTAGTATACAGGCGCCACATTGTGAAGATGTTTATTAAATGTGAAAGGAATTGATTTCTAAATAAATAGTTTTTTTGTGTATAATGTATAAAAGCAAAATAAGAAATCAAATATGTTCATTTTTTGTTGGTGAGTATTACGTGCTTTCCAGGCAATTTCATAACACAATAAAAGCACCTGCTGCCTTAAGTTGTTATAAAAAATGCTATTTGTATAAAAAATCGACTTGAGTGAGACGGAAGTTGGACTTGGAGACTGCAGCTCCAAGGAGGAGCTTTGTGGAAATAGGAGAGCAAGTGTTTGGGCCCCCCCGAATGGTTGCCACGGGAGATTCAAGGATTCCTCAAACATGCATGAAAGAATCAGAGCAACACTCCAGCTATGGCTTTGAGGAGGGAATAACATTTTTACATGACATAAAGCTCAAAAAAGTCAATTTTACATGATGCCACCCCTTTAAGATTTAGTCCAGCAGGAGATTTGCATCATGGGAAATATTCTTCTGTGATGTTATCATGTCAAACAACTCTGAGATCTGCTTCACTCAGATCTCACGGTTGTTGTACCTTATGATGTGGTCAGTGGATGTAGATATACATAGAAAAGAGAGCTGCACCATTCTGTGCAGCTGCAACAGAAAAAGGTCATGTTTTCAGTTTCATCTATAAGTTTCCAAACTTAGAGGCAACAGTTTAACACATTTTCTGAATAAAACATGCTAGAGGCAAAGTTTCTCAGGCTTCTTTCGCTGTGTCGTCTGTCACATCATTGCCACAGTTGACAGTAATTATTCATCTGAATTATGCTACTTTGCTGATTGAGTCAATAAAGCATTGAGGTAAACAGTCGAGCACTAGCAATTCCAGAAGCTGTTTACATGGAAGCGTACAGTGATGCGTGTTGAGCTCATACATACTGCTGAATAAATCCTGAAATTATGTTGACAACTGCTGCCACTGCAGACATGAATTGTTAGAAAGTAAAAGGGAAGCATAGGTTGGCGTGTGTGTGTGTGTGAGTGTGTGTGCAGATGGTAATGAGCGCGTTCAATCAATGATTTACATTTCTGGACCAGTCAGACGGAAGAGCTCATCAGCCTGAAAGAAGCAGAAAAGTAGGCAGGCTACCTCCCCACCACCAAACCTCCAAAAACAACAATTAAGCAGTTGAACTCGCAGTGCCAATGCTGTCAGGCAAGCGAGGCTTTTCTGTGATGCTACTTAATTAATCCCTGCAAATCAAATCACTGGTAATTTGGTTCACGTGGCAATCACATTTGGGTCTCTGTGGCGTAAAGCAATACCTAGCTTGAGCACTGAGAAGGCGTTTTTTTTTTTGTTTTTTATGGCAGTCAAATAATTTCATCCATATGTTCGCAGTTTGGCTGAGATATGAAAATGGACAGTAGGAGATAATAGGAGTAGGAAGGGAGGGAGTGTGTTTGTGCGGATGCTTTCCTCCACTACCTGGGAATCGTTCCATTCTCCACTAGGACTTTAGACGGGACCAAAACAGGACATCTGGGAGACATCAGATCTTTTCAAACAAACCAGAGAGTCCACTTTTTACCCTCCCTCAGGGGCTGAGCGCATGTAGCACAGCATTTATCTACCTTTAAGGGGGAGTAAAATAAGTACTGGACGGTTATTTTTTTTTTGGCTTCGTTTATTGCTGTGCGATCGCTTGAAATATTAACTTCAAGGAGCTTTAAGATTTTCTTTTTTAAAATCACTGAACCAGGCAAAGAGGTAGAAATAAGAACTTTATGCAAATCACAAAACGGTAAGAAACGGACATAAGTTATCGTGTCTTGAACTGTTTCTTATTTTGTCATTTCACATCCAAAAATGGTAGTGTATTACTATCGGGCTTTTCTGCAGTAAACCAACAAATGTTAGTGCTTTGTTTTTAAGTTGGAGTAAAATGACGCAAAATGTGGCACGAGTAAAATTTTGAAAAGTGCTACAAATGCATTTTTCCACTGCCTTTTCTGTGTATTTTCAGGTGATGGGCTGATCGGTGACCTTTGTCCTCAATAGGTGGAGATTTCATGTGGGTAGGGGTATCAGCGTAAAGGGGGATAAATACTTAGGTAAATCATTCTTTTCAGATTTTTGTAAACATTTTGAAACCTTGCATTCTTTGCTCCCGCTTCAGAACTATCCACTTGTTGGCTTTAGTCTATTTTATCAAAGTCCAATAAAGTTGTTGCTGTAGCATTAGAAAATATGTAGTAGTTCAGGAGTGTGAATAATTTTGGAAGGCACAACAGTTTTTAAAATGAGCATTCATTTATTTAAAATCCAAAGTACATGTTGCCAGAGAAGTTTCTGGGAAAGTTTGATGTTTTTTTTTGTTTTTTTTTTTAATATGAGGAGGAAATATTGCAAGACATTTCTATTTTTTTAAGAGTACACCATTTTAAATGAGAGAGTGGTGCTTTTTTCTTTAAAAAAAAAAAAAAGATCACCAACTGTGTTAGTGTTTCATATTGACAGAAAACAGATGTAGTAGCTTACCAGCTCATTTCGTCATTTAATGTATTGGATCTATAAAACGCTTTCTCATACAGGATCAATACTTATTTTCTGTGCACAGGAAAAAAAAAAATCAATGTTTCTATCCTTGTTAGAGAGAGATCAGATCTTCCAGGACTCATCAAACAGAAGAGGACACATGCACGCTTTATAAAACCTTTAGAATAGAGACTTAAATCAGATCAAACTTTGAAACATGTGGAGCTAAATCACTCAGAACAATCTGAGTTGCAGATTTGCTAAACGAATTACAACGTTGCTAATGAGGGCACAGTTTAATGGAAGTGATAGTCGGACATTATTCTTTTTCTCCTTTTTTTCCCTGCAGAATCAGGGCCAGTTTTTTGACTCATGCCACACGTGTATAGGGGGCGCTACTGCAACAACTCAACGAAGAAGAAAGTAAACATAAATGTGCAGCCCTGTCTGGTGCACTTTCCTCATTCAGAAAATGCAAACAATAACTCACCCTCTTGTTATTTCTTGCTCTGTTGGACTCGCCCCACCCTCCTGTCAATCAAATCTGTCAACAAAAGGGAAGCTGAACCGACCTACCAAACAGTTGATCCAGCAGAGGAACATAAACAAATGCTTAAATAAATGAGTTTGTGTTTGATTTTGCATAGTGTCTGAGAGTGAATGCTGACCTTTCTAACATGTTCCTTAAGTTGCAGTTGAGCTAAATAAAATTAGTAGGCAGGTTCTGTTGGTAATGTTATTTACTGAAGTTAGAATATGATTTGCAGCATCCATCAGAGATGTTTCACTATTTTACTTTTCCACCTGAAACAGATGTGAACTGATCTTAGAACAGCCCTGTATGAGTTTCTGCGCTGAATAGAGCGCATAAACTGTGATCAGACCAAGGCCATATCAGGTCAATAAAGATAAACTAATAAAAATGCTAATATCTTTTTGCTTTATATAAAAGCATATTTATATGTGCAGTTGTTTCTTTTTGCCCTAAAAGGCTAAAGAACTTGTCAACAAAGCAAATTTTAGCTATGCACTCTACAGAAGTGGCTTTTATGGAAAAGCAAAAAGAACGCTCCTGTTGAAAGAAAAGTTTACCGTAAGCCGTAGGGAACAGAATGAGGCAGTAAACACGTGGAAGAAGATACTTTGATCGGAGATTTTAAAAAAAATTAAAAATTGCATTCTTTTCTAAAGCAGTACGGAGGAATGCTGTTCTTCAGCAGGGACGGTGACAATAGATGGAGCTAAATACAAGGCGATTGTGGAAGAAAGATAATTAAGGGTTACAGACAGCTTGAGACTGGGAGAAGGTTTTCCTTTTAACAATTGTGAAACACTGTTTCAGAGTTGCCCAGCCAAAGTCCAGACTGAAAGCAACTGTGGCAAGACTTGAAAATTGCTGGTCCCAGATGCTATCCGTCCAATCTGACTGAGCCTGAGCTATTTGTCCTAGGCAAATGGCCACAAATATTAGTCTCTTCACCAAGAGCAAACGTGGTAGAGACTCACTCAAAAGACTTGGGCCTGTAATTGCAAGAAAATGGGGTTTTACAACGTGTTAGCAGAGGCAAATGCACTTTACAAATTAGATTTTGTCCCTTTAGTTTCACTCCACATTATTATTATGCAGCACTGGACGTTGATCTATTATATAAATTCCCAAGAAAGCACTTGAGAGTTTGTGGTGTCATTGTTAAAAGTGTGTAAATACTTTTTTAAGGCACTGCCCTAAGACTTTATAAATTTATTGCTTCTTACCATGAATTTAAATTTCTACATTTCTCACAAACGTACATTTGGGATTGTTTAGTGAAAGCAGCTTTATTTCTGACATGTAACGATAAAATAACATCTTTATGATTTTTTTTGACATGCAAAGAGATGATATGACATGTGCCATCTACAACCATGTGATTGCACCAACCCGTAGATCTTTCTGTGAGCTGTGTGTAATCAAAATGTAAAAGCCAGCGAATGTACGTTTTTTGTCTCATGACATCTGCTCAGCTGGTGACGTGAGAAGGAAGCCAAAAAGAAATCCAAGTCTCGAGGACAAACATTGGGTAGTTTTGTGTCGTCAGTTCAGCCAACGTTCAGCGACTCTGGTCTTGTCGACTCTCCGTGTTCTCCACGGCTCGAAAACACATTAAGAATTTGCAGCGGCAGCAGAAGAGAGGCCCATAAAGTAAGTTTAACATTAAAAACTTACAGCGTCTTGTTTCCGCATCACATCTACATTATTCATGACGAACAACTGGCTTTACAGCACAGTTTCTGTTTGTGGCCCCTGTTCGCATTTGAATAAATGTTTGATTTTTACATGAAAGCTTGTAAGTAAAAGATACACAAAGGGAGTATTGGAGGGAACCATACGTCATCTTTGCAGAACACCAAAGCCCACAAGACGTCGGGTTTCGGGAGCCTCCAAAACTCCAAAGGCAAATAGATGACCTTGTTTACGTGATGGGTAAAATATAGGTTTGTACGGTGGCCGACAGGTGCAAATGCGCAGCAAAAGAGAAAACATGCAAACAAAAAAGAAGACACCCCCGAATGAAATGCAGCAAATAAAAAGAGAGACGCAAACACCCCCGAATGAAATGCAGCAAATAAAAAGAGAGACGCAAACACCCCCGAATGAAATGCAGCAAACAAAAAGTGTTGAAAACGGAAGTGCTCCAGACCACTACGGAGAGTCAAAGAAAATAGTATTCATTTCTATGGGACCAGATGCAAGATTCAGAGAAAGAAATTTGAAAGAAAGTAAAGGTATCTCTCTGAATCTTGCATCTGGAAAGTGTGATTATTGTGAGAAGTCTGAAACAATAGAGCATGTTATTTTAGAGTGTTGTAAGTATGAAGAAGAGAGAAGATGCATGCTGAGAGAGTGTGTAGGTATTAAAGAAAGGTTTAATTTAATAGAATTTTTGAGGAGAGATTTCGGGAGTAGACATATTCAAATAATTATTCGGTATCTTAAAAAAACAAAGCTATTTCATAGGATATGAGTAGAGCAAGTTGGGTGTGAATGTGTAAAGAATATCAAAGAGGGGTATATAAAGTTATAAGCAAGTTGGATAATATAAGCAGGTGTGTATGTGTGGGGGTATGTTTAATCAGGAGTTAATGGAGGGAAAAGGTAGAAAGTGAAAGTTTATAGACCATCTCGAACCACACTCCATACTGGTAAGTGGCGGTAATGCTACTGTAAGTTTGTTGCCAACCGCCAATAAATACCAAGAAGAAGAAGAAGAAGAATCTTGCATCTGGTCCCATAGAAATGAATACTATTTTCTTTGACTCCCCCTAGTGGTCTGGAGCACTTCCGTTTTCAACACTTTTTGTTTGCTGCATTTCATTCGGGGGTGTTTGCGTCTCTCTTTTTGTTTGCTGCATTTCATTCGGGGGTGTTTGCGTCTCTCTTTTTATTTGCTGCATTTCATTCGGGGGTGTTTGCGTCTCTCTTTTTATTTGCTGCATTTCATTCGGGGGTGTTTGCGTCTCTCTTTTTATTTGCTGCATTTCATTCGGGGGTGTCTTCTTTTTTGTTTGCATGTTTTCTCTTTTGCTGCGCATTTGCACCTGTCGGCCACCGTAGGTTTGGGATTTAAATAAAGATTTTTCAAACAGCAAGACACCTTGCGAAAAAAATGAATGTGACAGAATGTTGCGTTCCCCAAGAGAAGAGGGCGTCTCTAAAGATGCCAAATGAGAGGTTTTCCTTCCACTGCTCTGAGAGAAGAGGACATTTTAAACCAGAGCTCTGCACGCCTGCCACCTGCGCCAGTCTGAGCAGACGTTCGTTTACTTCCAGCCGCTGGACCGAGAGAGGCCGCCACGACTCTCATGTTCATCAAATCTGCAGCTCGGTGCCACATTACACATCCTCCTGTTCATCAGGTGAACCGGTTGTTTGTACACATACCACATTCTCTGTTAGCTTTCAGAGCTAACTGTGGCCTCATTCCAACTCTTCAAATCAATGGTTTCATTTTATTCTTCTTTGTGCTTTGGATCTTTGTAGTAACTAGTTTTTCCTCATTCTTTTCATTCCACTTAGTGGTATGCAGCTGGATGCTACTGGCCTGCTTAACAAACCAGTTACCAAGTTTTTGACTACAGTAACAAACTGACCCTTTATGCATCTCGTTAATAAAGTCTTCTAATTCGGAGATAAGTTGTTTGTGTTTACTTGTATGCGTGTGGGATTTGCAGTCTCACTCCATCAAGTGTTCTGTACCACCAGCAGATAATCATAAAACAACTGACAGAGACTTTAGCTATTATTTTGTGATAAAAGGTAGTGCCTTGTTATCACAAGTAAGGAATTGGTATTTAGAACAAATTTAACAGTTTTGTCAATAATTGTCTTTTGCACTTATTAAAAGTTACCCATCACCAAGCCGAACACATTGTTGTACAATAAAAGGGACAATAGCAAAAGAACAGGCTGGTACTGTTGTACCAGCCTAAGAGACTTAAGCTGGTATAACAACCTGTTCCTTATTACACAGGAACAGAACATTGTAAAAGTGCATCACCACTGTCATGAAATGAACAATAATTACTGACATTTCATCGATTTCCTCAGATAGTAAAAATGTGTGATGTATTTCATCCCTTCTTTGACTTTTGTGAGAGGCAGTAAGATAAATCCTTAGTCTGAAGTTAAAACTTACGCTTCAAATTATGCATTCAAAGCATTTGTCTTTGTAAAGTTTAAAAATAATAAAACAATTGAGTTAAATGAGTATCCTGAGTAATTGTGTTTTATACATCGACAATTAATCGGATGATTTATCACTTACATTTTTTCAGCTTGTTACATTTAGATGACACTTTTCCCCAGTCAAGTCAGTCGTGTTTAATTTATTCAGCACTTGTCAAGGATAAGTGGAACCTAACGTACAAAACAAGCAAACCAACAATACAAAACGGATAGGTGAGACAAATGGAAACAGTCGGAATGAAAATATCAAAAAGAAATGATTTGAAAAGTAAGAAAATGCTTAAATTAACATATGTTTCAGCCATTAAATATGCAATGCAAATATGTAAATAATTAAATACTTAGCAAAAGCTTTTCCAGAGCGATACGCTTTTAGCCGTGTTTTCGAAACAAGGAATACTTTGATGTCCTGCCGCCTGTTCTTGCCTGGAAGATTTTAAGGATGAGACGTGAAGTTGAATCCTGAGTGCGGCGTGCTCCTGAGCGTTGGGAGTCAATGAGAAATATTTTTAAGTGCGGCTGTGGCAACTCATCGAGGGCCTTGCGTCTAATCTGATGCACTTTATTTAGGATTCTGAATCTTAGCAAAACCCAATGCGGAGAGGACAGTTAATGAGAAATATGATATCATTCAGCACAAGAGTCTGTATCAGCTAAAGTATGTTTATGGAACTGTTAGGAAACCTGGCTGTGATGCTGGTTCAGTATTCTGGGCTACAGGTTGCAAATGCAAACACATCCACTCAATGTGATGCACAGGCAGCTCTTATATGTCAGCTCGAGTCAGGGTACATCTAATAATGATCTTTTTCACTCAACTGTAAAAACTTTGGGATTTGGGAATATTTGCCTCATAACCACACGGGAAACAAGTAACACCCACTAAACTGACACGACACTATGGAATCAATACTATTTCCCTATATTAGATGCTTAATTAAGTCACTGATGAATGGAATTTTAGATCGATGGTTGAATAGGTAGAAAAAGACCGGTTGCCTCAATTAACAGGGGCAAGATCAATATCAGTAAGTTGCAATCCCTCTCTAACAAATAAGTGGAAAATACTGCGAGCATGCGGGTGTGTGTGTGTGTGTGTGTTTTACAGGATGCACACTGGCAAATTTTCTACTTGTGTTCCAGTAATCGGCGATGGCATGAGGAGCTGTGAGAGGGCAAGACTGATAAGATTGGGGATAATTGTTGTGACGGTTCTCAACATCAGCGTTAACCTCACAGAACGCGGGCCTGGTATGCAAACTGCATGGGGCTTAATGCAGCAGTGAGTCCATGAGTAAAAGCTCTTGATGGAGACAGATGAAAGGACAAGAACAGGCATGCACAACACACACACACTTGGTATGTCCTCCTATCTCCACATGGATTTTGCATTGACTTCCATTCATTTTTCATTCAAGCCTCGCCCTTACTCCAAACCTAACCCTTCGTCAAACCAGCACTTCCTGTTTTGGTGCTAGGTCTTTGGGCCCCATAAGGTGCAGTGGGAACGCACAATGTAGTATTTGTTGTGAAAATGGGCCTTATTAGGTGAGAAATGCTAAAGCACGTCGCCCATATCAGAAACCGCTGCGGGGAATAAGAAACATCAAGAGCAGTCTCTACCTGAGTGTGAGTGCACATGTACAAATGAGAGTATGCAAACATAAATAAATACATAAATAAAGGTAAACCACAAAAGAAAAAAGAAAAAAATCATGGTTTCAAAGCCACTAAAATTTTCCGTCATACTGTCCCTGCGCCATAAGCACTTTTCAATGTGTGGTCAGACATAAAGCGGAGGTCAAACTGCATCACCCGTGTGTGTAATATCTCATAATTTTGTCCTAAAATTGAAAGAGGGTTGTTTTGAAAGCTTCTAGTTATGCTTTAATGAATTCCAAACTGTTCTACAGTGCGACTGCGTGAAAAACAAAAAGCACATGAGATCAAAACTAATTCCTTGTCTCAATTTAAATATTTATTTTTTTCAATTAAAATTCTAGGCAGCGTATGACTGTACCACACAGCCGCCCTTCTCCTGCGCAGGATTCAGCGCAGCTAAACATCTACAACGCTGACCTCCCTGCGAACCTTGCAGGATGCCAACCTATAAATATAGTGCTTACAGCAAGACCACATAATGTGCTCCTAGCAAAGGAACACCGTCTTCCACAACCACTTCTGCCTTGCTGCTTTTGCACCACATATTGAGCCCTATGTTCGGTCCACTTGCTGTGACTCAAGAACTCACACGCCCCCGTGGTCCCCTGGTTTGGTGCTGCCACATTGTTTTACGTTTGTTAACTTATTACTTATTGGAGTAACGAAAGAGTTTCTGCACGTATCAAAAATGTATCGAAGAGTTGCCGGAAATAGCTGAAGAGCTAACAATCAAAGGAAGCAAGTGAGATTAATGACGGATGGTTAAGCACAGCAAAGACAAAAGATCCTTAAAGTTATTTGTTAGACGTTTGAAGCTAAAGTCCTTTTTTTGCAACCCAACTCAGCTCTAAACATCTCATTTCATATCTTTGACTTGTCTGTTGTGCTAATTTGTCCTCATGACGCTGCTTTGTTCACTAAAACTTTCTAATAAACCTTTTGAGACCTTTACAAAACAGATGTTAATACAGAGAATACATTGCATAAGCACGGCCTCCATTTAAAATGAGGTAACTTCTGAAGACAATTTCCAGCACTGGGTTTTATTTATGGGCATCAGACTTAAAGGAGTTGAATATAAATGTGTGAGTACAGAAACTATATGATCATTTGCTGTATTTGTCACCTATTAGACTGAAAGGATTATTGAGTGTGACAGAGAACATTTTTTGTTTTTTTTCCCCAACCATAGTAATGAGAACTGAGCATCGTTCAACAAATACAGAAAATAACCGAAAGGCTGGATGTCTGGTGTGCAACATATCGGTTCAGTGTTACACTATATCTGTGCTGTAATTAATGATGAACATGAAAAGGTCAGGGAATTTAGCTGCTCAAAACGTAACTGCTGCCGTTAAGCGACTGCGTCAGTATTTTCTGCTAAAAGCCAGTGAGATGTCTAATAACCCACTTAAAAAGAGCACACTTACAGAGCATGCAATGTACTTATATGTTTATTTACACTCAGGAAGTCTGATTGTTTTGATGAGACATCAAAACAAAATATTTCTAGGTTGTGCTGTAGGCTAACGGGGGAAGTGACGATGGCATTATGAACACACACATAAAAAATATTGACATTTAAACTGCTTTAATTAAGAATGTTCAGTTACATTGACCCCAGTGGAAACACAACACAGGCTTAATGAGAACGTGCGCAGATTTTAGAAATATTTCGAGAAAACTAACAATTTTACAAACTGAATCCAAGTTTGATCATTCTGCATATTGTGCTTGGAGTGTCTTATTCTAAGGTGATTCTAAGGCCAAGAATATATTAAAAATGATCATATTTGTATTTTTGCAAGTAGCATAAAGGCACTAGACTTTCCAATAGATTGTATCTGAAGAGTAGAGCCGCTGCTCCTTCACATCGAGAGGAGCCAGTTGAGGTGGCTCGGGCATCTGGTCAGGATGCCTCCTGGGCGCCTCCCTGGTGAGGTGTTCCGGGCACGTCCCACTGAGAGGAGGCCCCGGGGAAGACCCAGGACACGCTGGAGGGACTATGTCTCTCGGCTGGCCTGGGAACGCCTCGAGATTCCCCCGGAAGAGCTGGAAGAAGTGGCCGGGGAGAGGGAAGTCTGGGCCTCCCTTCTGAAGCTGCTACCCCCGCGACGCGACCTCGGATAAGCGGAAGAAGATGGATGGATGGATGGATGGATGTTTCTGAAGCTTAAATAGCAGCAAACATTTATCTAGTCACAATAATTTGTTAAGAAAAATAAAAATAAAGTAGAATTCAAACTTTTCTTCCACTTGGTCTTTTTTTTATTTTATTTTAATCTGTTTGCCAAAATTCTGCACAAAAAATAAAAAAGTGGTTTAATTGTCTTCAGTGCTTATGTCACTGAATGTGAATAACATAAACTCATTATTGAGCAGGATTTTTATTTAATTTAATTTTACTATCTGGTTTAAGTTCTAATGTTTTACCTGTGTGTTCATATCTTGAGTATGTTTAAAATTTAAAAGACAATTTACTTTTTTTTTTATTAGAAGGCACTTTTCATGCATCTTTGGTCACCTTGCAACACCTGCCTCAGCCACCCAGGCTGAACATTTACACACCAGCTGCCGGTTAGCTCTTAATAATTAAACAGAAGAAACCCAGTGACACACCTGTAACAAATCCCAAGTCATGTCATATTGCTATTATATCCCTTAATCGCCGCTGACTCAAGGGGAGGAGGTTATAACGTAAAGTGTACGCCTAATTCAGTTCTGCATCTGATGCTGTGGGACAATGAAGGCTATTTCTATTCCATTCTCTCCTTTGGGAAGAGGCACATAAAACTTTTTATTTACTCTCTCAGATATTCACCTCACCACGAAGCAGTTCCTGTAGAGGATTAAAAAAAAAAAATGTCCACGCCTCATCTCATTATTCATGGAGATTGGACCTCTATCTCTTTCCTCTTTTAGATAAATTCCATAATATTGTATTCTCTTTTACTTTGGCAGTGTAGCTTGGATTTTGCTACTTCTCTACTTCCCTTCACTTCGTCTTGCTTCTCTTTATTCTTCAATTTAATTTATCTGTTTCGGTTGAAATAAAATGCAGTCTGCAGCTTGGATCGTTTATTTGTACGTTTCAAACCTTGTCTTTTTTTTTTTTTTAGCAAGGTTAAAATATGATTCGAAATATTGCTGAAGTTGAGAGCCTCCTCTTACTTTACACATTAAAATGATTTTTCCAGTCTGCTCATTTAAATGAAAGGTATTAAGCACAGAAATGTCCTTCAAGTCAAATGTGTAATTAATTTACCATTATAACCAACTGTGATATTTAGTAAAATGTCAAGAAGAGTCAAGGCATATAAATGAGAAATTACTGACAAAACCTAAACGCTTTTTGATTTGTGAACTCAGACAAACTTTTCCAGTGCAGATTTAGCAACTTTAAAGGGTTGCTAAAGTGAAGAAGAGAAATATTACCCTTTAACAGTTAAGTTTTAAAGTGTCCACCTGCGTCGTTAAGACGATGTTGAAACTGGATGTTTTTAGCCGTTAGAAAAGTGAAGAAAGTCATGGGAAAAACAAAGTTTTGTCATGTAATGCAGTTCATTGGTGGCCCCAAATGCAGCAGCCAGAAAAAAAACTCCCCATTAATTTCACAGACAATGTTAATCACATTCATCCTGTTCTTTTACATTGCGACTTTGGGAAACTTTAGTTTGTCCCCCAAGTTTCTCTACACACAAGAGCATAATTCTGAAACTAAAGCAGCAGGAAGCTCAGAGTATACGGCCTTGACAGTAAAGGATTTTGACTGGTTATTCAACAATTCTTTAGCCGTAACAGCAGCCACCTCTCTGGTAGATTGGATGCTCAACTCTCCTATTTGAGAACATCATTTATTGCACTGCGAGACACTTGAAGGCCGCTGGTGATCCATGGTTTCATGTGAGAAATGTACACATCCTAGCCTCTCCTGTGCCTGGCGTTTCTCTGGACTCTCCAGTTTCTTCCCACTGTCTTAAACACGCAAACTATGCTGATTAGCAATGAAGGAAGAGTGAATACCTTCTAGGAGGATGTTGTGCTAATCTCTTTTATTTAATGTTTATGACTTGCAATGTCCAGTTTTTTTAAAATGGGTTCCCAAATTAAAAAAAAAAAAAAAAAATCTTAAAAGGTCACACTTTTGTTTTTGTGTAGACAACTTAGTTTTTTTTAATTGATTGACAACATTGAGAAGAGCATGCACTGAACTGGCTATGGAAAGTGTTTTGCGATATATTTCATGTTTTTGCGCAGGCAAGGTTATTTTTAAGTGGCAAGTTAACAAGAGCCTTTCTTGAAATGCCAAAAGTTTGTAAACGGAAAGTGAAAATGTGGGTTTGTCTTTACTATTTCACTCCAGCGGGAAAAAAAAAAAAAATCATTTTGTGGTTCAAGGCCAAATTGAGTGTATGTTTGTGTTTGCATGGTTGTTTTTGTCCTACGTATCATCAGCAGGGACACTGTTAAACACACATGCTTTTTTTGCACTTTTCTCCCCTCTCATAATCAGGTAACATGTTTAATAAATGATTTTCTAAATTAATTTGTATTTAGCATGGAATATTTTCTTCTAGATTTAACCATGTATTTTAATGTTTTTAGTTGTTTTTGTTGAAGTGTAAGCTGGAGAAGCATTAAAAGTGCCCTTCTTTTTGGATTTCTCAAAATAAAAAATAAAAAAATTTTATGAATTAGATTTTTTATTATTCTTTGCCTGGGAATGGTCAGGTTCAGGTTGGAACAATTAATGTCTTCAACTTGGAAGTAAAGCTTAATTTATAGGAGCTCATTACAGCTATCAAACAGAAACACAGTTTATCACAAATGGGAGTCTATGAAACAGATTCCTGCCTCAGCGGCTAACACACAACCAGTCACAATAATATTTCAATCTGGAGAATCTCAGACGGAGAAAGACAGCAATTAAAAAGGTTTATTGACATGCATGAATTAAAGTTTTTTGGCGCTCGGGCCCCGGCTGAGGACATCGAGCTGTGAATTGCAATAAGGTCGGATGAGCGTCCCCCGGGGCCCCGACACTGGTAGTGGAGGTTGGTGAAGGATGGGTGCCTGAAGAGCCGGGAGAGTGGAGGTGGAAAAGGGGCGGAGGTGGGTTGAGCGAGGGTGGAAGCGGAAGATGCCATGGATGGAGGTCCTTATCAGCGAGAGCTTGGCCGGTGATTGGCCGTGACGTGGCTCGACGGCAATGAGCGAGACGCACTGATTGGATGATGCAGGCGGGGCTAGAGAGTCTCCCAGTTTGAATTTTCCCCAAAGTTTCATTCCACCGCTTATTTGTTCCTTTTCTATGACTGTTGACATTTTTATACAACTACGTACTGGCCTAAAAGTGTTAGGGTTTATTTTATAAATGTTTCCAGCCAGTCTGATGTGCAGTCTTCATGCGCTGTTTCTTTTTTCTTTTTTTTTACAGTCTGACAACAAATAAATCACCTCAAAAACTTTTAATTCATGGGTAAAGGATGTGAAGCCTGAAGACTTCACTATCTGCCTTCAACATCTTGAATGTGAGTCAGAAAGCCAATAACATTCTAAAACATTAAAAAAAGAAAATATCTACAGTAACAATGCTGTATTTTCATACAATCATCCATCCATTGTCTCTGGGTCCTTCCTAATGTTTTGTTTTACTGCACAGTGAGACAAATTGAATCTAACCTGACTTCCTGTTGTCAACACATATCCTACTGACCTTGACACCAGGTTAAATAGCATAGAAATGACTTCCTTTGTTATTTCTTTTAGCCCATTTACATTCCCAAAGATTTGCAACATCACTTTATGAACTAATTACTCCTCAGGTAAATGAAAGTTGCACGGCTCCGACTTTGCAATGTGTCATCTTTCACAGCGAATGATGCCATGCATTTTGTGTCAAAATAATCACACTTTGCTCCAGCATCATGTGTTTTTAGAAAGGGCACATTGAACCACAAATGCATCAAATCACTAGTTCTTTCTTGGCTCCTCTTCCCTTTGGCACGCGTTCAAGGCTCTCTCTTGCTAAAAAGTTATGCGACTACAGAATATTTTGAGTATGTCCTATTTTATTTCTTTGTTACTTTCACTCAAAGCGATGTAAACTCAGGATAAGTACGTACCGTACATCACAAAAAAAAATAAAGCACACTTTACACAAAGGATATCTGAAAACGCATGCACATATGGAGGTTTGCTGTGAGACCGGAGCATATATAAGTGTAGGTCCTTTTACTTGCCCGCCACTACACTCAAGGTTAATGTATACGCAGATAATGGAGATGAGGTGCGCAAAAGTGTCCTCACTTCTGTCAGAGAATTGCTACTACATTGCATTATGGAGCTCATCAGCATGATTGAACAAGCCTCTTAACATCTCTTTACAGCTCCTATGTACCTGCCTGCACAAACACACATGCAAGCGCACACACAACTCCAGCTCCATTTGAACAGGTTAACAGCTCCGTGCCGACTTTCATTCTTTTTAAGCACAGCTAACCTTGTGCCTTTCAAACTCTTAAGCATTTAGATATTACATCATTATCACATATTTCATCTGTTGAATGAGATGATTTTTTTTCCCCCCTGAAGTGCCATTAAATTATACTTTTGCTATACAAACACTGTGCATAATGTACACTGAATTTATACTATGCACATCTGTGGCGCATTCTTTTTCTTGTTATGGCCAATTTGACACTTTTTAAATACACGATCGTATTTTATAAGTGGTGCGTTTTCCCTCTCTCTCTTTTTCTTTTTGGAATGTGAAAACATGGCATTTGATACCAATTAAAAATTTGCAAGAGTGAATTTAGAAATCTATCTGTGGGTGCACAAAACCGAGTTCCTTCTCATTCTCAAGCAGGAATGCAAAGGAAGGTCGAAATAGCTCTTAAAAAGCTCTACCAAGAACATGGTGTCTCTTTTGGCTGCATGGGGTGCATTTACAAAAAAGACAGTCCCTATGTTAGTGCATATTTATATAAATTATTAATTTGTGTCACATTCTGCAAGATCAACATTGTTTGCAAGACGTATCGTTGGTGGGGGCAAGTATCATCTGCTAAAAATTGCCAATAATTTTGATGCAAAGGAGAAAAATAGTTGAAAGTCGCATGGTTTTATATAAAGAACACAGCAGAGACGTCAATGAAGGTATGATGAGCAACCTGTTAAATCCTGCTGTTTGTTAGAAATTGAGAAAATACACACACAAAAAACCCTCAAAGGAATAACTATTTAACATTATTCAGCATCATTTTAAAAATATTAAGTTGGGTTTTCAAATGAAGAATAGTGCCTTTGTTTTGTTCTCCGGAAGTCAGCGAAGGTTTATGAAAACCCCAACCGATTGTTTCTTAACAACATAGTTTCGAGTCGTTTCTTAATATTGCCAGAACTCGGTCTTCTTTGTCAGGAAAATGTTTTTCTTCGTCTACGATTAGTTCTGCACCTGGTGCATGTGAATGAAGTCTAGAGAGTCTGCAATTGTGGTCCAGTGCAAAAACAGTTGTAAATTGCTTCTGCGGGACTCAATAGAAACGTATTTATCTGCATGTGTGTAATGCTATCTGCCTCTTGAATGCGGTGCAGAAATGAAGCAGACAAGGAAAAATTTAACAGCTATACTTTTAGAAATCATCCCCAAGGTTTTTATTATAACACACACACACACACATTTCATCAAAGCTAAGAAAAATATCTAAGTAAAATTTAATAATCAGGAGAACACAATGTTACAAAAATAACTGCGTTGTTTTACAAAACTCAAATGCAAAGAGTGCACCAATAATGAAAGACCTAAACTAAATGTGTGTTTCTATTAGAGACAAAACGCAAGAGGGGGATTTTGTTGGGACTAAACATGAAACATTTCCTCTAATATCTCGAAACCACAGTCAAGATAGATATGGATTTTTTTTTCTGCCTCTTTCAGCGTTTCAGCCTGTTTTTTTATTAAATGACACGCTATAGAACGTGATTTATTTGTACAGCTAATGTCCAGGTTTGTTTGTAGGGGTACTTTAAAATCTGGTGATACTAAAACACCTCAACAGAAACCGTTCTTGAAGTGCCGTCCATTTACAGCTTTTTACTTCTTCTGCCAAAATAAGACGTAATTTTGTGCCCCGGTTATTTAGCGGTGATGGGAAGTTTGTCTGTTTTTAGAGAGCTGGCCCCTTGTACCACGGCCCTCAGAGAGGAGCCGGTTCTTTGGGCTCCCAAAACGGCTCTTAATTTATCATCATCTGCAGCCTCGTATTTTACGAATGTTTTGTATGTTCATCTTTTTGCATTTAGTGTTTGTATTAGAAGCCTTCTACTTGCCTGATTTTATGTATGTGTTCTGTTACAAAAGCAAGCATTCTTACTTTTGAACAATATTTCAGTCAAACCTGTATATGATTTGTATCTTTACACTCTGGTGGACTTTTGGGATAGTAAGTGAACGTGAAATAGGACGGGGAGAGAATGGAAAGACGTGCGACGAACGGCCCCAGACTGGGAGTTGAACCCTGGACAACCGTGTCGAGGACTACAGACCGAGGAGATTATGCTCTACCAACTGGGAAATCCAACTTTTAATTTTGTTATTAATAAAACACTGCAAACAAATCTACCAAACACAACCGTAACAGAAATGGAAAAAAAAAAAAAGGTTTCTGCAACACACTCTTCTCTTCACCATTGTCTGCCAAGTGAAGAACAGACAGGTTCTCCACCTGACAGGTATGGACCCACATCCTAACATGTGATTGGCCACAAGTCCGCAGCATGCAGCCAATGAAAACAAAGTTCTGTCCTGAAGCAGGGCAGAGTCACCAAGAGTGAGAGCTGAAGGAGGAAAAAAAAAAGTGGGTAGCCTTCTCTCACTCAATGGCAGTTGGCATTAGCTCTTGGTTTTGCGCATAACCCGTCATTAATATGAAGGTAACCTCATTGATCTTCATCTGGGTTTGCAACAGTTATTTTAAAGGAAAATAGTGACCCTGTGCTGACGGAGTCCTGCGGCATACACACAGTTACAGCACTAAAAAGAAACCTCGACTGGTTGTAGACCCGTGTGTTTTCAATGATATGTACACGTCAAAAGGTACGGCGCTCTCTCCGTGACTGTTTTGCCACCTGTGTGCTTTGGGGCGGGACGTATGCAGAAGCGAGAGGAGTCTCTGCAGAGAGCATGAATAGTATTCCAGAACACCTTTATCTGAATACATGACAAAAAATAAATAAATAAATACACACACAAAAATGTAATAATCTCATTAAATGCATGACTGCAGAATAAATGGGTTCCAAAATGCTCATGCAAAACATTCAGCCTCCATTTGCTCTTCTGGCTCGTCTTGTCTATATTCATTAACCCGGTCGCGTCCCTCTGGGCGGGCCTCATTTTACCCTTCTTGTCTCTGTATATATTCATATTTAGGCCTGCCATTTTGGCCTTAGGACGCTATTTGTATTTCTGGACTTATGCTGCAAGCAAAACTTGTTGCTTACCATTTGGATTTTTCACATCAACTTCGCTACATCCTCCATGTTCGGTCATCAGTTGGTGTCGGCGTCTATCATGAGTGCAGTGGAACCTCTGAATACAGATTTAACTCGTTCCAGCAGGCCGTTTGCATCTTGAACAATTTCCCAATGAAACTAGTTGGAAATCGAAACAACAATTGTACCCGAAGCATCGGATGGTGTGATGAAACAATAAATAACAAAAAAATGTAAATCATTGAACAAAAATGATAGTGTCGTGGGAGACACAGAAGCATTACACTTTTCTGATCATCATGCAAACTATTTTAATGGCTCTGGAAGTGAGCACCACCGCTGTCCTATGCTGAGTGTAAAAGCAGCAGCAGCAGATGTGGCTAACTTTAGTCCAAACTTTGACTGGGACGTGCCAACACATGCATTTTGTTTGAATCTAAGCCCTTCCTCTGTAGCCCTGGATGTATGTTTAGGGGACTTTAACCAACTGAAAGATCTAATTAGTTTTCTCCTGCCGTTCTTCACCACCATCGATCTTTTACTTCCCTGCTGGATCCGGTTCGGTCATCTAAAAATGGAAACATTTTTTGCAGAAGTAAAAAAAAAAACAAAAAACAAACAAACTGACTTTTAAGGCAAGCAGGGTGTTAATCAGCCAGTGGTTTTTATGGCAACTCTGGAGAACTCTGAGTATATGACAGCATAATCAGTGCACTGTAAAAACCCGAGCTTTGTGAAAGAGAAGAAAGAAATTCACGAGAAGTCATATTTACAAAATGAATTCCTTTTTTTTTTTTTTTTTGCTTAATGCTTTTGGGTGGACTAGCACTGTTTATCACCTTAAACACATAAATGTGAGAGAGCATGGTGGTAATAGCAACGTGCCGTGTGTGTCTTTTTTTGAGGACACAGCTTCGGTCGGAGAACACGGGTGGCACTGAACACGAGGAAGATCTTGGAAGAAAGCTTTGTAAAAACTGAAGAAGTCTTACAACAGAACAACAATGCTACAGATTCAGCCAGAGTTGAATTACGTATGGGTTTGGATTAAAACACATTCATGTGTTTGAAAAGGGCAGATAGAAATCCAGTCAAGAATTGAGCACCTGATGTTTGTAGGTGTCTTAAAAAAAAAAAAAAAAAAACTACCAAAAAATCGTTCACTAACTGCAGCCAAATGTGATTTTGCAAATTGCAGCTTCAGGGAACTAAACTACAACTTTTTTCAAAAATGTATTCATAACCTATGTATTCTCTTACTTGCACTTTTCAATGATGTTCAGATTGTATTGGTCCATGCTATAAAATACCAATAAACCAATTTAAAACACCCCAACAAAAAACATAAAGTTCGTTGCTGGATTTTGACAAATTGTGAAAAAAGTTCAGCTAAAATGCGTATTTTCTTTTTACAAGACCCTGCATGTTCTCTACCACAGGCACGCCGACGGTAACATAATAGGTATGCTGGTGTGTGTTTGCCCCAAGCTCCCTTTAAGGTTCTGCCCACCCCAAGGACAGCCTGCACCAAACAGATGGAGAATACAGGAGGAGAAGGAATGAGCAAGCTGAGAGTGTTTGCAATGCAAATTTACAAATGGTTGGTGCTTGGGGAGAAAATGGCAAAGAAAAAGAGAGAAGAAAACAACAAAAAAAAAGACTCCACAAATTTGACAAAGTTGGGTGAACACAGGAAGAGCACTACTTCATTTTAGGAATTATGGGAACTGATCTAGACTGGATGCCTGCTCAAATTGAGCATCATTTCCTTAGCTGTTGAGGCCTCCATTTTACTTCCCCCTCCTCTTCTTCTGATGAATTTGAATTGTCTCACGGACCAAATGGCGACAGCTCGTTTTTCAATGCTGATATTTCTTCAGAATACGGAGGGAACTCGCTCACGCGTGTCCCTTAAAAAATGGCACTCCTAATCCGGTTTGGTTAAAAGTGTGTTCCCTCATTCCCCCCCCCCGCATCCTCACTGTCTGTGTAATTCCTCGCGTGTTCACGCCGAAATGACATTAGCACACTGGCCAGCGGCAGGCGGTTGGGTTTGTTTTTGTGTGTGTCACGTCTTTGCAGTGATTAGCTTGCTCCGCACGGCCTCTCGTGACTTGTGTTTTTCTGTGTGTTCTGCTTGCCAAGCACAGTTAAGAATAAACTCGAAATCCCACTACTGTGCGATGGAGGGGGGGAGAATGTGACTTTTTCCCTCTCCTGATTTGTTGTGAGAGGATAGCTAACAGCCCCGTCGGTCCAGTCAAACTGCAGGAATGGTGGACTGCCGTGAGTTGTTTCTAACCACGAGCAAATCCAAACTCTTACCCATCGTTTGGCTACGGATCAGGTGGAGAGGATCTGAACTAAAACATCTGTGATTTCTGCGGCACAGGCAAAATTTGTCGAGCTGTCAGCATTTCCTGCTTGCATGTCGTGTGTTTTGGAAGTTTTGAAAGTTTATGTAAAAATGTTCTTCAGCTAGTAGTTTCTGTAATTTGCAGCCACACATAGTTTGGGGTAACGTTGAAGACAACTTTGTACTTCTGCGATATTTAAATGTCTTGCAAAGTAGAGTGTCTGTGACATTTTAGATTCATTTTATTGCTGATTAAAATTAAATTAAGCCATTTGACATTAGGCTTTTTTTTAGATTTTTACCAGTAAAGTAGAATAAAAGTAAAGTAGAATTTTACCTTTACTTCGCCGTTCTACATTATTCTCTGTTGGTCGAACACATAAAATCCATTTAAAATCCACTGAAGATTGTTGAAACATAAAAGTTCAGTAACAATTACATAATTACTAAACCAAATACAAAATAAAACTAATGGTTTATTTAAATCCACAACTTTCAAAAAAAACTTTTGTCATGGTTGCTTATAATTGCTGAAAACAAGATTGAACAGAATTAGTCAGGTAGATAGCTGCCATTTATTTTTAGATTTTATCTCAAAACGTCATGACTTCTATCTAACGGCTTAAGGTTGTTTCATAAAAATCAATAAAGCACGACTTTACGACTCAACGCAGATTCGGTCTTATTTGCTAGTCTGTGTGGATAAAAAACGTCGGGTGCTGCTCGTGAATGTTACACCCTGACTAAATTGATTTATGTGTGAGTTGAAGGTTTTACCAAACCTTCTAATCCTCTGAGCAAAGGATAAGTCTAATCAGAATGCTTTTCTGTTGGGATTAGTGACTCTCCTCTATTTTCCAATTCCTTCATTCTTGCTGTTCCTTGTAAAAAAAAAAAAAAAAAATCTTTTTACTTTCACTTCCTTTGGTGAATCTTTTTTCTTCGTTTGAATTCCGTTGTTTATTTATGCAGAGCTTGTTCTTTTGTTGCCTTTCTTTAGAAAGCATATTGGTTAGTGTTTCAAGTCCGTTCCTTTTTCAGCGTGCGCCGCTGCTTGCTGCGTTTAAAGCTTTAATCTTTGAATTTTGCAGAGGTTTCCCACAGTTGAACCACATACATGTATGCTTTCTCATCCCGTTTCCTCGGGTTGCGTTACTCCCACCAGATATTCTGTTTGTTTGTGTTTGTATAATTTGTCCATAATCCAACAGATATATATTTTTCCCCTTTCTTGTTACATTTTCCCATTACAAATGTATGAAACTGGTCAAATACTTGGGTGTTACGTTCTTAATTTATTATTATAAGATTTGATCTATTTAGTTATTTATTATATTATGTGTTTGATCTTAAAAAAAAAAAAACTATCCATCCTTTCTTGCATTTTTTGAAAGAGCAAGTTTCAGCACATTTTACCAAGTAAACTGGGCTTATTATTTTATGGGAAGTATTTATTTTAAATAATCATAACCCATCCATCTATTGTCTATACCTGCCTGTCTTACATAGCTGTGGGGTTATCAAAGTGCAAGTCCTTGTTACGTCTTGCTGAGGTCGTTCATCCACTATGAAGACAGACTGTAAAGACAGATTTTGGTACCTGGCCTAATATACACCAAAACACATCTGTTTTATTTTGTACGTTTTTTTTTTACTTGAGAAGTAAGTGTAATGACATTGAATTGATTGAAGTGCTTCATCCAGCACAAACAATTTTAATAGAAAAGTGTTACATTTTTTCATACAATCTTAGCTTTTAGTTTAAAGCCTGTTTTCATTACAGAGTCGCTATAATGACCTATTTTATCCTCGGATTCTAAACATTATAATGATGAGATCCAATCTGGATATCAGAAAGGAATACATCAACTTGAGTGAATTCTAGTTTTTTTTTTTTTTTTTTAAATGCAGTGGAACTAATTTTCTTGAGACATTCTGTGTTAATCATGTTAGGTGAACACAGAGTTCAGATCCTTCTACAAACTGACACCCATACATTAAACACAACCCATCCAGTTTAATGTTCTGATGTTTTTAAGAATTTTATTTTTTATTTTTTTTTACAAGGCCACAAAGAAAACAATTTCAGGCTGCAGTAATGAAACGCTGTCATGTCGGTTTTAGGTGAAGCATTGTGCTGTCATAATCATGTAATCACGAGCTATCGCATAAATCATATTTATCCGGAAAGATAGCAGCAAAGCTTTGCATTCCTGGTTCTCACCCCTTTATTGCTGTATAATCCAGAAAATCACTTGAGCGGATTATTATGCAATCCAATTATGATTTATAATGAAACGGTTCCTTTGCCTATTTGCTGTCATGCTGCAGGGAGGTTCAGTTATCTAAGGCACTCAGTTTGATTTATCATGTAAGTTGTAAGTCAGTAACAGCAAAGTGGGCATTTGAAAAACAGTGGTGGCAAAAACAAAGTGCATTCAGTTTCAGCACTAGGTGTGCACTCCCTTGTAAAATGTTACGCTTATTGTTTAAAAAAAATTGAAAATGATCAATTATTTTGAACATTTTCTTACCTTTATTGTGACATATTCAAATTCAAAGCAAACATGCTTATGGAAAATCATGAATATTTATACTAAGCTTGTGACATCATATTAAAAAAAAACAATAATGTGAATATTTCCAAAAATAGGATTTATTTTCTCCGATTCAAAATTTTGCTAAAAGTTTTTTTTTCTTCCATAATATCTTAATATCTTAATGAGGTACCAATGCGTTTCCTGCACCAATCAATAACAACCACCTGTCATATATACATGTCAAACGGTTGCTATGGAGACTTGGTTGTCCTAAGGTGGCACATTTTGTTGAAACTCTCTACAAAGTGAAGTAGAAAAAGAACATTCTTTAGTCACATTTATTTTTCAAAGGATTGTCACAGATGCTGTATGTATCTATATTAGTCAGCACTTAAAATCCTACCCAGTGAATAACTGTATTCATAAAAACTGTTTAATTCTGAATATTTAGAGTGAGTGAGTGATTATTCTAAGTGTCAGTGGTGGCCACACATTTTTCAACATAAGCTTGCTCACATAAGATTGCTGCACTGCATTCTTACATGTTGAAAATTAAACAAAAGAGAAAAAAAAGGTTAATTACTTAGGAGTACTGTTTGGCAAGTGCACTCCTAAGTAATTAACTTTCTCCAATTAAGCAACATATAACCTAAGTTATGATAAGCAGCTGCTGTCTGAGATGTTTTCATTATTCACCATCACAGGCTGCGTTTGGGTCTCGTCCATTTATCCCACGCTTTAAAGAAGAAACGCAGAGATTTTAAATCCGATTTGAAAAAGGTCAGCCAAGGAAAGGGAATAACATTTGCACAGAGGCTACGGTTCTTAAAAGTCACCATAGGGCTTTATGTGTTTCACAGAACTGACATATCAAAACATCAACACACACCCTCTCCCCCTCCCACCTCAACGTAGGTAGTCAGGAGATCAAAACACCTGTCGGCACATATCAAGACGTACGTCAATATACAGGAAATATGCAAACATCTTCTGTTGATAAATAAACAAAAAATAAATAAATTGCATTGGCCTCCAACTGTCTGACATGTTCACAAGTCTCGACGATGACACCCTTAAGATGGAGACGCGGTATTATTGCGAATGAAAACCTGTGTCTTCGCGGTTTTTCTCAAGAGGGCTCCCCACAGAACTCGCGCCGAGAAAGCCGCCTTTTCTTCTTGCAGCGTGCCGTCTTATAATTTAATTAGTTGAAGAAACATTACAGTCTCGACGTGCGCCTGCCGCTCCTGCAGCATAGGCTGCCTGCAATAAGTACTGTAATGTTCATTTTACCTCATGCTGAAGGCAGAGTGCGGAGAAACTCCACGGAGACCGTGGCTTCTTTGTGCCCTGTTGGCTTGTGACGGATTCCCCGCAGAAATCCTTCCATTCATCTCGCCTTCTCGCCTCGCCGACTCGGGAAAGGAGAGACGGAACGCGGCGGAAAAGATTTTCTCTCTAGCTAAAAAGGGTTGACTTCCTAATTTTAGGAACAATGGCTGATCAGAACCAACGCACAACCGTGACGAAGTAAGGGGCAAAGGGTTGAAACGAGGGATAGATGGCAGCCAGTGAATCCCACCTCCTACGCACTTGTTGCATGCAACACTTCCAATTAAATTGTTTTGAAGTTCAGCACTTTGGCTTTTGTTTTCGTGCGTTTGTTGTTTATATCTCCGCGACACCAAATGCGGTATCATTAGCGCCGTCTCCAAGGCTACTTTTTATATCTATTCGTCAGTCTGGCTTTCTATTTTTTGTCTCTTTCTCCCTCTTTTTCGCTTTTATCCGAGATCAGAAGGACTGAATTGAAGCCGTAGTTCTCAGCTTGCAGTTCTCAACATTTCTCTTTTGAAATAATTTTTTTTTAAAAAAGAGAAAGATTCTAACTCATCCTCATTTTATACACATTTTCAGCATGTATCCCCCTTTCCAATTTCCCTGTGCTCAGCTGGCACTTTAGGATTATACCTCCCCACCTCTCTCCATGTTCCTTCATCTCCTGGCTCTACATGGACCTCTAATATGTTTCTGTAATGAGGTCCCACTCTATAAGGACCGGGCCCATCTTTCATGGTAGGAGTAAACAACCAGACATGCATCATATCTGGCTTGACCCTAAACCTGCCAGAGACGCATCAAAGAAAGAAGCACTCCTTCCACCGGGGAGGGAAGCGCCATTAAATGGACAGGATCAGAGACGTTGTTTTGTGCAATTTCTTGTGAGTTCTCAGTCTGATTGTCCAGAAAAAAAAAAACAACTCCAAAATGAGACTGAGATTTAGAACTGAGTGGGGAGCAAAAAGGGAGAAGCTGAAATCTTTTGGGGGGAGAGAGGCGACTTGGTGGGGAATGATGTTGTAGAAGAAGGCAGAGAAAGTGGAATATTTTAAATCAGAAGACAAAACACATGTTCATAATTAGCACTGCATGGCCCCTTTCACACTGGATCAAGACTGCATCAAAAGGTTTAAAATAACCCAAATGTGGATGATCTCTGAAGGACCTTCTGGGATGTGCATTCTGGGTTTGAGCTTATTGTTAGAAGCCTCTCTGGATCCTACATGTCCAGCGGTTGTAGGTTTCCTGACTGCAGAGCTTCAAAGCCGGCCACAGGAGAATTTGAGTTCAGAGCATGAATACTGAGCTCATGCTTTGGCAAAACCTGATATTATTCACAATGATAGTGTTCCAAGTAGCGTCATTTACTGTAACTTGTAGCACCGCTGCTGCTGTAAGTACTGCCATTTCCTTGGCTGAAACATAAAAATGTTGGGATGTCAGTAGTCAAAAAAATAAAAAATAAAAAATCGGCTCACAATGATCAGTGGGAACGATGAGTTTTGTGTGCGTGATTTCCCTTTAACTGCACTCAGCCTGATATGCAGACAAAGTGCTGTGTGACAATAAAACAAATGTGAAACATGGATTGCTCAGAGGTTTGCTGCTCTCTGTGGGTCTGGTGGGAATGAGATCTTAGTGAGAATTATCATAACCCTTTTATGGCCGTGTAAAATCTGGAAAACAAGTACAGTACATTTGGTGGACGTAATTATGCCGTTCTTTTGTGCATTTTTTAAAATATATTATTTTGAATGAAAATGACATGAATTTGCATGGCATTCAAAATCAAAGCATAACGCTAAACTTAAGATTAAAGACAGTTACTTTGACATATATGAACAGTTCTATGGAGGTCGGCTGTGGATGAGTACATTATGAATTTTAGTAGAAAACATGTAATCACTCCATGGAATTGTGTCATGTATATTTCATTTACAAAGACATGTGGATGTGTATTATTAATAAATGTCTCTTCAGCTGCGCAGCCGTTCGTTGCCCTTGCCACCCGTTTAAAGGAGTTTAGGTTACAGAGGCTGACTCATAATTGAATCATAGTGCAGCTGCCTCAGCACAGGGGGGGACATTTGAATAGGAACAAGCCTTCTGGGTTGACATGAGGAACATTGAAGGAAAGATGAGAACAGGTCAAAAAACACCAGATCATTGAGTTTCTTCAGTAAGGAGGCAGCATGTTTGTTTTGTTTTTGTTTCTGAGAGATGCAGTGCATCCTCCAGTGTGCTTTGCAATATAGGTTGGATAGTCTATATTTTATTGCACTCAGCCATTTGTTGCTTCTGGAATGAATGGGCTTTGTTTTTCAGTTACTGGCCAACAATTAATGGCATTTATTAGTCAGGCTGAAGACGGCAAGTATTTTAAATGTCATATGCCTTCTGTGTAATTATACATTGCATATACATGAGATAAACTGCCTGCAATTTCACTTCCACCCCCCCACAAAATAAGCTTCAATCTTTGGTTTTCACTGCACTGATGTAGTTATTTTTGCACTTTTCTGACCATTTGTGCAGTATGTAGAAAGATAAGCAATTTTTCTCAAGTGCATCTAAACTGATTCTTAGTCAACTTCTGAACATGAATGTCCTTCTACTTCGCTTTCCTTACATGAGGTGGGGGCTTTTCATATTGGTGACATGGCTTTCTGCCCATGGTGGTGCAGCTATAGGAAGACAACACAAGTCAAACACACCCACACGCCTGCACGCAAACACAAAAACAGAAAAATACTGTAATGTCAGTTACACCTTAAATTAGTTCTCTAAGAAGTATGTGGTTGTCCAAAAATATAGTTCCACAGAGAAATGACACTGAAATTTCAGGATTGCCAGCAATAAAATCAAAATTTCTTGTTTTGCAAGGAGCCTGGATTGCATTTCACCATTTGTCTTTCAAAATGCTTTGTTTATGTCTCTCGTAAGTTACATAAAAAACACTTTTTATAGTGTTTTAATAATATAAAGTACTTTAGTATTTATAGCAATAGAAAAATAACGGACAAAAAACACACACAAACAGATATGAGAGTACAACATTGCCTTGTTTGGCATCATATTTCCTGTGTTGTAATGTGAAGTTTTCAAAATAAAAATGTTTGAAACGATCGATTATTGAGCCCTTTAAATCTTTAAATAAAAATGTTTTTGTTTTGTTTTTTGTTCATTTTATAAGAAAAATTAGCTTTTTATTTTTAGTTATTATGCCCATGGTTGAGCAAACTGCACTGGCCTTATTATTAAAGTCATTATAATTATTAAAGATGCAGAAGTTAAGAATCTAGTGACATATGATCTACATTTTCTATATTTTACTGGAAGATGCAGAAAAACTCATCTTATGTAGTGAGGAAACATTATATTCTGTAATCTAGTTATAGACGGACCATTTCATTTTTATATATTCCTCATTCTTGAAAGGAGAAATCACTTTAAAAAAAAAAAAAACTAAACTGTGTGGCTGCTTTATATAAGAAGGCTTGGGCATAACCCTCAACTCTGGTGGCAAACACGTTTTGGAGTAATAAGCATGCTATATTTAAGAGTGAATTCAGTACAATATAGAAATGCCCCAGGCCAGACCATCATGTTGCCTTGAATTTAAAATTGCTGTTTTATTCAGATGGAGCATTTGTATTCAGTGAATGACACCTCGACAGGTGGCTACACCGCATATGCATCTTACCAACCTATTCACAGTGCAGTGTTTGCACATATAGAGACGGGTGCACTTGGTATCACCTTTCAACATATTTCATAAAGTTTTATTGCTTTTCTTTCTTTTTCTTTTTCTTTTTTCCTGGCACAAAGCGACCTTCATTATAACAGAGATGGTATCAAGCTGTCGCCAAATGAGTTTTGCAAGAGTTACTGTTGTGGGGAACGTATGAAACAACATCTGTGTGGTTATTTATGTATAAATAACACACATCTATCCAATATCTAATCTACTAGCATTTTTGGAAAAAAAAAAAAACAAACAAACAAAAAACGAGATTAAAATAATGTAATCAAGTTTAAATGTCAACAAGTAAAATATTACAAATATTTGGATTTTTTTTTGGTTAATTTTAATTTACATTTTGTCACAGAGTCAAAAATTTCAGTGTATTTAATTGAAATTTGATGAGATAGACCTACACCGCTTAGTGCTCAGGAATACAATGGTAAAATTCTACATAGTTTTCAATTATTTTTAGAAATGCAAAGTCGATACTTTGGAGACCCACACTTTGGTGCAATTTATATCAGCCTTCTCCAAGTTCTACACCAGCAATATGAAATGAGGTTGTTTTATGGTACAGTAAATACATACATTTCGGTTTGCAACAAAGTTTTTCAATGAAACATTATATAAAATTGAAAGCGCTTAAATTAAGACCAAAAGAAAATTAAAACATTTGTGCTTGGCATTTTTAGTGTCCTTTTCAATGTAAGTTTTTTTTTTTTACATATAATTTATGCTGGTGTTTTTTGCTACCTTTATATTTAAAGCACTGCTTACTCCCTGTGAGAGCTGCAAGTTGCAGACCCCTGGTTGATGTGGATGTCCAGTCCCCTGATAGGATTGCATCTGCGTCCTACGTCTGTTTTCTGTTCATTTTTGATATAACATAGCTCGGAAACTAAATTTCCACCATCTGTTCATTATTTTGAAACCACCGTTGGTAGAAGAACATTCGCTGATGAAGAAAACAGACTGATGCAAGTGAGCACAAACAGGTAGATGTGTGCATACTCTGTGAAAAAAATAAAATAAAAAAGTCCCAGGTGCTCATAAAGTGGTTTTAAATCAATACCATCTCCCCTGAGTGTGTGCTCTTACAGTCTTGTCCCATTGATCTGTGTGCATAATAGTGAAATTCAGAGGAAACTTTCATGAAAGAGACCAATGCAGGGCTGGACAGGCAGAGAGAGAATGTGCAATGATACAGTACCTGTCAGATTAATTTTTCTAAGTACTGATGTAAGAAATGTGAAAGACTCGAGCTGATGTAAGAAGATCTGTGACTGTTAAAGCCGTCCCTGTTTATCAGATGTCATCATTTGGATAGGAACTTAAAGTGGTGGTGGCACACACTTTGTGGGCGGGATTTGGGAGTTCCTATAGCGACCCTGACGCTATAGGATCGGATGCTTCAAACAAAAGCAAGTCTAAACAACTTAATCCAATTTTGCCAGGATCCTGGGTCAATATTTTCAGTGGAAGCGTGAAAATAACATTTTGTACTTGGAAGAACTAGCCTTGACTCCATCCTTTAATTGCCACTAGGCAATTCCAAAAACATTCCCTCACCTTTGTATTTATTGCGGTCTACTTTATTTATGCCATTTCACACAATCTCCTTTCTCCTCTTAACAAACCAGGCTTCTCTACAGGACGTTAGTGCCAAATATCATTGCGCTTTATTCACCTCACATAACACAGCATGAGAAAGTCTGCAGGAGCATCAGGCTCACATTTAAAACAGTACACTTAAGTGCAGCTGCAAGCCACCCAAACAGTCCTATGCATTATTCATGTTCATATTCACAGGCTCCTATCTCCTTATCATTGCTTCATGACACTCTGCTCACTGCTCGCTGTACGATCAAGGTACCAAAGGCGTCTGTGCGGAAATCAATGGACAGAGAGCACAATATGGTCTGATAAATACACCTTACACCATGTTGGAGGATTTAGTGACTAAGCTGGTGACTGCGTGCTTTTTCATCATGTTCATTTTCATAGACTGCGTAATGTTTCTGTCGTCATTTTGGCAATCTCTCAATAAGTTTTAGATATAAAAACGAAAAATAAATCACAGTGTTTATCAGTATTATATAAATGTTGCACCTGTTGCATATTTTCTTTCTTTTGCTGTAAACTGTCAGATGTGCTGATTTTTGCACCATGTGCATTGAACTAGGCCAATCAGGAACTGACTGTCAGGTGCATAGCACAACATTGTTGTTTCTGTGTCGTGTGCGTCACGTGTGTGTGACGTGGTTATGTGTGGGTCAGGCGCATCGTGTTGGTTTTGAGCATAGCATGATGCATATTGAGAACGCATCATGCGCGTCTTTGGTTGTGTGTGTGTGTTTGGTCAGGTGCAGTTGGGGGTTTTTGTGCGCGTTCTCTCTCTCACACACACACGTCTCTCAGTCTCTCTTTTGTTGTTACTCTCTGTAACACTTTCATCTCGATCTTGAGCTTGTGCTGGCCTCTTTGTCACGCAGCAGTCCGGCATTTCAAAACCCATTGATCAGATAAACAAAAATGTACTCATCTTAACAAATGTACAAACCCGAAATCCTAGAACCAGTGAACAATGTAATGCATAAAAAAAATATTTATGGGCAGTGTTGCAGCTACAAGCAAGGAACAAATGTCCTGAATGTAAATGAGTTTGATTATCGACAATATTATGCTAATTTGTTAGGTCTTAGTGAACTACTTTTCCAACTACAAACAAAAGATGGTTGCAGTAGCATGTAGAGATTGGTGCAGTTAAGGAAACATGCCTGCAGAATCGGATGCATGTGACACTTATTTGCAATCATACATTAAAGCCCCCCGGAGAGTAAATAAGCCCCCAGTGTTAAATGTATTAGGAAATTTAAGCACTTTGGCTCCTTGTCAGAAAATGAACTAATTCCACAGCTAATGAGCTGACATATTTCAGGCTAGCCTCTGGCTAACGTAGCCCCGGGCAACTGTTGTGCATGGAGTCACTGTTGTGAGAAATTAGAATTTTACTAGCATTAAAGTATTATTACTAGGATTTTCAGTACCAGTTAGCATTGCAGGAGGAAAGCGCAACAGCAAAATGCAAATACATGTCTTTTCAGCTATTGTATTCATTTACAACTGCATTTTAAATGCAACTGTAGAAAGCTTTACATATCTATATGCTAATAATAGAAAGGGTCTTTCTATTATGTTGACAAAATTTATTATGTTTTAGTGCATTTTTGTCTATTTTTTAATATCTCCCGAGGTGCAAAATTACAGTTAATAAAATACAGTTAGAATATAAACAATATTAATTAAAATATTTATATGAATAAAATGGAGTTAATCTAGAAACTGGACACAATAGTATTTTAAAAGAAAGAGAGAAACAAAGAAATAGTAATGCTTTTTGTGAACTTGGGACTGAAGCTCAAGCTGAGGAAGTATAGATGATAAACGTTTCAGCAACAAGTGGGAGCATTTCTTCAAAAGCACGCGATTCCAAAAAATAAAGGCATCAGTGCCAATAATCTTCGGGAAGCAGCACCCAGTGTCTATAAATCTGAATGGGGTTCTAAACCACTTTTTGCAGAAAGTGAAAAGACACCATTTACAACACTATTTTTTTTTCTTTTAAAAGGAAAACCTAGGGCTGAGAGCAAACATCCAAGTTAGTTTCTTCTGAGGTCAAACTGTTCAAAGTTAATATTGGATTTAAAAAAATCGTAAACCAGGATGGCATGTTTCAGGGGTCGCTAGCAAAAAATCCCTGTGATCTAAAGATGAATTGCCAGAGGGGTCTTAGAATTTTTAAACCTGAATGTAAACAGTTGACAGGAACAAAAATGTCTTTTGCACAAGCCCAACCAAATTCTGCTCAGGAAATCAATTAGATGATTCACTGAGCTGGAGGTAAAACACAAAGCATAGCTCAACAAGCAACTTCTTTGAACCTACAACTTTCTCTCCAAGTCTAACCACACAAGCTTATTTTAAGTCAAACAGGCCGGAGCTTAGAGAGTGAAAATTGAGTCCTTCAACAAGACTCAAATACCCAGAACAGTGGTCCTCTGAGCAATGGCTTTTGATTAAAATGTGATTAATTGCGGCTAATTTACAAACACTGCACAATTACCTTGATTAAAACTTTTCTTTCTAAAATTTATGTGACAAGAGAAAAATAATGCACCAGGACATAATGCAGCAGGACACAATGAACGTTTCCTACATTAATAAACTTTTCACAATGGGAATGAAGCAAAAGCAGCATCTATGCTGTAAGCACTAAATGCCCTTAATTTGCTCACATTTAGACGCACAACCGGCCACACAAATGGCACACATAAGAAAATAAAACTCAATAGCTGCATTTCCATTGACCATCAGACTGCATTATTTGGAATTACAAAAATAAATTTGCTTATTGAACCCACACCAATTTAACAAAAAAAATCTTATTTTTCAATCAACAGCTTTTGCTCTAGGTTCAGGTGTTTTTTTCACCCCCGGCTGTATCGAAATTACTGTTTTTCCCAAAACAGCAACGGAAACACATTTTCACACCACACGAGTCATGTGATCGGCAACCAGATGCTTCTACTGACGAAAATGACAAAGAAGACAACAGGAAGTGGAAGAAGGTTGATGGCACTGCATGATTTTTAGCGAATTTTCACGTGAACAAACGGACTTCCGAGTGATTTTATTTGCGGTTCTTATTTAATGGGAACACTGCGATGCGTTTTCTAGACATAAGCAGAACATTGCCAAAGTTTTGTAAAAACACTTGCAATAGAATAGCAAGTAGTGTGGCAACAGTTAAATTACCGGCAGGTAGTTTTACTTAACCATAGCAGGTATCTTTTTGCAACACTGTACTCAACTCGCACATTTCCACAACAGTAGGAAATGCACAAAAAACAAATTTTATTTGGCAAAAAAGGATTTTTGTCAGTCAAAGCAGGCGTAGTAAACCAAGCTCTTATTAATTACTCTGCCTGTTTGTAACTCAGTGTGCGGATTAGTATGCAAGAGGTAAATTAGCAGTAACGCATAAAAGGCACTAAAAGATAAATTACATTGAAAAAGTGTTACTCCGAACAGCCACACACTGCTCAGATGTAAGAAGCGAAGTTTAACTTACTCTGGAGATTAAAGGCATGAAACAGCAGTTGGAATATGTGAGAAACAGCTTGATAACCTTTTCTTTGAAGCAAAGAGCTCCTCAGTGCTGTTTCCCAGCACGTTGGCAGAGTTATGCTGCTGAATTTAGTCGAGGTTTTGCTTCACTCCGATTTTTATTTTTACCCTTTCCCTGGTTTATTTGATCATCTGGAACCTCACATAGTCAACAGGCTAACAGCAAAAAAATGTCCTCCCATTAAAGATAACATTTCGGCCTTTTTTTCCCCGGAGGTACAAGAGTGTGAGACAATTGCAAAAAGCCAAAGGGAACTCTAATCTAAGCGGGTATTTGTCGTGTTTGCATGCATTCCTACGCATGCTTCCCTCACATCCGTGGTTACCAAGGCAACGTCTAGTCCCTAAATTCACATGGAGGAAAGCAGATATCCGAGTGAATGCTGCCTTCCGTCACTCCGCCCCACCTTCCTCTCACCCAGTGGCACAGATTTTCGCCCTCCTTCCTTCAGGCTCCCTCACGCTGAATGAAGCCTTAAGTGCGGGTATGATAAAATTTCCGGGATTGTCCTGCGCCTTGACGACTCAGGCTCTTTTCATGTGGGTCGGTCCTCCACTTTCAACAGCGTGTTAGTGGGAAGAAAGTGCAGTCAGTAATTGAACGGCCCAAGGACAGGCTGGGAAAATAAAAGGATAGGGCCATTGATGAGTGCAGTGGAAACAAAGGCAGAACAACAACCAAAAAAAGAATAGAACAATGTCTAAATGTGACACCCATTTAAAGATGTACACACACACACACACAAGTATGGTATATTCCACATTTGCATAAATGACCATAGCAACAACCAGTCTACTGTGGTGCTGATTGTTAATATGAATACTTAATAGCTAGAAGGCAAATGACACTGACAGTAGGCGGTGCTGCTTTGGATCATTGGAGCTCAGTAATTAGAATCTTTCAGGAGTGCACACTTCTTGCATGAACTGTAAAGTGTCTCTGGGATGAACAGATCGACAAGCTGGAAAAAGATACGCTTACACAGAAGCACTGCCAGAGAAGTTGCAGCACAATTAAAAGAAACGACGATGACGAGATAAAGTTTATTTTTGAAGAACTTGCTCAAAATTTACTGCAAAAAAATAAAATAAAATAAAATCAGCTGCCACCGACTTTCAGAAGTGAATCCGAGTGCTCTTTCTGAAGATAAATGCATTTGCTTTTATGACTTATAAAAAGGCCTTACCATAGAGCCCACTGTGGTTGTGCCTTCTTTGGGATTTTTTTTTTTTCTGGTTATAGTGCTGAAACACACATCTTTAAAAGTGTTTTCTTCTTTTTGTGCGTTGGCTGTGTCAATCATCCAGAGATCCTCACTGTTATGTAGAAAGAAAAAAATGCTAATGAGGGAGCATCAAAGTAGCACAAAAATCCCAGAGCAGTCTTCCTCATTAGATAACTTATTTTTTGGGTCTCGTCCCCATGAAGGTATCACTCTGGTATAACATTATGAACACCTACCTTATAAAGCTTTGGTTGACATTTTGCTGTAGCCTGGCCAGTTTAGTCGTAGACTAACCTTCTGGAAGATGCATTACATATCTGACACTATGGAGTTAGCTATGTACTTGTTCTGTTGCGAAAGCAGACATCATTACTTTTGTATATTTTAATCAAAACAAATGACCAACCACCACAAAACAAATCTACCGTAGAGACCCATAATAATAATTTATTATGATAAAATATCTTCAGACAGATGCTGCTCCTCTTACAAGTGTAAATTATATTTACCGGTTTCTGCGACACACTCTTCTCCTCACCGCTGTCTATTGTCCAGGGAATGGACCAATCTGACTGTTGTATGTGTCCCCCTCTCTGTTTTCACACAATGGCATGATCCCATATCCTCACCCGTGATTGGCCACAAAGCTGCAATGCTAATCAAAACAAAGTTCTGGTGCTAGCAGAGTGGACTCAGCTCAGTGGAGCTGCTGAAAGAGTAAGAGCAGAGCAGCCAATTCGGAAAAAGGCACTCTGTCTCTATATTTCTCTTTGTCTCTCGCTCTCTTTCTCACTCGTTTCTCTCACTCTGTCTCTATCTCTGTGTTTGTAGCCTCACGAGTCGCGACCGACCCATCACTAATTTACTCACCTGTGCATGATGAATGCTTCAACAGAGGCCAGTCTGTTGATTATTTCAGGTGACATTTTTCTGCCCACTTGTGCTCAATCGTAAACTTCAGCTACCATCTACAGATGTTTGCTGCATCCAGCCCCAACACGCAGAATATTATGAATCCTACACCCTTCATCCCAATACAAAAAGACAATAGAAAACACAGAAACGTCAAAAGTGAAGCCTGGAGTTGATGTTCCGCAAATTGCGCCTCCTGTCTATTCACAAAGAGGACACATTTGTCAATACACCAACACACATGGCACAATAGCAAACAATGTGGATGCAGCTTTTGTGACAGGTTTTGATAGGAATATTTCTCAAGAATATGGAGTCTACTATAGAGAGTCAATCTCTCCATTTGCTATAACTTTCTTTGAAAACTTCTCACCAAACAATTTATGATTTAAATCTGTTTTTTTTTTTTTGTTTCTTTTTCAAGCAAAGTTGACTGATTGAGATGTGTGGCTGCAGCCCAAGTGTACAAGTTTCTGGAACCTATCACCCTGAAGGCAGTGAACTCTTTCAGCAGTCCAGAATTTCCTACCCGAAAAATAAAAATGTTAAAGAAAACAAAAAACAAAAAAAACAACTGTTGAATAACAATGTGCTTTCAGTGTTGACTTGGCAACTAAAGATTCTAGATCCCCAGTACAGCGTCTAGAGGCTGTGCTGGACAAACTGCGAGACAAGTCGATTCCATGGAGGCTCCCCTCCACCAATTACAGGGCATCTCTCAATGACGGCTTGGGCCCAGATACCCATGCAGACTCTCAGAGGTCAATTGGAGTCCATGCCGCTGTAGCGCTAAAGCCTGTTTTGGAGTGACAGTCAATTTTCTTGGGGTTGCCCGAGTCTGAAAATATCTCATTCAATGAGCCGTTCAGAATTGCAGTGTGCTACATCACTATACAGCTGTGCTACTTTGTCTTTTTCTTCCTCCGCAACTGCGAATCATGATGTAGCCCGTCTGTATCTTGAGATCAGTGGATTGGCAGCACAGCCTAGCACCCTTTTTGTATTAGACATAAATTAATCTTGTCTAACTGTATTTATTAACTACAAGAGAATATTAATTTGAAGAATATACTTATTTGACCAAGCATATAGACCTTGTGGTCATCAAAATTTTTCAAACAGCTAGATTTTTAATCTCTCCCAAAGACTGCATGTTAACATACATGGAACATTTGTGTATTATCTGATTTTGCTGGATTACCCTGAAAATATTTCATAGTTCCTCTTCATTATTTAGCAATATTTACTCTAACGTGGTCTACTTTTACATACACGTACACACATGTGTACCACAAAGATATTGTCCAGTTCTAATGGTTCAAGACCATTACAACTGGGTCTTGAACCAGTTGTATGGGTTAAGACCCATACAACTGATATGCGTCTTAACCCAGACCTAGTTGTATGGGTTAAGACCCATACAACTAGGTCTTCTTGAACCATTACACTCTTAGCTTCAAGAATGTGCATAAACCTCAAAGCAATTTCACAACTTTTGATATTCCAGGGTCCAATAAATCTACATTGGGAAGTGAAATTTGTGCACAACATTTAAACAATCCCAATTATCCAGGGATGGAGGTGTTGTTTAGTCTGTAAGGACCTGGAGAAAATTGTTTCCTCATTCTTATTTGACTGTCTTTATAAAGAAGCTTACTTTTTTGTTTAGTAAGTTTTTAAGTCATGATAATATGTTACAAGCAATCATTCAGTCTGGAAATTCATGGGTTTACTGCAATTCAAGAGCAAAACTTTATTTTTGAAAATGTCCAAAGCCAATATTCTTCCGTTATATTTTCATAAATTTCAGATATTACGGTTTATTATTTTATATATGTATTCTTCTGTTAATCATAAGTTTCGAACATTTCACTTGATAGATGAGAAAATGATTTCCCTGAAGCTCGGCAAAGTGTCTGATAGAAAAAGCTCATCATTTTTAAACTTGAAAACAATTTTAGCAGTTTTAATATCACTCCACAGTACCAATTGCACCTTTCAATTAATAACTTCAGAGAATTGAATGAATCCATAAGCTTTTCTAATGTCCGGCATCTTACTGACATGAAATTGCTCTCTCTGAAGGAAGGTTAAAAATGTTCAGTGTTTAGACCTCAGAAACTGCAAATCAAAGTAAGGAACAAAATATCCCGAGGCAAACAGAGCTTAAGCACTTTCAAGAGAAATAAACAACAAAAAACCAAAAATGGCATTAAGATTATCACGCCAAAGCATCCATTCTTCTTTTAAATGTTGTTGCACTACTTTGTGGTTTTAGATTATATCTGTCAAATACCTTCGGGTAATTGCCAACACATAACTCTCTTAGTGACCAAGACAGCATAAGATTGGCTAAACTTTGTGCTCATCAAAGCATAGCATCTGTTCAAGCCCATAGTTACATTAGTGTGTGTATTGCCTCCCTCCCCCGTCCCAGTGGTACCGGTTTTAATTAGCGAAGCCCAGAGAAAAAAAAGAAAAGAAAAGGAGATGGCTTACCTGCCAACCTTTGCAAACATTATTAGTATTCGGAGCTCTGCTGTTTTATCCCACCATCTGAGTGTTATTACATGATTTAGAGCTATGTGTAATGCATTTGTCATCATGTTTGCCAAAGATTTATTATGGTATTAGCTCAGGCGAGTTATAGTAGTTGGATTTAGAAGATGTGTGAGTGAGCGCTGCGAGGAACAAACGTGTCTATGTTAGCGTCTCAGTCAATTAGCGGGCCCTCTCACAAACAATGGGATGCTAAGGTGTTTTCAAAAACCACAAGCAGGCCACAGACAACAGAACCAGCATGCAATGAAAGCTAATCAAAGATTTATTTGGCTAGGTAATTTACATCTGATTATTGCTGTGATGTCCTGAGTTAAGAGGATGATTTCTGAAGTTTCACCTGTTATTTTTCCAGCACCCCTCCCTCGTTATGCAGCCCGAGCGAACGATGCCATCTGCTCATCATCATTTAAATGTTTTCGCCTCGGCCAATTATGTTCATTTGGAATTCTCGGCAGATCGGAGGGCGTGCACGGCGAACCAGCCACTGTGTTTGTGTGTCCTGCACAGGCTCCAGAAGTTATGGGAAGACGCAGACACAAACATGACATTTATTCAGGAGTGCTGCGGCTAGCCCACTCACATTTTTAACATCGCAGGATCTCGGTGTTGCGTTGTGCATTTACAACTTTGGAAGGAGGCTGGAACGTACGCAGAAAGTGTCAGATTAGGGATTTCTTTGGAAATAACATGAGCAGCTCCTTCACAAAAAGTATCAGATTAAGGGCAAAGATGTCTTTTTGTCCTGTCAATCACATCGAAAGAGAAATGAACAACACGTCTGTTGCTGGTTTTGGTATCAGGTTGCTTCTTCAAGATGCAGAGAAGTATAAAGGGAGATGAGTAACAGGGTTAGATTTCATTAAGATAAAGGTTCTCCTCCTTCAGCTGGGATGAGTGTATTTTAGGGGATAAAAAAAAAAGAAATCTTGTTCTTAAAGTCTGCTCTGCAAAGAATTTGAATGGGATTTGTGTGCACTTCTGAAGAACTGAGAGGATGCATGTATTTGACCTTGTGATGCCTGTTTGCTTGAACGTCACCGTTGTGTTTCTTTATCTGTCTCTACATTCATTTCATGGAGGAAGACTTCAAGGGAAGACTGCCCATGGATGAGAGATGCTCTCTTTCCAGTTTCTATCTCACCGACTTGTCTTAATTTACATGTAAAAGAGGATCCATTGCCTTTAGTGTTCCTTAAGTTCCAGCTAGCAGTGCCTTCATGCCACTTTCTCTGAACGCAAATCAAATTTTAAAACACTTTCAGCCGTCCTTTGTGAATATTTTATTGTAGTTTCTTTTCTAAAGAATTACTGCATCACATGGAAAACTTTTTAAATAAAAAAAAAATATTCCTTGTTTATCCAATGTCATATCTTGGCTCATTACTAATGACTAAATCATTTGATACGGGCGAGTCCACCCCCTAATGTTTAATGTGACATGGAAAAAAATAAAAGAAAATAAAAGTTGTACATTAAAAATGCGCCTTAATGTGAATGGTCTTTGGTGTCTTGGAGAGGTCCTCCAGGCTACATCAAGAATGCAGCGTGCTCCACATTCTGTGTGATGGAGCGTTTCAACTGCCAACTGTTTTCAGCGTGTAAAAATGTCAGATGTTAATGTAAAAACAGAAGTTCAGGAATCATTTAGCAATGGAGAGGGGCAGCAGCTCATAGGATTTATAATCAGCAAAAACAGGCCAGAAGCAAAGAAGCCAAACTAACGAGACATTTTCCTCCAGAATCATATTTGTGTCCTTTTCCCTACAAGTACACTGACAAATATGTAGCTTTTCATCTACTTAACTAACCTTGTAAATGCAAACAGTTACAGGAGGACATCCAAGACCTGAGTTAAATACATATGTTCGAAACATTTTTTTAATGTAGATCATAAATTCTAAAGTTATAGTTCACAGTAAACGGGCTCCGTCTTGAGCCTGTTGAACCTTGGTTTCACGGTGATAGACACCCACACAACTATTAGGACTATAACTCACAAAATGTAAGTTGAATAACGTTTAAGCTTTAAAATGTAGTGCTGTAGCCATGTAAATGAGGGCTGAGGATACAGTCTGTCTAAATTTCACCTCATCCTTTTTTACAACAGCTCATCCTTCACTTGATAATTAAGTTTCTGTTCCTACTTTGGCCATATCTGATAGCCCTGTTATATAATATTGCAGTTCCTTCTGAAGTCATTCACTACCCATGAACTTTGTCACATTTTGTCTCTTTACAACTACTTAAGTTAGTGAATTACATTTTTGAATTTTATGTAAAAGATTAACACAAAACAGTACAAACAAAAAAAAGATTTACATTTTTACTACAAAATAAGAGAAATCAAGGTTATGCATTCATTTGATATGTCAAAAAAGTCTAATACAACCACAGCCTTTTAGCGTAGCCTGTTTAGACAAAGTCCAGCTGTGTGCAGTTTTTTCTGAATCTGTCTACATTTGTATAAGTTAAGTTGTTTAGTGAACGTCTCAAACATTTTGTAGGGAATATTAATAAACAAAAGCCTTCATGAACACTAAGACGTCTTATCCCTAAGATGTCTTAGGGATAAAATTGTGGAGAAGCTAAAAGCAGGGTTGGGGTACAAAACTCAAAATCACATAGAACCTAAAGCCTCACTAAGCACCGTTGAATTCATCATGGGAAAGGAAAAGAGCAGAGGACACAAGTGCAAATTTACCAAGATATGGCCATCGACTTCCTCTGTCTGAGCTCCAGACATCCACAGCTCTTGTCGGAGAATCTGTCAACGAGACAGCTATTAGTATTGTACTTTAAAAATCTGGTCTTTGATGGATGAGTGGCAAAAAAGGAAACCGTTGTTGAATGAATGCCATTAGAAGTTAAGAAGAGATGGAAAAGCAAAAAATAAATGCTTAAGAAGTTGTAATGGTCAGAATCGACAAAAACATTATTTCTGGAAACCATTCAAAACTCAGTGGTTTGCAGACAACTAACACTTCAGAAACCCTGTATACACCATCCTCTTTGTAAGCTTCATATTGGGGGTCAGCATTTCTTTGGTGGGGCGATTAAAGTTAGAAAGAGTAAAGTTTGGGGCAGTATAGGAAGAAAATCTGTTGTAGATTAAAACAGATTTAGGACAGAGGGAGCCATTCATATTGAAGGACAACAACCCTATACCATCAGCCATGCAAAATCAAATAGTCACTTAAGCTAATCCTTCTTACATATGTCACATAACAATGACTTCGTTTAGGTAAAAGACAACTAGCATTTGCCAGAGCGGCCAATTACAGTCGCATCAGGATGCATGTTGGTCACACTGTAAGCATTTAATTAGGACATCTTCAATGAGTCCACCAAGCTTTAGTTCTGCCAATCTAACTAATAGTTGGAGATGAACGCTAATGAATTCATCACATGCTTATCCCCATCCACCCATACCCTTGACTGGCACCAATGTCTATAGTAACAAGCACTGCAAATCCATCCTGATTCAATTAGAGTAAAGATTAAGCAAACTCTCTGATATTAAGGCGGTAGTGATGTAATCTATAACATCCAGCAGGATGGCTGCTGACAAAGCACTGTCCTGGATCAGCGAGCCGGCTGATCCAGGACTTTACTGGGCATCCCACTGGTTGACACATGTGTCCTTTAGCAGTGGGATCACTGAGAGTTAATTTAGCTTAAAATGATCTGACTTGATGTGGCAGTGTTCCTATCGGGCTTGCCACACACGCAGAGTATGGCACCGTCTGACCTGGAAATGATCATTTCACAACTGAAGAGAATATCTTGTTTGGGATTTTGTTCATGAATGAGGGAAAAAGTGGAACTGGAGATCGACAGACGGACTGGTGCAGCGTCTGCAGTGAGTCGGGCGCTGTACCGGTCTGTTGCGGTGAAGAGAGAGCCGAGTCAAAAAGCGAAGCTCTCAATTCACCGGTCGGTTCTTACCCTCATTTGTGGGCCTGATCTTTGGGTCATGAGCGAAAGAACAAGGTCACAAGCGGCCGAAATATTTCTCCGCAGGGCGTCTGGGTTCTCCCTTAGAGATAAGGTGAGAAGCTCAGTCAACCAGGAAGGACTCAGAGTAGAGCCGCTGATCCTTCATGTCGAGAGGAGCCAGTTGAGGTGACTCAGACGTCTGGTTAGGATGCCTTCTGGACGCCTCTCTGGTGAGGTGTTCCAGGCATGTCCCACTGGGAGAAGGCCCCCAGGAAGACCCAGGACACACTGGAGAGACTATGTTTCTTGGCTGGCCTGGGAACGCTTTGAGGTTCCCTCGAATTAGTTGGCCTAAGTGGCTGGGGAGAGGGAAGTCTGGGCCTCCCTACTCAGGCTGCTCCTCCCATGACCCAACCCCGGATAAGAGGAAGAAGATGGATGGATGAAAAGAATATTTTACAACTTTTAAAAAATGTATGTATTTGTGATTATAAATCGAAGATTAGATAATTGGGTCATTACAAGATTCTATTGTTTCACTTAACCAATGACTCAGACCTTAAAAGGCTGAATAAGCCACTTGCCTTATGATGAAGTCTAGTCCTCAGAGTGGGTAGAGCTGAAAAAATGCCAAGGAACAAACAAAATAAATTAGTTAGCAGCACATAAGAATCTAAATTTATTGCCTGTCCAGCTAATTAAGTGGCTAAAGATATATAGAGGCAAGAGTGTGAGATGAGAGGAGGATGAGGGAAGTGGATTGCAGGGTCTGATAAATTTCACCCCTCTTCATCTTTTTTTTTTATTTACTGTGTGTGTGCGCACACAGGCTCACACAAGTGTGACAAGTGACTCAGCTTGTAATGTATGATTGTGTTTTTGAAGGAGTGGAGTTATGCATGATGATGCATGTCTGTCTGTTAAAGAGGTCTTGGGCAGAAAGGGCAGACATCCAGGCATTTATGATTTATCAATATTCCAAGCGGCTCCAGAAGACTTTTATAAACCTGGAGGCAAAAACAAATAAATGAATAAATGAGATAATAAAGTGGGGCAGTACCACATGGTCGCTAAATGGATTGGCAGACAGTTTGCTCATGATTTGCCATTTGACCCTTGCTTATTTGTAGACTTACAGGCAATTATATATATATATATATATATATATATATATATATATATATATATATATATATATATATATATATATATATATATGCTAAAAGAAAATTTCACACATTTATTTTACAACTATGTGGTATGGTATATGACCTTCAGCCCAAAATATAATGAAGTTAAAGTATAAAACAAATATCTAAGGAACTTCCGGCTTAAAAAAAAGAGTGTGTACGTGTACATGGCATTGCAAGTGATACAACACTGAGTTAGATCTATGTTTAACCACTATTAATGAGCTTCATAAAGACTTGAAAAGAAAAGCTATTCCAGGGTTTACCTCTCTGGCCATTTCTGATGTTGTATCTCAAAAAGAGTTTATCATTTAAATATTGTGTTAGCTTTAACCCTCCAGTGACCTTAGTGTGGTAAATCTCACGGTCGGACAGCGGGGAAGAAAGGGGTCCTGTCAGACCGTCAGTTCCCAAAATTAAACTAAAAAAAATCCTTGTAAAATCCCCTGCAGGGTCAGTGTGACCCATCCGGACTGTGCACAGAGTAAAAAGCTTGTGAGGTCCAAATGACCCCATGCATCAAGCTTCCCATGACTCAATGAATATTTGGATTTTACGGCTTTCTGTAATTTTTTTTTTTTTTTTGCTGTTTGTTCTTTTTTATATGTGCTTTATCTGTGTTTTTTGTCTCCTATTCACTCTGTGACATGGCTTTGGTCACATCTGTAGACTATTGGTTATTTCAGAAAACAGTACGGTGCCTTGTGGCTGTCTCCACATGTTTTGTTTAATGGCCGTTCTTGTTGAGGGGCGTGAAATTCAGTCCACCCTCACTCGCCAATTGAAGCAGTTGCAACCTTGAAGCAGCTGATTTGTAAAAGGGTAAGCAATTCAGCTTCATGGGTTGTGGGTATGGTGTCGTGATGATGCATGGTTTGAATAACCATTCGGTAGCAAGATTAAAATGAGGAAACAATACTCTTTGCCTCCACCACCAACAGGAATGCCGCACTTAGGTCAGATTGGTATGGGGAAACAACCGACAAAGGTTTTAATCATGGCGTTTTTGTGAATGGTGCAGAGGACCTCGGCCCATACTGACTGCTTCATTTGTGAAATCTCACAGCTGTGCCAGATATCTCTGTCTCCACTCATGATTTATGAATAGCCAGAGGCAGCTTGGACATGGCTTGTCGTTGTGGGTTCGAGATTAATATGCTATGTGAGAGTTTGTTTTTCTTAAGAGAGGCCTTATACTGGTCTTTGTTGCTGAGGTGATCTGTATTTAGACATTTAAGAATGGAGTTACACTGACAAAACTAAAAAAAAGAAGTACTCACACTAATGGACTTTCTCTATAAAACGACTGATGATTCATTGTTAGCTATTAGACTCCCTGAGGAAGGATTACGGCAAAACACATTGAAATACTAAAATTCTTTTTGTGCCTTGACATTTTTTATATGTATTTATCTGCAAACCCATGCCGTCCCTTCTAAAAAGCTTTTCACCTTGAAGGGGCAGTATTATGTAAAATCAACCTTTTTGAGTTTTACATCATGCTATAATGTTATACCCTCATTTTAGAAAGAAAAGTTATACCTGGAGTGTTACATTGATTATTTCATGCTTGTTTGAGAAATCCTTAAATCTCCAAGGATCATTGAGCTAAGCAAAACACTTGGAGGGACCGAGGACTGCCTCCAAGGATGAAGCTCCTGGCCAGAGCTACAGTTTGCAAGCATCCAAGTTTCCGCTTCACAGAGTATCACTTCCCCACTCAGCTCCTTCAGACTAGCCAGCAGCAATTAACAAACATCAGATGGAACTGCTTATCTCATTATACTATGCCTCTAGTTACAGCCCTGATAAACACATTGTCAGAGGGTTAACAGAAGAGCAAGACTTCTGGAGAGTGGAGTACTTTCTTAAAGAGACAGAAGCCCAATTTCAAGGTGCTAAATTACAAAGTCAAATTTCTTTTAAGTCATATTTCACATATACAGCATTTTTAGAACAACTGAGGGTAACTTGAGTTACTATAAACAAGCAACTCAAGTAACTTGTGCTATAAAACGATACAACATTGCTGGAAAACACTTAACACTTCCCCTTTAAAAAATGATATGCTACTCAGCTCTCACTGATCTCACATTGACAGACATAGTCCATCCATCCATCCATCCATCCATCCATCCATCCATCCATCCATCCATCCATCCATCCATCCATCATTTCAGGAGCTACTTACAGTTGATTTAGTAAAAATGAATGAAAGAAACAGCACACCCAGGATATGCCATCAGTCCATTATATGGAAACACTGAGGCACAAGGGACAAACAACCACACCTCACACAACCTCACCTCATTGACATGATTTTGAGGGACTGGTTGATCTAATATGCATATTTTCGACTGTGGGAGGAAGCTGGAGTACCGGGAGACAACCCTTGCGTGCACAGAAAGAATACGCAAATTCCTGGACTTTCTTGTTACAACGCAGCACTGCAGACAACTGCCAAACCATGCAGCCCAAAATACAAAGCTTGCCAGTTTTAAAATGTTCTTTATTGCGAAATTGCCCCTTGAACTCCTCTGTTGAAAAAAGGAGGAGAGGGAAAAAAGCCACAAGGATCAGCTGGTGAAAAAGGCAATCCCACTTCCATTATGCTACTCTTCACTCTCCTGCGCTGAAGTGGTTGTCCTATCATTGTGCTCCTATTAGTGACTAATTTAAAAAGAGGTATTACACTATTTACCAGCCTGATTGAGGCGAGAAGACTTTGTCTCGCACTAATTTTTTTTCTTTGATGTTCCTTTCTGTTTTTATTCAGGGGGCAGACCTTTAGCTAACCTTTCTTCTACTTTGCTATCCCAATTTTCAGCCAAAATCCAGATGACTTTTGTTGGAGGATAACATCACTCTCTGACTCTCTTTTCTTTCTCACCCTCTCTCTCTGTCGTGTATTTCTCACCTTACAAGGCCTATTTTTCCAACAAATGCTATGTTGTGAGCATCCGCTGCTCCCTAGAGGCTCTCTATGTGCTCCAAAGACCAGGTTCCATAAGAAGAAGTGTTTTGTTTTTGGGAAAAGGGTTGAGGTACAAGTCTGGTTTATGGTAAGGATCGGGGGTTAAGACACCCACACATTCTGGCACACTGTGTGAGCTGCACACACTGAGTTGAGTTTTTATTGTCGTGACAAACAGCATTTCTTTATTTCTCACTATCCGAATGGATATCAGCAAGTTTTATGAACAGGTTGGGCGACTCGCCCCGTTTCTTTTCCAACAGGACAACCATCGAACATCTGACTGTAAACACTGTTTCCCACCACGCAGTTTACAGTGCAACACAAAGTATGCGGTTGTAAGGATTAACCTTTGCACAGGCGGGTCCAGCAGACTCCTGCTTTGAGCCCACTTTGAGAGCGTGTAGACCTCTGCGGAGTGAAGTACATCCAAGAATGTGGGGACCGTTAGGCAATCGAAATGAATGAAAAATGAAGGGAAGTCAATATCCTTGTGAAGATAGAAACATGATATGTGTGCGAGAGTCATTCAGACAACACCAAGCAGGACACCAAGCTTTATGCCATGAAGAATTTAAAGAGGCTGTGAATATTATGAATATAGTGCCTCTGTGTGTTTACATTCAGCTCTTCTCAACATTGACATTTGTCAGCTGTGAAGAACACAGACACTGACGCTTTCTTCCTGTGTTCTCATCTGCTTCTTTCATCTTCGCAGGCATCTCAGAGGAGGATAGGTGGGAGACGAAAAAAAGAAAAAGAAAGAAAAAACAAGATGAGACAAAATGATGTTGATAGGGAACAGCTTTGATTTTCTTTGTGGACAGCTGAACCCACCTGTTGAAAGGGCAAAAAAAAAAAAAGAAGTTTTTACAGACAGAAAACTAGATATGCACGCCTCCACACCTCTGGACATTTGCAACGTTAAGAATGGTGAGATGAGCATGAAAATCCAGATGCCACAATATATAATATATTAGTTTAAATGATTTGAAAGTGTGGATGTTTCGAAAAACTACAAATGAACAGACACATAAAGGGAAAACAAAATAATTTGTTTCTACAGATTTAGAATTGCCTCAGATTTATGACTGCAGTAATTATATGATAAACATTATTAAACATACTTGACAACATTTTTATCAAAGTGAAAATTGCACGTGTGATCTGTTAATACGTGTACTGATTTATTTTCTTAAGTATAAACATAACATTCAAAAGACAGCGAAAAACTAAATCAATGACGGCATAAACAGCCTATTTACTTCCATTTAGAAGTTTAATTTATTCATTTTATGAATTTAATAGAAAATATATTTACTGACAACTTGTCATTGAATGATTAGCAGAAACCCACATAATGAGAGACCATCATAGAGATTGCCATGTAGTCTAAAAGACGATCAAGGTTGACATACCTGTTCAGTGTCGCCTAGAGGACTGGAACATCTACAGTGGAGTGGGGAACAGGGATCCAGTTTTTAAGAAATGGCCATTTGTTGTGTTCGGAGATGAAAATCGGTTCCTGCACCAACGAGAAGACTTCAAGCGACATTACAGGGAACCAAAATGATCAACGCATAAGTAAATAACAGTAAGCAGACATCGCAGCTTAAGGATTTGACTTTGTAATTGCATACTATAGTGTTTGCTTCTTTTCTAAAAGCATGAACAGTTTGCAAGATTTATTTAATATGTGGCATTTAGATGCCCTGCAAGATAATTGCAACACCAAGTTATTTTGTGTTTTAATAACAAAATGTAGTATGAATGTTTAAGGCTCAATGTTAACACTGACTTATGTAGCATACCTACATTTGTCGGTGATGCCAGCTTCATGTGTGTAAGCGTCAGTGGGCCTTGCACTTCCCCCAGTATCACTGTTTAACACTCTTCTTTCTTAGGAAAGAGTGGGGAGGAAAACTACTGCCGAGGATAAAATGATGCATCAACACTAAGTCTAAATTTTGTAGCAACACACTTTGATGACCCTCAAACTTTTTAAGTACACATTCCCTTGACTACAGAGGGGGAGCTGTATGAAGGCCATGGTTCAAATTAATATTGTGCTGAACCCTTTACAAAACTCCCAAGAATATCACTTGAAATCCATTTTGATGTGTAGGAGTCAAATATTTAAAGATGCTCTGCCACACATGCTGAAGGGGTAGTGCTTGGTTTTCAAGTTGTAGTTAGTTTTTAAAGTTCTATTGAAAACTTTTTCTTCCCCCCCACTAGTCTTTTTCCACACTTTTTCCCACGAGTCTTTTTTTCTAAGACTTGTGGTGGAAAAAAACCAACAATGTGCTGTTTAATAAAAACTGTTTCCTGCTGTAAACTGTATTTGAGGTCTCTGTAAAGTAAGTTTGCTGCAGTCTATTCAAACATGCCATTTAACATATATGCTGTTTTTGCTGTATGAAATTATTCTCGACTCGTATGTCAACTTTGTTTGGTATAAAATGTCAAACTCTAATAGTTGAGGATTTCATGAAACAAGATGATCATATACAGCTATGTGCAACTGTTCAAAAATGTGAATGGATGCAAATATTTTCTACTTAGTTTGAAGAACAAAATAGACCGGAGTCCGTTGGGTGGATGAACCCTGTTATAGACGAAATGTCAAAGTGATTAATACATCCCTTTGTGCAGTAAATTAATCAGTAACATGATATAATGGTATATTTTATGAAATTCCTGTGGAAATCAAAGAAATCAATCCATAAATCCCTATTTTGGGGGGGCAGAAGGGTGTGTTAGATTTTCAATTTTGTGTTTGGAGTAGTAGCTAAATTTATGAGCACTGTCACTTATTAACTGCTTTCTGAATTACCAAAATCACCAGTCCTCATTTAATATTTCCAGGTCTCAGCTTGCATACTAGTATTCATACTAAGAATACCAGAGACTGATTTTTCTTTTTTTTTAGAAAACATGAGCACATAGCACTGTGAAGTATTTATCTGTTCTTTATTTCTGAGGTCCTACCATCATACCCAACAGGCTTGTTTTGACCCGTCTTGTTATTTTATTCAAACAGGTGGTGCGTTTAGCTCCCCTGGTTCACTAATTTGCAGAACCAACTTTTGATCCACATGTAGCTTCATGTCTTTTAGGGTATTTCTCAACTAGCTTTACACGTAAACGTTTAATCATTATTCTTTGCAAAAATACCTGAAACTCTTGTCATTTAGGTCTAAACTTTGACTGAGCAAGGGAATATACAGTATATACTCTAGCTGTATGCTAAGGTCTTATTTTGAAATGTAAAATTGCCACATGCCAACTAATTACTAGCAAATGCCAGATGATGCCCCATGAAGCCCTCAAGCATTGCAGCTAATTGCTTTGCAACAGGGTTGTTGTGTAAAACAAACCTCTCTCAATATCCACTCAAAGCTTTTCTGCAACAGCTTCGGAACAACTAAGGAAGTCACTGAAAAATAATTTTAAAAATTTGATAAAATTATATATATTTCATGTACTAGTCATGTAATCTTTCATCTAAATGCAATTTTGATTTCCGTTACATGTCTAACAAATTAATGCAATAAAATATAATTTTACTTTTCAAAGTTACAATAACTAAAAATGGCAGGGGAGCAAATGTTTTGTAACTGGCGCAGAAAAGTAATGGGCAGTCTTTTCACTTGTGATACTTGATGCCTTCAGTATGGAGCTATTGATGTGTATGCACACAATTTTGGCCAGCAAAGATGATTGTGATTGTGGAAGATCAGGTCATTTTTCATATTTGTGTTTAATCACTAGCAGGTCACTCCAGAGGTTACCTAGCATAAATACCTTTAAAAATAGTGTAAAAAGTAACATTTATATCAATTATGTTATACCTTAAAAGAAGGTTTTAGTTTCAGTTGTTTCGTTTGGTTTTTTTAACCTAAAGTCTAGTTTTTGAGGAATTTTGACTTCTTATACCTTTCAACAAGGCTATTCACCGACCTGAATCACAGGTCACAAGAATGCTCAAATTAAATATAAGTAAGCTAGATTGATTAGCGTGCTGTGGTGGCGTAGGGGGTTAGCACGCCCCACACTTGGAGGCCTTAGACCCGCGGACGTCGCAGGTTCGACTCCCAGTCCCGACGACCTTTGCCGCATGTCCTCCTTCAAAAATGGCGCCGGCTCAGCTGGCTGCCTGCAGACGCAGCTCCCGTCGTGTGTGTGTGTTAATCTGTGTATAAAAAAAATAATAATAATTCTTGCTGTAACTGCGAAATAATTTCCCTGCTGGGATGAATAAAGTAATTCTTCTTCTTCTTCTGATGTGTCATTGCGCAATTAACGTGTAAATGAGAGAAACCTCAGGCAGTTAAAGGAATAGTGAGGAACCTGAGCTTGCCAGCAATTAAAATTGGACCCACATACACCTGCATACAAACACTCACACAGGAATAGTCCCACATTAAGAAATCAACCTGAAAGATAAACTGTGTAACAACCCAATCTAATCTTCCAGGTTCATTGACTCCATTAGAACAATTCTATTAGGGAATGGAAACAAACCAGCAGCCTAAAAGGGGACGATCTGATCGCAGATAAAATGATCTAATGTGATCACTGATGAAGTTTAGAGAAATCAGATGGCAGAATCAAAATTTATCTTCACAAAAATAATAATAAAAAAACTGTATGTTTACTAGCTCTTCCATGATAATCACTACTGTTTTACTTTTTAATTAAAAACCTTGTTGAACTGGGTCGATCATGAACCACAAATTCAGATTGTGTGTGTATAACGAGCATACATAACATAAGTTATGTTATTTCAGACATGATTTATGTTTGATTTTCACCCACAAAAAAGATTAAAAGACTCTCGGCTCACTGACCGTGAAATATATAACCACCTTTGAAACAAATTTCCTCAATCATAAAGACGGTAAGCAATCATATATGACATTACCATAAGCTCACGCATAAATAAATTAAAATACAACCATTTACATGCTTTATTTTATTAGCAAGAAAATAAAACATGTAAATAAATATAACTATTGGTATCTTTGTACCACTCTACAAAATAAATGTAAGCATAATTTACTTTCATTCAACAGAACTTCTTTTACATCTAAGAACATAAATGTAAAGAAGCACAGAGGTAAATTTATTTTGGACAATGGCTGCTGGCTTAACAAGGAACCTAATTTTGCCTGCACTTGAAGTAAGCGGGATCATTTAGGTGGAAAAAAAAAAACAAACAAAAAAAACTCTAAAGATCTTTGGTTCAGGAAGTTTCCATAACAACTACCAAATGCTATCTACTTTTCCACTAGTTGCTTGAGAGGCGCGCCAGGAGAAAGTCTATAGAGTTGCAGAGTTTGCTCAACTCAACCTTGAGTTTAAATGGATCTATGTGCTTTATATGCTACACTTTGAATCTCCAGTTTTCTGAGCTTTTTCATCAGATTTATTTATTTTTTTTATCGATGATGTTAAAATACTTTTTATTAATTTATAAACAGTCATGTGGTATACTCTCAGACTTATTTTCTGGAACCACATCACCTAAAATCTCTTGGAACAAACTCAGTTAGCAAGCCTGTCTATCCATTTCCTTAATTCTCTTTAAAGGACAGCCAGGCTCTCTAGACTCTAGACTCTCTCTGGACTACTCCAGATTTTTTAGTTGTTTTTGCAACTTGCAAGCATTTATCCTTCAGTTGTAAATCTCTCAGTGCCTTTCACCAGCACCTCTAGCACAAAACACCAAGCACTATGTGTAGTTTTGGTTTGTTTCAGAAAGATTAGGCGGTAGGGTAACTATGGAAGTACTAGCAAATAGCAACAAGAGTGCTTTCTAAGTTAAGGTTTAGTACAAAATTGCTTGCTAAAACAGGACAAAAAGAATAGTTTCTTTGTTTTCAGATATTCTGATATTTATTTCATGTAAAATAACGGTACAAACTCATCAAATATATAAAGAATACATAATAATAAAGAAAAAAATAAAATGGTTTGTCATAATTCAATAAATTTGGTTGGCCATCATATTTGGTATACGTACCGCAGCTTTGTAAACATAAAAAAAAAAAAAAAGATCCTCAACATTGTGAATTTGTGTGTGAAGAAAGTCATAAGATATGGTCACACATAGGTCCATATAACACTAAAAAAATACTCCACAATAAGTTTCGATACTGAAACAATATTGTTAATATTGTCAGGAATAAACACGTTGAAAATCTCAGCAGTTTCTACAAATCGAAACCGACTGCAGTATCAACTTTTTCTTTGTACTGGGACTTGAATGGAAAGGCAGGAAGCTGGGATCATTGCACCTCATCAAGGTAAAGTGCAGCTTGACTAACTCCATTTCTACGACGCCTATGGCGAGTGATGACAAATAGACATGAAGAGGCTCTGACTGATAAATGTAGCAGGAAGATTAAATTGCTATACTAATTGATTTTACACTGCATTTATGTATGTCTAACAGTAGCAAAAAAAAAAGAAAGAAAGAAAATGAAGAGATAAAAAAAGAAAGCATTTATGAATTATATTTGAAGAAACAATCAATGATGTGTGGATAGAAAACAAAAACTCAGACTACAAATGCTTAGATCACCAGGTTACTGTTGGCCAGACTGCCTTTTTTCCATACACCATTCACATTTTAATACCTAGTAACACACTTATCTACTTTATATACTGTTATGTAAACTAATAAATATACCCTATCAAATAAATGTTACTGATCGTTTTTGCATTCATCTAGGGAACAGAAAAGTATATATATTACAGATAAACACCCCAAAGCAACATTATTTTAGTCAATCAACAAAGATTTCAAATGCATATTTTACATGAGGAAAACGTAATCAGGACATTTTTCGTCTATTTGCTTCTTGTATCATATTCAGCAGAAGTAAGTTTGGAAAGATGCTTCTTTTAACCATCTGTCAGTCTTTGACATGAGTCTAAGGAACATTCGGACTTGCTTTGCTTAATGTAGGACCTGGTGAAAGCCAATCCCCTTGCACACTTTGCTTTGTCAAGAGGGTCTGGGCTCTCGGTTACTGAGAAACAATTGCTTCCTGAAGACGTAGACTTTGTAGAGGTTTTAAATTTTACCCAGTTGCTATCGTTTGCCCGTGACGATAGCATATGTAATGCAGCAGTTTGACGCAAAGAAGCTTACTGGAAATCGCCAGCGCTGTAAACGACAATCCTCCACCCTTCTCCCTGCGATGAGAGACGTGTCAAGCTGAACAAGGCAGCTGTTGATGTCAGCCCAATATTTGGAAACCTGGCCAACACAAACTTGACGGCTTCGTTCGCTTCCTCCGCTGCCGTTGCGAAAACTACAAGCAGACTACAATTCTAAAACAACGCAGAAAATCGATGTAATCATTCACAACTTCTCATTCTGTTCACTGAATGATTAGAATTGCACAAGAAGGCATTTGCCAGGCTACTTAATGTACACCCTTGAAGCCAAAGTTAGGTGTTAGGTGGAAGTGATAAGCTTGTCAAATGTTCTCAAATTCCAACTGTCTTTGTTAAATATAGAAACAAATTTAATACTTCTTTCCTACGATTTGCCCAAACAGTTTAATTAGGAATTCCTCCACTAACGTTCCGCAGTCCTTGCATCGTTCCTCCTTGTTTGCGACTGCATATGCAAGTGTTTCCTACATCTCTTGAAAGTAAAGAAGGTCTTCAGGGGCCAGTTCATTATCCAAACACACTTTGCCACTGTTTATAATGGCTTGGCTGCACCTGTGCTGTTAGTCAGTGATAAGTGACTCAAGAGCATTAGCCGTAATAATGAGCTCTTTTCTTTCTCTACCTCCCTCCTCTATCTTTAACTTTGCCTCTTTGCCAAAGCCTGTGTTTTGTGTCGTTCACCCCCACCTGAAGCCTGACGCTTTCAAAAAGGTTCGTTAGAATGACTTGTTGCTTGTATTGCAGAGCCATAAAATCATCGTAACCAGCTTCGGATCACAACTACTCGCCACGGTATGTATTTGCAAATGTACGATAAAGCGGCTTGAACCTCATTAAGGCACATTGTGTGTTTGAATGTAGTTGAGAATGAGCTTCAGATTAAAATCACTTTACATTAAAACTCTTCTAAATTGGCTGCCATGGGTAGGTCTGATAAGAAAGTTTATCACATTTCTGGCTTCCGTACAGCTTCTTTTTTTTTTTCCTGTTTAGCCAACATAAAAGTCTGTTATAGAGTGCCTTCTTTGTCAATCCAAACTTTTAAGTTGGAGATGAGAAATTAGTTTGAGGACTGCTTAATGCACACTTGCTGCCCATTGTGGATAACTGTAGGCATACATTTCATGAAATGCAATGTATTTTCAGATACATATTAAAAGGCTATTTATATATAGGGACATTATTGAAGCCTGCATATTCTACAAAGGCAAATATAAAGTTTGTACTCCGCACACTAAATTATATTTTGTGTTTCAAATAAAAAGACGGGACCTTAATGGAAAAGTAAGGGCTTATCTTATTAACGACAGTGCGAAAGCAAGCGGTGCAAGATGAGAAACAAAGAGACAGTCAGTTTGATTAAATTAAAGGGAAGAGAAACATAAAGAGGAGAGAAAGGGCCTTGCAGAAATCAAGCCAGAAAACAACAGGGCCTGATGAAGAGAGAACAAACTGAAGGTCAGAGCTTCATTTAGACTTCAATCTGCTACGTAAAACAGGCTGTTGGCACCGCAATTACACTTCACTGAGCAGATTTCAAAAGTCCCCAACATCCTTGGTACTAGAGCTCAGAGAACTTTACAATTAGAATTCAGGCTCAACAAAGGTTAATAGAATGTAAGTGTCAGGGTTTATATACATTATTTTACTGCAAAATATATTTAAAAATATGCATTCTCAGGTCAGCTTTTGGTTCACACATATTCACTTTATGAATGTTATCATATTGTGTCAGATGGAATATATTTTATACCTGTCCTACTGGTACAACATTTTGTAGAAAAGACAATTTGTTTCAGCCTGGCTTAGTTGATGATGAAATTGTGTATGCTACAGTGTTAGAATGCGTGGAAAGCCAATGGTTGAGTGCTATTTATCAAAGACGAAATACTTTTCGATGGTATTGAAAAGCAGTGCTGTGATAGATGTATTTGCTTTGCCATTTGTTAAGAACAAAGATTTGCTGGCTATTGATTTGTCAAAACTGTTCAGTGTGATCTTGCGCTACGGCTTTTACCAGCCTGGCCATCGCCTTCCTACGCATTTCTGCTCAATTCCCATCTCCCTTCAGTGCTCCGGCTGGGATCTCTCCAACTGAGGTGGATTTCCCTGGCTGAGTTTCAACCAGGCCAACCTGCGAGCAATATAAGTACATGTAAACGTTTGACATTGATTTAAAATAGTAATCTAGTTGGCCATGCTTCCAAATATTGAGGAATTAAAGACAGAGAAACAGGAAAGTATAAGACATGTGATTTCTTTTTTGGAAAAGATGTCATACCAGGCGTTAGGCTTTTGTGTGCGTCTGGGAGAAAGTTGCAACAACCTTTTTTTGTCCTCAGTCAACCCATCTCATACCATCTTTTATTTTGCCATCCTTGTCTTTAAGTGTGTTCAATTATAACAACATTTAAAGAAGTAAGTAAAAGCAAAATGATTTGTAAGAGCTTTGATTACAAGAAGGGCACAGAAAATGGTTTAAAGTTTCTCAGGCTTTAAAGCTTCAGACGGTTCAATCTTCACCACTTAACTTTAACGCTCAAATAACAGACAGGCGATTTTTTTGACTGCTTAAATGTAACATAAATGTCAGAACTCAACAATGGGCTACAGTCATTAAAGACGATGAATTTTGAGCGTACCCAAATAGACCCCTGGATTTTGCCTTCGCTCTTGGCAGAACCACTAAGACAGATAGTAAGAGACGCAGGCGCCTTTATCAAATCTTTATACCTCTGTCCTGTACCATTACGGAGGTTCACACACTACAGCACACTTGCATTTTAGTGGAAATCCTTGTGCGCTGCTAAAGCTTTTTAGGCTTTAAAGACTGCCAAGAAATAGACTGATGCTTCCTCTTGTATAAATCAATCACAAGTGACCTTATGCTGCTACTGTAGAGTGAGCACAGTCTTGATTAGGTGTGCCTATCTTGAGTTCTACATCAAACAGAGTTTAATCAAATGCGCACACACAGCTTCCTTTGCCTCATGAGCAGCCTCAACACCTTGACAATCAACATGAAAGACAACCTTTTAATGTTTACTGTCAGCATTAAGCATTTCTGTTGTAATCACTTTAAGCGACACTGAAATGCTCTCATGTCCCTTATGTGGATGCCCGTTAGGTTCTAAAGTCAATATGTCTACTGTAGAGGTTTGATTTTAATGTGAAGATATTTTTGAGAGAAGTTACTGAAGTGAACTAAAAAATGAAATTTGAAGCATTGTATTCGAAAGAGTCAAATGATGTTTTTTGACATACTGTAGAATCTTAAACATGTGAGCAGGCACGTTGCCTTTTTAGTTGTATTTATCAATGTGCTTTATTTATTTTCAGTATGCAAATGATACCACCTATTAGTAAATAATATACAATTAATTGTGTCTTGTGTCTTTTGCGATGCAACATGAGGAAACAGTGTGTTTGAGATGCCTCAAAAATACATACAGAAGTGCATCTAATTAACACAGCTCTTATAAATTAACATATCAGCAATTTTTAACATTTGTATCAAATCTGTATTATTCAAGTAATCGATTTCCCTGGAAGTTTGAGACCGACGCACATTAATACCGGGCAGCTGTACAAACTGTTACTGTAGCAGGTTGTGGATCAATGTAAAGCCAATCAAGCATTTAAGCAAGATGTACACCCACCCAGTTCAAATCAGCTGAATGCTCAAGCGCCTGGGTAGGTGTGCAACAACAACAATCGTGTTTGATTATTCTCGAGTTGAGATTTCTTGCGTGGGGTTATTTTTTGACACAAACGATAAGCGAGAAACACAAAAGTAATTTAACTTTTAACGTCATTCGTGGGCTGTCGCGGTCTGGCTAACCAGTCCGAGGCGATGAAGACAAAAAGATCATCTGAACAAGAGAGCTTTCTCAACGTCAAATAACCCTGGGGCCAAGACAGAAATGAAAACTGTTAGAATCTTAGACGAGGGAAGAAAGAAAAGAAATAACATTTCAATGACCCTCTTATTGCTGGCACCTGACCCAGGCTTTCTGAAAGCAAATTTACTTCAAAAATAAATAAAAATAATGTGCATCGGCTCCCGCTGTCTATTTTACACGTCTCTGGTCAGAGAAGAAAAGTCACGGTGAATTGATGTATGAGGTAGAAAAAATAAATAAAAAGAAAGCCTGGCATCTGAGTAAGAGACGGCCTGCGGTTCTCCTATCAACTCCCAGTATTATATAAAAAGAAAGACAACGTGGCTAAGAGATGAAATCTGGGTTGAAACATACAGTGAAGTGCAGCCGTGGGGGGCAAAGACGTCAAACAGCCAAAAATAGAAGGAAGCTCGGAAATGTATAACCAAGTCCCTTTAATCAAAGCAGATTACTCAGCACTGAACTGACAGGCAGCGCAAAGGGAGTAATAATAAGAGGCGGAGTCGTGTGGTCTTGGTAACTCTGAAGGAGCTGTAGAGTCCCACAGCTCATGTGGAAGGATTTGTCAACAGGATAGCCATTAGTTGTAAGCTCCCCGAAATGCAAAATGCTAAAACTGTACATCAATACAAGCAGACCATCTCCATAGTAGAACATGGTGCTGGTTGCATCATGCTGTGGGGACTATTTTCTTTAGCAGATGGGAAAGAAAAGAAAAAAAATACATTAGAAAGTTCAGTAAACTAAAGTTGTTTGTTCACCTTCAAGTTAGAAGAAAAAACAACTAAACATTCAGCCAATACTGCAGTAGAATTGCATTATATTAATATCCCAGAATAGCTTAGTCTAAGTTCAAACCTACATTCACTTAAGAATCTGTGACAAATTTGTGATCCCATTTTTTTTCTATCATACTTTACTGAGCTTGAGATTTGTTACTAAGAAGAATGGTCAATTTCTGCCCTGAGTTGTGCAAAGCTGAAGCAGACTTTTGCAAGGCAATGTGCAGAAGACTATACAATATGGGATTGAGTTCACTAAAATGGAGGGAAAATGTCAAAAGAAATGGATGAGAGAGGCTAAAGGAGCTTGTTGTGAGCTTTTTTCCCCTCTCAGATGAGATCCAAAGCTCCCACCTATGTGGGCTGCTACAAACTAGGAGAACCCAGGGCTGCTGGAGAAGTTGAAAATGAAGGTAGAAACATATGCCGAATTGAATACTGTTCTTTTATTCCCTGCTCTTAAATTGTCAAGCCATGTTATTCACCTCCTACAATAAAACGTCCTTTGAATCAAAGGGATGAATGGTAAATATGAACAATAATTTCTCTTGTGGATTAAGAACTGGGTTCCTTGTTTGTTCTTATTTATCGCATCAAATTTATCGTCAGAAAGGGTAAAAAGAGGAAGGGAGGAGATATTTTAATAATGCTGAGAATATTGAAAAAGTAGATTTTTTTTTTTCAGTTGAGCTCATTTGGATCTTAGTCCAAGCAGCACAGGTCTAGCTTTATGCTTGTAACAGATCTGGGGAAAACAGTGCTGAAGGACATCGTTTGGTTTGAAATTTAACACTGAATCATTATTATGAGTGAGTTTTATTCAACTCAGTTGAGAGTTACTGGCATATTTTGACTAGCATCAAGATTTTCTTTTCAATGTCAAGACGAGTGCCATCGAAAAGCAAACTTTACTACGACCGACCAAGTTCATTTCAACGTGAAAATGATTAAAAGCAACATATTCATTTTCCACATAGACATCATCTTGTTTATCTTAAGTGGTACAGCAGCTGCATGAGAACATGGGGGTGCGCGTGTTCATGCAGTGGATGACAGAAAGGCAGTTCCTGCCTCAGAGACCACAACAGCTCAGACTTGTGTGTCGGATGCTTCAGTGATCCGGGTCGAAGCTTTTATTTCTGCAACCCCTCGATGGGCAGCCTCTCTGTCTGTCAGGTCAGTGTTGGCAGCATTGGACCTACATGGCATTTCCACCTGCACCAGAAAGCTTCTGACATTATTCCATATAGATGTATAGATATAGATATAAAAAAAACTAACAAAAAACAAAAAAGGCTATCAGGTAAATGTGTCCGATGTACATTACCTTTCAAAAGTGAGAACAGGTGAGCTTCCCTACAGTTAGTTTACTGGTGTTAGTTTGCAGCAGCTTTGACTATTTAATGAGGTACTATATAAAGCAAGAATACTTTAAAAATATATATTTTTCAAAAGACAATTTTAGCTTTTATTCTTCATTACATCATTAGTTTAAGAGATATTCTTTACTTCAAACAAACCATGAAAAACATATACATTCATGCTTATAGTAAGTAAACAAAAACTGTTTAACACAATTAGTTATCTACTTGTTTGAAAAGGAGTAAAGTTTACAAGTAGCATTTGCATAGATTGTAATTGGATACATGTCAGACAACTGACTGAACCATTCTTGCAGTTTCGTCTTCTGTCTCTGAAGATAATCAAGTTTCCTTCTCATCTCAGCCAGAGTTCATTTCTCCATTCATCCTTTCTTTCATTAAATTAGATCTGCCAATACCACATGTGACTGGTCACAACAAAACCAGGAAAAAGTTCTCCTTGGGGATATTTTGAGTTTTATTTCTGGGCCTTTCTGTTTAAATGTTCTTAGTGAGGATATATATTCATATTATATATATACATTAAATTTCCTGTTTCAGTTCAGTTTCAGAAATACTCTATTGATCCCAAAGGGAAATTAAATGTCGTGAGCTCATCAAGATTCCTCAAAGAGCCAGTGAAGATGGCCGTCGGCAGGAAAGATCTTCTCTGCATGATCATTTCCAGAGGTTCCACAGTCGTTCCCAGAACAGAACCAGAACAGAACCAACCTTCATATCAGACTCTGGGCAACACATAGGTGAGTATTTGGTGTGGACTGTAAACAGACCTGAGGTCTTTCTTTCCAACAGGCCATCTAATGGCATGGGTCAGAGTGATGTGGTGATGATATTAAGTTCCTCTGTATCTCTTCTAAACTTTCATCTTATTGGCCAAAAACCAATAACAAAAGTGTGTGAATAGCCACTGAAGCCCGGTATGTTAATCCGCACTCAGTTTCTTCCACACCACAGACGGCTCAGATTTACGCTGTAAATCAAATCTCGGAAATTGCCATTTAAAGCATGGGGTGGTTTCTTTATAACTTTAATATATTTTACCAAAAAATAATAAAATAAAAAAATTATGATTTTCTCAGAAATTTGTGGGTTCATTCCTTTATCGCCTTTTCGTTGTTCCTAGTTTTCCCGTGGCGCATCACATGTTCTTTAAAACAGACTATGTCATGATGTCCCAACCTCCAAATTTTTACTCATGCATGTTCTTTTTTTGGATGATGTTTTCAGCGTCTTTTGATTAGAAACCTTTTATAGCCTTCTCTCTCATACTACCTTGAAAGTCTTGCCAGAGGCTGCTTGATGGGCAGCTAAATGACTTGATTAAGACAGATTCTTCTAGCTTTGCTGATTCACTTTAGTGACCATGCATAACAGCAATTGCATCTATCATTTTTTACCTTCATCTCAAATTGGTTCATCAATAGCCGTTCCTGACAGAGACGTTGTTTGGCAACCAAGAAATCATTAAGTCAACATTATGTCTGTCATTGATGTTCTGAGAGAGGGGGCTTTGTCACAGGGTGAGAACTGAAGGCAAGTCGTTGCATTTACCGAAATCACTTGTTCTCAAAAAGACATTTGTCTCTGCTCTGTTTTATGTGTTAAGAGAATGAAGACCAAAGTCTCTCACTACACATTTATTTTGTGATTCCTATATATATATATATATATATATATATGAAAAAAAAAAAAACTTCTAGTACATAAAACCTCAGGTTACAAAACTCCAGACTTTGGGATAATACTGTTGATTCCTCAGAACCTTGAAACAGTCCCAATGTGTCTGAGTGACATTTCTTTTGATACTTAAGCTGTAACAGACGGTCAAAACAGACATTGTCCAAGTGCAGATGACGGACAAGGGGAGACTGGATAGTCAGGGAGGAAACATTGTTGGGTTGGTGCTCTTTAGTGTTGGGACTCAGCAGTGTCTTATCTTGAAGCTTGCAGAACAGACTGTGTGAAGTTGGCTTAGGATGTTTTTATTCCACACATCGAGTTGCCCTTAAAAGGTATGCCAACCCCTATTTATCACAGTGTTGGCAACAAATACTTTTGCTGTCAGACTCAAAAACATAAGAGAACGCTGCAGCAGTACTGTAGGCTTTATTCAGCCCACACCATGTCTTTTGCTTATCTCCTAATCATCAAGAATTTTGGAAAGCACATTTCAGCAACAAAGCAACATCAAGTACAAAACATTACATAGAAAACTTTCCATTGCAGTGGCAACATAAAGATAATAAAAAGTTGCAGTCCAGACTAAAACTAAACAATGTTCCAGTTATTGTTAATCAAGGGAAATTCTAAAAAAAAATCATAGTCTCACTTTTATTTGTGTTATAAAACAAAACATATCAAATACTTTTAATGTAACTGACTTTGAAAAGAAAAAAAAGATCTAAACATGTAGAGTGACAAATGTTTTTCACTAAATGCATTTACATTATTCATCAGCCACTTTATTAGGTTCACCTTTATGGCACCAGCTTGGAACTGCCTTAGTTTTGACAGGGGAATCCAACCAAGAGTCCGCTGCAGGACTTTAAAACCGTTGTTTGCAGATGATCTGCTCTCAATATGTCTGACTTGAGCTGTATCGATTTGATAAGACTTTAAAGTTCATGCAACATTTTTCTTCCACGTTACAACTGTACAAAGCTCGTCATTGCCCTACCACATGAAATATCAAATATATTTTTAGATGTGTTGTTAGTTGACAAAATGCAGAAGTTTAACAACTTTACTAAGTACTGTATCTGTGGTGAAGAAGCCTTTAACATGGCTCACGTCGATATAAAAAGGAGAATGTTTGGCTTACAACGGCCCTATACAGTGTGGAGTTTGGACCTTGGTAATCTGCTCCCAAAGATATCTTGATTTTACAATGTGCAGCCTGCTGCTGTGTTACACAGATTTGAAACTTGTACATGTCTGTAAAGTCCAGCAGATTTAGGCCATCAAAAACATATGCTTCACCATAACTCCTTTCATCCCTCTGTCTGCCTCCTCCATTATATTATCACACTCTCAGCCTTTGCACGCTTTTCCGCCCGCCCACTTCTGTTTGACCTTCCATCTCTGCAACCTCTCCTCTCTCAGTCCCTGGGCTTTAGCACTGGAGAGGCATCCTTATCTGTGATGACAGTAGGCTTATTGCCAGCCAGGCCACCACTTTGGCCCCCAGCTAAAGTAGCTCTCATGAGCGACAGTGGGTCAGGGATCAGGGGAGGTCTTGCAGATTGACCCGCCACGTCAAAACAACAATCTGCTGAAATATGTTTTAGCAGTGGATGTTGTGTAGGCGTAAAGAAGAATGTGAAGTTCGGAGCAACTCCAGACAGCAGCTGTACGGTATGTTTAGTTGAGCATTTCTGGCTTTATCGCAGCCTCTGGTTAAAAAAAACACACACAAAAAAACAGTGTGGTAAAGATGGACACTCTTTTCTCCAATATACATAATATTCTGCTTGTTTTTTCCCCCCGCAGAAGGTGTATGGATGAGGGGAGAAAAAAAGCCTACCAAGTAATAATCACAGTTTTGAGGGCACACAGGGGCTATGCAAGTTTCAATTTCACACTCTACTCTCCTTCTCCAGCTCAGTCTTTCTGCTTTTCCCTTTCTTTCCCAGTAATCCTCTGAGGCAATGCTGACAGAGGAGGTATGATAGAGGAGCGCCTGCTGGAGCAGAGAGGGAAATGATCTGCTAATGGTACACTAGCTCCCATAGGACACCTGCTTACACTCCACAGCCCTGCTGCTCACTCACTTGTTGTGTGTCTATACGAGCATGTCTGTCTGAGTAGGAGAGAGAGAGAGAGAGAGAGAGAAAGTATTAACCTGGCCTTCAACCATGTTGAAAATGCTTCATTTACTGTGGATTAAAACGAAATCTGCACACATTTGCAATGTATTTGTTCAAAGCATAGTTTTCAGAGACATTACAAAGGCCCAAGATCCAACTGAATAAAGGCATCAGTAAGGAGAAAAGCAGAAGAAAGGACAAAGTTTCAGCATAGTACATATTCCAAATTGGTAAACTCAAGAAAATCAAAAAATTTTAGAATAGCTTTAGGAAACATGGAAAAAAGGATCATCACTATTGGATGTTATATTGGATATTTCTATTATTGATCTATCTATGGGAAATATCTTTCCATCATATCTCCCATAAATTCTGAGAATGTGTTATGGTGCAATGCCAACACCTGAATTTTTGGGTCTGAAAAATATGTTTGGGACAAAAAAAAAAAAAAAAAAAATCACCAAACACAATGAAACATGTTTGTGGCTGAATTATGAGAAATGCTTTTTTAGGGATGGGGTGGGGGGGTGGAATTGGGCTTTTGATCAGGTAAATAGAATAATTAAATTACTGGTGAGTTTTGGCCTTAAGCCTTCTGGATTTTCAGCGTCACGGGGGAGTCCAACCATACGTTCAAAACAAATAACTGACTTCAGCTGGAGAAAAAAAAGGTTCAGAGAATTGAACAAAATCTGATAATGGATCGATAGACTCATAAAAAGGGTCGTGGACACGATAATATAATCAAGCATCAGTTATTTATTCTTGTTGTGCAGACTTATGCAAAGAGGTTTTGGCAACTCTTTATATATATTCCCCCCTCTAACAGTTTTGTTTTTCAGTTGAATTGCGCAAGATGTATGTCACAAGAATGATTTATGACATTAAAATATCTCGTCATAAAAAGACGATGCTTCAACAAGATGAAACATTTTATGAACTCTACTTCTTCTACTCCTCATTAACTTTCCAAGTTTTGCCTGTATCTTACTTCCCTCCGTTTCTTTTTTCCCCACTTCTAATTGTAGCAGCATACTCAGTCAAGTGTTAATTCCCATAGAAATTCATCAGGGTGTAACATCAACCTTTCAGAGCTCATCAGATCATGCCAAGCCTGATTAAAACAATCCGGGCTTGATCATTACACCCATGGCGGCAACAAAGCATGCAGCAATTAATAACTGCCTTAAACATCAGGCAATTTTGACTTTCTCTCTCTCTCGGTTTCTCTCTCTCTAATAAACAATCAGCAGATTTTACGTCCCAATAAAACTTTATGGACATGTCTCCACAATTCCATCGCTGTCTAATGCTTTAGCTTCCACCGCCACCTTATTCCTATCTGTCACACAGCTGTGCGATTACCATACATCCTGAGTTAAAAATAAATAAATAAAAGTGTAATTTACGGCTGTAGCATAATCTCACACTTAAAATTATAAAAAGGTCACACTTTAATTTGAGGACATTCATTTAGATAGAAAAAACAAACACCTGTTTTAAGAAGATTACTGGATAAAGACTCGTTGGTACCTCCAAATAACCCCTTAAAATTTTCGCATTTAACTTATTTTTTACATCCTGTATACTTTATTTATCTTCATGAAAATGGTTTTTTCGGAACTTCTTATTGGTAATGCCCAACATCCTTCTTCCTGGGACATAAATATAAAATTTCGCAGATACTCATTAAACTTAGTCACAGGCTGCTTGGCTCATTGAATGCTGAATGGTAAATGAGCTGAATTTATATAGCACTTTTCTAGTAATGCCATCCACTCAACGCACTTTACTTTAGATCCACATTCACTCAGTCACACACATTCAAACACGGATCGAAAGCAGATCGGTGGGCAACCTGGGTAAGTCTGTTGCCCAGAGGCACATCGGTATGTTGCAGGAGGTAGCTGGAATCGAACACAATATTAATTGTCCTAATTTATCTTGCTACGCTGTATGGTACGCCGGTAAGACAATGGAGGTTAAAAAGTCCTGACATCGCTATTAAAGAACTGCAGCAAATAGAACAGCATCAACATGCCACATGATTTTTTTTTTTTTGCTATATCACCTTCACAAACCTAAACATTGAAAGCTTACTAAACCCTACTAGGATTTAAACATCTTTCTTTTTCATGTAACTGTGATGGAGGAGGAAGTGGAGACGGCTTCTACTAACCGACTATGAATATAAAGTCTGTGTTAAACTGGGTTTTCCGTTGTGGTAGCAGTTCATATGTGACAAATTGGTTTCTTCTGATTTGCCTGAACTTTTTCGTGGCACTGATACATATTGTGGAATGTCCATGTCTGTCTATTTGCATGCAACAGCCCAGTTACCCTGCTGTCGGCTTCGTGGATACTGACTGGGAGGAATGCTTCTTTCAGCGGGACCTGAACAGGGCTTTGGCTTTGCCTCAGCAAGCCAGGAACAGGGGATATCACCAACCTTTATCCCTGGCAAAGGGGTCCCATATGTGGGGTGAGTACTTGGACGTCTCACCGATCCACCACCATCTGGGAAAAATGAGGATGTGCCAGGGAGAGGCTGCCGAGATCCAGGGAGAGAAACAATACCCAAATAGATACCTTGAAATGCTGACAAAGTGAGCAACTGAGAGCAAGACGGGAGTAAGAATTCATGGGAGGAAGGAAGATAGAAAGCTGACACAAAGGAAAACAACCGTTTTAGATGGATGTTGTTGTCATCTGCTTCTTTGGGCCAATAACCAACATTTATGCTTTCCTTCTCAAGGCTGAGTCCTGGACCCCTGAGTCTTCTCTAGTGATGTATGCGAACACTGTTTGTGTTTGATTGTGTGTAGAAAATGGAGTGTCTGTGGAAATTGTGCATAAGGTAACGTGTTGTTAAATTGTATGCATAACTAAGCAACCAAAATTATGCATTTTTAAACATTTCTTACACATTTTTATTAATCAGATTTGTTTGTTTTTCAGTGTGTTAAACACACTGAAGGAAAACATTTGCTCCATCTCCCTGTCCCCAAACCTCATCATGGTACAGTCCTTTAACAGCTATGACTTGTATTCAAGTCATTAAACAAGAAAAATATTATTTTATCTGCTGATTCAGTTCAAAGTGTTGGAACAACTGTATATGGCTAAAGACCAAGGTCATCCATCAAAACACATGCAAAATATATGTAAAATAAAGGCGAATAAAACAAGAAATGTGTCAGACGTGTTAAGTAAGCTTGGAGTAACTGACTTCTAAATTGTTCAGCATTCTCATAAAATAGAAAATTAAATTAGAATTAAGTTTGTGTAGATAAATCTTACTTTAACATAAACTAAATGTGTGAGAGTCTCTCCTGCATTATTGGTTAAAAACTTATTGTTATTTAGTGAAGTACGGAAAAAATTAAAACTTACTTCCCAGTAAAAATACCATTCATTGGTTAATCAGTTAAAAATAAACAGTTCCTACCCACTTATTTGAAAAGCAAACAAATCTGTTTAATAGAAATGTGTAAAAAAATTTTTTTTAAATGCATAATTTTGGTTGCATAGTGATGCATACAATTTAATAACGCTTTACCGTATGCACAATTTCCACAAATAATCCTCCACCTATATCTATTAAAATTCAAAACCTTGTTGAAGAATTTGTTAGGAGAGATTAAACTAATGTAAACATTTGGGCCATAATTCCAGAAAGCTTGTTTGTTTTGTGCATCACCAGATGTACACCCAGATTGATGTTAGTAGCATCAAGATCTCCTGCTGTTTTTCTTCAGAGATGAGCGTTTTGTCAAGGTGAATTAGAATAAGAACCGTTTTAAATACCCATTTGTTCTTACACACAGACTTTCATCAAGATACGTCCTCAAATTGTGAAGACATATCTTGTGTGAAAATAATAATTTAAAAAAAGTATCTCAAAGCAGAATACAGCTTTATAACACCAAAATATGAAGGCTTTATATAGAAATCAAGCACTTGAAAAGGGAAAATCTGTAAGTGTGAATATATGCGAGAAGCAATGAAATGACAGAATCCAGACTTTTCAAATGAATATAAATCCCAAACAAAACCAAATAAAGACCCACACAAAGAAACAAAACTAACAAAAACTCTAACGTTATAACAGGAGGCTGTGAATTAGAAATAAGAATATCTTATCATTGAGCAGCTTAATCATTGAGGGTATAAAGAACATATTTTGTAATCAGAGGAAACGCTAAACATAACTAAAGCTGACATTTTTGTAGTTTGAAAGCCAAAGTTTCTTTCTGAAATATATCCTGGACATTAACTTTAACATTAATATTGGGAAAAAAGTAACAAAGTTGTATCTGCTTTGCTTCTTTCCCCTGTTGGGTAAACTTTGATGTATCTTCTTTCAAATTTCCTCGTCATAGCGCGTACACACAGAAACAGTGGCTCCTGCAAGTGGTGACAAACTAATCAAAGTATTGCTCTGTAATTGGTGGGTGCTGCTTTGCAGCCTCTAATTACCACAGACAAGGTCCTACAGCACCATCCTTGATGGATGTATGAGAGGGTCACTCCTCTGCAGTCATGGAATCCACAGTTTCTCAGTAATTGAAAACCTGTTGTGCTGGCCTGTCATCTCTGAGTCGCCTCTTTAACCTAAATGTCACATTTCTATTCTGACAGGGGTAAAGTGGATTCTGTGTGGAATAAAGCCTTAGAGAGTGTGAGGAAAAACAAAAAGCACACTGTGAGAAATCTACAGATTTGGATACATTTGGCTTTTTGTCCCTGATGAACATTTATTCTTAATATAACTGCTATTATCATTATTCAGTGCAATTACAGGTAATTGTGTGTAGAAAAAAAAGAACAGAAAATGGTTTCATCTGGTCTCCTCTACACCAAATAATACAAGTGGATATCTGAGCTGTCTTATTTTTTTTTTATCTATTACAAAAACAAAATAAAGTGCATTGCATGTCATGCAGGTTTCCATGACATGCAACGTCATGGTCGTAAATAAATTGTGATCGTAAATAAATTGCCTCGCAGAGTATTCATAAATTGTGAATGAAAAACCACAATGCATTATTGTGGTTAAAAACGATCAATACGTAGTAGTACCTACATGTGAAGTGGAAAGGAAAAACGTTTTACAAAATAAATATCTTAAAAGGGTGACATGCATGCGTCTTCATTTCTTTCTATTCTGACATTGGTAGAGAAATCCAGTGCCAACTAACTGCCATCAGGCGTCAGACTGAACTTGTGAGTCACCTAAACCCACCGAAGGTCCACAGTGAATCTGCCGATAGAACAATTGTGCACTATGAATAGCAAGAAAAAAGTAATTGTTGAAAACAAGATGTAAACCCTCCCAACAATTGCTGCCAGTGATATAAAGCTGGGGACACAATACACAACTTTTAAACAAATACAAAAGTAGGTGGTGTAATAGAAGACAATTTGATTTAATTTACCACATGTTTAACAGACAAAGGAATTTCTTAACAAAATTTGATTTGTACAGTGTAGGGTGTGATACTTGTGTTGAAAGTTTGGAATTTTTTTTTATGTGAGAATGTTAGTTGGGGCTAGAAATGGGGGATTGGAAATTATTTTCAACAGTGGATTCACTAAAAATATATTTTATCTTAACGGACGTCACTGCAATGCTTGGACTAGACTACATAATCCAAAACGTATTAAAGTTTATTAAGATAAACTTGATTTTAATTAGAAAATATTGTACTCAGAAATACTAAGTTATTACTAACATAGCTATTCTCAAAAGAAACAAGTCAGAGGCAACCAAAGAGGTTGGAGTCAAAGTTCATGTTCTATCTTGTCATTAAGAAATTAACCCTCCTGCATCCGTGAGAGTCGGGGTCCATTGGACTCCACAAGCTTTTTACTCATGGTCCAGGCAGGGTGGCACTGACCCTGCGTGCGCTTTTTGAGGGGTTTTTTTGTGTGTGGTTTCAGGGGCTGACATGCTGACAGGACACCCCCGTCCCCCCCCCGTTCTCTGACCGTTACATCTGCTGTGCTTAGTCCTGAGTGTCAAGCTAAGACTGCTGGAGGATTAAACATTACTGTCAAGATTTCAGTCTCTAGGGAAAGATTAAATAAAATGCCACACAAGTTGCAGATTTCCATTTGTATAAATATTTGAAAACTACACATCCGCTTCCTCCCACTTCTGTTATGCAGTAATCACTACATATTGGCATATGGTAGGAATTTGAAAAAAGCCTACATTTATTGTGGTTTCGAATGTGAAAAACCTTCCAGAAATGTAAATATTTTGGCAAAGCTGTTGGCTGTGATTATTATAGCTCCACTGCTGATTTATAGCTGTGCAATTTATACCACAAATAAAAAACGTCAAAAGGTCACTGGATGTTTATGAATAATCCAAAGTACAATATATTGTAGGTATATGTACAAATTTGTTAATCTCGATTGGTGCATCTTCTCCAACCAACAGGACCAACATCAAAAACGCCTGAGCCAACAGGACCTCACTCCAAACAATCTTGAACCATCTTTCATATTGCTTAAATGTGGCCCGTATAGTGCAGCTTTCATACATGGACCTTTTCGTTCCAAAATATTTCAAAGGAACCCTAAATTATAGCAAATTGCGCTAATTAGCTTTGTCTCTTTTTCTTTTTGAGGAACACATTCGTCCGTGGGGGGAGGAAAGGAGAGCCATCGGTTTTCAACTTCCATTAGGAAGGAGCAAGAGCCGTTTTAGTGTTAGGGTGGTCTCCTGCTGTGAGCGGAGGTGTCTGCTTCCACACAAGCAGGCTGAGGAAGAAAAAAAAAAAAAAGAGAGAACAGTGCCTCAGGCCAAAATTAGATTTGGGAAAAAAAAAAAAAAAAATCTACGAAATCCAAAGGAGGTGGTGGGATAAGCTATGAGGGGGCGTATGGATGTAAAGTCATATCAAGCCATGTTTCATACTGTGTAATTGTGTGTGCTGTATGGCTTCCACTCACTGCTGATCAGGTATTATAGATGTGAGGGAGGCAGGGGGCTGATTGTTACAGTGTGGTCGCTGACTCGGAGGGATGAGGTTTTAACGTTCGGCTGTCTCCCGGGTCGTGGACGTATACGGGACGATGTAGCTCTTTAATGAGAAAGCTTAAAAGGTCAGTGAGAGTGTGTGAGCATGAACGAGGCCACAATAAGCATATCCGCAAATAAGACGTTGAAAATTCACAAAATCCTTTTTAATTGCAGGAAGATTTTTTTTTTTTTTTTCTCCAAGAGAATATGTTTCATGTTTCATATAGCCACGGTGCACACTCAGCAATCTATAGAAATGGAAAATGTGGCCGTATGTGTGCCGACACTGTTCCACATGCCAAAGTAGGCAGCTGCTGCTCTGCAGAGTCATCTCCATAACATAGAAAAGGCCAGCTAGGCCACCGTCCCACAGAGATGGATGTGGAGGATTTAAACTCAGTGGAGTTGAGGCACAAAGCTACATGCTCACGCCGACACATAAAAGCATGCGTACTCTAAAGAAAAACATGGAGAAAATTTATTAAAAAATGACGATGGAATACGGCAGTTCATGTAAGAGATTTTGCTTCTGTCTTCTAACCTCCTTTAAAATGCTCTATCGCTGCGAACCACGTTTGTTTTATTAATTCGATGTCACATCGGGAAGACTCTGTCTCTCCAGCTGACTCAGAAACTCCTCGTCCTATTCTCTGTGTGCCTTGTACTAACAGAACAAAGCGTCATTGTGTAATGACAGCAGCGAAAGGAAAAAAAAAAAAAAAAGAGGTACAGAGAAAGGAGGGGTGCCGGGGGATAAAAGCAGTTTTCTCTCTTCCGATTAAATTGCCCTTTAGATAAAAGTAGATCTAGCAAAATCCAGGAAAAAAAGAAGTGGGAAATTATTAATGGTTCTCCTCTCTAATGTGATTTTAAGCCTTTATATCAGAGATGAATAGTGGAAAAATAAGGAAGGAAATATGTTTATGTTCTTGTGCTGGAAACTTAATCCCTTTAGAACAAATCTGCATCTTATTGGACCATAAACAAGCCACCTCCAGGGAACCGAGGGTTTATTTTGGATATCAGGCAGGAATGGCTTAAATTCTAGCAATTGTATTTCATATTACGCTATGTTTTTTTCCTCTCACTGGCACAGAGACGCAAGTCTATTCAACTACACTGGGACATTTCAACTGCATTCCCTCACAGAATAACTCAGAAACCTGTTAATAACTATTTGACCAGGTGGGGTTTAACTGAACATTACTCTCCAGATGGTCAGTTTATCCTTAAATATGTACAAAAATGGAGATGGTGATAACACCGCAGAAAGTAAAGTATACTTCACTTGCATTTCCTACAGCATTTACACAATTGTCAAATATTGCAATTACCCAATAATAGCATCTCATGTAGCATTTTGAAGACGCTCTATTTGAAACATTTTATTAGTCTGTAATACAAAATGAAGTAGATCACTGTCTCGTACAAAAATATTGCTATATTTCTGCTAAGATATGTAAAACCGCAATGATTCGAATTTAAATTTAAACTAGGGGTCAAACAAGTCATTTTCTTCTCTCTTGCTGTTAAGGCTTTTAAAGTAACTTACCAGATAAATATATTCCTTTAAACATGTGCATCTCCATTCAAATTTCAAGGATCTTTATTTTTTTTAATACTTTTCTGAAGCTTTTCATGTTGTGTTTCAATATAAAATATAATCCGGTGGTATGTCTGCACCATACACACTCAATCAGAACGTCAGATCCTTTTAGTTTGGTATGTAGTTTCAGCCAGAGCTGAACTATTGTATAAATCACTATCTCCCTCTGAATATATTTTTACTGAGTGGATTTGTCTAACTTTATTTTTGCTCATATCAAATTCACAAAATACTTGATCTTGGTTACCCTGTCTTGTGAAAAGGGACTCCTTTAAGGGACAGACATCATGCCTTTATGTAAACGTTGATCGTTAAATAGAAGCCAAGAAATGGTGACATATTGCAGAAAATTTATGTTATAAGTAAAAGCAATAACTTGTTTCTACAGCAGCAATATTAACCTACTTGAAATCATATTAATGTTTATAGACCAAACACAAAAATAATCTAAATTATGGTTGTTATTTTTTTTCCAAAAATATTGAAAAAACAAGATTTATGTATACTTCTAAAGTTTTGATTTTTTATTTAAAATCCTCATCTAGCTATTTAACACTGCGGATAATGATTAGATGAATCAGTAAAGATATTAGTCAAAGTAATCAAATTGTTAATGAGCAAAAATGTAATTAATGTTAATGAAATAAAAACAAAATGGACAAACTGATGAAAAAATAAACAGCACGAACAATAATTCGCAGCTCTGGATTAAATAAATAGTTAATACCTTGGAGAACAGAATAATGACTGTTCTAATTAAAAGTTTAACTAATAACACTCAAACTACAGTAATTAACTGATTAAAAGTCTTTTTTATGAGTTTGTCTCAACAAAGCCTAAAGATTTCTTTTTTTTTTTTTCTTACTGCCTCTTACAGAACCATGTTGCATCTCTGCTCATGCAGTTTTCACCTCCATCTCTCTCAGCCTGCGAGATATTCTGCTTTTAACTCCAACAGCGGTTTAGTCTGCCAAAGGTCACCCCAAGACTATTGGGTAGGATTTATTTTCTGGCGCAGGCTTTTGAATGTCTGAAGGGCCCCGACTTTAGATGATAATGAAACCGAATAACAAATAATAGACCCGAAACCTCACCTGGAAACATTGACAAGGTTAAGCCACCAGTCTCCAATGTGCACGAAACCATTTTATGCTTTACGCAAAAATAGACTCGAAGACAGCAACAAAGAAACACTGAATTCACTTGAATCTCATCATATTCAAGTGAATATTAGTCCTCACTAATGTGGTCAGGTAATTCTCGCTGCTGGTATAATCTGAAATTTTCAGTCAATCCAAAGGGAGTGATTAATGCATCTGAAACAAATTTGGAGTAATGTTAGAGTTGGCGTCATGTGAAACTGTGATGACACCCTATGAAAGCCTCTGCTTTTTCAGCATATTTGGATATGTAGCAAGTACAATGAATTTCACCAATACTGAAAAATATAAACAATATAGAGAACATGGGCTGAAGTAAAAGCATTTAAAAGAATTCTTTAAAGTACAATGAAAGAAAATGGTGAGGAGCACGATGGGACTGTCTGATACAAACGCGTCTTTTCAGGTAATCATGATCAAAACTACCTTCTGAAATAAGTTTGCCCTTGTAAGATCTCAGGCATTTAGTTTGTTGTTCTCCTTTCTGCTGCATGTGTGTGTGTACACCATGGCGATATTGAAGCAGTTTGTGTGTTCAATAAGGGATTTAAGGAGGTCTCAACAGAATTCAAAATCAGCCATTACACTAAAGGAAAATAGTCTATGAGTGCAGGACATCCAAATCAACTGCCAACATTCCTGGATCTGGCAGTCTAAGCAAGTTTCCCTAAAAGCGGGCTGGACAATATAAAGTGAAGTCTCAAAAACAATCAGTTACCATTGTGTAACCTGCAGACCTAGCAGGCCCTTGTAACTGTTCATGTGAAAAAGTGTGTTTGGACAACCAGAAAGAGGCCCCACAAGTTCAATTTCATCAGGAGCTCCACATCAACAGTGAAATGACTCAAACCGATACGTTTTTGGTGTGCCTCAAAATCCATTGTCACCCTTAGCTGTCCTCTGATGGTGAGGAATCATTGGCGTTTAAAAGAGAGAGACCATTTGTACAATAATTGGTGGACCTCTTGGCAACATCCAAAATGCACGGGTCCTTCATACTTGCATTCGAATAGTGTTTTTTTTAAAAAGTGTGACCAGTTGCATTGGAGGGGCACCAATCTGTTCAACTTCGCTTCCTCAGATCCAGTGTGACCTCTCAATCAGCATAAAGCCATCATCATTGTTCATCAGCGCTGATTGTTGCTTTCCTTCTACATGCAGCTGATTGCCCTCTTTTGAGTGTTCATCAGCATATAATTGGTACACATTTAACCCCCGCATGCTCAACCTACAGACCATCACTCGCATTTCACCATATGGGTGTGACTGTTTCATTCTAATTATTGTTTTTTTTTTTGTTTGTTTGGGTAAGGTTGGTTCTAGTTTCACCTTTGTACAAAAAAAATAATAAATTGTTACTGCAAAATGTTTTTTTTTTCCCCCTCTAAGAGCACAGCTGCTTCATCTTCCCCCTCTGTGTGATGTTGCTTTTCCACTATTATCCTCCTACCAGTCCTGTTGAGCCCAAGAGAGATGTCTTTGATGTCAGAATTGGTGTCTGTCCAGAGAGGTGGGAAATAGGAAATTGCATCTGAGGCTTCTCCAAAGAGATCAGCCTGATGGTGAAAGAAAAAGTTTATCTCAGTTTTGCTTAGCATTTTGGATGCTACCTGATACTTTTAAAACGCAATAATAAATTCAATGCCAAAGTCCCCAATCCCACCGATAAAAAAGAAAAGAAAAAAGAATCATGTTGCAGTTGAGCTTCAGTGACATTTGGAAGCTTAAGCTTTATTTAACATTTCTAGGTACAGATAAATGTCAAGAATGTCAGCGTGAAGTCGGACATGTTTTACAAAGCTGCACTGTGGGGGAACATTTTTTATGCTTTTCTTTTCTATTTACATGCCAGAGTGTCACATTATTGCACACGGAAAAAAAAGATTCAATTTCACCGACTACGATACAATTTGACAAACTACGAATTACTTTTGAAAGATCACAGGTAGGGCCTTCCGCTCTGCTCATCTCTCTTCAATGCTCAGATTCAGAAAGTTTTGGACACACTTTCAAATTTTGAGCAGTTAAAGTCAGAGCAAGAGAAATGGAAACACGTTTTTTTTTCTGTCAAAGGTGTTGTGGCACTACGTCCCTTGGGATTGTTTACAGTCCTCACAGTTTCTGTTTTGCTTCATAAAGCTGTCCCATTATACACATCACGGCCAAACTTTAGCGGCTGGGTAAAATAAGATCCAATCATTTAAAATTTTAACAGAGTTCATGCTTTCAGCAAGCAATTGTTTAATAGCCGAGGGTACAGACCATCTGTCTGAAGCAAAGAGTCAAACAAGGGATTGGTTTTCTCCAGACTAATATAAAAGTAAAATGTCAGAAAAAGTAGTTTTCAGTGATGTGCTATTTCACCTACCTACCCTGTGTCTTATTTGCATTAATGCTACCTCAGCATTCTGAAAGACACCTAGATCTAGATCTGGTGGAAGCTGGCAGACAGGTGCAAATGACAAATAATGAAGCAGAACAAGATGGAAGGAAGCAGCCAAAAAAGTTCAGAAATTTTAAGATTACAGTGGATGTAATCAAACTTATTTTGCAATTCATTTCGACAATTTTAAAAGCTGCATAAATGTTGCTCTTTCAGGAATTGTTGGCATTTAATTGGACTTTTGGGTTTGTGACTTTTTTCCATTGAACATTTGTGTTTTCGCCATGCAGAAGACAGCATAAACTATGCAAAAAAAGAAAAGAAAAATATGTTATTCATCCTAAAATTATAACCTTTTATATTAGATATTACAGTTTGTAATACTTGCATGCTGGAAAGAATGTTTACATAACATTATTCTATTTCATTTGTGTTGATAATATTACCATAAAGCATCCCAAATCCTAAATATTCCGTGCTTTTCATTTCGAATTTCGTTTTCGGGGTGAGATATATACGTGTGTGTGTGTGTGTGTGTGTGTGTGTGTGTGTGTGTGTGTGTGTGTGTGTGTGTGTGTGTGTGTGTGTGTGTGTGCATATGTGTATGTAGCATGCATGCTCGCTCGCTTGGACTTTTGGGTTTGTGACTTTTTTTCATTTTTTTCATATATATATATACAGTATATATATAAACAAATTGCTGATAGACTGCATGAGGGAGCAACTCCCAACCCAAGTTTCATAATGCTTTATACCCAACTAATACAACATAAACCTAAACTGTGACACATTCAAAGGTAATTTTCTTTTCTAATAATAGAAAATAATAATGTGTTACCATTTAAATTGTTTGTGCAAGTATTGAGATCAAAAAGAAAAAGAAAAAAACCTACAAGCCAAATTGTCAATTGCAAACACAATTACAATGTACGGCCAGTCTGCTTGATTAGGATTCCTATCCTCTTGGATAAAGCTAAAAGTTATTGTTTGGAGGATGATAAACAAACCCCTCTTCCTTTTTTGCATCACATCTGTCCTGGTCATTGCCTGATTGCTTTGTGGGCATTGTTTAATTGCCAATTAGGGAGAGAAACCAGGACACCAATCAAAATAGGTATGTGAGAGTGTTTGAATTTCAATATGCTTAGGAGGTAAAAGGCACAACGAGGTAAATACTGGGTGATGTGCTGTGCAATATGGATGTTGAACAGCTAGATATAAACTTGTAGCATTTATGATGCTGCAGTCGCGTTAAAATATTGGATATGCATTGAAAGTAAGGGACTGCATATCAGAAGACCTGAAAGACTCAACTCGGGGATGTATTCAACACACCAGAGACAGAAAAATAGTGCAGAAGGTGATTTATATTATAATTGGAAAAATTATTTACAATATAAACAGGACAAAATTTCATCAAATAACAGGCTCAATTTTACATTGCACCATCAGACAATATAAAAACATCTGTGTCATCAAATAGTGCTGAACAAATTATCTGGATGGTTACAGGCCAACAGCCTTAACATAGCATGCTAATGCTAACATTAGCATGCGCCAAACAAAAAGACACACTTACTTGTTCGTTTCTTTCAGTTTCCAAGCCCAGGAAATCCCATTCCTTAGAAGGTTAGAGGCATCTAAAAAGCTGCAAGGCATATCAGTAAGAATGTCGTGATCAAAAAATTAAAAATAAATTATTTAAAAAGCCGTGAACTTCCCTGTCCACCACATGCTCTCCCAGACCAAACAACCATCCCACTTTTAAAAACTCAAATCCCGCAAAGTCTCGCAGGATTTCACACACAGTCCAAGAATGGTGGGCAGGACAAAAATTACAAAGGGACACATAACCACAATTATTAAAAATATCTGCGTGGCCCTAAATAGTCTGTGTTGCTAAATGTTTTTCAATTCAAAGTAAATCAATTAATCAGTGGAAAAAATTGAGATGAATAAGTTGTTAAATGTCCCATAAATTCATTCATTGATTGTTTAAAATGCTTGACAAAAGATAAGCGCTTTTGAGATGTATTGACTCTTTACATGTGGCGTCACGCTCTTAAGAAAGTGGTCCTCTCTGCTTTTTTGAATGTCAAAAGAACTTAGGTGTGCATCAACTCCTGTAAAGCTTGTCAAAAAACAGTTGGTAGCCTAAAATTGCTTTTATTTAGTTGATTTTACAGTAAAAATTATCAGACGATGCTGGGAGGTCAGCTGCACAAACAGACAAGGATCCAAACCGAACATGTCATTTTATCATATTCGTTCTAATGACAAAAGAAGATGCCAAAGCCTCAGAATGTCTCAACTACAAGCCATTATAGACATGACTTTTTTTTTTTATCATTTGACAAGCTATACAAAACAAATAAATCTCTTAAAAACTAACATCAAACAATTGGAGCCTTGTGTCTGATCTAGGACATCTTTCTCTGGCAACATTAAAGACACCTAAAGCTGAAAAACATAACAGAGCAGGTACTAAAGATGGGAGGGAGTAAGGAATTGAACCAAGGGGTTATCATTCTCCTGCACATGAGAGAAGTGCTTATGATGCCAGGGGTTAGTAATGCACTGAAACTCCACGTTGAATTATGGACACAGAGGGACTTCATGGTAGCATGACATGCACTCCTGGGTGCTTTAGGAATTTCAATTACTCTTCGCCCCATTGTTATCCCAACAGTGATGAACCCACATCTACTTCTGCTCTCTCTACTGCTGTTTTTTTTTTTTTTTTTAAATACATTTATCCTCATTTTCTTAATTTAATAATAATAAAAAAAGATTATCACCCAATCTGAAAGTTATATTTGGGTGTAACATTCAGACCTATAAGCCTTTTTGCAATAACGGTTGACAATCTTTAGGAAGATTTTTTTTATTTAAAAAACTGCGAGCAGTTAGGTCACCCTGCAGCAACACGAAGAGACATTTTGGTGTGGGGAAGTTGTGCAAAGATACAACATGGACAATAAAACTATGGCCCTTAAGATATTGTGAAAGACCTGTCCAGGGTGTACCTCACCTCTCGTCCGAAACGTTCGCTGGACATAAACACTCCTCCCGAACCTAGGGACAAGGGTGTACAGAAAATGGATGGATGGATATTGTGAAAGTAAATAGTAAATGTACACACGTGATATACTGCAGCTTTGTCGTTACGAGCACAATAGATGTCAGATCAGCCAGGGAAGAAGAAGGAGTAGGAACAAAATAGGTAAGGGGCGGGGGTAAATCGGAAGACAAATAAAACACAGACTATTAGATTATAAAATACTTTACAGCAGACAGTTAGTCTGTACTGTCATTTCTTACCCCAGTGGGAACAGGAAGTTATCTACTATCTTCCTCATGTAGTCGAACTTTCACACTTAATCTGGAATAACGTAAAACGTCCCAGTAAATGTAAGGCTTCGAGAATCTCAAAAACGGATCTGTGGACAGAGAACAACAGCGCTGTAAAAGTATTAAGCTACAACCACAGCTGACATTTTATGTGATAGACCAACACAAATAAAAATATGAAAGGAGATATGTATTGACTCCCCTTTACACTGTTCAGGCAAATGTCTGAATATGATGAGACATCGGTGACAAAATTGCAACCCTACCAAGACACTGAGGTCCACCTCAAGTGACAGGCCGAACAAAGAAAGCATTTCTAAGAAAAGCAAGCAGAGGCATGTGTGTAGCTGAATAGATCCCAGAGTTCAAGCGGCATAATCTGATGACAAGACTTTAATTTGTCATGTAACTCAGAAATCTGTTTTTTGTCTGAAAAACACTCTTTTAGGAAGAGTGTCAAGAAGAAAGTCTTTGTTAATAGAAAGCCAAAAGAAATTTTTCTTTTCTTTTTATTTGCCATGAAACACAAAGGGGATCCAAAAAAACATTTTTTAAACTGAACTTTTTGTAAAAAAAAAAAAAAAAGAAACTAAACATGGCACAAGAAAACTTATTAGAGAAGGCAAAACAACGACTGCAGCAAACATTTACCTTTCAGCAAGAGAGTGACTGTAAAAATACAACCCAAACTACAATTAAACGGTTTGCATAAATATTGTTACATAAATCTAAATGACAATATGGAGCAGACTTAAAATTTGATCTTAATGACCTTAAGGGTTGTGTGTGGCAAAATGTAAAAAAAATCTTCGCAATATGAATATTTTAGTAAGGCACTGCATCCCAATTTGAATTTGTAAAGCCTTTCATGTTATTGTCACCTCATTTCGCTCTGCAACAGCTGTATAATTTTCATGTCATTTGGGACTAAAATGACTGTTTTACCAGTTATTTTCTTTCCTCTGCTTTCACATATTTTCCATGTGTTTTCTGTTTATTGTTTTATTGTAGCGAATACCTGACAATGATTTTTTTTTTTTTGCTGCAAGCATGCTTAATCTCATGTTTCTTCAATATTTGTTTCCCTTAAAGATTATTACAAAAAAGTAGAACAAAACCTGCTTTTGCACCAACCTTGATCACCTCCAGAACTGCTGCAGCGACAGGAAACAGTTTTATTTCTTTTGGTTTCTTTAAGTCATACCTTTTGGATTCAGTCTAGGAAAACAAAAGCAAAAACATAAAACCTTCCAATATCTGCAACACAATTAAACTATGGTCCTATTCCAGAAGTCTGGCCTGTGTAGTTTCTATCTGATCTCAGTTTGCAGAATCCACACTTGCTGGGTCGATGCATTGTAAGGTTCCAAAGCAGCCGCTGTGACAATAATGAGAAAAAAAGAGAAACAAACAAAAAAAACAACAACAACAAAACAAAACCAAAATAAAAGCAAAAAACAAATTGATAAGACATGCTAGCACCAATTGACATTGAACTATTTTTTGTATTATTGCAGATAACCTCAAAATTCTACTGGCTGCTTTTGCAACAACCTGCTGGGTTATCTGCTCTGAGAGAGAAGACAGGCAGTCGCCTTGAATGTTCTCCACTTGCTTAACTTTGCTTAGGTAAGAATGATGCATTTCAGATTATTTGGAAATGGCCTAATAATGCTTTACACAGTGATGGGCAGCCACTATTACTTCTCCAGAATCACTGCCATGGCTTTCCTTTCTGGCATTACGCTAACACACATTTGGAGTACGCTGACCTGGGCCAAACTTCTGCTTTTATAGCTGATGGCCAATTAATCAAGAAGATTTTTAGCACCCCTTGGCTGCTTTATACCCTCTTAATCCTTTAAAAGCATCAAGGTTTTACTGAGCTTTTTTTTGTTTGTTTTTGTTTTTTTTACACAATTTATTTCATATTAAAATGAATCTGCGCAGAGGTTCTGTTTGCCTAATTTTGAGTCAAGCAGACTTTTTTTTTGTCTGATATCCAATACCATGGATATAAAATAAATAAATTAGTGCATTGTAATAATGACAAAACAGTAATAGAAATGCCGGGATTAGTAGCAAATTGTATTTTTAAAAAAAACAAATGCCGACTTTCACACGTGTCTTAGTCCTTTAATGCTTTAAGGAGTTACACAAAGACATTTTCCTGACAGGGAATTAAATGATTCATCAATAACAGGAGCAAATCCAAAGGCAGTGGTTGGACAAAAATTGAAGAGCCCACAGTTCTTGTCATACACGCTTTACTCATGCTAGTATTTTGAAAGCATTACTATGCAGCAAAGTTACAGGCTTATAAGATCAAATATGCATTATTTAGCTGAACAGATTGTTAAAGAAATCCGGGGCTTAGAGCGATGACACAGAGGTTACAGGCATGGAAAGATTTTCAAAAGGGACACTCAGACTGCGGGCTTTCATTTACTTGTAATAATTTGTTTGTGCGACATCAGGTTTGGGGGGAGATCCCGAACCCCCCGTTCTCCTGCCGGTAATTAATTTTGATCTAGTTTTATTAATGGCTAGGAAAAGCAATTATTTGTAGTTGTTCTTATCCAAATCTTGGCTCCAAAATGAAAATGTTTCCTATTAGATTCATTACACTATTATTCAATTTCTACTTTTTTAAAATAAAAAACTGCATCTTTACACTATGCATTTAAGGAGAGAAAACTACTCCTAGTCAATACTAAAAAAAAAAAGTCTATTACATCCAATAAAATGGTTTTAGAAAACACAACATATTCATGTGTTGAAATGCAGAAACAGTGTATGATTTGAATTCAGTTGATTCCCATAACTGCAATCAAAAATCATAGATAAACTAGATTCATATGATGAGAGAATGTTTTTTTTAGTTATTAAAGTCTTGGTCTAAAAAACAAAATCTATGAATATCTCTGATATATTGTTGAAACATTTTTTTTTTAGATTTAATTATTTGAACAGAGTTGGTACTTTGTGTTGACTCTGGACGAGGTGAATTGATTAAGTAGCATTTGTGACAAATAACAGGACATGATGCGTTCTCATATCATTTGGGTGACAAAAATGGATTTTTCAACCACATTTACAGTATTTGAGAGTGTGGGTTTTTTGTTTGCTTTCAGTCGTTGAATTATTTCGCCACCTTTCACACATTCTTCCCAAGAATTAAACTGTAGAGAGTCACTTTCACTTTTTTTTCTACTTTATGTACACAGAGACTCTGGTCAAAGATGCAAGTAGAAAATGGAGGAGCAACTCAGTGCCAGTGTTTGTGTGCATATGCGTCTCTGCAAGCAAAATGACAATTTGCGACTGCTCAATGTTTAATTTGGGTTGTTTAAGCTCTTAAACAAATCTTCTGAGCTTGTGTCCAAATGCTTAAGTTCCCACATCACAAATTAATTATAGCGCACTCACAAATCCTTCCCTATGTGGCATCATTAAGCATTCTTTGAAATGGAAGCAGCTATTTAACCAAGATCCAAGAGCTCTGGAGGTTGGGACTGCAAAAATGTTCCAGACCTTTATGTCACTCTTATTTTAATAATAACTTAAAAAAATTATGCAATAGCTAGAGAATCAGCTATACTCAGAGCTAACTCATTTTACCACATAGTGAATCTCTTGTTACCATCACAACAGATATTGTCAGTGCTGCTTAAGTTTTCAGCGAATCCTTCTGTGGTTACACCATGATGAGCAGAAATAATGGTAAATGCTGACAGTTGCCAATATTAACTGCATAATTAAAGTAAAGACACAATATTTTGTACCTCTGCTAACAGATAAAAAATAGCTGCACTGGGAAAAGCATATTTCTTTTCTATGAAGTGTACAAGATTCATCAGAATAGAAATAACGGGCAAAAATTTTGCAGATTCCCAGCATGATGAAGACAGATCATTAGGTTGATCTACCTTCCATTTTGACAAAAGACTTGCTTAAATTTTACTTTCTTTATCAGTTTGAGAAGCATGATAACATTTCCCGTGCTTGCCGACTGTCTACAATTGTGACACTTCTATTAAATGGATGGCAAAGACGACAAAGAACAGCAGGAAAGCATGAGGCATAAGAATGAATGACAAAAAGGACACACAAATTGGGAAGACACGGTGTACCGAGGTGTATTGTTATGGTCTATTCAGGAAATTTTAAGTGGACACAATTAATGTTGAACTTCTCTGAAGAAATGTCTCCAACTGTTTTTTCTGTCCAAGAGCACAGTTGATAAACCATGTTGTTGTTTAAACTGTAGACCTCTGAGTAGGTGTTGTGGTGCTGCTGGCAAAATTAACATGGATAAATTAATGTGCATGTACAGCGTGTTCCAAATTATTATGCAAATTGGATTTTAGGGTCAATAAGATTACTTTTTTTTTGTGCCATTAAATTTATAGATGGTATTGTGTGTCAGGGCTCTTTGAATCACTGTAATCAATTTCAGAGAGCTGGGTTCACCAGACAGTTTGTCTGGTGAGCTCAATTAAAGGAAATCTACGTAAGAAGGATGTTCCACATTATTAAGCAGGCCACAGGTTTCAAGCAATATGGGAAAGAGAAAGGATCTCTCTGCTGACAAAAATCATCAGATAGTGTACTGCCGTATGACAAGGTATGGAAACATAAGATATTTAATAAACATACAAGGTTCTTAGAGAATGAGATCCTTTCTTTGGTGGAATTGGCTTTTCTGAGTCATTACCAAGTTCAGGCAAAAGACATAAAGCAGCAGTCAATTAAATGTAACTCCTTAAAAATCTTACTGTATATCTTTTGTCTACTTCATGCTAACTTTGACAAATTTCAATCCAATCATACATGCATTGCAATTTATCCTAGATATTAGAGTGCAGCAAGTTTTGTTGATTCATTTCACAACCAGGCTTAAATGTAAAAAAAAAAAAGAAAGTTCAGAAAGTTGTGCTAATCTATATTATGTTTTATAGCTGTACCATGGACAAGAGGAAGCACAACACTACAGTGTGTTATATTTATGTTTGCTGACTAATTTTTTATTTTAAATCTGATTTGCAGCATTACTTTGGTGTTATTTTTTTTAAGTTTAATTACATTGACTATATTTTGTCCATGGTTTTAGTGACCACAGCAGTTTAGAAAGTTCACCACAACTTTTGAACACCTCTTTGATGAATGGGATTTTTGTCTCACCAGGTACAGTAGTTTTCAGTGGTCCTTGCCCCCTTTTTTTTGATAAATAAAAAGAAAAAGGAAGATGTGCATTTTAAAGGCTCCAACATCAGTCATCAGTCTCAGCTGACACCTTCACTGCTGATTTAGATGTAAAATGTCATCCCTTTCCCTAGTGGAACACTCCTCTGGATGATGGCGCAAGCCGTCACATCTGAGGCTCTCACCAGCATCTGAGACCTACGTTTAGAAGCAAAGGTTTTCAAAGAAGCACGGTAATATATTCAGAAATCATTTGACCTCCTTCGCTGCTCGCCCGTTTTGAAAACTCTTGAGTATACAAGGAGGACTGGGAAGCTGAAATTTATCATATAGAAAACTTGTGTAGGAGTCAGGGAATTTTTGCTTTTTCCTGCATTTGTGTCCAAGAAGCAGTCATAAGGGACACAAAGCCAAGTGTGAGAAGCACAGGTCTCTGGCTATATGGTGCTCCTTTTTTTTTCTTCTTTTTCCTTTTACAAGTTATTAATAGATTGTCAAGTGCTGAGCAACCTGACCTAGTTAAAGCCCTTTCAATGGGTTTTGCTGCTGCTTGCTAAGCTGACTGTGGGCTTTTGCGGGACTGGACAAGTACTATTTATCTTAATGTTGACAGGGATGCAGCACTTTAATTAAACTATGTTTCACACAAAACTATCTCTACCTTGATATTTGCTGAGGTGATAATTATGTTAATTTAAGGTTACTCTGTTGAATGTTTTGTATGGAGCTTTTTGATAAGGAAAAATACATAAAATAATAATAATAAAAAAATATATGTTTAAGATTCTTATAAAATTCCAATTTTTTAATAAGGGTTCCAGTTTTGTTTTCTCTAAATACCCATAATAAAAACTAAAATAGGTGTATTAATTCTATATTTTGCTGCTATAATCACATATAAACAGATGTTTCATTTAGATGTATTGATATTGCTTAGGATATCGTCTTTTCTCTCAAAATTAACTTATCAACACAAACAAAGCCACAAGCTTCTGCAGCATTACTTTTGGCTACGGTGTTCAGTTTTTACTATAATATTTTATTTGTTTTTAAATGTGAAAGTAAATTTTTAAGAGCTTGTTACTGTGTGGGATGAGTATTTATTTTCAATTCTTTGCATTATTTGAGGTCTGAAAGCACTGCATCTTTTTTTTTTGAACATTTGTCATTTTCCACAAATACAATATTTTTGCTTGGAATTTCTTAGGCATGTTCAGTCAGTAGTTCATAGAATAAAAGAACAATGCTCATTTCACTCACACATATGCATATAAAAAGTTTGACTTTATGGATCGTTTGCTTTTGTTTATTTATTTGTTTATGGATTTATTCGTTCATTTATTTACATTTGTTTTTTTCTGTTTTGTTTTTCTATTGTCTGAAATAAATGCTTAAATGATATTACTCTGTGTTGCCGCTGAACGTTTGTTAGCAGCATATACAGATTTCGGAACATTTCCGTGATGAATGTTCAATCCAAAAAATAGAAAGCTTTAGATATGATATGATATGACACAGCAGTAGATATTAATGATCATAAAGTCCAACCGTGTTAGCTGAATGCTGCCATGAACGTACAGCACTTGTGGTAGTTGCTATACTGCATCACAGGAGCTGCATACTAATACTGAGACCATCTGTCTCAAGGATATTTCTGTCTGTGTAGATAAAACCCACCCAGATAAAACCCACCCGGACTGTAACAGTGTTGCTTCCATAGATGGCCCTTTAGTAAACTATGCAAATTTATTCATCTGTCATCAGGAAGAGATCCACCAGGCTTCTTAACCAGATCCAGATGGCATCGACTCAGATAGGAAATGTTTGATAAATTGTCTTATTTATTTATAGCCCAACAGCTGGTTGGACCGGACAGTTTCAAGTGTTGGCTTCTAGAAGCTAACAAATGGCCGTGGCAGTTGCAAGTTTTCTAGGTAAAAATGCTTTTACAGTAGACACAGTTGTCAGTGCCCTCTCGTAGTTTTACTCATGTCACACTGTGTTTTTCTGTTTTTAATGAATGGAAGAGAACAGAATTTGTAAGAGCTTTTGTGCACACATAAAAGTTAAGCAAAGACAGAGGCTGTTACGTGTATCTTCACTTGAAACAGAGACTAAAAATTTTCAGATCCTACACTTTACAACTGAGGTATATGTAGCGGACAGAAGGACTGTTTAGAGTGCAGAATGGTGAATGTTTATGCGTTTTTAATTAAGCCAGATAGTAAACATTTGGCAAGATTAAAGGTTTTTTTATTATTAGTTCCACCAAGGCGGTAAGCTCCTATAGGACTAAATTATAAATATTCTTGCTACATTTATAGTTGTAATTTAGTGTAAACATTCAACGTCTAGCAAAGGTATTTTAAAAATGTCTAACATTTTTCAAAGCCTTCTGTATTTTAGAGGGATTTGGGTAATAGAACAACAACAACAATAAAACATAAGTGGAAGATAAAGGAAGCTCGGCTTTTAAAATCTTTCAGAGATAAAAACAAGTGTGTGTCAATTTGAGTTCAGAATCGCTGAACTCAATGAATAGGTTAATGAAGTTTCTTTTTAAGTATATTTCATTAGATGCTCCAAGTTTGATGTATATGTTTTGTTGTTAAAAAAAAAAGAAAAAGGGAAACTGTGCATAATTTCCCCATTATTATTTTTATCATTACTTCTATTTCATCTGGAGAGACTCAGACGGAGAAAAGGGAAACAATTAGAAAAGTTTATTAACAGCAAGAATTAAATCTTTGGCGCTCGGGCGCCGACTGAGGATATCGATTATCGCAAACTTTGCAATGGGCTCGGATGAGCATTCCATATGCTGTTAGGAACGTCATCCCCCCGGGACCTGGTACTGGTGGTGGAGGCGATGAAGGATGCGGCCGGAGAGACCAGAAGGGGTGGAGGTGGGTTGAGCTCTGTTGGAAAGCGCAAGACACCATGGATGGTGGTCCTTATCAGCAGGGGCTTGGACGGTGATTGGACGTGACGAGTCTTGGACCGGCGTTGATCAAACAACGGTGATGAGCCGGAAGCTCCGGTTGGATGATGCAGGTGGGGCTAAAAGAGTCTTCCAGTTTGAATTTGCGCTATAGGCCTCATTTTACAATTCTGAATTATCTTGCTCAGAATATATCAAATAAATTCCAATAATCCAATAGAATGGATTAAGACTTGTGTTTGTAAACAAAGAAAGAACACTTTCAAACTGAACTGTTTAAACTTGGCTGTTTAGCTAAAACAACATGTTGTTTCACATCTGCTTTTATGAAGCTCTTTTGCTTCTAGCATCGAAAAAAACAATGTCACACGGCCTTATTACAGATTTCATTCACTAGACTAAACAGGCAGTCTCACTGCCTGACCTGACACCAATTCAACATGTTAAATCGGCTGCAAAAAAGCATTAACAGGGTCCAACGGAGCCAGCGATGCGTCGCATAGCAGAAAAGACAAGAGAGACAGACGCACGGTGACGCACCAGACGTTCTCGACAGTCGATTGTCGGCTTAGTTAATGCGGGCCCTAACACTGAAAAAAATGAAACAGGGAGTGACAGATTGGTCTCTCTCCCTCTGCCACACATACACACTCTTACACAACAACAGCAACAGCAACTTGCTAAAAACCACTGCCAACATGCCAAGCACAAACACCAAGACATTAACAACACACTCTCGCTCGGCCGCAGCGCATCATCACAGCCCACAAGTGAAGAAAACACACCTAGCTTCCCTTGCCAAAAGAACTGCAATGTGGTCGTCTTAGGGAAGGAAGAAAAACAAAAGACAGCCTTGGAAGGGAAGATAAGAAAAAAACTATTGAGTTTTTTGTTTTTTTCATTTGTTTTCTGAAGAGCAGAGTAAACTTCACTGGAGTGGTTTCTATCCTACTTTTTTGTAGGACATTTCACCACCGCTGCCTTTCACTATTTGCTTCTTTCTTGTGGAACTCTTTCACATTTTGTATTCTCAAACAATGTTTCGTGCCAGGTTGGAAAATAAAAACAAGCAATAAACAAATATATAAATACAGACAGACACGTGAATCTTTGAGAAGTCCTTTCCGCCCTGAAACCTCAAGCTAACCCTCAAACTCATTCGTCTGTGAGAGCTGGTAATAACTCTCAGGCCCTCGTTCACCTTTTCACCCCTCATGAGCTTCGCAAATTGTGAAACTGTCTGTTCAATGTTGGGCACAGCTTTGCAGCTGACCCCGCGACCTTACACAACTGCTTCCACACACACAAAAGTGCACAGCTATTCCTGGTGCGTGCACGCAAACACTTAGACGTCAAAGTGTGAGCGACGTCTCTTCTTGACGGCATTGCTCGAGTCATAATGACAAGGCTAAAGCCGCTGACGGAACGTGACGCTCAGTCACACACAACACAAAGCTTACCTGAGGATTGCTCGAAATCATTTCTACTTACTGAGACAATATCTTCTGTAATTTTAGGAGCAAAGTCAATAAACTGAAAGTTTACATTGGACCTTTATATCAGTGTCAGAAATGGAAGTGTCAGCCCAGTTCCTAATTGACGTGACTGCTTTGTGTAACATCATGGCATGCTTCTTTATGGTGCTGTAAATTTTGGATTTTGTAATTTTAGCACTGGGATGAGTTGGTATTAATTTGGACAATTTTGTAAAGAGGGGACAACAATGACAAATATAAGGCAAAGATAAACCTGCTGCATTGTCAATCAGAAATGTTTTTAAAGCAGCTTATCTTCTGCAAGTAATACCATATGGTCTTGAAAGAGTTTATCTCTATCCAGCAGATTTGTTTAAAGTTACCAGAAAGACAATTTGGAAACTATAATTAAAATCATTTAATATGTAGAGTTGAGATCAAAACTATTAGACTCTCTATGAAATATTTAGGGTTTTTCTTTTTTTTTTCCAGGTTCATTGATCAATGATTTTTAATGCAGCTTTTCCAAACAACCTGGTTTTACTTTGGATATTTACATTAATTTACATTCCACGTAGAAACCAAATTATTTCACAAAAAACGAAATGGTTATGGTAAAAATTATTAGCCCCTCTGATGCTTGTAGTCAATTGTGTATCCTTTTTACAGGCTAACAGAATAGAGTTATTTATTGTAGTTTACCACAAGTCGTTGATGCCTCCCCTGAGAAATCTGAGCCCATTCTTTTTTGGCAAATCTTTCAAGCTCCTTCAGATTTGATGGTCTTTTCGCATGGATCCTAGTCTTCACTGTAAACTACAGATTTTCAATGGGATTCAAGTCAGCGCTTTGTACATGCCAGTCAATAATGTTCACCTTAGTTTTCTGAAGACAGCTCTTCACCACGATCGACGCACGATTTAGGTTGTGGTCATGTTGGAAGACACAGACCCAATTTTGCTGCTGACGTTTTGAGGTTTTCCTTCAGATTCTTTACAAGTCCTTCTTTCTTCATTGTTCCTTCAATCTTCAGATACATTGAACGTAGCATTAAAACAGTTGAGCACCACCAGGTTTAATTGTAGGGACAGTGTTATTTGAGTTATATGACTCTCCCATCCATCAAAAACCTGAAAAACACTCTCTATCACATTCAAATTTTACCTAAGATGACACAACCATAAAATGGCATTTACACAATTTTAAAAAGTCCCAACAGGAAAATAGATAGAGTTGTACTAATTTAAATTGATGCACTGAAGTTGATAATGTCTAAAGTTTGTTTCACCTTCGCCAGGAATTGTGGCATCTATCATGGCTCGAGAACGGTCAGGGTCAGGCTCTCACTTAGTGACTTATGTTTTGGCTAGACTTCAATACTCTCCACTGAAAAGTTTGTGGGGGATTCTTTGTAAAAGCTTACATGCATTTGAAAGGACAGTTAGCAGATAACTTAATAGGCCAAGCTTTTATCAACCATGCAAAAGCAAAATTTAAGTTTCTACAAGCTCAGTAGACAAGAATGTTTTGCTAATCTCTCTTGTGTCTTATTTTTTCTTTTCTTTCAGGGAAAATAAAAATGTCTCCAGTCCATATATAATTGCTGCTAAAAGCATTACCACAAATCACTTTAGCAACAGCTATTGTTGATTCCCTTCACACCTTAAACCCCATCTGTAGCTGCCAGAACTGGCTTAAAACAATTTGGCATGTCTACAGAGACATAAATCGGAGCCTGACGAGGCAGTTTCTCTGATGATTGAGATCTCACAAACTTTGAAGAAGACTGAAGAACAATAGGTCAAAAAGTTTGAAAATTTTTTCAGCAGGCAGCAACACCAGACAACTGGGGGAAAAAATGCCCAGAAATAATACAATACCAGACCTGCCTATCTACCAAATGTCTTGTGCCTGCTCAGATCCAGCCACGTCATTACCTAGCTTGGTAAAAACCAGCCTCTTGTTCTTAGACATGCCCCCTTCCATGATATTCTGGAACTATTAGAAGATTAATTCATATTTACCATTTAAGGAAATAACTGCAACCACATTCTGTCATGGTGGAAGGATGTGACTGTAGTGCAAGCAACATTTCCAGACACAAGATAAAAGCTACGTTTGGATTTTCTATTCTTTTCCAAATAGAAAGTAATCAGGAAGGTTATGGAGGAGATGTGAAACTCACACTTTTCAGCTTTAACTTAATTGCGACTGATGAGCGCCAGCTGGAGGCTGCGTCTGCCGGTTACACCCCGAGGTGATCGGGAAGGTAGGAGAAACAAACTCCCACTCATGCACAACCCAGCACACAGTTCTGAGAATACAACACATTCTGTCTCATTTCTTCTTCTCCATCTTCTTCCCTTCTCCTAACACCATTGAATTATTATTGTTTTTGTTAATTGTTGTGATGGATGTAGCAGGTCTCTCTTGTAAATGAGGCAACGAGTTTCAAGAGATTTTCCTGTAGCAATAAAGGAATAATAATGTTAATAAAATTCTTTAGATTCTTTTTGGTATCCATCTTACAATTGGTTCTTGGTTATATTATTTGAAACAGTGGCACAGATCCCCAAATGTAATGTTGGTTTAATTGGCCTTTTGAATAGAATTTTAAATATCAAATAAATTATGTTATTTTGATGGTTTCAATTTATTTATTCATAAAGTGAATCAGATAATGCACATATATTAAAATGTAAATTTTTTTGTTTTTGTTTAATTTGCTTTCTCTGCTAAAGTACATAATAAAATCAGGCAAACTCTTGCTGTGTCACACTCGATAAACCCTAACATCTTGTTGGTTAACCTGCGCAGCAATTCAGCTTTAGACCAGTCAAATTTTCTAGCAACAAACCCAATGTGATGAGGGTTTAACCTGTAGTGATGTCAATTCAGAGCAAGTCCCAAAACAATGCAACCATTAACATTTACTAGCCACCAAACCTTTTCTATCAGACCAGTTCTAATTACATCGTCCACTTGCAAAAACGTGCAAAATGTCGGACATAAACTGTTTGAATTTATTAGCTCCAATAGAGTTGAGGAAACAGGAATGAGAGAGGTCCTGCAGTAGTATGTAAGTGGGCTACGCCTGTGGTTTGAAATATTTCTCAGGTGACAGTTGTGGTTTGGTTTCTCTAAATGAAAGTAATGCTGCCTGACCCAAAGTAGGAGTACAGATGGAAGCCGCATGCTTTCCTCTCTTTGCCTGGAGCACAGTGACAATTTGTACTTTACCGTAGTGGCTTAATGAATTAAAATTCAGATGTTGTGTTAGGGGGCGAACCAGTTTTGCGTTTGGGATCGGGGGATTCTTGGCCACTACTACAAGGACAAGTAAGAAAAATAAATAAATAAAAAGGTTAGATATAACTTAAATATTTTTGTCCTATTTATTCACAAGCAGACCTATTTTGAAAAGACAATTTGACAGACAACTCATACTTTTGATGCTTTCAAAATTGTTTTGTTTACCTATGTTTTTCAGTGATGACAAAAAAAATCTTTCAGCAAAAAGCCAAAAAAATAACCAAAAGCAATTACAAATTTTATATATATATATATATATATATATATATATATATATATATATATATATATATATATATATATATATATATATATGCAATTTTTTAAACATTTGAACTTATTTAATAATGACATTTATCTAATAAATTTTAGTTAAAACAAAATAGCAGTTATTCTTCTCTGTCTTAATTCATCAAAGAACACAATATATAAGAACTGAGGAATGGGAGGTAATTGTACTGTATTACTGAGTTGCAGTACACAGTTTATCCGTGTTCCTAACATAACCTCGTCAAAGTCTGCAGGTCGCAAATTATTGTTCTTATAAATGCATCCCTCACCCAACAGCAATATAAATCCTAGTACATATAATGAGTCAGGCTTTATTTAGACAACCAGAGTGAAACACTCATGGGGAAATATAGAAATTAACATCACAGAAAAGAACAGAGAACTCTTAAAACATAGGTTGTATTCATCATCAACACTGACCCAGTGCTGTAATCAAACGGTACCAAAAAAGGCTCAGGAATAATAACTTCATGTCAAACAGAAAAGATTTACAGAGAACTTTGAGGCGGCTTTTGAAAATCTATTATGCAAATTAGACACTTTATCTTTCATTTTCCATCTACTTCTTCAACAAAACCTGCCACTAATGTGTTCCGCCTTCTGTGTGGGCCACAAACAGACATGAGAAGTGACGAATAAACGCAGGCAAAAAGCGAGGCATACTTAAGTGTGTGTTTTTCTTTTTCTTTTTTCTTTATCACTTTCTCTTTGTTTTTTTCGACTCATCTTATTGTGCAGTTTTGTATTCACACATAAAGACACTTTTATCAGACTGATGCATTCAGGAGTAAACATACAGCATAAACAAATCAATAACAAATCTATACAAATTCTAGAAGGCAAGTATTTTCCTCTTTTTATTTTTGTATAGTTAGATATGAGTCATCCACATACAGCCCATCATTGTGGTGAATAACCATCTTCATTGCATTAACATCTGGCTTTTTAGTCATCCACAAGTGACACAATACAAAGGTCAGGGAGGGACTCAGGTGAGGTCAAACCACCTTTTGAGAGAAGGAGACGCAAGAAGAGAGACAAATAAAGTAGCCATTAGCTACACCTTCAAATTCCTGCCTTGAAAGCAAAAATAATACCAGTATTGACATTAAAAGATAAATAGTACATAGCAATAATTTTTTTTTCAATTGCTGAAAAGCTTGACCTTTCCAGCTACTCAGCCTTCCCTGAGTAAATGATCCAATCGATCCCTGCTGCATACCCAGTTACTCCTCAATGTCGACTCCTCTGAGTGAGCTTTAAGTGAACAACAGGTTTTGGAAGCTCTTAGAAATGAACAGCTTAACACAACATAATCAAATGAGTTTGTAGTATGCAGAATGAGAGATATACTGAGAGCTTATGTTTGAGTTAAGCGGTTTTAGTCGCTGATTAGCCAGGTCCCCTTGCTGCCTTTGTGGCTTTATTGGCTGCGGCAAGTTAATGAAGTGCAAGCAAACCCTGCTGAGTGGAGAACAAAACTGTTAGAGACTGCATGTGTAGAGGGGTGAAAACACGTTATAAGTAAATGAAAACACTACGTATAAAAACGGGCACCACAACGTTATTTTTCCTTTTCTATCATTCATTTCTCATAATACGCATTCTAGAGTTATTTCGGTTGTTCAGTGCAATTTCACATATAACCGCCAGGGGGCGCCTGTCGCATCGGTTGCATAGAGACGGTTGAGCACACAGAAGAAGAATAAGCCTTCGATGATGCTAATGGAAGCCCAACGTGTGTTTCATCTTTTCTGTATCACAGGTCAGTGAAAGTGTATTTTCATGCCTGTAAATTGTTTACCTTTTAGAGTTGAAGTGGTTATTGAATCTAGAGTCAACTAGTGAGTCACGTTGTGCGGTTTCTGATTAGTATTGTGTGGTCATATTTCTGGAGAGTAATTGATGCTAATGCTAGCAAACTTTGTACTTGTGTGTTGAGCTACATACACACACATAGGAGGTGGTCCACAGACAGCTTCATTTTCTTCATCCATTCAATTGCTTGTCAACACATATTGCAAATCATGAACCTGGTGTGGTTTTTGGGATGGTATGAATATGCTGGGATATTCCACACACAAACAGTCCATCTGCTGTACAGTGATGAAGAAAACATCCAGTAAGAGTAGCAGAAGATCACACCACCACCATCAATGCTAGCTAAAAGCAGGAAATAGATGCAACCATTGAAACAGATGACCAAAATTCGCAACCCCCCAACAACAAAAAAAAAAAGACATTGCTTAGTCCAATGAGTACCAGATGTGAATGATAGTGATATAATTAGCAGTAATCAACCTGCATTGTATCAGTATTTCATCTTGGAGGCTCCTGCTGCTACTCATGGTGTTGTAATGGTGTGGAAGATATTCTCAAGGGACCCGTTGAGTCCTTTAGTACCAACTGAGCTTTTTATTCCTTTCTAAATGCCACAACCTACCCGTGGCATTTATAGTATTAAATACTGCCTGAGCAGAGCATCAGCTTTGCAAGTTTATGCATCTGTATTTACAACCTAGTAAGTCACTTCACCAGATTGACTACCCACACAGTTTACCCACAGCAGCTTTTCAAAGCTACTGTTTCCTCTAATTTGTTTCTTCTTTAGAGTTTCACAACAGATTAATAAAAACCCGAAAGGAGTGTAGGTATACAGTAAAGTCCTGTCTGTGCATATTCTGGTCAATATTCTGTCGGCCACAGCCACATGAGTTAGTACTGCTGAGATCAAAAGAGTTGCCATTTTTCCTCTGTGCTGCTGCTAGCCTACACACAGCTTAACGCACCCAGGTATTTTTCAGCCATATGCTTCAATTAAGATTTAGCATCCAACTATAAACTGCTTTATAATTGTAATTTTGTCCTTGATGAATCACCTTTGTTAAATACTATTTTACCTGATGTATTTACTAGGAATTGGTGATGATGTCTAAATGAGCATATTTTTATGTTTTGCAGAGAACCTTAATGCTTTTGTGATGTTTTGACATACTCAACAACAGTTTTCGTTCTGACCACAGTGCATTAGCGTGCAGTAGCGGAAACTATCCTTTATGCAGGGCAAATAGTGTTATTCTAATTTTCTTGCATATATCACCATAGTGGAAGCCTGGAACTTAATTTGTGAGTAAAATGAGGGATCAGAGATCATTTTGAAGCTGGAGGCCAAGTATGCAATTTCTAAAGTAGACAGTTGACAGATGGAGGTTGAAATTTGATTATGCACCATAGGGGCTGGTTTGTAGCCGGACCATAGTACCAGGTCATACATGTATTTAAACATGATAGTGGGTGTTCAGTATTGTGGGGGGAAGAAAAAACCAAAACAGTATAATGGTGAACTGTACATAGAGCTATCTAAGGTGAAGTTGTTGGGTAGTTTTGAAATTGTAAGTGGGTCATCTTTTATGAATCACCACTTGATGACAGTCGCAGAGACAGGGGGGAAGTGGAATTATTATCCATGACTGTCAGGAATTGTTTATGCAGACAAAATCCACCATAGAATCAGCTGAGACTCACAGAGAAGTTGAGTAAGATTATAGTGGCCTCAAACAAATATGGCATACAAATTGAGCAATGCTTCTGTGAATACTGATCCTTAGTTCCTCTACAAATGTCCATCAATGACTACTATTTGGCATACAATTAATGAAATTTAAGTGCTTTTTTTCTTACAGTGATGGAGAATTGTCTGACATCTTTTCAACATTAAATCGTGGCAATGTAATGTACAGTGCCTTGCAAACTAAGTAATACATGATATTTTTATTTTTTTTTTACATTTTCTAAGCTAAACGAAAACTTAAATATATTTTTATTGAGGTAGTTTGTGACAGACTAGCACAAAGTAGCATACAATTTTGAAGTGGAAGGCAAGTAGTACATGGTTTTGAAAAGACAATCTATATAGGGTGCTATATCCTAAATCCTTTGCAACCAGTTATCTTCAGAAGCCACCCAGATATTACACAGCAGGTTTTCATTTAATCTGAATATAGATATTTATTCTGATTTTGCTTACTTTATGTTCAATTTAGATCTTGCTTCATTCCTTACTTCTTTTTCTTTGATTGGTGTTTTGCCTTGTTTTTTTTTTTTATTTCTCCTCAGCTCCTCTTTTGTTCAGTCAACTTGTTCTCTCACAGCTGCAGCCAGGTCCCAATCAACCACCTGTTTCTCATCCAGGACTCAAACTCCCAGTATGTAAACTCCCCACTTTCTGCCATTCAATCCTGGATTTTCATGTTTACTCCCATCTTTTTCATTCTTCTTCTTCCCATTGCCTCGTAGTTATTGCTCTTGTGTTTTCTTCCTTTGTGTCTATAAGTTGTTTTCATCTTCACCATTAAAATTACCTTCATCATAATCTATAAAAGCTTATTGTCTACACTTTGGTTCTCTTTCATACTAGAGTTCCATGGGAGTAGGAGAATATTATTGAACAAAAATATATCATAAAGACACCAGACAGATTAGGGATAAAGTTCTGCATAAGAACCTTGGGTATATACAAAAGTTATAGGTGGCTTTTCTTTAGCAATATGGTAAAGCTAATGGGAAGATAGCTGAAGCTAAATGCAGGGCAAGGCTAAAAACATTGGTTATTGGCTGCAACATACACCCAAAGCTGCAGAAGAACAGTTTAGATCAAAACAAAATCATGTAAACAATTGCCTGGGCCCAAATCTAACTGAATTTTTGGCAAGTTATGCATGAGTTTTCACACACCCCCTCAAACCTGATTGAGCTTGAACTAAATTTCAGTCTGTAAATATGTAAAGCTTGTAGCGACATGCCGCTAAAGAAATAAAGTGGGTCTTTTTCAGATTTTTCTTTCACTGTGTTTTTTTTCCTTCCACTTTACAATTCTTCACTAGATCGTGTTGGTCTATATCACAAAATATACTGAAGTTTGTGGTGGTAATGTAACAAAGTGTGCTTATGTAAAGACTACGTTGTGAAACTGAGTTTAAAATGAAACAAACAAAACATTCCCAAATGACATGAGTGCCAAACATCACCGCTGTTGTGACTGCAGTCATCATTAAGAAATTCTTGTGATGTTAGTGTCACAATGAATTCAACTACATCCAGTAGTTAACAACATGGAATTGCTTTCTAAAAAGCTTTGTTTTCTCCAGGTAAATGCTCTATTTTGAGTTGAAAGTGTCATTAGCAAAGAAAGTGCACGTTTTCAGCGTTTTTGAAGACTTCTGTGGGATGCTTTTTCTATTCACAGCTGGGAGTGTTTAGCAGGTGCACTGTGTACAGAACAATCTACTATCCTCTAAACACTGCTGTGATGCATATAAAAGTATTTACTGAAGAGAGGTTGCTTGGTTATACATATATGTTCCAGTAGTAACATATATGTATAAAGCATGAGGATTATATATATTTTTTTATCAAAAGCGCAGGGAGATGAATGAATAATGATGTTAACAAAGGACATGGGATTTTTTTGTTTGTTTTTTTTCTCGTTCGTTTTAAGGACAGTGCATTGCTGGAAGGAAAATGACTAATAAATACAATGAAACACAGGGTAACTTTACACCGTGTTCCAAATTATAATGCAGATTGGATTTAAGTGTCAATAAGATTACATTTTTTGTTGTGTTATTAAATTTATAGATGGTATTGTGTGTCAGGGCTCTTTGAATCACTATAATTTATTTCAGAGAGCTGGGTTTTGTCTGGTGAGCTCAATTAAAGGAAATCTACTTAAGAAGGATGTTCCACATTATTAAGCAGGCCACAGGTGTCGAGTAATATGGGAAAGAGAAAGAATCTCTCTGCTGACAAAAATCATCAGATAGTGTAGTGCCCTATGACAAGATATGTAAACATTAGATATTTAACGAAAACTGAAGCGTTATCGTACTGTGAAGAGATTTGTGGCTGATTCAGAACAAAGATGGGTTTGTACAGATAAAGGCATAATTAGGAAGGTTTCTGTTAGACAAATTCATCGGATTAAGAGAGCAGCTGTTCAAATGCCCTTACAAAGCAGCAAACAGTTATTTGAAGCTGCTGGTGCCTCTGGAACCTCAAGGTGGAGGATCCTCCAGAGGCTTGCGGTACATGAACCTACTATTAGCCACCCCTAACCAGAGCTCACAAGCAGAAATGGTCGCAGTGGGCCCAGCCGTACATGAAGATTAATTTTCAAACAGACTTGTTCACTGTTGACCGCTGTGCTACCCTGGATAGTCCAGATGGACGCAGTAGTGGATTGGTGGTGGATACACATGTCAAATACCCTCAACCACAGGGTATTTGACATGTGAACCTCATCTATGGCATAAACTAAATTTTATAGCCTTTGTTGAGCACAGCTCCCTATTCAAGTCTTATGACTTGAATAAAAACAAACAAAAAAAAAAAACAAAACTTGATCACAAATGCGTTTTTGCAGGAAATACAAAGTATATAATTTCAAAAATATATTGCTGCTATATAGTCATGTCAATGGATTCTTGGTTCTTACCTGAACAAGGCAGACATTGTTCGCTATTCTTTCAAACCTATTTTTCACATGCACTTTGAAAGCCATTTTTCTTAAGAGGAGGTGCCAAATAAATCAGCTAGCGACTGGAAATTAACAATTTGCAGCCAGACAAGCTCTGAGTGATGGCTCAGTTGAAAACCCCGAGTCTTGGGGGAACACTGGTGTAGCAGGAAGAACACTGAGATAACATGAAGGCTGAAAACATTGCAAAGTTGGTTTGTTTTAATCCCTTTTGAGCTTTCAGGCCTCTCCGTTAATTCGACATACTGAATTTGGAGTAGTTGGCAGGTTCTGTCAGAGTTAATAATGTACGCAGAGACTGCGGCTCACGGTAGAGCAGAATATTTTATTTGCACACACAAACTATATTAAAAATCTTAAAATAGATTTTAAACAAAACACCTGTGCAGGAGAAGTGAAGAAGACAAAGTTAGTAGAAAGCCAGAATAAAAAAGTTAAATGCAACACAAATTTATAAGCAATCAAAATCACATTTAAAATTAACATTTTTCAAAACGTTTTCTGAAAGAATGAATGTCACTATTGGATTGAAGCTCTGATGGTAGGTTATTCCAAAGTGAGGGCTCTCTATGCTTAAGTCTAGTTTGCTTAATTTCTATTGTGCGTAATGATAAATAAAATTTGCAACAGTGTCTTGTACATAGCATATAATAGATAGTTTAACATGTTGTGTTGAACATTGTTGTGATTTTAACACTTTCTCTCCAACACAGAATGCAACATAGTTTAAAATGTGATGTTTTAAGTGATTTTAACAATCACAATTTCCACATGGATCCAGATGCTCCTGAAACAACATTGCAGCTATTCCTGTGCTGTTATTGTCTACAATGAACACTTTTTTTCAACAAAAGTGTGAATAACATACATATTAAATTTTTCAAACTAATGCCACGGACTTTTTATTACATTTGATAGGTTTCAAAGGTAGCTTAATAATATAGCAATTTAACTGAAAGTTAACAGGAGGCAGCAAAGAACACAGTTTTTTTCAGGGTCAGATAATCAAAGAATAATTGTTAGCTTTACCACTTCAATAAAGAAGGACCACATGATGTCAGAACCATTTTAAGAAAGGTTTGTCAGAATAAGTAAGAGTTTTAAAGATGGGGATGCCTTTTAAAGCTGTTATGTTCATGCTGTTTTGTTAAAGATCAGTTTCTTTTTGAAAGCAAGACTGATTGAGGCCTGCGTTGACTAGCTCAACTGCAGGAGAAAAGGCTGATGCTTTCGGATAATAATACTAATGCCGCAACACTTGGAAGTTATTATTGGTCATGAACACACAGTCTGAGTATGATACTCATCTGGAAAAAGTGAGCAATCTTTGAATGCGAAGCGAAGCTAGCTGTGACTAAGTAAAACCCTTTAGAGCTGTGCAGGGTTTGATGGAGCCACCAGGATGGCTAGGCTAGTGCGGCTGCAGAAATGTAAGTAAGGACATCAATTATTTAAGACATAATTATGCAGTGCGCTGTCTGTCAGCCAGTCAATCAGAAGCCGGCTTTTCATTAAGGTGCCTGTCACTATGTTGTGCTTGAAGCATGCCTCTCTTGCTTGTTGCTCCTACACAGACATACGATCACAAACGCACATACAGTGAGCACACAAACGGACAACACAGTAAGATTCAGTCTGATGTCAAAGGGCAGAAAACAACAAAAACAAGGTTTTAAAATCTGGTTGGGAATTATAATGACTTGATCAAACTTCTAAAGAAAGACTTCTAAAGAAACAGTGCTGAGCTATGTTTAACAGTAGTGCTTTTATGACTGTAGTTATCATTTGTCTTGTCAAATCATGCGAAACCGGTCACACTAAAACTGTACATCGGAACCTGATTTACAGCTAAAATTAGATATGTTCAAAAAATTCAGAAACCTGGACTTAAAGAAACTAATTAATTACAAGTTGCTATGTTCAACTGGTTGTTTTAATCTGTAATTGTAATTAACTATAATATGACAAAAATCTGTTCTTGATGGTCAGTGTTTTTTTTCTTCTTAGCAAGGGTTGAACATGCTGAAATCCTTTCTAGAAACACCTGGTCTTTTATTGTGGGTTGCTGGTACATTATCTTGTAGGATTACAGAATGGAAAGATGAATTCAGACTTTACTTTCCCTTTCAGGCAAACAGAATGTTCGAGCACAACACCCCTAAGTCGAGCACATTAAGACTGCAGCCTATTTTTTCTGTTTTCCCTTAATGTTGGCTTAGAGCCCACAGTAGATTCATCTCAGCGATGAGAGCTAAGGATATATATTTTTTTCACCTTGTTAGAGAATTAGTGAGCAGACGCTGGTAAACTTAAAAAGCAGAGACAATTGGGGATTTTTTTACACAGTGGAAATCACATCACCCACTTGATTTTATTTTTTCTGCAACTAGCAGAGAAATGGATTCAATTTACACTGATTAGCCACAACGTCAGACTGAACATGCTTTATATTGCGTGGGAACCCACTGTGCCCGGATAACCATGCTGAGACATTAAGGCTGGAATTGCACTCGTTAATGTGGTGTTAGACAGCAAGATGTCAGTGGCAGATCATTTAGTTGCTCTTGTAGTTTGGAACCTCAGTAAAACCGGCGTATTTCTTCTGCAAATCACAATAACACTTTAAGAATTGGTTTTTGATTCCTTTAACCGGGCCGTCTTCGAAGTCCCTCAAGTAGTTAAGGACAAGTTTAAATTCTGTTATTTATTTCTTGCAGATTGAAATATGTTCTTTGACCATTCTTATACATGAACATATTTTGTTCTAAATGACTCCATTGTTAATTTGGCTGTTTAAGGTTGCTTCTGACTAGAGCCCATTGGTAGCCCATCTTAGCTCCTGCTACTCCAAAGTCATCAGTGGCCACTTGGTAACCCGATCTTTAAATTTTCATACGATAAATTACAGTGCTCTGTGTGATGGGATTTAGCTTTCTAATCTATTTTTTTACTTAAAACTCGTGCCAGACCTTTTCCATTGTCTCCATTTTCTTCTGCTTAGCAAGATTAGGTTGTGGATTTATAGTTTACCATAAAATACAGTATCAAATACAGCAAAACAGTCACAGCTAGAATCTTTATTATATCTCTGAAACTTTACAGATGATGCTGTGAGATCACAAGCCTTACAAGGAACACCCCATCAGGCTCCAAACAGACTGTGTCCTAGTGCAGTGGTTCTCAAATGGGGGTACGCGTACCCCTGGGGGTACGTGGAGGTACTGCAGGGGGTACGTGAAGCTACTTTTACTTGACTAAAAATATATTTTTAAGGGGGTACATCACTGAAAAAAGTTTGAGAACCACTGTCCTAGTGGATCGAATAGATTAAGAAACATTTCTTTGAGGAGAACAAGGTTCACTGTAAATATTGAATCTAAACAATACTGTGCATAATTAAATATACGTCATCTCAGGTATTGCATGGTATTATTTTCCAACAAATCAAATGAAGAAGACTGAGAAATGGTAAGATTAATTGAAATATTCAATAACTCCCACCCCAAAACTCATCAAGGGTGCAAGGATTAAAAGTATTTTCAAGTATTTTCAATGAGGCAGTTAATTAGGCGAGGCTCTTAGAAAAAGCGTGAACATGATCCACTTATAGATAATTATGAACTTATCTGCTGATTAACAAATATAGAATCTCTTGCCACATCCTAAAGTAAATAATCATTAGAACCTATTAAGGAGTAACTCCAAATGAAAAATGAACTTTTAGGTCATTCGTCATTTGGTTCTGTCTCTATTTTTTTATTTATTTATTTCTAATAAACATTTAACTTTGAACATCAACTGTTGTGACGTCTAACCCAATCTAAGACATCTCTGTTATAGTTAAGCAAATACTTTTTCTGATTAAAACAAATTACCTTAGTCTCTCAAAATGTCTCTCACAATGTAAATGTTTCTGTTCTTAATAGCTTTTTGTTTAAAAAAGTGGCATGTTGAAAATTATTGACACCCTTCCCCAATAATCCATTAAAATGTCTTTTTTGGCATTACAACAATCATATGGCACAGCACATGCTGGCATTCGTAGTTCTCTCCATGAGCTGTAGTGTCCTGCAGATCATTCTGATCCAAACCATGACCCTCCCACCACCATGCTTGCCTGTAGGCAAGACCCACCTGTCTTTGTACTGCTCACCTGGTTGCTGCCAGACATGCTTGACACCATTACACATTTTATTTTAGTTCTATCAGACCACGGGACATAGTTCCAGTAATCCATGTGCTTAGTCTGCTTTTCTTTACCAAACTATTTGCCTGGCTTTCCTGTGCATCATCTTCGAGCGGGCTTCCTTCTGGGACAACAGCCATGCACGTCAGTTTGATCCTCTGTGCAGCATATGGTCCGAGCACTGACAGACTCAACCCACTAACCCTTTCAACCTCTACAGCATTGCTAGCAGCACTAGTACAGTAATTCTGACAGATAACAGTGAAAGAACACAGAGGTCACGACCCTAGAACATTACCATGAATATGTAAATTTCCATCTCTTCGCTGGTGTGTGTGGGTGAGTGTGTTGCATGCATACTTCTTGAGGTTGGTTTACCTTTCGACTGAAACGTCTCATTGCCACAAGTGTTGAGTTCAGAGTCGCCTACATACTTTACAATACAATTCAGGATCAAAGCCACCAGTATGCACAAAACAAAAAGGAAGAAAAAAATTAAGCGGTCTCACTTCGGAGATGCAGTCTGCAGTCAGTAACGATGTTTACTCGGGTATGAAATGTGTGCTTTCTCCTCATTGTGTGACCACTGAGGGAGGTTTGCTTTTGTGGATGTTTTGCATGCAGAAGTTCACGTAACAGCAAAACAAAAGAACAGTTGACCGTTGCCCGAGCTACACAGACTTTCCTAGAAGCTCTTTTAATAAAGATGCATAATTGGTGTTCTGTGTGTTTGAAAACCAAAGGAAAGGCGAGCTCTTAGCTGTCCTTAGCCACTCAATAAGCTAAAAGCTTTGACAGGCCTAGTGTCTCATTGACAGTATTGTGAAACAGTATTTCCCCCCACGTCAGATTGTTTATGCTTTTAAATTGTTTGTGACATTTATATATTTCAAATCATTAGACAAAAAAAATCAAGACAAAAATATGTTCACTAAATTTTCATGATTCAGTTTCAACAATTAAAGTTAAAGGAGAATGTGGGACAATCTCTCAGAGGAGAGAGGCCTCATAGTTACACTGCTAAAGTTGAAATGAAGTAATGATTTCACTGAGAGGGACAGCTTACTGTTGGAGGAGGAATTGGTTGCCCAGGAGGTGGTGAGTCTAACCACTGAAATGAGCTTGGCAGGGGACCTGCATTTCCCTAATGCAAATTCTGCTCATAACTTGACAAAAGTACCAGCAGCACTCATTTCAGAGTGGGGAATTACTCAAAAAGTTACTTGCTTTGTGACTAAAGTTTGTTGTACAAACTTTGAGATTTGACTCTGTTGTGCAAAAAGCCTGAATAACCTGTGAGGTGTAGTGAGACATTCCAATATTATGAAACTTGTAGTCAATGCTAGTTTGGATGGCACAACATGGTGATAGTTTTAATAATTATATAAAGACATATTTCTTTATAGAAGTTACATACCGCAGCTTTACCAGTCGTATTTGCTCTGGTTGTCTTTTAACAAGTTTTTTTTTATTGATGATCTGAAACATGATCAGAAAGTGTGACTGAAAATAGAAGTAGTGAAAATAGAAGAAATATGTAAGCGGGGCATTTAACATGTTTACAGTACTCAGCATAAATGCCTTTCTAAAATGGAATTTTCAAGTAAAAATATTCTTTGCTCTAGTTTGTATCAGAGAACAACCAAGTGTGCAGCACTTTGGTCTGCAAAACATCACAAAAAAAGCAAGTGAAAATAATCAGTTATTCAAGTTATCAACCATTTTATTCGAAGCAGAATGAGATAGGTGCCTACAGGTATGTAAAAAAATGTTAATCATGAGTGTATTTATGAAACTGTGCAGTTCGTGCAGCCAGAATGATTAACAAACAGAGCAGAAGCGGAGAGGAAATGTGCATTGAGCGAGAAAACGGCAGAACATGACGCAAAAGGAAAGAGAACAGATGGATATTTGATTCTTTGTAATTATACTAATGTGGAAATTAGATGACCTTGGACTACCTATTGTGGTTGCATGTTAAATTAACAGGATGTGTTCTCGTTTTCTCCTTGGAGAAGACCCCACATTCTGGGATATTGGGCCAAGACAATCAAACATGTTGAGTGTCACCAATATGAGATTAGAGTGGCCTTGACGTCCTTCGGAGCAGACTGGGTCACTCTTCAACACGGCACACACAGCAAGGATATTTCATAGGATACTCTTTAGAGCCATCATGATAACCGGAACGTCCTTAGGATTGCCAGTAGGGGAAAATCCGGTAAAAAATTGGCATAAATATTTTTGCATTATAATTAGCCAATGCAGTTATTTGCTGTAAAAAGTAAAATCACTTATAAAAAAAAACAAAAAAATTGACACTAAGAGCAAAAGACCTGCTTGAAATTTTTGCATAAGGCCACTAGAAAACACAGCCATGAAATGCCACATTTTCCCCCAGCAGTGGATTTATACTCAAAGACACATGAAGGATAAGGGAAGCTATAACTTGACAACAAATGAAATGGATTTACACACTCGGACATCAAGATTGGAAAGTACCTGTAGACATCTTTTTTTTTTTTTTTTTTAAGGCTTTCAAGGACATAAGAAATGAAAGTGACTCTTGATAATGTAGATAATGGGCCCAGATCCCTAATGGACTCATAATCAGCTCATAAACCTTCTGGCAGTTTTTAAAAGACAGTATCTTTAAGGATTAACACAGGAAGGAGACAGTAGCAATCACTAAAACCGTAATCTTCATGTAGGAGACTGTACTTGACTAACGTGGACATGTTTATAACCATATTTAAGGTTGGTCTGTCTTTGTCTCAATTTCTCGTCTCTTGCCCTTCATCTCATCCTGGACTATGGGCTGTCAAATGTGTAACTCCAGAAATGTTTGTCCTTGGCCATTTCTTCTAGTTGGTTGCATCACCAGGTGTTTCTTGGGTGACCTCAATTTTGGCTCTATCGTTCTATCTCAATAACTTAGTTTAGTACATGTAAAGTATATTAAAAAAAGACTTTTATAAACCGCAGTGTCTGTCCAAATTTAACCACAACAAAGTTGCTGATATTTAAGTTTGGTTAATCAATCAATTTTTTATAAAATTTTATTTGTATAGCATATTTCAGTAGCAAGGCATTTCAAAGTGCTTTACATTATAAAAAACACAAAAACACAAAGTCATGCAACATAGAATCAGCAATAAAAACATTACTTTCAAGTGCCATCGTTAAATTTGTAGTTGATTATGTTTTAATTACAACTCTAAACAGGTGGAGGCAGTTTCTTGTGGTTGTCAGAAAAGTTACTAGAGGCCTAAGCACAGCGCTGAGTTCTGAAAACTACTATGTAGTCTAGCAGAGCTTCATTCAGAATAGACAAACTAGCATAGTGTATGATTCCATATCAATATCAATATTTATTGCACACCCTGACTCCAAAGACTGGCAAGTTTGTGGTTGCTCAGTTGGATTTTTTTTTTTTCCCCCTTGGAATGAAATTATGGCAGGAAAGATGGGCACAAGGAACGATTGAAAGAAAAGACACAATGAACTAAGGAACAGAGGGGAAAGAAGGAATGAATGAAGAAAACAAAGACAAGGGAGGCAATTAGGGAAAGAAATGAACAAATATGTAGAAAAGGTTACAATGAATAAAACACAAGGAAGGAAAGGAGGACATGAAACAAAGAAAAATCAAAGAGGGTTTATGAAAAAGATTTGAACAAATAATGATAGAAGTAAAAAGACAATAAATTACAGAGTCCACAGTTGAGTCAAAGATTTGTAGGTAACTGTGGATCCAAAAATAGCTCTGGACTAGAGATTGTTGAAATTTAAGAATTTGAAACACAAACTGCCTCCTCTCAGAAGAATTTTTTCTTGCCAGTGATTAAGTCAACCTACTCCTCTATTAAGACTATATGTATACCAACACAACTTTATATTGTTAATTCTTAAGTTTATTTATGAATTTATCTGAATCAACAGATTTCTTGTTTTCCTTGCTACTCAAAGATCTGTATTCAAATGGCTTGAACATGATGCATAACAGATGGCAGAAAAGCATCAGAAATGTATTCATTTGTGAGGGTTGGCAGGGACTTAGCAGAAGAAATATTGTGGACAACCTGTCTAGTCTTTGCTCCAAAACCTGCTGACACTTGTCTCGTATATCATTAATTTTACATGCTACCTCAAATATATTTTGAATGAATTTCTCCTTCTGTCTCACACAAAGACATTTTCGGCCACTCGGTCTTGTTTTCAAAATTTCAAATAAAAAAGGGGGGTCTCATTTGCCTAAGTTCTCTGTAACATTTCTATTTTGAATCACAAAAGGTTTTGCTAAATGAGGTTTTTAATACTTTGCTCATTTGTGTATTCCTTTTGTTCCAATAATGTTTTTTTTCTTTTCTTTTTGGCAGTGTAAATCATCTTGCTGAAGCACTTGTGTTGAATTGCAGACCGTCATTGGAACATGAAGGAAGAAGCGATGAGTCAGCCGGTAACACAAGAACATTCGCTACTTTACTGTCAAGCGCCTTTATTCCAAACCTTGACCACATGACAAAAAGCTGGCAGTTGTACAATAATACCTCAGTGCTACCAACCCACTCAGACACACACGTACTAGCAAATGTTCCCATTTGTCTTACCATTTGTTGAGTCCTTAGCCTTGATTTCCCTTACACTAAACACAACACTGAGATAAATAGATTCTGGTGCTTTCTTCATGAGTTACATAATTTGGAAGTAGAAAATACCTGTGTATTATTTATGTCAGTATAAACACAGAGATTCTGTGAAAGTCTTTGGACATTGGTGAAAAAAACAGTATCATGACCACATAATCTTCATGACGTGACATTATGTTGGACAGTATTTTGCTGTGGGTATGGTTTTTTTCAGGAGGGACGGGTAACCTGGTCAGAGTTGATATTAGAACATCGATGAAGCTAATGCTTGTAGCAGTCTTAGCATAACATCTGTTAGATACTGCAAGAGAACTCGAGACTGGAGAGAAGTGTCATCTTCCAGGTGAGGTTTGGGGAAAAAAAGTGGGGTAGCACATGTAATGCCTTAAATCAGACACAGGTTAGTTTTAGACTATAGGATGAAACCACACATAATTTAAACCCAGAATCAGGACATAGGGCATCAAAGTGAATCCATGTCATAGATGTAATTCAGAATGTATTGCCAAAACGTAAGGTCACAAATGCTTGTGGTAATATGATATGACATACTGACATTGTGAGGGAACACAGTTGCAAATGACTGAACAACTAGGCTACAGCTAGTTCCCCACACCAGAGCCTGCTATGAATGTACAGGCTAGTTAACATGGGGCTACCGATGACGGCGGACAAACACTTGGGTTGTTCCCGGTCATTAGGATGTTGAGCAGGTTGTACACAAGCATGATTGACTGCGCTAAGATGGCTGGATTAATTTGAATGAATATATGTTCTCATTTGCAAATTGTCTGAACCACCCCTTAAAAATCTTCTGGACTTGACCTAGCTTCCTGGAGGACAAGAGCACTAAACGCACACTACAATGAAACTAAAGTCAATGGTAAAACTTGGAAATCAATGTCTTGTCTGACTGAAATGTTGTTTTGTTTGTCTAAAGGTTTTTCGTAGCACTAGAAGCCTTTATTTACAGTATTTAGACAGAAAAAAAGAGAGAAAGGGGAAGACATGCCATAAAGGTCCCACGTCCGGGAATTGAATCCTGGAAGGCTTTGTTGAAGTCTAGTAGCCTTCATACAAACCCCATATACCTTGGCGCATTGGTTGATGCACTAACTACTAATCTCGCCACTCCCTGAGGCTTAGCAACTTATCTGGCTTTAGTTTTTACATTCTGGATTTGATTTGGTGATGGGATAAATGACTCTGGAAATAAGGATCAAAGAGTTTTGATCGGTCCTCTAACAATGCCCATCAAGTTTTATCTCTTGAAATTCAGTAGAAAACCTTGATAAGACTGTGGAACCATCAGTACTCATGTCTGACAATTAAGGAAAAAAAAAAAAAAAACTGTCATCTAGGAGGAATTAACCGACTGCCTCGTGCTGAATGCAACACAAACAAACATCCCACTTCTAGCATTCTGCCTGCTCTGATCTCTCTTGAAGCCACGTGATTCCATTAAAAGTCTGAACGGATCTGGACGCCTTATCTTCCATCCATTCTTCCTCGTCCGCACAACTACCACACATTCGTCTCGCCTCGGGTTGGATTTGTTGGCAAAGAGAAAGAAAATCCCCATTTCAAACATTGTACTTACCTGTCTCCTTAAATGTAACCACCTGTGTGTGAGTAAACAGGTGCATTACAGCCCAGGTAAGTGGATATTGATAGTCCTCCAGGCATTGTGCGAAGTGGCTGGATTGACATGTGGTATTAAAAGTGTCAGCACAGGAAGACATGGCTGTGATAAGGAGCCGGTGAGAATCATCCTCATTAAACATCAATCCTGCTTTGCTTTCAGCCTTGTTGCCCCGAGCAACACCCTGCACTGTGACTCTAATGCAGCAGAATGGAAAGGGGGATGCGGGAGGTGGTCCAAGATTTGCTCCTTTTCTGTCGCTGGAGGTAATTTGATGTCATGCTGATATAAGCAGAAATTTATTTGTTTTTTTAACCCTTTGTACAGATAACCATAAATCATTGTGTACTCCGAGGTGCACGTGTTTTGGTTATTGCAAGCACTATATTTAAGTCCAGTCATCTGTTAAGCATTAAAAGATTAAAATATTTGTGTTACCAACAGCAGATGGAGCTCAAAGGGATTTGTTTGGGTCTTGCCTCCCTTACTGTTACCACAAACCACACATACAGTACAGCACTCGCACATACACTAATATTGATCGAATAAAGCACCACACAATCACTCAGAACAGTTTTAATGTGTCTGTATCAGCTGTCCTTTGAGCACCTTGTACAAGAAGAAAGCCTGGGGACCGGTGACTGACGATGCCGACTGCAGTCACTGATTTGGTTCAAAAAAGCTGCATGGAGTTAGGAGCTTGACTGCTTACCCAGCGCCATGCAAACTATTTACACATCCCTAAACTTCCACATTTTGTCATGTAGCAGTCCATAGTTAAGTGCAGGAAAATGATACATGGGTTTTAAAGTGTGGCTTCTGTTCGATTTTGCTCAGGGGTGCACGCTTGAGGTTGAACTTCTGGCCCAGTTTTTAGTTTTGATCTGCCAGTAAAATATTGTCCTCCAGGATCGCCCTATGTTTACCTTCATTCATCATCCCATCGTCTCTGACAAATGCCCCCTGGCCCTGCTGATTGACACTGACACCCACATGTTTCATCATTGCTATGGTGTGTTCAGGTGGATGCAATGTGATAGTTTTGTCATAGTTAGATGGCATTTTTGCATACGTGCCAAAAGTTCAGTTCATAATGCCCTTAAGTCAGCTGTTTGGAGCACCTACAACACACCAGCTTCATTTTGAATTATTACAAAAACTTCAATTACATATATTGAAACGTGGAAATTATTTAAAGGTGGTACAAAATGAAATATGATACAAGGTGAAAATGATGGAAAAAATGTTGCAGTTCATTGAAGTGTCTTCTAACGTTCTTAATTATTTATGGAGCTTGAAGAATTTACTAGTTGTGAACAAGTTGAGGAAAATTTTCATAGTTTGAAGCTTTTAATGTAGGATGCTTTGTAAATTTAAAATTATATGCAAATATTACCTGTAAATAAATCTCAGCATTTTACTGGCATTTGGCTGCCATGTTCTAAAACACTTTATTCCAAGTGTTACTGGCTTAATAAATAATGTAAAGTGATCAAACTGATAGACAAACAAAACAGTCTGATATGCAGTCAGTTATATATATATATATATATATATATATATATATATATATATATATATATATATATAAGTATATAAGTATATAGGACTAAGTAAAAGGGCATGGAGAACTGAAACAATTGTTGATATATTGACAAGCCGGTAACAATCCTAAAAGGAAGTGGATCCCCAATTCAAAGTCTACAACCCAGTTTTAGCCACCCCTGCTCCCACACACAGGTCTAGTGCATGTAAATGTAAAGCATTAAGCTACCAATTCAAGATATGTTGCAACAATAATAGGGTTCACGCTGAGGAACACTGAATAAAAGAGTGGGTTACTTATGCATCTCACATTTATCACTATGAGATGAGCACTGAGACGTGCTGTGCATTGCAGTCTTTGGGTTGCAGCCGCACAAAGCGCTTTTTACCATCTTTTGTTTAGGGTGAGGATTGAAGTGCAGGGAGGGGCATCTCTGCATTCTGGATAAGGGGAATGTAGTTTCAAAAACTGGTGGTAAAAGGCTGATTGAAATTCATGCCACTGCTGCTGAAATTTATGCATCCCACTCCTAAAATGATTTTTTTCTTTCTTTTTTTGGGGGGCTTTGCACACACAGAATACATAAGTTGAGTATTTTACCAAAAGCCTCTGCTAATCTGCTCTTTTTATTTATAGTAGAAAACAAAAAAATGTCGATGTGGTATACATAAGGTGTAACATGAATGCTGTGATGGCGAAAAATGCAAGGCTGCAGACATATGTTTCTCAGCTACAGTGCTTTGTATTCAGCCCAATTTTTTTTATAGTGTTTTGCTACCTCACGACCTGGAATTAAAATGGATTATTTTAAGATTTGCATCATTACATTTACAGAACCTGCCTACAACTTTGGTCATTTCGTTTTCTTGTTTTATTGTGAAGCAATTGGACAGACATTAATTGGCAAAATGGGGGTCCGGGGCCTTGCTAGGGACACATCAACCATGTGGCAACAGGAAGCTGCAACTGAATCCACAACTTTCAGATTGCAAGAAAACTATACTTCCCTCTGAGTCACACATGCTCAGAGGGAAGAAAGAAAGACTGTTAGTGGACAAGGATCATAGTTCAGAAATATTGTATCTAAATACTCCGAGCACAGAAAAGTTACGCCAATAGATGAAACTGTCCAAAACAAATATCCTCTATAGACAGTGGGAGAACAGAAGTGTGCTGTATCGTACTTTACTTGTTTTTAACATCCATATTTTGCATGGAAACACAATCATGTTCTATACTGTGTGTATTATGGAAACAAGTTCTGCACAGCAGAAGCTATAATGTAATTTTATTTCGATAGTTTTGACAGACATTTTATGTGCTTACCTTAAGGCTCCCTGGGTCACGATGCGAGTGGAGGCGGATCTAGAAAGTTTTACCCTCCTGTCAAAAAGTTAGGATGGCATTTTATGAAATAATATTCTACTTCCTTAGGTGTACGGGCAGCAAAAAATGAATATTAGATCTTAAAGGTTAATATGATACATCTTGACAGCCTGTTAGATATGTGTATTGTTTGACTGGGTCACCAATAAACACACTGATAAATAAATTCGTCATTTAGTTTGAATTACTGGGAAATCAATACATTTGAGACCTCACCACGTATTGTAAACAACCAAAGTAATCATACTTAGCTCAAATATAATCTTTGCTCATTTTATTTAAGGAAGTATGTCCATTGTGTTTTGATGCATTTCAACATTCATCCATGCCTGCATGCACCAGAGATTAAAGTTGAGCTATGCAGCTGTAACTCCTCTGAATTCTGGAAATAGCCTCATGAGCCAGGGGAGTGATGGGGTGGCCTGAATCCCCAAGGATGACTAGTGGCACATCTACTCCCTCATATATATTTTTTCTGCCCATGGTCAAAACAGTCTGTCTTTTTCTGGCCTTGATTGTAGTAATGAAATGAACTAGCCGCATAGGCATTGTGGACCTTTGTGATTGTTCGACATATACTTCACACAAAATGTATATCACTGTTCACTACAACCTGTAAAATGACAGAATATTTTCTTTTCTGATTATTAGTAGTCTAGTGCGTTGCTTTGTGCTCTGATGTGGACGTGTGTACCAACGCTGTCACCAGCAACTTGAGGAAATCTTCACCTTTCATAAAAGCATTGCGCCGTTGAGCTAAAATCATCGGAAGAGGACACTTTGAGGCAACATGGTTTTATAATTACAATAATTGCTGAAACAACTTCCTGTGTAATGCTGCAACAAGTCAACAGGCCTATACAGAACATTTGAGATACAGAGCTGCATTGCAGGTTGTTTGCTTGCTTGTACAAACAGGGTTATTCTGCACTTTGTGGTTGAACAAATAATGCAGGACTAAGGAAATGGTAAATAGAAAGCACAAGTGGATGAATGTGCCTCTTCTCATTGTAAAGTTTGGCAATCATTCTGTCAGTCCAAGACATTATAGTTTCACTATGTGTAGATGTATAAGTGAACCCTGATTGTCCTATCGTGGATGAAAATCTATATCAGTTGATGTAAAATTACCAAATGATAAAGTATCCTTTTCCCATAGATTAACACATCAAACTGGTCTTTGGTCCATGTGATGCACGTTAACATTGTATGTACTTGATCATCTCTTCTGATTTGTCTTCAAAAAGTTGTGTTATTTCATTAAACATAAAGCCATATGAAACTTTTAGGACATCTCAAAATATTTTTGGAGTACTGTTCAGACAACTGTGTTTGAAATGGTATCAAGAGAAATGCTAATGTTATAACTAAGTTTGTTTATGCTTTCATCTACTTCAGAACACTGCAACTTCCTCTTGTATTTACCTTTGGTACTCCCCGATAAATCTTACCAAAAAAACCCCCAAAATAAATATTCCTGTCTTGTTTGTAGTGAAAGATTTTCAAATTTTGCTTTCTTTGCGTGAAAAGAAGCGCATTGGCAGGCAAATGGTTCAGGTTAACAAACTCATCAGATCGTGTTTTTTGGACCAAAGGAAATGAACTAAAGGCACAAAATACCCTGAGAGACACTGAAGCAGTTAGCATGAAGGGATTCTCTGCTGTTACATGTTAGTAGTACATAACGAAGGTAAAGGTAGATGCAGATACATGATGAGTAGTGGATGATATAAATAGTTGGGTGTGGTAGGGGTGGAGTGTGAGGTAAAGGATTTTCTCTGAGGGTTTCTAGACTTGGAAGTAAATATCCATCCAATAATTTTCAGTCAATCTGAAAAAATGTGAGAAAACTTGTTGTGTTTTGTCTGCTTGCGATGTTTGTTGCAAAGAAGAAAGAAAAAAACTTCAGAAGGGATGTAAATTCTTCAAAAAAGCTGTAGCTTTGTAGCTCAGAAACCAAGTGAAATAACTCCAAACCATCAAAAGAAACTGATCTTTACGTAATATTCTTTACTTAAGCTTCCCTTCTGATTTTCCTCTTGTCTTTGCAGTTCTTTGTGCTTCCCTTTCAGCTACTGTCACTCCTGACACCTCGGCATCCACACAGACAATTCCTCAGCACATATGAGATGTGAATTGCATTAATTAATGCCTAGTGTTTTACTAACCGACATCAGCACTATGAGCTATTGTGGATTTAGGTTTAATTGTGAGCCAAATGTCTGACATCCGAGAGGCTTGTGTTCTATATTTCAACCATTTGAATGAGTAGACCCAACTGTGCTCAGCCCTAACAGATCCTGGTCAGTGGAACAATAGAGAGATCCTCTTTTCTCTATAATCAATGTAGTGTGCTGAGCCCAGTGCCATTCTGTTCTGAAAGCGTTATTAGGAGCTCTTTGCTTTATGTACTTATGTGCTGCACATTTTCGCTGACAATAAGCAGTTATTGGATCAGAGCTGGAAACAGTCTACCTTATCTTGCCCAATATTACCAACAGCAAATCCTTCTGTTGCTTTTGTCAAACGTACACTTTCATTCATCTCAGAGCTACTCTCATGATTAAAAAATAAATAAATCAACAATTAATTGAATTATAATTTCTTTGTAAGCTATTTCCATTTGGCGCAGGGCTAACCTCCACTCTGATATAACATCCCCTCGAGTCGTTATCGTCATTCTCCAGTCTATTCCAATCTAGAAAAGATTAGAAGAGACCAATGTATCAAAGCAAAAATAAATAAATAATGTTTAGAGGGAACACTTCTTATTCTACACACAGCCTTTGAACAATATGTCACCTGACAAACGCCTGTGTGGGTAAAATTCCATTTACAACATGCAGGTTATGTCATGTAATCCGAGAAATTCAGACAAATAGTGGCATCACATTTTCTTCCAGTTTCTCTCCCCGTGTCTGTCTGCACCGTTCAGTTTTATTGGCAAAGCAGATATTCATAACAGTGGTGAGCTGAGCTTTGTTTAATGCAACACTCTGCCGTTATTGCATTATGCTGGAAAATGTGTTTCAGAGCCCAGCATCTCCGTTGTCGCACACTGTAAGGAAGGGCAACAAAGATGTTATTTATTTTTTTATTTTTATTTCAGCTTTTCCTGCTACCCATTGTAACTCACAGTTGCATTGTCAACATAAAAAAAAAATTGTCAATATATTGCAAACTCAAAAACCCAAACCCAGCTTTTAGTATGTCAATGTGTACACCAAAATGTATCAAGAGAATTTTCACAAGTGATGGACAAAGTTGTGTTTATTATTTTTGCAGATATATCAGGTAGTTTCAAACTTTTAACTGAAAAAACCCCCACAAAGATCAAACAACACACAATGAATTATGTCCTTGTACTAAATGCAGACGTTCTTTAATTAGGACACAATTTAGATAGGTTGAATATTCACTGAATATTCAATTTCAAGACTTGAGATTAGAAGGAGTCTCATTCTTGCGATGTTATTGGAGTGCCTGCACTCCCCTTAATATCATAAAAATATGAAACCGAAACATATGTAATATTTTTATATAGAGCTGTCTATGGATACATAGATGAATAGCTTTACTGCGCAAAAATGACCAAATCAAATCTTTGAGTGAAATTCAAAGTGTCTTGTAGCATCTTATTCAGTTACCTTCAGTTGAGAAAACAAAAATACACTTTTACGATTTATTGTACTACATCAAACATTTTACTTTTACTTGAGTAATATTTCTATAACATGTCACTACTCTTACTTGAGTAAAACCTCTGGTTATTTTGTACTTTTTTTTCATTTTAGTCTTTAAAAAACCTGAACATGCTAATAACCATAATTTTGTCAGTCTGAAATAATTACAACATCAAATAAGACGTTCTGCTCAGCTACTCAGTACTTCAGCAGCCTATTTACCAAATACTTTTTTACTTTTAGTTTGTTAATTTCTTGGATGGACTTATTTTTGAGTAAAAACATGTTTTGCAGTTTTTGAATACACTTAAAAAAATACATTTCCCGTATTGTATGATGATTTTTTTTTTCTTTTTACAGATTTTATATCCACATTTTAATCACAATCTATTATCTACAACTTACAAAACAGTTGAAAAAAAAAAAAAAAAAAAAAAAAAACTTTTGACAAGTGCTACCTCTGTCATTAGAAAAGCTAAGCGGGAGGGACTGCCCTGACGATTTTAGGGGATATTGAAATCTTGCTGGATCCTGTGTTAATGTGGTTTTACAAGCACATGCCCCCTCCACTTCTCGTTTGATGGCCTCTGCAGTCTGCTACACCGGGACAGTATAGTCTCAGGATTGATTTTAATCAGCGCTGTCATCAGATCAATGGAAGTTTATTACCCCCAGAAGGAATGGTGGCAGTGAAGCTCCTGCCCTCTAGGAGGTAGACTTTCAACAGTCTCCATCATCTGAGGTTGCAACAGCCCAAAGGGAGCATCTCTGTGTGGGCAGTGAGGATTAATTTGTTTTTATTGTGCTCTCTAAATCTCGTTGTTATGTCTCTGAAATGCGATGTTTTGTACGACGCCGGCGTCGCGGTGGAGCATTACAAACACATTACTTCAGAGCATATTTTGCTGTTTGTCAAGTGCAAAAACTAAAAAAAAAAAAAAAACTAAAAAGGGTGGAACTGCATGACGTAGCGCGGTTATTTATTTTCACTCGTCCAGATGAAAAAGTCTGTTTCTCACACGACGTCTGGCATGTGCGTGCGCTGGGGGTTCTTTTGATAAACAACCAACGCAGAGGTGCTTACTACGCAGTGCGGTATATTATAGCCATTTAGAGAGCCCCGTGGAGCCCTCTCCCCTGCTGCTCCCGATGCTCGCTGGTTTTCGGCTGCCCAGGTGACCAGCGCATGGCTGTGATTAATTGCACTTTGTTAATAAGCAATTCCTCCCAACAACTAGAACAGGAGAGCGCGCCGTGCATGTGTTGGCAGCCGAGCTACACTCGCATGTTCAGCGTTGCCAAGCCTTTAGGCCTTCCATGCTGTTGTACGTTGCAATATTCACCTGAGGGTTAAACAATTACAAATAAGAGAAGTTTTCCCCTAATACTGTTTTCATCTTTCACTGTCTCTAACGCTAGCTAGTATTTGTCCAATGATGAATGGGGAGAATGCAATACTGTTCTCACTAACCCAATGTCCTGATTACAAACAATTATTCATTGTTACTTATAGTAATAAAAGGGTAATGGGTCCTCATAAATCTACTTAGTTATACTTTCATTCACTCCCACCGGGAGAGTTGCCACTGGGCCCACTGGGAGAGGCAGGCAAGACTACACTGCCATGCAAAAGTAGAACTTTTTTTCCCACTTTTTACCTTCATATAAGCACAAAAATGCAAAATACAAATATTTATAATTGGACCATTAACTTGCAACAGAGAAAAAAAAACAAGATAGAGTTGATTGGATGATGTGTGGAAATAAAACCAGGGTTGTATTACAAATACTTCACACTGTAAATACAGTATATTTCACCTTTAAGTCTAATGAATGTAAACATACAAACAAAATGAATAATTTCAATAACACTATGAAATGAGAATCAGGTAACAAGATTTTAAAATTGCTCTTTGTAGATGCTGTCAGTCCAATCTGATTGAGACTGAGGTATTTAGCAAAGAAGAATGAGTGATAAACCCACTCTGTTTCAGTCACTCGTCGGATTTCTATTTCTACAACATTGCGAAAACCCTTTTTCACTTTTCTACCGTTAAATAATTATGCCTGACTTTTTGTGATGGCTGATGAAATCAGAATAAAATGCATGTTTACTTGAATTCGCTCCTAAAAGTTCAAAGGGATAGAAATAAGCAGGCTGGTCAGTGATGAAGTTAAGCAAGTATAACTGGCTGCAGTCAGCTTGCTCCGTCGTATTACGAGAATCCAATTATTCTCCATTAAATAGTGCCGATGATAAGTCTTTTAATGTGATTAGCGTGTTGCGGACGCAAGTATCCAAACATTAAGTCGGGAAATCTTGTGAGTTTATCGGTAAACACAGGCTGATCAAAAGTGCGAGCCCCAACAGGTTCTGATTGGAGGAGCCGGATGGCTTTGATGAGATTAAAGGAGTGTGTGCTATCAGATTATGAAGGATAATTAACAAGATAATGTTAAGTCATCTGTAGCAAGACTGATGCTTTCAATTACATCCAAGCACTGGTGAAACATATGATTGCCATATAGAAGAAGAAAGCCCCTTTCAGCTGCAATGTGACAAAAGATTGGAAAATGCAGAAATGAAAAACACTATGAAGGACCTCTGAAGGGATTTGCTCACCAGGGGAATCTTGATCAGGTGCCGGAATTATCTAAAAATTCCTGGGGCCTGAAAAATAATTGGTAACTATCCCATACAGATGGACTAGTTCTTGATTAGTTGAGATGTGAAAACGGCAGGTTGCATTGAAATTTATTTAGGAATATCGGAGTAAAAAGGACTTAAAAGAAAGACACCAGATTTTTCAGATTTTCGGCAGCTATTGTCATGTAATGTTGCCACACGCCTGGAGGTTTAGGGCTGTCAGCAGGAGGCCTCTGACAGAACAGAAAACTGTAGGGAACTGTCAGAAGCTGCCACAGACTTTGTATGCTAGTGTTCCTCTATCACCCCCCTCTGCTCGAGTCTAGAGGAGGTTTTCATTTGTAAAGGAGGTTTCTGTGAGCCATACAAATGCAAATCAAGCATAAAGTGGTCTACCCTCCCCTAACGGTTGCAAATACGAGCAGCTCTGGAAAAAATGAAGCGCCTACTGCACTGAACCTCATTGAAAACCTCATGATTCTTCCACCAAATATTCTTTGCATTATTTAAGATCTGAAAGCACTGCATCTTTTTGATTGTTTTGACCACTTCTCATTTATACTAAATTTGTGCTTGGAATTTCGGAGACATGTTGTCAGTAGTTCAAAGATTAAAAGAACAATGTTCACTTTATTGCGAAATTAAAACGTAAAATCAGATAAACTTATAATTAAGTAGTCTCTTAATTTTTTCCAGAGCTGTATGAGGTGAAAGTAAACCGGTACGGTCCGGTGCGCATACCTCTAAAAGATTCTGCGCCAACTACAATAAGGCCGTCATTCAGAACGGACGAACAATAAATCGCTTATCATTTGGAGACTTTAAACTAAAAACCGAGAAAACACTGCGGGAAAATGAATGTTTAATTTACGCGCAATCAAAACGTTATAACAAAGTAGACGTGCTGTAACCTGCAAGTACCAAACCTCTACTGGCTTGCCATAAAAATGTCTGTCTGGGTGGGGATTGAGCCAAGACACTTGTGCAATAACATGCTTAAATGTACTGCATTTTGACACAACACTGACAACTAGGAGCGGCTTTCTAATGCCTGGCCTAGGTTGTGCTAAAGGGTCAATTACTGGTTCCTCAAAACTGTTAGTGTTTCCACACCACTTAGCATATATGTGTGCTGATCTTTCTGCTCTGGTCCCATCTATGGAATAAGTGACATTCTGACATGTTACCCTGTTGCATGTCATGGCAAAGCAGTCAACATTAGTGATACCATTTTCAACAATGCATGTTTGTCAACTTCATTTAAGATTGTGTGGTGGAATGGAGACAGAGGCACTGCTGTACACTTTTCTAAGAGAAGTTTTCCTGCTGACAGCAAGGCACTGTGTCTAACATAAAGCATATCAGATGTGTCATCCGGTAACAAAGTTCCAGTCATTTGTGAATGCAAAATATTAGCAATTTCATCACCATATTTGCATGTCCATGGCATACCAAGTTGTTGACTTTGCAGAAATTTTCTCATAATCTGGACTTCAATTGTTCTATTGTTGTGATTAAATTTTCCCAGTATTCTATTGAAGCGCTCAAATGAAAAACACCAAAATGAATAAACTGGTCCATAGTCCAACATGCATTCCTTTAAATGGAAATGTAGATGCATGTTGGGGGTGGACTGCAATGTGCCAAACAGTTTAACAAATTTTGAGAGAAATGTCTGCAGGTGCCTGTCTGCCATTTCTAGTCTGTTGACAGATATGACTCTGGAGTGGAGTATGATACAAGCCTGAACAAAGTCAAACCACATGTCATAGTGACGGTTGTCGATTCGCCCTTTCAGACAAAACAGTGCGTAAATGGTAATCCAGTTTTTCCACTGATCTGCTGTAAATCCTGTAAAGCCAGAAGCAATTCGTAAGGGAATTCTTCCAACCTCATAAGGTACTTTGATGTTTTCCACTCTTCTTTGCAGTTTGTTGCTATAATATAATAAAATGCAAAATGGCAAGGTGGAGCAAAAGTTTGAACCAAATTTCAATTCCCGTGATCTGTTTAAAACAAGACAGCAACCATTCCCAAATTTAAAAAAACTATCCTTGAACATGGGGATGGGACATTTGTCAGCAATCAAGGACAACTTGTGATTCTGTGTTTCTTTTTTTTGTCCCCTTCTTCTCCCCTTCATCCTCTCAGCTTTCTCGACTTCCAAGACTGGAACAAAGCCACTTGCTTTTTTGTTTTTTGTTAAGCAACATTACATAAGCGTCTCAAGAAACAGCGGGAGAGATAGAAGATATAAAGACAAAAAGAGGGCCAATGCTTTCTGCATTGGGGGGAGAGAAAAAAATCATGAATATATTATAATCCTTTGTAAATGACTTATTATGTGTCTTTGTAAAACGGGGACAAAATGATTAGTGGGCCATTTAAACTGTCTCCCTCTCTATCCAGCTCACACACTGACGCTCACGCCCACTCACTCACAAACATTCCTCTGTAAGCCCAGCCATGACTGCCAGGAAACACTCAACATTGGATGGACCTGAGTGTTTATTATAAGGACGACATAGGGGGAAGGTTACGTTGGGGAGGTGTTGCTAAGAAACATATAAATCTGAGTGCAGATGAAGGAGAGTGTTGGTATTGAGAGCAAACGGATGGAGGATGGCGGATAGTAATTTGTGTGGAGTCAGATGATGGACTGCATGTCTGGTCCGCAAGGACAGGTTGAAATAAAAAATTTTAAAAAGCGTGGGTGTGGCTCCGTAGGTGGGGTGCAGATGAAGGTGAGGTTATGATGAGGGGGGGTCACCAGTCTGTGTCGGTGCCATAACACGGTAAGTGAGCCGCTTGATTGAACCGCATACTGTGTCAAACACACATTTTGTTCTGCTTCATCTATCACTGTCGATTCAGTAACTTTCATAGATTCTCAAACGCAACGCCGGGTCTCTTCTCCACTGGGGCAGGGCTTGCTCATGCGTTCACATGAATACACTAATAGGCGTCAATGACATAAATCCATCAATATCATGAAACAAGCCTGCACTGATTTCTCTCTGACACCCAGGAAGATACATACTGTACACCCCAACACACACACACACACACCCCGAAGCACCTGCCTTTGGCTGGCCCATTAACCATGTTGAGAGGGAGGAAAGTCAGGGGCAGTGGAGTGTCTCTTACTTCAACAATCAATCATACATTAGCCAGACAGCATATCCAACTGAGCAAGCTGCCAAACAGACAGGAGGAAGTGAGGAGGAAATTACTGCCTAACACCAGGGGGCACATGCAGAAATGTGTTTAGGTTCGAAACTACTGTGTCTGCGACTGGAAAAAAAAAGTGTGTCTGCTCTTTGCGGCTCCGCATGGAGCTTTCTTTTATACGTCCCACTTATTGCTATAGTCATAATCCGATTCAGTCACAGTGTATAATACTAGAATATGTCTGTCTTTAAATGTAAGAATAGTTGTCTTTATTAATTCACATTACATTTTTAAAATTAAAACATAAACTTAGAGAAAAAATAAATAAACAGTTGATTTAGAGACAAATTAGGAAAGTTAAACAGGATTTTCCAGCTTTTGCTGCCACTTGTAAACTCTAAGATTGCTTCAAAAAATGTATGTATTGAAAGTCTCAACACGTTGCCTCATGACAGAAACCCTGGAACTTACTGAAACATAGCTTTTTTTTCTTTTCACACCAGGGTTACATTAAATTCCAACATTGTACAGTATAGAGTAAAATCTGAAAATGTTAGTTTGACAGAAGAGAACGATGGTGTTTTAAGACAGCATCAAACACAATTTCATAGCTCAATATTGATGGTTATTTTCCAGCATTTCCACTGCATAGTCATGATATAGTAGGCAAGGTAATGATTCTGAATTGCTGAAATCTCAGCATAAAATGCTATGGACAGAACAAAAAATACATCTTGCATCTTCACGTTTAGTTTCCCAAGAGTGAACTGGCATAGCATACTGCTGAAGGACTGCTGACAGGATATGTCCTAATCCTTCACAGTTATAATCTTCAAAAAACTTGTGTGTTTTCTGTCATTAAAGCTAAGCTTTAAGAGGTTGAGTGGACCTGGAGGAGACCACGTCAGGAAAAAGTAAATGCTTTCACGTGTCTTTTTATCTTACACCTTTTGTTTGCTCAGCGGTTTCTTTTACTTTGCCTGCGAGTCCATACCAGCAAAAACACTGCAGTCAGCGCCACAGATGGCAATATATGCGGCAAGAAAACATTCAGGACTCATGTTTAATGCTCTGTTTCCTGAAGTTTGGAAGTATTAATAAAACATAAATAAATATACATTTATTCTCTAAAAAATGAGCAGAATTTCAAAAGGATAGCGACAGGATGCTGTGGAATTTAATTTGCAAAAACAAACATGTAACAAATAGTGTGAGCAAGCAAAAGCGGAAAAGCTCAGACAGTCATATAAGTGTTTGGAAAATAAAGACGACAACCTCGAGAAGTCAATCTGAAGAAGTTAGCAGCAAACTTGGTAAGCCTGATGAATGGATAGAGTTATGACATGGCTGACTGGTTTAATGTGATTGGATTCTGCAGCGAAATAAAGAGATCTCATCTGGTTATAATGAATTAACGTAAGCATGTGTAAAAAAAGAGGATAATTTACTGCTAACTTTGGACAAAACGTTTGGCTCTTTTCCTCTTTAATTTTTCCCGGATCCTCGGCGAGTGGCGGCGTCGTGCTAAAGTGAAAGCAACAACAAAGCGTGTTCACGTCACAGATCACAGAGTTTAATCTCATACAAAGCAATCAACAACAAAGCTGCAGAGGAACAGAGATATGCATTTTCTCATAAAAATAAAAACACAAGGGAGACAAACAAACACGAAACAAAGACAAACAAACAGCAAAGACGTCTTTGGAGAGAGAGCCAATGCAAAAAAGCAAAAAAGTGGCAACTTTCTGAAAATTTAGTGGTGACACCAAATTTTATACCAAGTGGGTGTTTTCCCATTTAATATATGCACTCAAGGCGTTCCTCTAGTTGACCAACTGGAACTCCCTTAAGCACTCAGAGAAGTTCCCCTAATTTATGTCAAGATCAAAAGACCATCTGCCTTCTACCGAAACAAAAGAGCGGATAGCTGGCCCTGACCCCCTGTGGCTCCCACGGTCATTCTGAGTACAGAACGACCTGAGATAAGACCTCATAGATACCTGAGAAATCTAAAGTCTCTGTCTCCCAAGGAAAATGCTAATTTTATGGCTTCGCCTGTGGCCTGGCCTCACAGTGGGGGTCCCATTGAGAGATCTCCCTTAATCTGCATTTGGTTCCTGTGTCTCTGAATGCTTACCCCTCTGGTTTAGTTTTAAATGCTCAACACAAACCTGTTCAAAATAAGAGTGTTCCATATATCTTTTAAGATTAACTGTATTAAGCACTAAAATAATCATATTTCCTTAACACATGCTACATATCTATGCCAGGGTCTGTGACAGCCTTTCTGTCAAACTCATATCTCTACATTGATAAGGATGGGCGGCTGAAAGTATATTGGGTCATTTCTAACTGCTCTTGAAAACTTAAGTGTTCTACAAAAATATTTGTACCACTTGAAACTGTTCATATTTGTCAAACTTAAGTATGCTTTTCAGAATTTTCTTTTGTGTGAAGCCAGATTGTGGAACAAGACAGAAATAATGGGTAATGTAGATTTTTTTAATATTTTTTTTTTTTTAGAAATAACATTTTGAAAAGTTTGGCTTGCTTATGCATCGCTTTGTACACTTTGTACGGCAACGCTTTGCGTAGCCACCCCTTGATGCATTTTAAGAAGTACCTGTGGTTTGGTAAGTTTGCCAAAAGTGAGCGAGACATTGACTCGCCGATCCACACCTCCAGGATCTACAGCAGGGACATCAGAATGTCACTATTGCTGGAGAAATGTGGACACATGATGACAAAAAGATGGAAGGTGTTACACTCTGAGAAGGGAGAAGAGCAGATGTCAGGGGGAGCTATGTGTATTTTGAAATACCACAAACCATTGGCAGCAGGAAAGGAATACATGGAACGCCATAACCAAGTAGCCCGTAGAGTAATATACTAGGTGAATGTGTGTGACAACAGGATGTTCACATATATTCGTGCAACATGTGCTTGCCAGACAATAAAATCAGTTAAAGCTAATGACTTATCAACCACTTGAATCGATTCACTGTGACCCCAGAAAATGCAATACAACTAACGGATTGCTCAATACTTTTGGGTATGATTCCTCAAGAGTTTAGGCATTTTCTTTTATGTTCTGAGCTAGACTTTAAAACAAAACAATGCGAGTTCACTGACCAGTCACTGTCAGCTCTCCCAAGTACTTAGAGATTAACAGACCCAAAATAGAGGCTTTTAAACAGAATGTGAAAAGAGGCTCTTTTGTTACATATACTGTCTGAAAATATATTGGAACATCAGAGCATGTAAACACGCGGCATTGTAAAAAGACGAAGATGCTAATGTATCTGATTAGACATCATTAGCGACTGAGCTGTTCCCACATATTTCTGATGCATCCTGTGACTATTATCTGATGTAACCCAGCCAGTTTCACGTTAATTAATTTCAATTTGTAAATGGCCTGTATTTGTATAAAAGTTGAACTCTTCCAGAAAGCTGGAATTTTATACTACATTCAGTCATTCACGCACAAATGAATGAAGAGTTTCAGTGATTTTTGTGCAAAAATATCAAAGTTTAAATAATTTAATGAACACAAAATCCAATGAATCTGAGTGCATAATCTTCTTCAGGTGGACTCCAGACTGTCAGGACCCTGGGTTGTTTTCTGTTGTTTTGGGTTTAGATTATTTCATTCTAGCCCACTTGTTATTGTGTTCCGTAGTGTCTTATTTTTCATTTTACCTTAGTTCAGTCCTTTCTTAAGTTACTCTCGTTCTATTATGTTTTTTCCGTCTTGTGATTCTTTAGTGTTCATCCCTTATTCCCCTGTGTACTCTGCTCTCTCCCTTCACATCGGCAATCAGTTAGCCAATCAATCCAGGTCCATTGTTCCAGCGTTCACTCTCTCAGTATTTAAACTCATCTCCTTCTCTCCCTCTCCTTGCTTGTTCCTCCCACTAAATCCTGTTACTACCCCGTTTCACCCGGCTGGCTTTTTGTTCTCCAGTGCTTTGTTTTTAGTTCTGCTCTGGCTCCCTGTATTCCCAGTTTTTTTTCTTTTTTATTAAGACTTGCTCATCACCTCGCTGTCTCTGCCTTGCTGGATTTGGGTCCTCCACCATAACCTACGTGGTGCCACATACTACCTGAATATATGTACAATTGTACACAAAATAAATTATTTGTGTTTCGCTTTTGAGCAGATGTTAAATTAAGCAGAGATGGTTCATGCATGTTTTACACGATCCTTGGAATGTCCGGAACATGCAAGATATTTGCAACCTTGGCTGTATTAACAATGAATATGGACTGAGGCAAATTTGCTGCAATATTTATTAGTCATACATTTTAACTCGGCATGTATAAATCGTACATGCATTCATCTGAAAACAATAGTATGCATTATTAGAGTTTGATAATAACAAAAAAGTGGTGGAGGTGAGGTGAGGTGAGTTTTTGAGGAGACACATGAAAAAAAAACACACTGGAAGAAAACTGGTTAGAAGCTGCAAAATACCTCAGTTCTGCACCCAGTCTGGCTGAGCTTAAGCCTTTTAGCAAAAAATAATGGTCAATAGTAACTTCTTTCAATTATTTTCTTCACGCAACTTTTAAAACCTTGGACTTAAATACTGCTCAGATCCCATCAATGATATCTCTACTTTTGAACAATATGAACTGTTCTTGCTCGCGTGAGTCCTACATTTACAACATTATAGTAAAATTACACCCCCAAAAAAGAAAAAAAAAAACAAAGCACCTTTGAAACACTATCTGTTTAAAACTGTTGTCAATTGTAAACTCACAATAGTTCATTCTTCATGAAGTCGACTGCCATGTGACCGTTATTTGAACTTTTCTTTTTTTTTTTGCATTTGTGTGGTGTAATCAAAGTTCTGAAAACTGCTTAAGCAGCACCGTATCCACACTCTGGCCACATAAATATGCTACATTCTTATTTCACATACATATTCATGATGCAATAAACACAGCATGTGTTGCATTTTGTATGTTCAACATTTTTATTTTTTTTTCTGGATCACTGAAGTGCTGGCTGTGATTCTTTTTCTAATCTCTGCTATTAACACACTTAACATGTAATAGATTGACTTTGTTACAGACTCAAGTTGAGCCAAAGTAGCCATTTTCTTTTAGGAAAGGTTACATATACAGAGAAGCTGCACGGGCGTTATTATCTCAGCATGCGCTCAAAATAAACCGCAGGTTTTACCATTTATGTAACACACTGAGATACCAGCAGCTGAAGGCATGGTTCCAAGATTACATATCCATTCTTCTGAACCAGAATACGCTGAAAAGCATTTAAATGTACATAAGTAGCATTAATGATAATAGTGTCTGTTTATATATCTCAGCTTTTCTTTTCGTCCCCCCGCCCCTTTTCTTCTCACACACAGCCACAGAAAGACCTGGGACTAAGGGCCTTGCCCTTTTACCTTTTAGTGTTTGCAGTGCTTATTGGAGCGTGCTGTCTTTACATTTGCAGAGCTCTTAACAATGGCCTCAGCAAAAATCCCATTTAGTTAAGAGCCCCTAGAAGACCTGTCTTGAGGCTAAAAACGGAGCAGCTGAGCGTCAAAGCAGAGCGAGCGCAGAGAAAGGAAGAGGAGCTGGAAAGCAGCATGCGGATGGTGCCTTCTGTGTGTTTACTGATGAAACCTGGAGCACGCTTTTCTGCACAGTCATCTCAACTCGCACCAATTCCTGAAATCATTACCTCTTTAACTGAACATTTTCCTAAGAGAATATTTTCACAACAATGAGTTTACTACCTTCTTTCTCAAAACGTCCCCGCCACCCCCTCCAAAAGAACAAAAAAAAAAAACAAAACCAAAACCCAAACAATAAATAATAAATTACTCACCACTCCAACTCCAGTCCAACTCTCCATCCCCTAAAGAACAGGCAATCTTCCCCTCATCTTGATTCCCCTGTTGGTATTGTCAAAATGATGGAAATAGCAGCAATTCCTCAGTGAGTGGAGCTCTCTAATGGTGATGTTTTTTTTTTTCTTTTTTCTGCTGGCATGAAATCGCTAACTTATCTCCTGGAGGGTAAGATCAACCGTCATCACTACTGTCAGGCCAGGTTTTATTCATTGCCTCCATCTGCCCACCTTGTTGTGATGGAGTGCAACAAAGCCTCGTATTTTATGTGCTGTAATGAAGATCAAATATGACAAACTTGTTTATATGTTTATGCCTCAGCTATGCTGCAAACACGGAGGATCAACTTTTCCCCCCCCCCAATGTTCTTTTTCCACTAAGAGAAAGTATTGCTCTTCAAAAGGTCACCCTGTGAGAATTTTTATTTTGACAAATGATTGCCTTTTAGAGATCTCTTTATTCTTCTTTTAAATTTAGGGCTTGATGGAGAGCTCAGATTTTGTATTCATGACCCGAAATAGCTTGTTTCGTCACAGATACCACGATATAATAATAATAATAACTAATACCTGTCAGAAGGTAACAGGAAATAATAGCCAGGATGGGTAAAATCCTCGGTGATGCTTCTGGCTTTACTGTGTACTGTGATGGATTTGGGGTGCTTTGCTAATGTAGTACGTGGACGACATGCTGGAAGAAATAGAACCGTGAAATTCTGCTTTCTACCAAAAAATCTAGAAAGAGAATGACCAGTCTTCAGGTGACCTCAGGCTTTGGCGTACGACAGCCAAACCAGCCTCTGAATAGCTAAAACAAAAGACAAAAGCATGTATAGGAGAGTTACTTTTTACAACATGCCATGTTGGTTTAGACCAGGGGTGGGCACTCCTGGTCCTCGAGGGCCGGTGTCCTGCAACTCTTAGATGTCTCCCTGGTCCAACACACCTGAATCCAACAGCTGAATCTCCTCCTAAGTGCAGTCAAGTTCTCCAGAGTCCTGTTAACGACCTCATTATTTGACTCAGGTGTGTTGAAGTAGAGATGCATCTAAAAGTTGCAGGACACCGGCCCTCGAGGACCAGGAGTGCCCACCCCTGGTTTAGACTTTTGCAGTTAATAAATGAAACTACAGTTTTCTGTTAGGAGGCAAACATTTAATTTATTTTTTTGTCATCAGTGTATTCGGTACTACAGGGCGTCACAAAAGAAATGCTTATGACTAAATGGATAACATAAAAACATATGGAAAAAGCAACACCCTACAAGAGCTGCAGGCCTCTACCTGTCAACATATTTCCCCTGTCAAACCTGTCAAGTCCTTACTCAACAATTTTTCAAGTTTGAGCACAAAATGTTTGCTTGCTGCCTAATATCTCACCCACCTCTATGTGGCAAGGTAACGGATAATCACAGTCCATCCCTTTACCTGTCAGCAATCATAATGTTATACTGATGTTTGCAAAGTTTCTTTTATGGCTGCTTAATGTATCATCTTATTTTAAAGTATTCATTTATGAACAGCAGAGTTTGAAGATGATAAACCAAAAGATGTCGGCACTTGCACATACTAACATGATTTAAGAGACAATTTCTTAAATTCCAATGACACTGTGCCATGTTCAACTTGCTATGAAGGCAGAAAGGAATGGCAGGATTATTTTTTTTTTTCCCCTGCAAATAACAATATATTCTTGGGCACCACAAGGCAGCCTTCCTTGCCAAGAGCAAGGTGGGGTTAAATCATAGCTTTTTTTCTTCTTTCTTTTTCTTGAACCTGTTTAGCCTACAGTCAGTCATGATGGATGGGCCAACAAAGTGTGGTCTGCTGTGGGCTTCAGCTACTCTTAAATGTATGGGCAAATGGGAGGGAGGTGGAGAGCAGACAGAGAGATGGGATTGAGGGACTGGGGCAGATTTATGAGAAGAGGGCTGAATGTAGCTGATAGATGCCCATGAAGAGGGGCTAGACTGAAGTCACACACCAGCTGAAGATGACCTGAAAGAATTTTCACTGTAGGTGGGCTAAGAGCAGGGCAGTCGTCATCTGGCAATTTATCACCGTCAGTCGGGAGGAAAGGAGTGTCTACCGTTGATAATGTGGACGCGAAGGTAAAGATGCCTCGAACACAAGACTAGAAAACGTCACTTGTGACGGCAGTAATTTATTGCACATATGGAACATGGCTGCTCCGTGATGGCTTTGTTGAGTCAACATCAGCTGTGTGGTTAATCCAGTATGACTGGAAGGAAAAAAAAAAAAAACATGTGTAGGAACTGGCATATAATTAAGAGCAGACCGAGATCACACTACACAAAAACAAATATTCATAAGTTTATTCTCCTGTTCTTTCACTTTATTAATGTAGACTTCGTGCTAGAATCCTGAGTTGTTTAAGGTTTGCTTTTTATTTTGTGTTCCTTAGTCTCTTTCTCTGATTAGTCGTCTTGTTTCTGTTTTATTTTAGTTCAGTCCTTTTTGGTAATTCTAGTTTATTTCTTGTCTGTTTATTTTTTGTTACTCTAGTTTAACTGTGTTCCTTAGATCTAGTTTTTCTTTGGTATTTTTCTAGTCCTCTGTTTACTCTCTCTTGTCCCCTGTGCCACTTTTTCACTCTTTCTCTCCTCAGTCTGCCTTCTGTTCTCTCCACTCACACCTGGAATCGTTTACCCAATCAGCCCAGGTCCATTGTTCCACATTCACCCTCCCAGTATTTAAGCACTTCTGCTCCTGTCACTCATCCCGTTAATTGTTGTTAGATCCTTGTTACTTCCCCAGATTTTGTTGCTGGCTTTTTGTTCTGGATTCCTGCTTTTGTTTGGCTCTGGCTCCCTGTGCTCCCATGACTTTTGTAAGTTTTTTGTCTTTATTTCTCCATTAAATCTTTAAACATGATCAATGCTCCCAGCCCCTTGTCTGCATTTTGGGTCCACCAACAAACACTTGGATTCAATTAAGTCCGCTGATGTCTATGTGTGTAAACGTCCCAAAGCATTCAGTGTATGTTGTTGCAACACCTTCTTTTTTATGTAGCAGCTCAATGTAAGAATCCATTAAACATATCAACAATAATTCATATGTTGATGTAAATGGAGGCATGCTTACTTTAACCAGACCAGTTGGATGCTTTTCTGTGTATAGTCCATTATATAGTAAAGGATTTTAGATTAAAATAAAGACATTATGGAGGAAAAGAAGTGGACAGGATAAAACTCTACTTTCATGATAACTACAGAATAATGGCATTTGCAGCACTACTCCCATGAAAATGAGCTTAACTTTAACTATATTTTGACCTTTTCAATGCATTCTTCTCAATAAACTGTCACATCGTGTCAGTATGTCAGTACAGCAGGTCCCTTTCAAGTGCTACTCCACCATCCTGACAACACAACCCATTATTCTCACCCTTATGGGCATTTAAGATCAAAGCATAAGACCTTGACCATCAATAATTCAGTTGGATACTGTAGAATGTTGTTTCCCTAAACCTGACCTTGAAACACAGTAAGGCACTGACTGAAGATGTTTGGCAAGCATTTCATTTTATATTTAAATATATGTTTATTTCACAAACGGTCTTTCTCCAGTGAATGTCATTGGATAATGTACGGATTGTAAATGTTTCAGTTCTCTACAGAGAGTCTAATAAAACCTTTTTTTAACATAGAACAACTTCTCTTGATATCTAAACTGACTTTGATATGTTTTCTTTGATCCTTTGGTCCAACAAGTGTCTTTTGAGATTTCCAGTCATTCTATAAGCTTGGGTAGAAACCAATTGAATTTATTTATTTTTTTTTTTCAGCTCTTGAAGACATTTCGTATGCCTCCTCTTCCTCAGATCGAAGTGACTGGAATGGTGGCCTAGATAATATGAGTCTTGAGAGCAGTGAGATGCAGTGAGGTTGGAGACTAAGACACTGAAACCTTTGGAATCAGCTATGTAGGCACATCGGCTAGTGCAGCAATTGGGTGAATTTCAATTTTGAGCATAAAAAGCTTTAAATCATACAGAAAACAATAGAAAAGTCAAATGGTCAACTTACTTTCCTTTTGTCATTTTTAGTATTTTACTTGTTATGATGCCTCCCCTTGAAGGCACAGCGCCACTTAGGAGACTTTTTGAAACCACTTATGCCCCTTTAAAATCTTATGAACTAGAATATATTCTTGCACATATCCCCTTACTTGCTGTATGCACTGAAAAAGCAAAAAAGACCAAGATTCGTATTTTATTAATGCTACCTGTGTACTCTGATGCTTGATGAGATTTAATAGAGTCAATTAAGCAAATAGGATCCTAACTCCAGTTAACCTTTTTGTAGAGAAAAGTTGGTCTGGAAAATATTCCCAGCCAGCCTAGCCACAAGGTATACCTGAAATGCAGAAAAAGACTGCGGTACTGTTGTATCAATTTGACTTAGTCAAAGTCAGGACTTAGATCTGACTGAAATGTTGTGACATGAACATGAAACGGGCCTTTGGTGCTCTAAGCCTCTCCAGTGTGGATGAAACAGAAGAATTCTGCAAATATAAGTTGCATAAAATTTGTTCAGGCCAATATAGTGGACTCTTTGCCAATTATCACAAATGCATGAAGGGACTTTGAATCCCCCATGCACACTAAGAAAAGGCTTTTTGTGTGTGTGTGTGTGTTTTTTTTTTTTTTTATGAAAGTTATTTTACATTTACAGGAAAATGGTATTTAAGTAAGTAAATGTTGTAAGTAGAAGAAAAGAACAATCCATTAAAGGTAACAGTGTCGTAATTGTCACATTTGATCCCGGAAGAAGTCTGGTTAGCTTTACAGGCCTCTCCCATTTTCGTGTTCCTACCCCTTAGTGAATATAACAGACTGCCAAATATATACAGGTAAATATATCCCCAACTATATATTTTCCTAGCTTCAGACAATCACACGCATGATGTGGAGCCATACACCTAATCATACCAGGCAAATACAAAGGAATTATTTTATGCTCAGACGTGTTTGTACTTAGGTTTGCCTCAGAACGGCATCTCCACGGAAAAACACATTGTTCTGCCTTGATCCGAAATCTAGGCTGAGCAGAAAGAACCTACTAAACTTTGGCTCTTGAAAGCATGGATGAGAAGTAGCATGAAAGCATTACAGTGTCCATGTTATTTCTGATCGAATCTGGCGCACGAGCGAGATTCGATCATAGCCAGAGAATAAACCCCAGAGGCAACTAATAAATGTGGGATTTCAAACAGCTGATGCATCACAGCATCAGACTGCAAGTTAATCCTGAGGGGCTGAAAGAAAAAAAAATACAACTCAAGCAAAATACCAGTTTGAGAAGATAAAAAAAAATACATATGGCAGGCCGAATTTAAATGGACTTCTAGGTTTACCCGATCATGTCAATGGGAAGAAAAACAAAGTTCAGTCCGGCTCGCGTGTTCCTTGATTCGCAGGAAGCAAATCAAACTTGCCATTGTTCTGCCATGTAGCTGAGGCAAAATTAATCAAACACAGGCAATACAATTTTCTGACAAGACGCACATTTTAAATTGCAGAGAAGGCAAACAGGAAAATTACAGTTGCTCTGATTAGGAAGCTAGCGGTGGAGATGTATAAATACATAGGACCTTTGGACCTTTTCTTCCAGTGGGGATTAGTAGAGTGAGACATGCAGGTTTCCAAAGAAATGCATTTTGGAGACATATCCTGTGGTCTGATGAAACAAAAACCAAAGTGTTTGGCAATAAAGACTATTGGTATATTCCTAAGAAAAATGGGGCATCATGCAAGTATTAGAATCCCTTTCCAGTGTAAAGTGCAAGGGTGGCAACATCATCCAAATAAATAATGACCCTAAGCACACAATAGGATACATTTTCCGCATTCTACTCTAAGAGGCTTATGAGAGAAAACCCAAAATGTTTGATGTAAGTCATACAGTTTACCATTGTGTCAAAAACATAAGGAAAGGTAAACTTCCAAATTTAGAACAATAAAAAAAATCATCAACATCATTCTCTTATATTCTTGTATTTAGCAAGCAGAAATGATATTGATCATCTGACATAAAATAGGAAAAGTGTAGTTCAATGTAGTCTGAGGTTAACCTCTTATCCTAATACTAAAAACAAAGATTCCCACAGCTCCTCCTGCACATTGATGCACATATTTGTGTTTGATTTCTCAAAAAATAAAAAATCATAATAATGTGCTCAAGTGTTTACTAAACTGAAGCAAAAGATTTTTCAAATGTTTCTTTTTATTTTGCTCTCTGTTTTTGCTTTTTTTTCTCATTTGGCCAGTTTAATTTCTTGCCTCACAAACAGCTCTGTTTCCAAGACATGTTTTCTGTTTGCAAACACACACAAAAATAATTACAGTATCTACAACTATTACTCACAAAAGTAATAGCATGATCTTAAAACTTTTGCACTCCCTCTAACCTTTCAAGGCTGTTTTCAGACAAACAATGACTTTATGGAGTGCAGCAAAAAATCTAAAATTGTTGACTACGTCATATTTGTACTTCTTTTTTTGAGCAATCAAATTTAAAAAAAAAAGTTATGACACTGTTATCACCCTGGTGAAACAGTTTAGTGACAATGACAGTTTTAATTTGTGCTCATAGTGAAGTGTCATTCATTGTCAAACTAATCACGGAAAAGTTCACCCAGGTTGTACCAACAGTGTTAAGGAAGAAAGCAATAGCCAAGTCTGCAAATCAAAAGCACTACAAAAGTTACCATCAACAGGTGTGACCACCTTTGTTAAAAACAAGAATTTTGGTAACATGGTGGTGTGGGGATTACATGTATGTGGAATATTCTTTCCTCATTATTACATGAAATAACTAAAATTGTGCTCAGTGTAGTTGTCGGTGTTTGGGGTTTCTTTATTTTAAAGAAATTCATGTTTGAAGCATGTGCTTGAAAACAGTTAGCAACTTACCTAAGCAAAAACCTTTGTTTGCAGCATTTACGCAATCTCTGGTTGGCACAGTGCTGCAAAATAATTGGTTGCAGTTCAGGACAAACGTTGCCTTTAAGTGATGGCGCTATCCTGAGAGATTGTATTGCCAAAATGGCAGTGCTGACGTTTGCATACCATCTTGCACATTTGGTAGAGGAGATAAAAGTCTGGGTTTTATCTGTTTTGTACCTTTCACTTCATGAGTTAACCTTATCAGAATAGCATTAAATTATTCATAAGAAATGATGTATTGTAAAGAGAGATTTCTATCAGTCACTAAGTGAATTAAAGGTGAAGGATTTTTCTTCTGTGTCAGTGTATTCAGCCAACGTTCAACTTTTTTCCCACATTTTTTTTTAAACTTTTTTTTTACATTAAAGCTAATAAATGAGAATGAATATCATAGTCACAGATGGTTCTACTTTTCAATCAGCTTTGTGCTTTCATTTAGTTCAGATTTGGAGATCACAAATTTGATTCTGAGTTGAGTCCTTTCAGGCAACACTTTCACAAAAAGCCTAGAGGAGATATAGAAGGAGGAAAAATGGAACTTGACAGATTATTTGAGGATACCACATGAAAAACTAATCTTTATTTATCAACTTGAGATTACAGTATTTTATAATTGCTCGTGTACATCAAGAAGATTTCAAATCTTTGATGTGTTACCGTTTTAAATTGTGCATTTATTTTGAAATTAAGTGTGTGGAAGCCTCTACACTGTGCAAATGGCTTTTGTTACTTCTGCTGTTTTTTATAAACTGTCTCATTTTATGTTTTTTTGTCTAAAATGACCTTTGTCTTCCTACGCATGCTCGATTCTAGTTTTGCTGCGCTGCACAGCACAGCCTGGGCTTTCTCCCATTGACTTGGATTCCTCTGGTAGAACTTCAACCGGGCCAATCGGCGAACAGAAGGGGAAGTTGTGAAGAATGACGTTGATTTTCTGCGATATCTTAGTATTGTAGTCCGCCTTTCAGTCGGTGTTGGCCACACTTCCAAATATTGAACGAACAGCTTGGCACTACTCGCTCGGAAGTGGAGGATGTTTGTTTACAGCACAGGCACTTTCCAGTAGGCTACACAGTGTTGAACTGGTCCATGACATACATTAGTAAGAGTATAGAGAGTTAGCAAACGTTAGCAATTGGATATAATTTCAAATGTCAACAGAATCCACTCCTGAAGCAAGCAATTGTTTATCAACAGCGGATGGCCCAGACCTTCTGTACAAAGCAAAGCATAGAGTAAGAGATTGGCTTGTACCAGATTAGTTTTAGTCTATAATTATGGAAAACCCCAAAGTGGTAGGACAATTACTAACTGAATTACTCAGAAAGTAGGTTGTGCTGGCAGTTTCAGTTTTTGTTTCAAGCATCCCTCAAGGGGAGTGAATCTTCATGCACCCAGACAGAGAAATAATAGTGATGCATCAGGAATGTTGTTATTACTGTCACAATATATGCCTAAAAATAACTTGGGAAAGCTGGCATGGCTGTTGATCAAATTGTGATACAGTGTCTGCGAATGTATGCTACAGTGTCAGCGTAACTGCAATGGAACAACGCTATCGACCTAAAGCAGCACATCTTCCCATGAATTGAAACAAAAAGGCATATAAACAACATTGTGATGGGGGGACAGGTGTAATATCGAATAATAAATAAAAGAATTGGAACTTCATTCGAGCAATACCATTACAATTTCAAACAAGAGCAGGCTCAAACTCCAATTTACATATAAATAAAAGTGCAGACCCAGACATAATACAGCAGCATGCTGCATCACAAAATATTGCTGCTGTCACACAGAAGTCTTGTATCTCCAAAAGCAAAACTTTTCAGGAAATGGGGTGGAGGAGGAAATATCGCCGCTAAACATAAATTCATACTGACTGGTTAAAGTTACATTTTCTTTAAAAAAAAAAAAAAGAAGGAAAAAAGTCAGTGAAAGCCCAGAGATATGAGAAGGTGATCATTAGAGTTGATTTTCGTAAAACACATTAAACTAAAATTGAAATACAAGGTTTTTGCCCGAAAGCAAAAATGAACTGTACAACTAAGAGCACCACAGGTTCATTTTAAAACAAATGTATAGACTCGCAGTATGTGTCAGTCTGACGATTAAGATCCAGACTCTGGCATGCTGTAATCTGACAGATGCACAGCCTCGGTAGCTTCTATTTTCGCTCTATCATTTGCAACTGTGCTCACTGGTGAAGCAATTTTCAAATTTAGGCTGTTAAAGTAATACGGTCCACTTTTGTCTTCACAAGATGTGCACTTGAATTTCAAACAGCGCTCTGCCTTGTTTTCCACATCTTACCTATACACCCCCCCAACCCCCCTCAAATAAAAAATTATCAAAAACAACCATCTTATTTTGAAGCAGTCAGATTAGATTCCTTAAAGAAATAAATACACTGGAAGCTTAGGCTGGATTACTATATCCGCCAAAGCGTAGAGGAGTTGGAAATTTATTATAGCTGAATATATGGCCGCTTAGCAATCTGTCAACACTTGTGGAGCTGGGCTGCGCTGCTGTGGCTCCTCCTTCACACCCGAGCCGTCAAAAGAACCACTTGAGTTGACTAATGTACCATCACTTCTTCTCATCCTTATGCAAATATATGCAGCAAAGGCGCCCCAAAGTCTAATCAGATCATCCACTGTCTAGAGAATGCAAAGGGAGAAACAAGCAACAACAACAAAAAAATGGTGGTGTGAGAATTTTGAAATTTTGAATAAGGAGGTTTATTCCCAAAAGAGAAAAAAAAGAGTCACTCCTAACAAAAGTTTTCATATGCCTTGATCGTTTTCACATTTTGTCCCATTACAACCGCAAGTTTCAGTGGATTTTATGAGACACGACATCACTGCAATTAAAGCAGCTATTCTTTTGTGTATGTCTCCCTCTACCAGCTTTCCGCATGTATTCTGTGTGACGTGGAACCTGCACTTTGACTGATAAAAAGACTGATTAAAAAATACAAAGATTTTAAGGAACAACAAGTTACATTTCCCACAAAGCCACTGAGGAAGTTAATGCAACAAATAGGACACGAAAAAAAACGAACAACCTCAAAAATAGTAGAAAATCAATTCAAATCTTCAAGTACTATAAACAAACCAAACCCCGCCTGTCCGTACTGCTCCAAAGGAAAGGTCTCTGTCGTCTGCCAAAAATCAAAACCCAACCATTCTAGGGTCATTCTAGCATTAAAAAAAAATATTTTGATTTATGTCATTTGTCTGTAGCTGTAACATTCTAGGGGGAGGAGGGAAGCATTTCAGCAGCTTGATGCTCCCATCCCCGTATTTCTGTGTGAGGATTATGTATTCAGGGTTATTCAATTCAATTTGACTGAAATGGTTCCACTTCACCACACATGCCATTTCAAGACTCTCAAAACAGAGTTTAGTTCAGTTGCGTATGTTTTTGTTAATTCGTGTATCTATTTCAGTGCAGTCAATTTAAGTTCATTATGCCAACAGTTGGAAAAAGTTATCCATTTGAAAAAGTCTCAGTTTTCAAACAGTTCAGGGTGACAGTTGGAAAGCAGCAACATCTGTTTAACGCAACAAAACCTGCAGTTAGTCTGCAACAAGTAGTGCTTTGCATGTGAGCAAGAAAACGTTCAGTTCTGCTCTCATGATCAGAGGATCTTCAGCAACATGTTTGCTTTGTCTGTTGTGACAAAGCAACATGCTTGTTTTGTCACAACAGACAAAGCAAACATGTTGCTGAAGATTTGTTATTTTATTTATTTATTTTTTTGCTTTCATTAAAAATTGCCTTTCATCTCGTCTCCGTTGCACAAAAGTCATATTTTTGGACGGTAGCTCTTCTCTTTGTTTTGACATCCCCACAGCATGAGAACAGTCCTGCCAACAGGTTCTCCCACTTGAAATGTGTATCGCAGTAATTTGGGCAAAAGGCCCAACTGACTTTTTGCCTCTTATTTTTCCTCTGATTAATATTCTTTTTCTCCAGTCTTTCACTTTAGGTTGGCCATTATGCCTCTTTCCTTTTTGAATTATGTTTCTTTTTCTTGGTTGCTTTATTGCCTAATCTTGCATTAACCTTCTTCATAACTTTCTCCCTTGCCTGCCTGGTAATAATGAATGCTTATTCATTATTGTTGTTTAATTACTCCTCCTACGGCCTTCATATAGTAGGTATATTTATATTAAAACCAGGTTACACACAGGTGGGACTGTAGTTACTACTTAGATTACTTTGTAAGCCATGTTGGTTTTGACGTGGTGATATCAAAGTAAATTATTCTTTACTAAAAAAAATAACAAGCCGCCACACTTTTAAGATTTGAATTTTTCAAAGAATTTCGAAAATCATTTTCTGCTTTCCCACAATGTTTGCACTGTGTTGGGGTATGATTCAATATCCGAAAGTTCACGAGACATGGCGGGTTGTCTTCATTTTTAATCACATTAACTGTTTGCAGAGATGTTGGCGTGATATGTCATGTATTGGTGTCCAAATAAAGAAAATCAAGCGTGATGTTACAAAAAAAAAAAAAAGCGGAATTGTCCTTTTGAGAGCTTGTGGAATTTGACATCATGTAGCTATACTTTGCTGGCTGACGTCAGTAGAGGTAGAATGTGTGTGTGTGTGTGTGTGTTGGGGTGCGCGCGCGTGTATGCGAGCGAGAGGGGGTGAGAAAGATGGAGGATGGAGTAGGAGGAAGAGGAGGAGGAGGGGATGGGGAGTTACGACGTGAACGCGCCTGACGGATCCCCGGCGGAGAGGGCAGCGAGAGCGCGCATCACCGTCCTCCGCTCGTGAAGACACTGCAGGGGAGCCAGATGCCCGACTGCGAGACGCTGCCTGTGGATCCTCATCCCGAATGCCAGAGCAGGCGACACATCTCATCCCACCGCGCAGAGGAGGAGGAGGAAGAAGAGGAAGAAATGGAGGAGTGAGATATAATGCTTTTTTTTTTTTTTTTTGTGATTTCATCTTTCGCGTCCAACTCGCTCCCTCTCTGTTGTTTCGGCGTCTGCTTTAAATGAAGAGCCTCTTTGGACTTGGAGTATCGGACATCGTTAGAAAAAAGAGAAAAAACCACCCCGTTATTCCACTGCTGCTGCTTCTGCTGCTGCGGTGCTGCTTATTCTGAATTTGGAATATGTCGTGCGGCTCCCTGCACCAAACCATGGAGATTATATCACGTGGATTTACGCTTTTTTAAAACAAAACTGGACATCTACAGTAACATCGTTTTTTAGTTGATCTTTTTTTGTTTTTGTTTTTTGGATTGCGTTGCCCCTCTTTTTTTTGTTTGTTTGTTTTCTGTTCCGTTCTTTCATTTGATCTGTGCCCACTTTTCTTTATTTTTATGATTTCATGAATTTAGATTTTCCTTTAACCTTTTGTTTAGATTGTTTGTTTCCATTTATACTTTCTTCCTTTTCCCTTTTCTTCTACTCTTTGGACTCGATGAAGTGGGATGCCTCACGGAGAACATTAGTGGGGCGCAGCAGCAAAACGTGAATGAATAATAGTCCCCTTCTCCGTCTGAGACGTGCCATGGATGGGAAACTTAACTTATGTCCACGGAACCGATCGGGGAATAGCCTCCTCCTCAAATAACTGCTGCTGACAGCGACCAGGTAACGTGAGCCTATCGGCAAAAAGAGAGAGAGAGAAAAAAACTCAACTTTGTCTAGCTGGTGTGTGTTTATTTACTCTGGTCTGGACGTGCCTATTTTTGATGTCGCATCCAGCTAATAGCTTCAGCCTGTTTGGATAGGATTGTCACAAGGAATGAATCGAAGCGTCTGTTTTTTGTATTTTATTTTATATTTTAGTATGTGATATGGAAGATGGATCACAGGTGGGACAGCTGACAGCTCAAATATTCTCAATCCCTGAAGGAGAGAGCAGGGATTGAGCTTTAGGATTCTCGCCTCTAAAACCGACCTGGAACTTTGCGCAGTGGCCACACAGACGCATGCACACACGCAGACACACGCACGCACACGCACACTGTTTCCACTTTCCATTCTAGTGTTTCTAGACGCATTGGCACGCCCCCCCCCTCCCCCCCATCCGCTTGGAAGACAGAAGAAGGGGGGTTGCACCCTACCTTTTGTTTTAAGTTTTCTATATTAATCATATATTTTACTTTTAGTTGGTGGGAACTAATTGTTGGCAGAAGGATACATCGTCCGCTGTCTGATTACAACGGTTTTTCCGTGCGCAACTGTGCGCCCGTATGAGTGAGCGGGCGGCTTCCGCCGTTGAATGCTAAAGAGGATGCACGCAAGAGCATGCATGGGGAGAAAAGAGGAGAGATGGAGGGGGTGGGGAGTTCACTGGCAGCGGATCGTGCAACAGAAAGCCCTTTGAAAGCTGCAACATCGCGGCGGGTTCGTCTGCGCCTGCCGCAGTGCCGCGTCGTGTAGCGCCAAAGCGCCGCTCTGCCTGTGCGCACGTCGTGCAAAGCTCTCCTCTCCAGAACCGCTCGCCTTTAGGAAGGCGAGCAGGTGGCTCCCGCGTGACGCTGAGCGAGAATGACAACCTGGGACGCGGCGGAAAAGAGAGTGCAAAGCAGCCTCCGAGCGTCCTCTCCCTCTGTCTGTTCCTCTCCATGCCATCTGTTGAGCGTGCGGAGCGTGCGCTCCCTTCTTCACGCACCTTTTATTTCAAACTCCCGTCCCCGACCACCGTCGAATCTCTGCTAATGTTCATTTTAAAAAGAAAAAGGAGGAGGAAAAAAAGAGTTGCTCAGCCGGATTTGTGTTGTTCCTTTAAAATGCCATCTGTGATATGTTAAACTTTCTTCTCGTTGTGCGGGAGGCTGTGCAGGACTCACTGATTCGTATGCAGCGTCTGTGCGACTCGTTCAGTTCAGATGAACAGGTCATCAGAGTCCAGGTTGTTTTGCTCAAGTACCCACGTACAGTGAACTATTTTGTGACATTGCGGTCACGTGACAGAGTAACACATGGCTGAAACGATGCACGATTTTCAACATTCAACAACTAAAAATATGTGGCGAGTATATAAGTATTCTGCCAGGGGCGCCTCCAGAAGGTTTCGCAAGGGGCGGTTCAAAGCAGACTATGAATGTTTTTAGGTTTGCGACAAAGGTGGGATTTTCAACTTACGTCTAATGGTCAATGTTGAGGAACTGCTGCCAGTGCGGCAGATGTGCAACGTTAGTTTTTCTCCACATGCCGCTTTTTGCAATGAGTTTAGTTTTGGTTTAGTTTCACATGTTTGCTGCGTCTTCAAATAGTACTTCTCATGGCTTTCTGTCAACAATTACCCTGTTTTGGCTCCAACATCAACTTAAACCCACCAGCCACCACAACACCACAGACCACTCGTTACAGCGAACTGCGGAGCTACTGAAAGATTTGCTTTGTTTTTTGCTCAACCATCATAATGGTCCTTTGCTATTGTTCATCAAATGAACTGATCAAGAGCCCATATAAAGCACGTTTTACTTATTTTCTGCAACAATTCACTTAAAAAGTCTTTACCCTCAAACTATCATAAGAAGCTTCACTAAACATAAAGAATAGATCTTTAGTTGGCTTGAAGAACCTTTGCATAGACAAACGCTGGAAGTAAGGCATAATGTGAATAATAAAAACATTCCTAAGTATTTATTTTTTCCAGAACTGTACATGAACCTTTTTTGCAAGGTAAGGAAAATGTCCTTTTGTGCAAGGCGCCCCTTTGAGGTTGAACAGATTCTGAGCTCACTAAAGCTCCAGCATTCCCTGAAAGTGGTTTCCAAATTCAGCTTTGCTCAAAGTGATGGAGCCTGCAAGATTACATTTTTGCACCATTCTGATTCTATACATGCAACGACACATGCACCATCCAGGGGCTTTGGCTGCAGTTACAAGTTCAGCACCACGGACAAAGGCCAGAGAAGCATGAAAACACTTCCAACGCTGCTCTTTATTATTGGAGAGTTTGAGCTTGAGTAATAGTATAGGTGGGTGAGGGTGGGGTTTCATCATTCTTTACTCCAGAGAAAGTAAAAAATCCTCACTGTACCGATAGACAATAGAGTACAGTTTTGTTTTTTATCCAACAAAGCATGATGTGCAGCTGATACAGCACATCTTTCAGGTCCTGTGGGTTGTGGGATTGGGTATCCATGGACCGTTTTGTCCCCCACATCTCGTCAAAGCTGCGATCAGATTGAGGTCTGGGGAAAACTGGAAGCCAACAAGTCAACGCCTCAAACTTGTTGTGCACCTCAAACCATTCCTGGGCCAATTTTTGCTTTTTTTTATTATTATGTTGCTGAATGTTAAAGTAGCACCAACATAAGCTGCTTTTCCATTAACCATGAAACTGCATCAATTGAAATGACGAAAATACATTTGCTTAATGGAAACAAATAATGGTAACACTTTATTTGAAGGCGTGTGCATAAGACTGACATGACACTGTCATAAACATGAAGGAGTACTTATGAATGTTTATGACTGTTGTCATGAAGTGTCATTCGGAAAATAATGACACTTTTAATGCAAAGTTGCTTTAAAAGTTGCATTAAAAGTCCATTAAAAGTGCCAACTTTGCATTAAGGTGTCATTATTTACCATGTAATGCAAAGTTGACTCTTTTAATGGACTTTTAATGCAACTTTTAAAGCGACTTTGCATTAATAGTGTCATTATTTTCCGAATGACACTTCATGACAACAGGCATAAACATTCATAAGTACTCCTTCATGTTTATGACAGTGTCATGTCAGTCTTATGCACACCTTGTCAAATAAATAAATGTTACCCAAATAATAATAATAATAATAATAAAACAGTTTTTTGATGAGAAATTGCTGGGCTGGGATGAGGTGACCTAAAGATGTATTTCGCAGAACTGCAATGGAAACACTTTTTTTTTTTTTTTTGCATCATGAGTCACGTGATCAACAGCCAGTTGCTACTACTGGCAAAATCCCACAAAGAAGACAGCAAGAAGCAGTTTTCCTTGTAGTTTGTAGTTTGTTTTTGTCCTTTTAGGACAACGTGCAGGTGACATCACCGGCGCTCTCACAGCATGGCACAGTTCATAAAAAGTCGTGTTGTCATTTGAACGTGTTGAATCTGCAGCTGTTCCATAAACCTCGCCAACTACAATTTGAACCAAAACGCTGCATATGTAGCCGCAACCCAAGTACAGCGGGCCTGTTGCTCCAACGCCAACATTTCCTCTGATGGCTGATGGAAAATTAGCGTCACGGCTAAGTTATGAATATAACTGTTTACCTCTGCCACTGCCATGATTTTTAATGACTTATTGCGTGCCCAAGACTTGCAGACCTTTTGTGATGGAAACACAGCTCTAGCTGGGAAGGTTTCCCATTAGAACTTTGCCCACAATAATTACCTTCACTATTTTTCTCTTCAACCCACTAAAATGTGCAATGCTGCAAAAATTGCGTTATCCTCTACACACGTTGGTGGTTTTAAACATATGCTTAGTAAAATGGATAAAAGTTTGCTAAACATTTTGCAGAAAAGAGTGGATTTTGATGCACCTATTGAGCGACAAACATTTTAGTCTAACAATTATAACTTCTCACAAGCAAATTTATACCGTCTTCCCATGTAATTAGTTCTTAGACTGAATGAATGAAGAAAACAAACATGAAACTTGAACAGAAAAAGCCTCTTTGAGTGTAAATCCCCGTTTAAGTAGTAGGAATTATTGGACGGTTCTTTAGCATGAATTACACCATGTGCCATCTTGGCAGGTACAAAGCCTTTCATGAGAGCAGTGTTTCCCTCGGCTGAATTTGTGTATTCTATGCCAAACTGGTTGCTGACGTTGCCCACAGTAATCTCCAGAGAGTTCTTCATTTCCTTTTTTTTTTTTTGGAAGAGCAGTTTTTTTTCTAATTTTCTTCTTCAAGTCTCTACCAAGGTCCAAAATGAAAATGGAGCACTTCATTCGCAATCCTAGCTGGCGTCTTGCAGGCTTGCAACGTAAGCCGCTTTAACTTGTTGTAAGGAATAGCCTGTGCAGGCTCAAGGTTGCAAACGGCCATGAGCAGAAATCAATTAAACCACGAAAACATGGTGATTTTTTTTTTCTGTGTATTTGTAAAACTCTTGAATAAGCATTGCCTATAAACCCAAGTCCTCAAAAGTGGAATGGTTTCAATTTTTAAGCTCAATTTAGGCAAAAGAAGTTATGAAGTTAGTTGAGCATCTAGAGCATGGGACTAAATAAAGACAGATGAGTGTGGTGACTCCTGAAGGGAAAAGCCAAAACAGTAGTAGGTGTAAAAAAAAATCTGTAGCACTTGTTGCACATAAATTGCTGCTTATTCCTTAATTATTATTATTATTATTATTATTATTATTATTATTATTATTATTATTATTATTATTATTATTATTATTATTATTATTATTATTATGTTTTTTTCCGTTACATTTTAAATGTAAAAACAGAGAGAAGTGCTTCAAAATTAATATTTACAATACAAATGCAAAGGAAGCCCGTATATATAAGCCGAATATTAACTTTAACATTCTTGAATTTCAAGTGTCGTGCATTACTGTAACAATATCGCAGAAGCTTGGCAAAAGAGATGAAATGAACTGTGGACTAAAACACAGCAGGAGGGTCAAAGAGGGCTGCGAAATGGCTGTGTTATCACTGCGCCATCATCTCAGCAGCTGCTGGAAGTGCAACACATATGAAAGTGGGGCACATATCAGCTGAAGATATATTAAAATGAGCCAGCTCTGCGGCAGTTTTATAAAGCCCGCAAATGTGATACTAATAACATCTTCAATATCCACCCACATGTCACAGACCAATGCTGGCATTGAATTTGTTTTTTTTCTTCTTCTCTTTTTCATCCTTCCTCCTCCATTGTTTCTCCCACTGACTTTTACCCCATAACCTTTTCCTCACCTGCATCTCTTCCTTTTTTTTTTTCTTCTTTTTTCTCTCCCACATCTCAATTTGGCTCGAGTATTTTGTATGAAGTGCACTCATCAGCACACACACATGGCAGGAGGGAGGAATCCCAGTACAAAAAAAAAAAAAAAGTGGCCGTGGGGAGTCAAGCTGTGTGTGTGCACACACGCGGGCGGTTTAACTAGTGCATATGTACTAAGAGCCAGGCGACAGCTTGGTCCTGCCTGGATCACTGCACGCTCGCTGTGCCATTGTTCCTCTGACACCCCTCTCTTACATGTGCAAAAACACATTTCCTCCCTATCCCCGTTCCCTCCCTAACAAGCTCATCTGCCCACCATTTTCTCCTCCTCATTATTAAGCCCCATACACCGATTGTTTCTGTCCAAACCTCAATAAATTCTAAAAGGATGCTTCTGGTTGGGATTGACTGGATAAAGTAATCATGCTCACTCAAACCTTCCCAACATTTGGTTGCTTTGCGACCACAAACTTCCCTGTATATTATTGGTGTTTTATGTGACAAGTTATCCAGCAAAAAGTGCAGAATAATTGTCAAGTGGAAGAAAATTGTTTTCAAATTGCTTAACAATTGAACATTTTGGTAGCTAGTGAGAGTTGAAATTTTTTTTATCAGAACAACAAAGCTAACCAAACAACCTCAGCCTGCTTTTTTTATTAAAGCAGTTGTACAGATGTTCAGGCAAAGTTAAAATGTAAATGCAAATGCAGATGTTACTTGGAATGAAAATGTATTTTTCAAAGTAACAATTTTTCAGATTTTTTAAAGTTGATGTTTAAAAAACATTTCATATTATTTCCTTTATTTTATCTGCTAAGGAGGATAATGTGGCACATGTAACAAATTCACGCACATGGGAGCATTTCCGATATTACAAATAATTTTATTCAGAAATAGTTGTACTAACTATTTTGCTACCACTTCACAACTATGCACCGCATTTCAGTGGTTTCTAACATAAAATATCAAGAAAACACACTGGTGTTTGAAGAAATGTGGAAACATTCCAGTGGCGTCTATATTTCTGCAAGGCTTTGCGGGTTTTCTTTTAATTCCATGGATGTACTGGCTTTGATATACAGCCGTAGCTAGGATTTGTGTATTATTATTATTATTATTATTATTATTATTAATAACCGGGGCAAGGGTATCTCATTCTTTTATTGTGGTTGACTGCATTGGTTCAAGTAACATACACTGACAGATAGGCTTAGGAGTTCTCTTCACCACATCCAGATGATCTGCTGTCAACTTTCTGCAAATCAGCGATCACAGACCCAGGTCACTAGATAGCAACAGAGCAAGAGGAAGTTGGGGGGGAAATTTAGGTTACACAGGGTTGAAGAAGAGGTCAGGGATGAATTGAATGAGCGGATGCTTATTTCTCTTTTTGGTTTCATATGCTGTGCCATGCTCCATTTGGAGCCACAGATGCCTCTATCACTAGGACGGTAGTCATTTGGCATGGCCCCGGGTGACTGTGTCAATATTTGCAATGAGTGCCATTTTGGTTCGGGGCGGCTCTATGAGCATGACTGGGCACGGTTCGACACTAGCCATGAAGAAAAGTTAACAGGAAACAAGAAAAACACTTATCAAAAGCCCCGTAGACCTGCTTTGTGCAATAATTAAGTCTTTTTGACAAGAAAAATAAAAGGACAGGGGTTTCTTGGGAGTGTGTAGGTCGAGGCAGCCAGTGGGGCGGTGGGTGTGGGGAGTGGAAGTACACAAAACAAATTAATTGTCTTGAATTGCTGAGATAATTCAAATCTCTGATTAATATTGATCGCGCGCAGGATAAAAAACTGCCACAATACAAGCGCGGAGAACAGTTAATTCATAAAGTTTTTTTTTCCCTCTGCTAATAAGTCTCTTTGTGCAAAGATAAACGAGAAGACTTAGCTGGGCAATGACGATCATTGTTACTTCATGTGCTGCAAGCTGTGCAGCCTTGCGAACGGGGGAGCTCCTAGTCGGTGACTGGCTGCGTCCCGGCAGTCATATTTGCTTATTTTATGTAATGTTTTTCATAATGTGTGGCCCTCCGGGCTTGAAAAGGAGCAGGAGCTGGCAGATTGTATTGATTCAGAGCATCTAAAGCCGTTGTTTTATGGGGCCATACAGAAGGGGCCTGAGAGGATTCTTGAAGTTAACGTGTTTTCATGATTGCTTTTTCTCAGCAACCGATAGGACAAGCGTTTCCTCTTCATTCACGGCCCACCTTTATGACTTTCCTAAAGCTCTCGTTCATTTCCCACCTTTGCCTTTTTCAATACCGATACGTTACACCTTGTTCTTGTCTTCTTTTTGATTATTCCTGTTATCTACTCTGAAACATCCACAGTCTCTCTCTCTCTTTTTTTTTGTACACGAACACACACAGCATACCCATCTCACTTGAGAGAAAGGCAAGCAGCAAGCTCCACTATTTAATGTAGGGGGGCTGAAAACTCATCTGCTTTAGCAGTTTGGCCTCATTCTTCGGCAAAGTGACCCTACTGTCACATTCATTTGGCCCCTATTTCTGTGCTTTATGGGGAAGGAAGCTTTGAGTTTGCAGGTCAAAACGCAAAAGGTTGTTCTCTGCCAAAGCAGATGGAAGGAGTCGAAAGACCTTCGTGGTGTGATTACATATGTGCAAGAGTTTTCTGTTTTGGATGCTAATACAGCCCCAGGATTCTCACTGGCTTTGCAATAGTAGCATCAATTTGGGGATTTTGGGGGCTTTTGTTTAAGTCGTTTGTTTTGTAAAAGTGCCAGACATTGCAGCTGTAACTAATATGCATTCTTGTAACCTAAAATAATAATAGTCCGAAGTTAGGATTCCAAAAAAAAACAACTATCTAATTTACTTGTTTGTTTTTTTCAACACAAAAGTTTACATTTTTGACAAATCCTGTCACATTCACACTCATCTTTATTAAGGAATTAAGGGAAAAAAAAACATTCATGGCAAAACTAAGAAGTGGAGTTTCTTTTAAATAAGGGCATCTCATCTCCACAGGCTGTTGCTGTGAATAAACTGTGTTCTTGGAATGTGCCCAGCTTGCCTGTTTGAATAAAAGTTGAGAGAAAAGTAATATCACAGACATTTGGAGGTAAGAAACCAATGAAAGGTTTTCTCCTTTCATGGGTTCACTGCAAAGCCATTGGCAGAATGTGGTGCATGTGTAGGTACCCATGCCTGATATGTGTTTATATGTGTGTGTGTGTGAGTAGTGTGTGCTTGTCGGGGGTTGAAAAAAAATGCTCTGCAGGTCTAGAGGCCTGTCAGGACTGCTGCTTGTGTATTTATGGAATAAGAAAAGGGGGACAGGTGGAAATCCATCCCAGAGAGATGCTGGATTGTCTTGCAACCTGACAGGCCTGTACGCCTACAGTACAAAGCTGACAGACAGGTATTTACGGCAGAGACATCACATTTCTTTATGAAAGAGTACAAACTAAATCCCTTTCTGAAAATAAAAAAACGTCATCATGCTCCAGATGACTTGTAGAAAGTTGTCACAACTTTCACATCACAAGTCATCAAAACTTGTTGCCACGCTTTACCTTGTGTTTCTGAATGACATGGCATGAGGCTAATCAAGATGGCTTGTGTGTCTTCTGGCTCTTTTTGCAAGTTCATGAACTAGCTTAAAAGTTGCATACACCTTTTTTTTTAAAAACTTGTATTTAATACAAGCCATTTAGAGATTTGCACAAATGGTATGCTGTACTTTAAAAATACAAACCCAGTATGGGTTATTTTTGCTAACCCAGTCTGTGTTGTCCAAGCGCGATTGCATTGGGTGTTTGATAAATTGCATTTTGAAAATGTTGACATTGTATCACCAACTACTTCTTTTAGTTGGAAGCTAGAGAAAGCTCTTAACCACATACTTGGAAACTTTTAGAACGCCATGGTATCCAACTTGAATACAACCTTCAGCGGTCTGAGCTGGTTATTACACAAAGCAGCGGAGAGCTGTTTCTGAAGTAGGGTCGCAATCAAACTTACAGAAAACATATTGCCTCCTCATAACAAGCTCTGTGTTTGTCACTTCAAAACTTACTCATGAGTGAAACAGATCTGAAACTTAAGAAAAGTTTATGGCTTGTGTTTGTGGAAAGGTGTAACACTATCGCTATGCTTTCGCTGTTTCTACAAGTCATCCGGAGCATGATGACATTTTTTTATTTTTTATTTTTAGAAAGGGATTTAGTTTGTGCTCTTTCGTAAAGAAAACACTTAGATATAAATGAGCGAGTACTTGTTGAGCAGTAGCCCTCTTAACTTTTGATACGTTATTTTACACAGCTCATAGAAGGTGATGTTCTCCTCGCAGATGGACTAAAACTCAAGGCACTTAATTACCTTTTATTTAATACCCCTTGTTGATAACGCTGTTGGTGGATCAGCCAACTGGGGGTGCTATTAGATTTTGCAACCACATTGACGTGTTAGGGTGGCTGATAGTAATTCTTAAAAACAACAACAATAAAAGGACAAACTAGTGGTAGCTGTGCAGCTTTTAATGTTCTAAAACTAAATTACTGCACTTAGAGCCAGGACTCCAATTTTTATGGGTTTACACTGAGAAAAAAAAGGTCTTTCAGAGCACGACTGTCATCCTATCATGGATACATTGTCTAATTAGTTTCCCCACTAAACACCCTGACCGGAGGTAGCCCTCGGCCTGCATTTGCAGCAATTAGACTGAAACATGAAATGAGAAGGTTGCATAGGCCAGCTATGTAATTAAACTTGGAATGAGAGGCCATGCTGCTCCTATGATGTAATGCTCCTCTCACCCCCACACTGTTTCCAGGCACTGGTTCAGTGGTCAAAGAATATGCTCTTCGTCATTGGTTTACCTTTGCTGTCAGCGTGTTCAATGTATACTAATAGGCTCATACAAACACACATTCATTGTTAAGTTGTTTAAAATCAATATGAATTAGTTGGATTAGAACAGCGAGGTTCCACAACCATTGGAGCAAGCTCTAAAAACGAGTCAATGTACGTTATGAAAGTCTACAAACGTTGCGGACGTCACAGTTTCAAGAAGGGAAACCTTAACATACCTCACCCAAGCAACTCTTTCTAGCTCCCTGTGATCCGTCTGAGACTGTACAACATATTCCCAAGCCAGATGGGCTATATATGCAGTCCCTTAAGGGAATTTAGGTCTCCCCCAGTTTCTGCTTCTAGTTGGATGTACCTGGAAAGCTTGCAAAGGAAATTATCCTGATCATTTGCTAAAACACATCAGCGGAGTAGCATTTCTAGCTCCCATGGAGGTGACTATAGTTTCAAAGTTTCCTCTTGAAACTTTGTCTCTTTCAAGAGGAATCCACATATCCATATACTATAGCTAGAGGTAAGAATTGCAACTTCCAGCAAACAAGATTCATCTTTTTTCTCATTCAGCTCACATAGCATCTTGTTGCTAACTTGTGCCTTCCCTCGACCACCAACCTTCCTTCTTCTGATTGTGGCTTTTGTGTGACATTTTAAACATAAGACTCAGGAGAATATAGTCTTGGATCCCTTTCGCATTTGAACATTTTATGCTAACGGGGCAAAACTTCTATTCAAGTCAAGGGCAAGAGTGCCTCGCCTAGTGAAACTACACAAAGCGTTGCGAGCGAGAATCCTTTTCATCCTGTAGGACTCTCTGCCGGATCAACAGGATCACAGGCGTTAGGCAGAAGAAGGCCCTTGAGGACATGAGAGTGCAAGCAGAGCGATGACTCTTACGGTTTTGACTCTGAAAAGTCGCGAAGACAGAGACACTTAAAACTTTCGAGTCTGACTCATCGCACTGCTTGTGGTGCACAAGCTTCTAATAAACACTTAAGAAATAAGTAACACAAATAATGTAAGGAAACTGTACTTTAGTATTTGTGTAGAAAGTTAATAATTTAGACATCTGTCAAGCTCTGCTTTGTTTACCTTCAGTCAAATTAATGGGTTATTTGTTGGTCATATGTTTGATTTGTACTGAACAAATTCAGTCATGCTTTGGGTTTTGTGGCTCAGTTTGCAGTAAATACAGAGAAGACGAAATGAAAACTGCTGCTTATTGAGTAAATGTTAGGCCAATATACGTTTTTTGGGGGTGCTGGAAAATACCATGATGGTGCAATTTGAAGGCAGAAATTATCAGACATCACAGGTTGCTGCGGAAGCCTTTATCTTTGGAAGATATTTTTTTCAATGTACTTCCCTTAAAGCACAGCATTTTTTTTTTACATGTTTTATCCCCCATAAAGCAACAGTACTGGATTATAAAAATGTGTTCTTGCAGAGCAGATGGTACAATTAGAGATAAAAGCTTTCCATGTGTGCCGAGGATTAAAACGTTGTTTTATCCATTTAAAAACAAAACCCTAATGCATCTGTATGAAACATGATATTGGTTCTCTTAGTACAACATTAGGGGTCTATCACAAATTCTACTGCAGACATTTGTTTGTACATTTTGTCCCACGCAAAGTTAAATGTGCACTTTTTTTTTTCTGCTACTCAACTTCCCTACAATCTAGTGTGTCTGCACAGTAAATATATATTAACTCCCCTCATTGGAATCCAGAATATGCAGATAAATAGTTGTGAATGTTCTGGGTATGTGGTGCGCCTATTATTAGCAGACAGAAAATTATGTTAGAAACAGGAAGCATGTTTATAAACCATAAATCTCAGCAGACACGGGTGTGTGCGTGTGTGTGTGTCTGGTGCATTTATGGTTAAGACACACTTGAGGTGGGTTGATTAGCCAGAATTTGTACTGAAGTAAGAGTAGCATGTTACATTATTACTCAAGCAGAATTAGCTAGTATGGTGAAATGAAACTACTCCTATGCTGTAGCCATTTTTTTAGATGCAATATGCATTAAAAGAGTGCAGTTCCTTTTTCTGTTTTGACATGAGAAACACAAATATAAGCAAGAGTTAAGAATGGCATCTTGAATATTCCTTTGTACTGACCGTGACTGCATGAAGTTAGATGATGTTACAATGAAGTAACTTGGTTACTTAGTTAGTTAGTGTGCAATGCACATTCATATTCAATAAGTCAGAAATATTGAAAAGTCATAAATCAACAATATTGATTTTTCACACACATAAATATGCTTTTAAGCCTTTATTTGTGATCATTATTATGATTTTCCACCTTCACCATTTAGCATTAGAATATTACATCAGAATAAATACTAAGTGTTTTCAGCACAAAAACATGCGCTTCATCAAAAGTATGTTTGATACCTGCTTAAAGCTTATTTCTAAAAGGTAGATTTAATCTGACAAGTGAGGCTTATTGAAACACATATTCTAATTTATTGAATATGACTATAGATGCCATCTTAGAGCTCTGAGCCTCATTCCCTCAGATTTTTGGATATGTCTAACAAGTGTGTTTCGGTTTGTATTTTTCTAAAGCTAACATTTCTTTGACTATAGCGCCAAATACTGTATCCAGTTTACCTTAAACTTTGGGCCTTGTCTTTATTGATAGCAACATGGGACATATGTGGGATATCATGCCTGGTTATTGATGGCCAAGGGTTTTTATCAAAGCCTTTGCTTGTTGGCAATGATGCAACACTTCATAGTTGTGCGACATGCATACCATAACACAACTATTCCCAGCTTCTTGTTTTACAAAATTTAGGAACTAAATTCGTTATCCATTTTATTCATGCAGATTGATATTCAATGTATTAATATAGCAATTTGTCAAGAAAGCATAACATTTTTAAACAAGAAGCTATAAAGAATATAAAGATTACTTCCACCCATCTTGCTAAGAGCTTGATTTAAAATGTATTACCAATTTCTAACTTGACAGTGTGACGCTATAATCCTATTGATTGGACATAGCTGACTAACCAGCATGATTTCTAACTTAATCTCCTGTCTAATGCATATAGAGCTTTTTAGCAAGCTTGCATGTGGTTACCGCACAGATATTAAAATCAGCTGTTAGCTCCTTTCAGCTTATTCTTTGTGTGCTCTAGTAAAGGAAATCCCTGGTGATGCTTAGATAGGTTTTATATCTCGCAGCCTGACAGTGTTTTAATTCCCCCCGCCATTCTGGTATCAAAGCAGCCAAATCTCCTCTCTCCACACCATCAGCACCTTTTTCCCGGACCCAATTTAGCCGGTGATCCTAAAACTAGCACACTTGAAACCGCCGGGATTCGGGAAGGGATCTCTTTGTGGAATAGCACCCTTCTACCTTCAAGGAATAGACCGTCTCAGAAAGAAATTAAGTGCTGTCAATCTATCTCAATCACCAGGGGAATGGAGCACGAGCGAGCCTCTAAATGGAGATGTGTTTTTTCTTTTCTCTCTGTCTGCAAGGATGTATTCTTTGGAAATGGAGCAGAAATTTTGCATTCATTTCATGCATGTTAGACATGAAAGTGGACTGGCAAGATGCCTATCCCATTGGATTTGTTGACATTTTTTTAAGACAATTGAAAATGTATTTCCTGTTTGAAAACATCTTTCTCTTTGTGTAGAGACAGTATTACTTAAAAAGAATGGTCATCACTCATTTGCCTTTTTCTCAAAAAACATTTTCAGGATTCGCAATATTTTAGGACCCCTATGATTGTCTGTATTGCTGCTGATAATTTCTGAAGCGTCAACATACTTGTTGTTTAAATCTAGTAGAGCGATATAAAACTGTAGCTTTTCAGGTTCTTTCCTCAACTTAATATAATGCACAGGTAATTTAGTCACTTTGCACCTTTAAAATGCTTTTAAAGGCCCAAACCATAAGAAAAAGTATTTGTAAGGGAGTGAAAAGAAGAATGTGAAACTTATCTTTGTTCTTTAAGACCTTAAGCTTCTCATCCCAATGGTGTATTCAGTTCAGAGCTTAAGAAGAACCCCAAAACGTTTGGATGAAAGGTAAAATATCTACAAGAGTAAGGAGAAGTTCACTTTCCTTCACCATTGCCTGGGTTAGACAGAATTTACTGTAGATCAACCAGTATGAGGAGAACATAGACAAAGTTTGCTGAAGTATAGCTGTAATACTAACCTGAGCTGATTACACAACTGAAGAGCTTAACATGTGAGACATTAGCGCTTATCTTAGGGAACAGTTTGACTACTTTTGTCTGCGTTGGTGAGCGTTGGTTTCCTGGAAAACTAGTGGGCCAGACTGTGAGCTGTTGTCAGACTTTGGACAGGAGAAGTTGATGGGATGAGAAGAAGGCCAGTGGCATTATTAACCCCTCACTAAGTTGAGAGGACGAGGCAATTACGACTAGTCATACAGTTCTCAAGCTGCCCAAGGGAAATGGCTCCGTTGCACAGAAACGGGGTGTCAGACGTAGGAGATCTTTTACTCGAGGGGTAATTACAACTTATCAACTTATAGTTGTCAGAGTAATTGCTGATAGCAGAAACAAAAGTGTCACTGCTAAAACAGCAGTCACATCCCAGTTAATGAACCTTTCACACATCATAATCTGTTGATTTAGTTTCATCTGTATGCGTAATAGAAAAATAATTAATTGCACAGAGGAACATCACTTTGTGACATTTGATGATACCATTATAGGCCAAGACAAAAAAAAAAATAGACGGACTATGCTACCACTGTGTAAACCATAGTTTTGCTTGAGGTTTTGATTTGTCTCGAATCGAACGCCACATAAAATTTTCTGATTGAGCGCAATTAAAGATTTGTTGTCACTGCAAGTTGAAAACTGTAAAATTTGTGCATTTAAAAGGTCTTTTAAATTCACAAAGTAACTTTTAAGCAGCCACGATACCTTATTTAACCATGTAAACATTTGATCGTCGTCCTTTGTTTATTTTGGTCAAGTCCAAAATGAGGTAGCGCTTCCCAAGGAGGACTTAAGCACATCGAGGCCGTCTCAGTTTGAGTTCTGAGAGGGCCGAGGTGGTGGCAGTCTCAGAACCGTCAGATTTTTAAATTTTTTTTTACCCCTCCAGGGGGTCTTTTGTGTGCGCTAGTGTCCCTTAAACGACAGTAGGCTGACAGGAAACAGGGAAGGAGAGGGGGGAAGACATGCGGCAAATATCGTCGGGTCCGGGAGTCGAACCCGCGACGGCCGCGTCGAGGACTCAAGGCCTCCAAATGTGGGTCGCGCTAACCACTACGCCACCACGGCACGCCCCAGAACCGTCAGATTTTAAAGGGGTTAGCGAGTGTTTAATACTCAAGGTTGTGATGGCAGATAATCTGTGCAGCTGGTTGGCTAGAGGATGTGTGACAAACACACCGGGACTGCCTTGGTGTATTGATTCTTGCCATTAACCTTCACTGAACAGGTCTGTTCTGAGGTGCATCAGCACAGAGCAGATCGCTGAACTCGAGGAATGGGTGCTTTGTTCTACTAACATAAAAAAGGAGACAAGCCATTAGGAGCTGTAAGTTGTGCAGTCCTTAACTGTGCATTTGTGCAACCAATGTGCTTAAAGGGCGACACACAAAACACAACATTAATCCAATTTATTTTGCGTTACATAATAAAACGTTAAACACCAATCAATCACAAAAGTAGCCACACAAAATAAATTTAAACCTCCGTAAACTATAAAAAGAGTAGAAATCATTTTCAAAATGTGAAATGTATAAAACAATTACACAACCTCACTTTGGATGCTTTCCCCCCGTAAACTGCAACGTAAAAACGTAAACTGCAACCAGAGTGTAAAGGTTTCCATTCAGGTTCCAACTGATGTTTGCATTGAGATGAAGGTGCTGTAAAAATCTCGGCTTTGTGCATTTGAATAAAATATTACCATTATCATGCCTTTTATGCATCCTGTCTTTTCTGCAACATCCTTTGCAGCAGCCACGGTTGCTGCTTCCCCTCTTCATTGCTGCTACTGTCTAGCAGTCCACCACGCCATCTCTCTTTCCCTTTTCTTCTATTCCAGAGTGTTAAGGCGCTGAACGTGGCCCAACTTGCTCACTATATCTGATCTAATCGATACCTATTTCTCTCTCCAACACTTTTTCTATTCTTTCCTCTCGTTTCTAACTGGAGTTAGCCATGGCAGGATGATTGGAAAGTGATACATCCACTGGGTCTGTCTTATCTGGGTAAGACAGATAGATTAGCAAGGGAGAGGTGTAAGATCAGTGAAAGGCCTTAGCTTTACTGCTCTGCAATAAGGCGGAAGCACATCCATCGGTGTGGCACACTTGGTGGAAGCCAACCTGAAACTTACTGGATTCACTTTTGCTGCAATGTAACTACTCGATTTTTATTTATTTATTTATTTTTTCATCCTGTGTTAAATGTTCAGATGAACAATAATGGAACAGAAGAGACATCGTTCATAACCGATCAGCGACGTCTTTCATATTAATTCCTTTGCTGACCTTATAAACTTTCATGTTCTAATTTATTTCAAACCTCAGTGAAGAGCTTAATCTTTCCCTTATCCTGTTAATTGTGCCTTTTGTCTCTCTCGGTGAATAAACATTCAACCTTCAGCGTGGAAGAATGTGGTTACATAAGAACGAAGGATACAGAGGCAAGCTTTTGTTGTTGTTTTTTTGTTTGTCTTTTGCTTGAACATGAGGGTGGGTGGTGGGTCCTTCCGCTGTTTTCCAAACTACAGTGTCAAACTTTTTTTCTTTCAAATGAACCTTGTGATATGTGCTAAACAAAAAATTCGGACATTTTTAATATCAGCCTTACTCTCATCAATGGTCACAAGCTTGGTGTAGTGACTGAAAGCACAAGCTGAGAAAATGTGTTCATTTCTACTGGGTTTTCTGGCTTCTCCCTTAGGAAAGCAGGAAGCAAATGCAAATTTGTAAAGTTTTTGTGGCATTCAAAATCATTGCTATTTGTAGGTGTGCAGATGTGCTTTATTACTTTCTTGCTACCCAAACCTTCTCACCTTGTCCACTGAAGTACTGATTAAAAATGAGTGATTTATAAAATATAGTGTAAAACCACATTATTTTTAACTGGGTTAAAATTTCATACTACACACTATTAAACCGCTGTACAATCCAGGAAAGGTATTTGCCAATATGCCAGATTTCAGTGCGTATTTTCACTTACTCCGGCTGTCATAAATAATTTTGTCACTTTGTATTTTCTATTCATTTTTGCCGCGTTTGATGGCTTGGCAGATTCAGTCATCACATATTTATTAGAAGTGGGTAAAAGTTCATGATTCTGAAAAAGAAAAAATATATATATTTATTTCTTTATCCCATTTATCCTTTCTATGGATTTTATCTTTGTTGGCACTCATGCTCCCCATCTGAGGAGCCCTTTTCAAAAAGCTAATGATATCAGCGAGGCATCCACTCAATCAAGGCTGATCCTTGGTAACTAAGCAGAACCAACAAATCCCCTTTGCTTGATCTAGATCTTTATTGACACCCTTTTAGATGCTGTTTTTAAAAACAAGCCCTGCATTAAACGGATTTGTAGCCTTTTAGGAACGCAGACTTGTGTTACTTTCCCCGGTCTGTAATGAATGATGAATGTCAGTAATGGTTGTGACTTTAAATGAAGAGCAATGTTCTTTTTTCTGTGTCGCTTTTTGTTCATCTGTCACTAAACCGCATGATTTTCTGTAGTTTCTCATGGCTGTCTTGGGCCTTTTGTGAACATGCAAAAGCAAAAAAAACCAAACAAAAAAAAAAACAGTTTAATGAGACATACAGTATATCCTATATTAATGCAGTTGCTAATCTCTAAAGTTCTGTGTCCATCAAAGTCAAGTCAGTGAGGCAGTGTTCTTTCTGTGTAATGTAGGTGTCATAAAATATAATTTGTGGAATGACTCGTAGTGTCTGCTGGACTACACTGTAAAAAAATAAGTCTCTAATTTCCGGTAAATTCCCAGCAGCTGTGTATGCCAGAATTTTACACTATATACTTTATACTGTATTTATACGGTACAATTCTGTCACCGTAATTATATGGCAGCCACTGCTACCGGTATTTTATCGCAAATTAAGAATCTTTCTTTTTTTCCAGTGTATTTCTTACTGTTTCAGATAGGAAAAGTCAACAGTTGGTACCAAAATAAATGACATACATTTGTTCATCCTCTATCTAGCCAATACAGCAAGTTTAATCGCAGGATTTTTAATTTCCCTTACTTCACAAATGATTTTGCTTTCCAACCCTTGTCCGCATGCAGGGAATGGTGCCCTGCGTGCTTTATGTGTTCCCCTCCTTCAGCACACCTGATTTCAATTGATGACTGACTAATAGGCTTTTACTGAACGTTATTCAACTGAATCAGGTAGGGAAAACATCTAGAGCATGCAGGGCAGTGTGCCTTGAGGACCGGCGTTGGGAAACACTGAATTAGACCATACTACAATGTCAAAAATCTAATGTACTGTTGAGAGTCGTTGGAAACTCTCAAAGTATTTTAGAGTGTAGGAATTCCCAAACTCTTCCAAGTTAGTCACGACTGCTGTGTGCAATGCATCCCACTGCTGTGCATGGCTTAAACCTAAGGTATTTCACTGATCCACTCTTCTCACGCTGCCACATAGTTGGATCCTCTTCAGACAGGAATCAATGTGCTGCTAAGTAGGGCTTAGAAGAATAGCACAAAATATTTAATCTTCTTAAAACACCCATTTTAGTGGCATTTCCTCTTCGGCATAAGGCAACATAACCTCTTCAAATGTCGGTGATGTGTGCAAACTAATCCAGGATCCTTAATAGGCGGTAAATAACAATAGCAAATAGTGCAATATTACAATCACAATAAAAATGTAGAGTACTCTCATATTTTTGCCTTTTGCTTGCATTTCATTAACGTTTATACAAACAGCAACTTCGAGCATCTCCGAGATTAAATGTAGCTCTCGTGTCTAACTAGATTCAATGACTTTTATGCGATTTTAAGACAGCTTGAGGTCAGCGTCTAGGAAGGAGCAAACTACACTTAGTTGTGTTTTATTTAATCCACTTTGTGTCATCAAGAAATTCCTGCGGCTGACGTTAATTCTATAAAACCAACATAAACTTGAAACTAGATCCTCTCAGAAATCAATTGATTTCTCACGCAGTGTGTAAATATATTGTGCGTGGTTTTTGTTTTTGGCAGATCTCTTAAAATAAATAAACCTTTATGGGAGGTATAAAGGCAAATCTCATTGTGCGTAGAGCGAGTCATTTGGAGTCTTTCATCTGCCATGCTTTATCATTTCATTTACAGGTGCAAACAAAGGGCTGCGGCATTTGCATTTATTCATCCTCTTGGGAAGGCAAGAAAAATCTAAACGTTTTTCTTGCTTCCTAACTCAAGATTTCAACTGAATCTTAGTTATGTAAACTAATAATGAAGAAACAAATAATAAATAAGCTCCTAGATAGTAGCCAAGAACTATAGCTTAAGATGATCTATGAGATGTGGCGCACTATTCTGCTGGAAGTAGCCATTATAAGATGGGTATGCTGTGGTTATAAATGGAGGTACTGTATGTGGTCAGCAACAATAGGCTGTGGCATTTAAAAGATTCTCTCTTGGTAGTCAAGGGACCCAAATTGTGTCAAGATAATATTCCCCAAATCGCTTCACAATCTTCACCAGGAGCCTGAACCATTCATACGCCGCAGCATGAATGTGTTTCAGGTTGTTTATGCCAAATTCTGACCTTGATCTGAATGTTGCAGCTGCAATCGAGACTCTTCATTTTTCCCATTTGTTATTGTTCATTTTTAGTCTGTGTGGATTACAGCCTCGGTTTCAGGTCCTTAGCTGTCAGTTTGTGCACTCGGTGTGGTCTCGTGCTGCTGTAGTCCACCTGCTTCAGGGGTCGATGTGTTGTGCGTTCAGAGATAGTATCCCACCTTGGATTTATCAACGGGTTGCATTGAACTGTCTGTTCTCCTCTGAATTCAACGAGGCCTTTCTATCCACACAACTGTCTCTGCAACTGACTGTGTTTTTTTTCTTTCTTTCTTTTTCTGACCTTTCTCTGTACATCCAAGAGCTGAGTGTTAGGAAATGACACCAATCATGCCCCATTCAAAGTTTTCTCAAAATCTCATCTTTCTACATTTTGCCCGGTTGGAACTTGTCTTCACCAGGACCGATTGCATTTGAGTTGCTGCATTGTCTGATTGACTTTTATTGTTGTCACAAACAGGAGCTGGTGTACATAATAAAGTGGCTGATGAATCAATACGTCTTCGATTGTCACAACATCAATTTTGTGCATTGATTAAAAGCAATCATTTTGGCCTTATTCATTTTTTTCCTCTTGCGTCTACATTGGATCCACCGGTAACAATTAGATTGAGATGTCATTGATAGTCAGACAGACATATGGCACTGATAGTGTGAGGCTAGTGGCATATACAGCCTTCATTAAATGGCAACATATTTTTTTATGAAATTTGAAGCACAGAGTGTAGGAAGAAGAGCTGTGATTTCAGCTCTTTCTTCTGTCTGATCTCCAGCTAAAAAGGCCTTAACTCCTACAACAGGCTTATTATAACCCTTTCCTACTCCCCCTCCCCACCACCACCACCCTCACCACCGCCGCCACCACAGTGCGACTCATTTTACTGCAGTTTGAAGCTTTCTTTTTAAATCTCTCGTTCAGTCGCCGGCCTGCGTTTGCACTGGACACACACACACGCTAAGACTCTCTACTACATGACAAAACCCTTCAGTTAAAAATGGAAATGTCTCGCCGGACCAGTAAATTGCATTGTGAGGAATATCTTTGCCCAAATGATCAGACGCAGATGCAAGGACAGCTATAAGTACACACTGCGTGACTTTTTGTTTAATTAAAAGCACGTGAATGCTCGCCAGTTGTGACCTCCATTATTGATAGTTGCCTTTTTTTTTTTTTTTTTTAGCTTGCGTTTAAAACACCCACGGAGGGAATTAAAAAAAGGCATCAACACACAAAACCAAGTAAGTCCATTATGCGTGTCACATTCAGTCTGAAATTGATTTCTTTTTTTGTCTGAGCCAATTTAAAAATAGCGAGCTCCCGAGTAAGGGAGGCTGTCAGAGGGGCTTGGAGGGAACAGGAAGTAACCCCTCCTCTGAACAGAAGGGCCTTTGTCATTATTAAAGATTAATGTTTGCACGAGTGTGGCAGGAATTAGCATTAGTGATGGTTTTAGTGTCAAATGCTTGTTTAAGAGCTGTCACTCCTCCCGGAATGAGACAACTTAATATCACAGCACTAATAATACCAACTAATCGCGGTGCCAAAACAGGAGATCAAAGCTGAGGGTTTGGTGTTTGGGGGGGGGGAAGCAGAAATACAGGGGATACAGAGAAACGACAGGATTCTGTCACAGCCTGTTGGTGCTCACAGGATCCTGGAAGCCATTTCTATTTCCGTCCGCTTCCAGTTTTATTACCACAGTTGTCTCATGATTACTCTGTCGGCTGGAATGAAAACAGATCCTCCTCGTGCCGTCACCACTTCAGGGTAACAATAAAAAGGCAGCTGAATTTAAGCTTTAATCTAAACAACTTACCTTTGATATTTTTGAAGTAGTTTCAAGCTTTGGCTACGCGTTTGTTTTTGTTTTTTTTACAAGAGTCTGCGTTAGGATTTATTCAAAATATCCCTCGACAGTTGCACATGAAAACACATTGTTATCAGCTCCGACTGATGGATTGTTCTACCTTTTAGAGTGTAGCTATAGCTGCACTCTCCATCTTCATCCCTCTATGGAATTGCATTGGATTGTTGCATGTTGATGGAATGAGAATATGGCCATGGAGGGACGGATATTTACCATGCAGAGCATATCACCATCTCCCCCATCTAGAGCCATTTGCTTCTGTTAGCAGACAACATTCCTCCTGTTTGAGGCCAGACTATTAAGAGATTGTTTTTTCTGTATTATCCAATTTGTTTTGTTAGCTAGATAGGAGTTAAATACCAGAAACTATAAGTGAGATTCATATATTGCCAGTTGCTACTTTAGTGGTATTAAAAGCAATATTTTTAAAAAAGAGGAGCATGATAGAATTGCTTTTGATTTGCTTTGTATCCCTACGCTTGCTGCTATAAAGTTGAATGATTATTACATTTATAGTAATGTTATTGATAACATTTATTTAACAATGTTTTGATTACTATGACAACATACACTTAAAAAATAGAATATTCCCAATCAAATTTGACTTCTGGTTTGAAGATGGTGTGCCAACTGCATAAAATACACTGTACCTATTTCACATTTAGAGAAATGCTGAAAGTCTTAAGTTGAAATTGTAACATTAATTAGTTGTAATATATGTCTGGGTGGGACATGCTGTCAGTTACTTTGCATACTGTACACGATGGTGCTACTGCTTGCATATTGCCATCGGCACTTGTATGCTGTCTTCTTTCAGTAACTGAGGTGGGTGGCTTTCCTATGGTTTCCGCATTAATTCTCAGTTTGACAAATTTGTCTTCACTGTGAGCAAGGAGGAAAAAAATGTCAATTTTAATCAGCTGACAAGCAGTGCCCAGCAAGAGTTGTTGGTGGGGGATCATCAAATTTTCTCCGCATTTAGAACACAGAGAACTTTCGTCTTCCTGGCACTTTCTCAGTTGCTTTGAAAAGCTTAAATCAAAGACACTGTATGAAGGAATTTTTTTGGGGGGGGGGTTTGGAAACCTGAAATTGGCAAGTGCCTATTGTCAGGCTAACAACATGCATGTTTTGATCACCCCCACAAAATAGGGGACCCCCTTACAACACCTCCCCCAAACACAAAAAGCACACAAAAAATTTGAAGTGAATTTTGCGTGTGCTGTAGCTGTTTTGTAGCTGTATGTTTGTGTAATGCATAACACAAAGGAGAGATTATAAAAATGCAATGACGCATATCTTTTTCCAGAGTATGAATTAAAATGGTGCTTATTAACAGAGAAACTCAATACACAGAATCTGTGGATTAAAATGCAAAGCTATTTCTTTTTAAAGATGAGAGATTTCACAGATTAAGCCACTATTAATGTGGCTCGTTGTAACAGCTAGGCTACAGATTTCAAACTACACAACAAAGAAACTAATTTATTCTATTTTTACATCTCGAATATTTACACAACACTGTCAAACGCATCAACTGGGTGGCCCATTCAATCTATCTAAATATAAACTTATAGCTAGCTACAATTGTAGCTACCTAGCTGAAAGGTATTTCAGTTCAGTTTCTCGGGAACAACAAATGTCTTTCAAAATTTTTTTTAAAGTATAACTCTTAGGCTTTATGAATTACCATTTTGAAGCCTCAAATTTTGCGTGCTACCTCAACATTAGCCTGTTATTTCACAAGCTAACCTTTTTACATGGTTGGGCAGAATGGTTGAACCAAAGCATAGGTTCTAATAAGTGTCAAGACAGTTGAAAAGTGTGATTTCTTTCAACATGGAAACAGGATGATTGACATTTTTTGTGGTGTTGAATCTTAAGTTTTTCAAATTTAAAACCTTGATTTACCTTGGCACCGGTAACCACACCTTCCCTGAAGTCAGCCACTGAATAAGGCAAAGTAGTATTATGTAGATGTGCAACAGGTAAATTGAATGTCACTTATTAAAAATAAAATTAAGTAAAAAAAAAAAACAGTAGGAAGCAGTTCTTTGTCCACGGTGGACTCGATGCCCATATGAATTATCTGCTAATTAAAATTACAGGCTATTTCTTTGAAATCTAAGAAATCCACACATTAATCCTCGAGCATGACTCAGCGTGGCTATGTGTAGCAGCTAAGATAAATCTTATTAATATTACCAGGTTTCATCCTCACTGTAATAAAAAGAATCTGGGTCATTTTTAGATTATCATTCTAGTTCCACAGCTCTAATATTTACACTACTTTGCAAATTAGCCTAAGCAGATTAACTAGATCTTTCTGATGCATTTAATCCTTCTAGCTAGATATAAATAACAGCTAGCTAAATTTGCAGTGATCCAGTGGTTATTGGGCGATCCCTGGAGACCAGATAGTCATGGACGTACAAACCTAAGGGCAATTTGGAGAGATCAACTAACCTGTTTTTGGACTGTGGAAAGAACTAATCGGAACCAAAGCATGCAGAGTGAGAACATGCAAACTCTGTCCAGAAAACCCCCAGGCCAAGATTCCAAGCCAGGACCTTCTTGCTTCAAGGCAGCTACCAACTGTGCCGCCATCCAGGCGGATTTTCTTCTGCAGCTATAAACGTGAGACAGTTTTATTTTGGTTGGGGAGAAACAAAATCCACAATGGGAGGAAGTGGAGAATTGCTCTGTAAAACACTATGATTTTAATACTTTTTTTTATTATTAATGACTTTGTTGAACTACAATTCGAAAGCAGTGCTTGATTTTGATTGGATAGTTTTCAACAATTTTTTATGTATTACTACTTTTGCCCGTTTCAAGTAATCTTAGTGACTATTATGTGGTTTTGGTTTAACACCAGGGTATCAATGTTTCTGTCCAGCTGTTTGGACTAAATGGTTGAACTGAAGCAATACTTCAAATCTTAACTTGTCAAGCTACTTCTCTCTTTAGCTAGTAGTCAACCGTTCCCAAAAGAACAGCTATGAGTGCACCTGCAAAACAATTTTTGATGCTCAATAAAGTTTAGCCAACTCTTGCTGCAAACTAGTTTTTCTCTGCCGTAGGGTCTGGGATTCATTGGCCTTTGGCAACTTTGGCATAATAAATTCACAAATGTTTACATCTCGTCTGTACCTAGGTGGTTCAGTTTTAAAAACTGACCTGTAGTGAAGGTATGCATCTCGTTCTTTCTTTATTTCTCTTAGGCTCCTTTAATGTTTACTATTTGCAGTTGGTTATGTCTAAGAAGCAAGTCACTACATGGCTTACAGTCTTTAAATTACAATAATAGGTGACTTTCAACATCATACTTCTTGTTTAATATTTTATGATTGCTTAGTAAAACATTTCTCTCTTGTAATTTTTTGTGAGAAATCTCCTTAGCAAAGCGATGTCTTTACACAACCAAAATGAGCTTTACACCAAGCCTCATGTTATGCTCACAACCTTTGCATCCCACTGTTTGCTTTCTGTCAACATCCTGTGTTTAAACTTTGCATTAGGTTTCCAGGGAAAATACCCCTTGAAAAAGACTTTACAGCTTTAGCACACAGTGAGCACCCTAACAGGCTTAGAGATAAGCAGATTCCTGCGCTGTTAATTACATTAACAACAGCAAAGTGTTTTGTTTTAATAGCTCACCACAGTGCTCTTGTTGATGCACTTTAACTATACCAATGGCCTCTAATAATTTTTTTTGCTTTTTTGCTTTAAAGTCATAAAAGTTGGCATTATGCTAAGCAGGAGCTATCTTAAAGGTTTGTTCCATGTCACCCAAGTTCACATGAGTTATCAAGGTGGTTTAACCGGTTGGAGTGTGTTAGCCAACAGCTTGCGCTGATTGTATAAACACAGCTGAGACCGAGGATGGAGGGATGAGACAGATGAGAGGGAACATGTTTGATTAGCCACTGAAGGGAAGGATGTGACTTTAATCCCTCTTTTAACTAATCCCTCTCCTATTGGAGGGCCCTTACTGCCTCAGGGCAAAAGCGTGATGTAAGTGTGGAGCCAGCAGTCGTATTGTAGGTTTCCGTGACTCCTTTACATTTGTTGTATTTCCTGTGACTTGATGTTTCATTGTCCTTTGTGCAAAGTTGTCATCATGTTCACAAGCTTCAGGTCAGGTCTGCTCCTGGATTCGGCACTTGAAGTATCTTTCACTTGCATTGTTCAATGTTGCCAACTGCTAAGTAAGGGAAGCAGCAACTGACTGTCCTAACAGTCGCTAGATTATGTCATCACCTAATTTGCATAGTTAGCCATCTGCATGTAATGCGGGAGAGATGAATATTGCTGTGGGAGGGAGAATAAGTGAGCAGAAAGAACTCCAAATATGCATAAAGCTTTGAAAGAACCTTCTTTTTCCTTGTTTTTCTCTCTCTTTTGTTTAACTACACTGTCTCAGTCCTTCTCCTTCTCTGTCCATTTTTTTTATTTTATCTTATTAAGTCTGGTTTGGATTGTGGTCCACTCGACAATCAAAACCAATCACAATAAAGTGGAATCATTCCACCTAAATTCATAGATTTATTTGAGATTAAGATATTTTTATACCAAGATCCGCCCTGATACAAATTAAAATTCAGTTAAAAGACCTCTGGACCACCTGTGAGTACTTTGGGATGCTGTTTGCGAATAGTAGAAACAATACATGCTTTCTCTAATAAAATTAGAAAAAAATTGTCTAGGTTTGTTATAACTTACCTTTTTGAAAAAGAAATACATCCACCCATACGAACGAATTTGTTCAATTGAGAGACTGGGAATTTGCAGAGGAAGTAACATGCTGTTTTAACATCGTGCTTAGCATTTATGTAAAGCGTGAGTTTACATGAGATATCACAACAATAGAGGAGGTATTTAAGGTTTCAGAGTGAACTTAATGCTGAACAAAAGAAAGAAAAGGAAGTGTTTAATAAATACATCATCTCCTGTCAAGCCACCAATGCGCTGTCTCCAGCCTTCAGGATCCACCAATCACAGGCGGGCACCTGCAAAATCAAATTTACATACAGTATGAGCAGCAAAACGCCTTTCCACACCAGATGTAAGAGTGAGCAACCTTTGAATCACGGTGTTATTTGACAACTATCACTGGCCTCATGCATATACAGGACAGATGTCCAGCTCGTCAAAGGGCCAACACAGAGACATGCAAGACAAACAGGGGTCTACACACACACAGACAGTTTGAATATTTTGGTGTCCCCAGCTCCTATGCGAAGAAAGGCCTTAACTGTTTGATGTAAGCTTTGTAAATTGGGTGGTGCTGACCTATAAATATTTGTATTTATCTCTAAGGAAGTGGCTTACAAAATGACAGGCAAGATTTTTAGCTTGTTTTAGAATGCATAGCTTTACTTAAAAAGGCACAATATAATCTCTGAAACAATGGTTGTAGACTCCTACGTGCACCTTTTATGAAAAAGTCTCCTTTCTTCTGCTTCATAAAGACAGCTTAATGGCAAAATGTTCCCAAACCGAGAGAATAAATTAGGTTACAGAAGCAGCAGATGTTGAGCTCGTTTTATACTAAAGCAAAAACGAACGTAAAAGAAAAAGAGGAAAAACTACGTGTGCGCTGTGAGCAATTCCCAAAAGCAGGAGTGGAACTGGAAAGCTTGACTTGTCCCTTCATCCCAAAATGCTGACTTTTCGGCTGCCTGTACCCATTATAGGCTAACATGTCAAAACGTATCCGGTGCCATGCAATTCAATTTGGCCAAATGAATATCTAGGCTTTCGATAGCATGCTGGAGTAGTTAGAGCGAATGTCGGGGCCGACAGCAGCTGTCATAAAGGACCACTTGCTGCATAATGTATACCGAGTGCTTTGCCAGTGGTATCAGTGTGTGATCAATATGCAATAAAAACTCATTAAGGGGGTCTATGTTCTGTCATGGAAATTAATTCCGGAAGACGAATCTGCGATGTGTCACCCAGGATAAGCCCATCCGAGCAGAAAAATAAAAAAAGTTATTTAAAGCTAGGAATTGGAAACTGAAATGTGTGCATAGAAAAGATGAGACAGGAAAGGAAGAGTGGAAGTCATCGCTGCGTAGTAAGATTTGCTAGTCTTTGTAGTTTTCTGTTAGCCAGAGAGAAATCTGCTCATTATCTTGAGCCTTTATTCTTCCATATCTATCAATCCTTTTTAATTCCGTGTAACTCTTCGAGACCAACAGCAATGTGAGTAAAGCCGTCAAGCTAACCTTACGTTTCCCACCGAACGTGCAATCTGCACAACTCAGCAGGACGTTGTTGTATGTTGTTTTTTTTCTCTCTTTTGAATAATCCTGCACTGACAGACAGTGGAGTCATTGTACCGCTGTGAGCTGAAAACGGGAACGCGCCGCATGAGTTTTAGTGTAGCGCAGTCTGGATCTGCATTCCCCTGTCCCGTCAAATCCACTAAATTTACGACTTTCCAAGAGCAGCTAAGTTTATGTGACAAACAAACAAAAAGAAAATGCAGCTCCAGTTGGAAAGCAGTGTTCGACCCCCACCTCCCCTTCCCTCTCTGCACGCACTTCTATTTTAATGGATTATTCCCGGTTCACCCTTTTTGACAGCCTTATTTTAATGTTCTGCTTTACTTTTAGGGGAGAGGAAGGAGGAACACAATCAAGCAAGCATGTCTACTTGCACACGGAGGCATCTGCAACAGCCTCGACTGGCACCTTTTTCGCCAATTCAATTTTCTTGATAATCCCGCATATTACACCAAGCATTAACAGCAAAATCAAATATTGATTGCTTCACCTTCATGCTTTACAACGAGCTGCAAGGAGCACGGATGGCCTGTGTGGTTCAAACAGGGAATGGAGGAGCATTAATCAGGTCCTGCTTTGGCTTTTATCGGATCACAGCTGAAATCAGCCAGACTTCCACACGTGAAATTGCCGAAGCTTCTTTGATACTCATATGGTGAATTTAGTGCAGGGATTGGGCACCTTATGTGCTTGAGATGGTGTGTTCAGATGCTATATATGCTTTATCTCATTTTCTCCAGTGATTATCTACTATGCAGGAACACTGTATGGATTCATATTTAATTATCTCAGTAACTCAATAAGCTGCCATCGAGACCAAAAGCTCATATTGGTCTCTCGTACTATAGCTTTTGATCAATACTGTTACTCATTGCAATTAATGGGTTATAATTTATTTAACTCATATGTGCTCCTTATATATTAGTTTGAGATGCACCATGGTGACTTTTATATCTTTAGTTTCTTATTTTTCGGATTTAGCTGCTTGAGAACTGCACTGCTTGGCCAGAAAAAACGTTGCTGCCAAATAACAGATCACACACACTAATGTTTCACCAGACTGACGTTGGCTTTGATTATCCATTTCCATCCAGTGTTGCAATCATTTTTTCAGCAAAATCTGTTGCTGATGATGACATCGTCCAACCCTTACGCAAAGACGTCTTTGGCACGTCGGTTCAAGTTCCAGGCTCTTTAGTGGCCAAGTCAGGTGTGAAAAAGACGTCTCATGCTCCCTAAGCCACTCTTACGGTTTGAGCACGATGAAACATGGCATTGTCATCTTGGAATATTCCGGTGACATCTGAGAAGAATACATTTCACTCATGGAATAAACTTGTCATTCATTATGTTTAGGCGTTTCGTCGTCAAACACAAGACATCTTTTTAATTCATTTGACAGTTCTTATCTTGATTTCAAAAGTTCCTGCAACCACCTTAGATGTTTTCCCTACTTGACTAATGCCATTGTTTTGACTCTTCTTAAAAAGACAAACATCTGTTGCACAACCAGGAGGTATGTCTTTTGACATGGTTGTTTAAGAAATGAGAAAGTACTATTTGGACCAGTTGGTGCAGTAACTGGGAAGCTGTTTGCTTTATTAAAACTCAGGTGGCAGCATTTTTCTTTTGGCCAGGCAGTGTAATTTTTACTTTCTCCTTGCCATTAATTACTTATATTTGGAGAAGAGCGGGCATCATATGCTTTTTAAGTAGCTGCAGATCATGATGAGGACAAAATGATTATAAAGCAGGTATTTTACCAGTTTTCAGCCTGCTGTGCTAGAAACGACCATGGTCAGTGTGGTTAGTCTTACTAAAATGACTAATCTCTTCATTTACTCTAGAGCCAGAAAAGATTCTGAGTAGATCAAATTGAACATAAGCTGATTTAGGTCACCTGGCATTTTCTCAGTCCATCTCAAAATTTGGAAGCTTACCATCATCATTACAATTATTTACACACATTGCAGCATCTAGCTGTAACTTTTGGATGGGAAAGTTGTAAACGTTATCATCGGAGGCTTTGGTGAATGTGAAAATATGAGTGTGTATGTTCACTTTTTTCTGCCCATGCCCGGACTGCTGTATTATGTTCTGCGTCAGGTCCTGTGAATAGCTCGGCTAATTTTTCCATTTATCCCTGACTCTGCGTTTACAAATCAGCCCTGTCGCATCTAATCCATCAGTTCCCAGGCCTTTGATTTATTCAACATCCCATTTTTTTCTTTCTCCACAAACTCTTTGTTTGTACTTGATTATCCGTGAGGCGGAATGTTTAAGCACTTCCCAGAAGTAGTCATACTCCTTGAACACTTACACATGTTGTCATGACACAGCCACAAACATCAATGTTTCTTTTTTTCTTAGATTAAATCAATGTGACAGAACAGCACACAGGAGTGCAGAATTGTAATGATTGTGCAACATGATTTCAAAATGTTTTGAAAAAAAAATCAAAAAATTATGCATTGCATTCAGCACTACGAGATAACGGTTTGTGGAACTATATTTTGCAATTATCACTCTTTGATATTTTGGCCCGTTCTTCTTTGCAAAATAGCTCAAGCTTAGTCAGATTGTGTGGAGAATATCTGTGAACATCCGATCTCTAAAAATCACTACAAATTTGTTTTAGGTCTAGACTTTGACTACACCCTCCTAATATGAATATTCAATAAGCAATTCCTGAACACGAATGGATGCTGCATTTTTCACACTTTGATTTGTAAGAGATTTAGAAAACCATGTCTACACTACTCAGCTTTGGCAGAGCAAGTTAATTACGATAGTGGCTATTTCTTCCGTTCGTCGCTTCCATTCTTCTTACAGAGGTTGTAACAGAATGGCAAACACTAGGAACGTTTCTAGCTCAGAAAGTGTGTGAAGGTGCTCAGCAGGTAATCGGCATTTAAAATCACGCATGAATATTTATAATTCTCCCATGTGCTAAATGAACATTCATAAGCACTATAAACCTCAGAATTTATGTAATACAGCAGACAATCACATCCCACTTTGACTTTTTTTCAGTAAAACCCTATTCCCCCTCCACCTCCTTCAGCAATAAAAAGACAAAAAGAAGAAAGTAGGCCATTACCTTGCTGTGTCAGTTTTGTGCCAATATTCCTCCGTAACATCTTAAATGTGAATATTTCTTCTCTTGCAGCTGCACTACCATGCACTTCGATACCATTTTTAGGAAAAAAACAAAAACAACACATCTAACTGTGAGCCTGGAATTCATTGGTGCTGAATAAATCCCATCATGTTTGTCTTTTCCGTCCTTTCCGTCCTTCATCATTCTGGGCCGAAACACGGCTGATGAATGGGGAAAGTGGCTGGCAGGGGATTTCTCTAACTGGCCTTTTTTTTGTTTTTTTTGTTGTGCTATTCTCAAACTGTTTCCAGCAGGTTGAGTTGTTTGCTGCTGCTGAAGAGCGGTCCTCTGTGGAAACATGCAGTCTGTAACACATGATAAATTTGTTGTGCTTGTTTTTGAGTGGATTTTCTGTAGTTGGGGGCTCGTTGCTGTTTTGAGCTAGAGATGCGTTTCTGTCTGTGAATGAGGAGCCTGCGTGGAAAAGCGGCTTTGTGCCACAGAAAATCCTGTGACAGCACAATGTATATGGCTTAGCTTCCGCTGCCCCGGGCTTCATTTGAATTGACTCATAGAGCATTTGTTTACTCGCATGTAACTGCAGTAGATAGCAGTGTCTGGTTGGCTCGTGCGGTGTTTTCCGTTTCATTCCACAGTCTCTCCTTGGAAAAAAAATAAAAAACTTAAGCTAACCTCATTAATCTTCAAAATTAATACTTAATAGAATCTTTGTTTATGGGGGTTGGGAAAGATAATCTTTTTAGGTTTTATTAATTTGTGGCCTTGTTTGGTGTTTACCCAATTTCCCCTAAGATCAAATTAAAAATAATAATAACTTAAAAAAAGCTCTTTGAAAAGAGAAAGTAAAATCTACTTTCAAGTCTCCAGTTACCAGTCTGCTTAATTCATATTATAATTAAAAGTGACAAAACAAAAGTAGCAGCTAGTAATGGTGTCTGATGATGTGAAAAGTGGAAATTCTATGCAAATCCACACTTTTTAAAATAAGTCAACACACACTCAAACACACCCCTGCACGCACGCCCATACAAAAAAACTGCCGGGTTATTTCATTAACCTCAATGCTGGATTGATGCTTTCTGGTTGTTGGGCAATTTCAATAAAACATTTTTGAATAAAAACATATCCATTTTGGTTGGTTTGAGGAAAAATCCTTCATGTCAATAAGGAAGACTGTGTAATGATGTTGACGGCGCTACACTAACTTTGGTTCAGTTAGCTCAAATTGGACTGAATTTGTTCCCTTAACATGCATCGTTTCTCTGCTAAGTAGTTAGCACAAGCTAACAAGCCAGTCATTAATGCAGAACCAGAATACAGTAAACACAAAAATATGTATTTGTATTTAGCCAAATACATCTTGCTCAGTAATCAGGTAATAAGTAATTATTTTCTAGTGTAGTAGAAGGGACTAACTGAAATCATGAGACAGTAGGGATCATTTTTATAAGCAACAAAATGAAAAACGAACTAAAACAAAAAAGCGTCCCACAAAAGACATCAGCGGAAAAAACCTAGAGAGATATATGGAATAAAATTGGACAGTTTACTCCAGTTGAAAACAGGGAGATTAACACGGGGAGGATGACTACTAGAGTGGGAACAGGTGAGAGAGATGAACTGCTTGTCAAACAGGGGAGCATGAACTCGGGGAATTGAGTGGAGAAACGACAAGGTACATGGACCACACAAGGATCAGATCAGAATTAACTATGCAGAACATGACCAAACACAAAACTAATAAGTACAAGGTGAAATATGACAACACAACTTGGCACCCTGTGTTACAAGAAAATAAGGACATAAGTCACAGTGCACAAGAACACCCAGTTAACAAATACAATAAAATAAAATTTTTAAAAAATCACAATTAAAAACACAGATCAACAATTTGAGCTTCCTCCAAGAATATTGTCCTTTGAACCATTTCCCCGTGCCGATGGATGGTCCCAAAAATATGCAAACTTGCCTAATGCATTTACGCTTCCATCTCATGATATTAACTCAGATTCTGCCCGCTACCTGTGAAGGTGTTTTATAATCAGCATATGGCTAGACGGGCCTTGTGCATGCTTGAGTGTTTGAGCGTGTCCAAGTTGCAATAATCCTGAGGGTAAACCCCAGCTGTGAGAGATTTTGTTGTAGTTGTTGTTGTTGACTTCAGGCAGCTTGAAAGATAGGTGAGATGAGGGTTATGTGTACACGAATACTCGCGTGTCTTGTAACGAAGATATTTACGGGGAGTTAGCGTTGCTATTAATATCACAGCTGGGGATGCATCAGTGCAGCAAATGAAATCTGTATGCATTCAAACGCACGTGCGCGTGTTTGTGTTTATTTGTACGTCGGCGTGTGTTTTTCGGATGCGGGTTATGGCGACAAGAAATGTCACACCCCATGGGAAGCAGGAGCTTTTGATGTGGCACGTGCAACCGCCCACACCGACCTCCCCCTGCCAACGCCTCCCATTTTTAAGCCCTAAAACATCTCCTGGGCATCCAGTCTGTTGTAAGTGGGAGATGAATGTTATGGGGAAACACGGCTGGCCTTCATGGTTGCAGCACGAGCTAGAGAGTGTTCCGCGCGTGGGAACGTGGGTTCTGACGGCCGATCACTCTATTCCTGGCTTGAAGCATCCAATAAAGAAGAAAACAATAACAATTTCAACACCATCTCCATTTGATGACTGAAAATAGTTGCGCGATTGGCGTTTATGTAACGGTAGGGTTTGAGGAAATTGAAATAAACAAGAAAATAGGTCAGGCTGTGAACACATTCGCTGGAGGAACATGCTCGAAAGAATGACGGATTGCACACAGACATGCATGGGAATGCATACATCACTCTTTGAACACACAGTCCAGCTGTTTCCTCAGTGGATGAACTGCATTCTAACTCTCGTGCGATCGGAGCTAACATACTTAAATGTCTGTCTTGTTTTTTAATGAGGTCATTTAAAGGACTTTGAGCATGTCAAGTGAGCTTGTCTATCCATTTGTCTGGTTTTGCACAATAAAGTAGAAATACAGTTTACAGACGTCGGTAGCTGGGAAACGGCTGCATCAGTACAGAGCCTTATCAGTCTGGAATCTTTGACCTCCTCTTCATTGGTAAATGTGAAGTGTGTCAGAATACAGTTGACCCTTCAGTGTGACTGGACATTTCCTTTGCAACTTTATCTTGACTGAAATGTAACATTGCTGATGACTCTACCACATAGGGATGGCAGCACTGCAACAGCTCCACCATTCACCACGTACACAGTGATAACCCTGACCCCAGCAAGTGATAGTTATATGTCTTGATGGTGTAGACTTAGAAGGAAGCTGCAAAGCATCATCCAATATTCATCTCATTTGACATACTTTTAGTTTTTTTATTTTCCATGAAAAAGAAAAACAGAGTTTGTCTCATAGCATTGAGTATTACTATCTGTGTAGTAATATTAGCAGATTCACGGTCTAGGGTGGAGCCAGGTAGTGTGGTTCATGGAGAGGTGTGGCCAATCACTGACTACCCCTGCAGCCAACCCTGCCAGGTGATTGGTTGTCCCCATGAGGAGGTAACTCATCAGCAGAGCACCCCTCCGGACCAAGCAGTTCCCCTCCAATACAGTTGGTGGCAGCAGTGATATATGCTTAGACAGCTTATATTTTTGAAAACAAATGTACAGATGTTGTGCTCCGAAGTGGCTCTGGTGCTGATCAGTTGTTGGCCACCCCAGAGTGAACAACTGTCCCAGTCTATGAAGATTTTCTGGTTCCACCAATTTTTGCATAGAAAGTGGCAAATTAAGCTACTACTGTGTGAAGCCTACTGAAGGTGAGCCACGGAGTGTTTTCTCCATCAGGCGTGAGGAGAATACAGCTGAAACTGAGAGGGGAAAGCCTGACGAGAGGCAAGGGAAGAGAGGATTTGACAGTCCAGTGCTCAGAAAGCTTTTTTTTTTCTCTCTTGTCATGTCCCACCCAGAGTCAAAAGAAAGAAGTGAGATAAAAGAAAAGAAATGGCAGAGGATATTAGTGATGTAGAGTGCAGTAAAAGACGACACAAGGACATAAAGGCCGCATTGCAAAAACGTATGTAAAACGGCTTTATCAGGCACAGCAAAACAAAATCTGGTTTTTACTTAAGAACAAGCCCGGGGAGAAAATAAATAAAACTAATAATAACTTGGCTTGATCGTATCACTCTAAGCTGTTGGTGTTTCATTTTGTGCCAACTGATATCGCGTGGCCCCATCACAATGCGCTTTTTTGTATTTGCTGGTGTGTTGTACGACTAAGAAGGTAATCCTCCCTCACAATAATGTAGGTATTCTATCACACAGCTAGTAGATAAGTTGATATTTGTTCCCCCATAAGCCTTGTCTTTTTTTTTTATATCTCTTCCTCTGGATCTCTGTTCTTCACAAGAATTTTTATTCTCTAGCTAGCATAACACGCATCTGCAATTTAGTTTGAGTCATGAGTTGCTACCTGTCCTTGGCTTTTAACTGTTTGAGGGGGAGGGGGGGGGGGGGGGGGAAGAAATATTTACACTGCAAGCTCAGTGACTGTGTGTCACAGTGAATGGGAACAGGGGGATCAGCATTTACACCAGCGTGCCAAACAAAGCGACGAGGAGGAGATTAAAGGGTATGAGGCAAAATGAGAAGAGGAAAAAGCAGGAAAGTAGGGGTGAAAAAGAGACTAAAGGAGAGAGCGGGAGAACAGAGCCTTATCAGCATCTACTCATCCAGCAGTGAATGAAATTACTCCTCTCTGTTTTGCTACGTCTGCGATCGGAGCTATCTGGCCGTGCTGGGGATTTGCAGCGGTCATAAATCTGTGTGTTTAAGCATGTGTGTTGTGTATATATGCGCATGAGAGCGAGGCGTGCGCGGAAACGCGGCTGAGTGGGCGCAGCTGGGTGTTTGTGTTTAGATGTCCTGTTGCTAAGATAAAATGACTTTGCGGAAGTAAAAAAAAAAAAAAAAAAAGCAAGAAAATCGACGGGAAATCAGCCTGGGGTGTGAGAAATTAGCTCTCCTAATTCACAGATAAGTTGACAAAGAAAATGGAACAATGCAAGTGTCATGGTTGTCAGCAATAAGCAAGCTATGCCAGCTGACAAAAGACTACAATTAGCTCACAGAGAAGCGAAACGGGAGAGTACGCACGTAGCTAAAATGCTAGGTCCGACATTAATTATGATTTATGGAGTATCTTTAGGAGTATGCCATCGCTTCTTTCATTGAGCTCATGCTTTTTGTCAGATGTTCTCTGATTTGGTTAACTGATTTCTCTCTTTTTTTGTTTGCCAGGTTGTCTTTAAACTGCAAGTCAAAGTATGATAATCACCGAATGATGATAAGTGAGAGTTTGACCCCATGACAAAATCTCTGAATCCAGTTGGGCATACTAATGGACCAAAAGTCCACATCTTTTGGTCTAAATAACAAAAAATGTCGACTTTAAGCAAAACTTAATGCAATGTGTCTGCAGCAAAACTTACATTAAGCTGGAAAATAACCTTATACCTAATAGTGCATCATTCCTCCGGTTGCTGCTAATATAGAATTGACCCTTAAAGGCAGCTGTACCTCAACCTCTTGAGGTCCACAAACTCAAGGCCCACAGCCCAAATCAAGCCCCCCCATAACCGCTTATTGATTATTAAGTAGGCTGAAATAAGATTTTCTAGATTTTTTAACAGTGGACTTACTGAATGTTCAAATACATTCACAGTCTGATCCTATTGACTGAAAATTAATCAAAATAGTAGAGTTGCACAAACTGTAGCTTCCAATACCAGCTCAGACCGAGTAAGACGTTTTGAAATTGAACAAAACCAGCATTTAGACCTTTCATGGAGCTATAAAATTGGCGTTGTTTCTCAGATATGTATACCTGTTGTTGTCTTTTGACCTGCTCGCTTAATGCTCTGAGAAGATCTGGCAGCGCCGCTCGTTGAATCTCAACAGTTACGCTGATTTTGCGAGTGCGGATTAGCCTGTAATGAGACACAAGTTAAAAGAAGCCTCCGGTTGATGAATTCTCTTTAGTGAAAATGCCTATTTAATTGGGTTGCTTTGCAATGCTTTCACTGATGAGGATGCCTTAACAAAAGATAATTCCCCCTCTTCTTTTTTTTTATGCTCTCGCTTTCACTTTGTGCTTTATCTGCAACATCACTGGATTTCTGCTGCTTTTTTTCCCCCATTTCATCACATTTTCTTTTTTTTTTTTTACCTGCTTCTCTGTGGCTACGGCACAGATATATTGTCTCACTTTCCAGCTCTCTCTCCCATCCTCTCCGCCGCCCCTCTAATTAATTTCCTCTGTGTGTGCTGTGTGTGAAATGCCAAATTAGAAGTTGGGTAAAAGGAGGGCCTTGCAGCTAGAGAGATCAATAGCTTCCTTTTAATTCTGAGAACTCCCTCTTTCTCCCATTTCCTCTTTTCTCTCTATCAACCCCCTCTCCTTCCTCTCCCTCTTTTACCCTGCTAATAAAGCCAAATTGGCATGAAAGCCGGTGACCTCTTCCTTCGTCTGCTCTCCTCTCTGTGCTCAAAGAACCATGTCGGGGTGTGTGTGTGTGTGGGAGGGGGGGGAGAAATGACAACGGCGAAAAGGGTGATATCTTTCATTCCCAAAATACATTTTCTCTCTCTCTCTCTTTTTGTAGGTTATCTTTTCTTCTGACTTGCATCTAATGTGTTTTCTTTAAGTGCCATTCGTGCATTTCTGAAGTCTTGCATGTAAATCTCTTCATTCGATTTTGTTCATTTTGCCCCTGTTTGGGAGCAAAAGGTTTGAACTTCTTCCTTTTAAGCGTCTTACCCACTTGGTGTGCTTTTAATAAGCCTGGCAGTCAGCCTTACCTGCCGCCACTCTTGACTGTCCCCCTTTTGAAGGTGTTGGTGCACAGTGACCCTGGGCTTTGCCGGAGCTCTTGCCAACTTCAGATTTAACAATCTCACCCCTTTCTTTTTCCCCACACATCTTCCTGACCTTGAGGGGTGTTTTTTTCTCTCTCTCTTTCTTTTCATACTTGACTCAGTGACGCTTTCTCTGGCTTTGTGAGAAGAGATGTTTCTCCAGTGCCTAAACAGGGACGGGGCTATTTTTGAATTCCCAAGGAGCAGGCGAGAGTTGAGCCCACCTGTCATTCGCTTGTCCTCTCTTTTCACAACTTCAGCTATGAATTATAAATATGGCGTTTCACCATCTTTATACTTCCCTGCGCATAGAGCCTCCTCACATATAAACACTTCAACCCTTTTGGGTTATTCATATAGCGCCCGTATAGCGGCCCTTGATCCCTTTTATTTGAATTTACTTTGTTCTGTTCAAACTTCTGATACCCTTCTACTGTATAGAACTTATGTTGTCACACCATCCAAGTTCTTGGCATCGCGGCAAAGACTGACAGAGGTGGAAACTTTAAGAGTAGTGCAACCAACTTTTTTATTTAAGCTCAGATAAAAAAAACAAAAACCAAAACTGTCAACAGTGACCCCTTCCTGTCTATGTTCTTCCTTGTGTGATTCAGCCATGTTCCACCTACCTGACCCCCACCCGCACCGTTTCGTGATGTTTGCGCTGACATCCGCTTGTCAGGACTTTGGCGTCTGTTTGAGCATGTTCTGTCCCTCCGGGATTATTTACACATTAGGTTTGAGCCTGTGATTATTTAGACTTGCTTGCCGTGTTGTACTCAGAAGAGCCGGAGAGCTAATATAATTGCCAATTAAATTAAGGGAGCAAGTTTCCACACAAACACTCACACGCGCACCCCCACCCCCCCGGTGAGTTTGCACAGTGCCTCCTGAAGTGCTCTGCACACGCTCAGCACTCGGTGAGCACATTCCCTAAAGTAATAAGTTTCTAAATTTGTTAGAAGCTAAATGTGGCTTTCGCAGCCGTTTTACTGTCAATGCCTTTTGCCATTAGGAAAACACATTTTTCAAGGCCAGTGAACTGATTGTTTGATTAAGGGAAATGGGCATTTTGGAATTGTAGCACACATATTTTAGACTGAGTTTAGTTCAGTATTGGAACAATGTATTTCCTGTACCTATGCCAAATTGCTTTTACTGGTCTAATATATAATAAATAATGTATATATTTTTTGCCTCTTGACGAGTCATTACTGGTTTCAGGTTAATTCTTTACTTGTGTAAACATTTCCATTGAGTTCTTGATGGCTGCATTTTCAGTCATCACAGAGTGCTATAGCATGTTGAAATGATGGTGCAGGATTTCACACTGAAATTAAGTTTTACAAATTTTGCTGGGGCAATCCTTCAGATTGGTGGTTTTTATCCGGCGTATAGGGGGATCTGGCTGAGAGGACTTTCTGTGTAAAGGTTTTATGTTATTTCATACTAGACTCAAATTGATCACTTTGATTTAGCTCATTAAAAATATGGAAATGTTTCGGATTTAGTTAGGAAATAAGAAAATATTTTAAATTAGAAAAAGAAAACATTATGAATGTAAGTACCGATGCTTGAGAGAAAAATGTGTTTTGCCAAGTTTTGTCCGTGCATAAATAAGTGTCTCTAAGTAAAGGACTTTGAGGTAAGTTTGCTTTCAGAATAACTTCACATCCACTTGAGGCTGGTTGCTGTGCACATGCACGGCTCTAAATGAGGCAGCCTGCATCAGCATGTGAACCCCCCTCCTTATCGGCTTCCTAAATTACACTCTGTTCTGCCCATTACTGTCAGTCCAATGGGATGGAAGTTTGTTTAGATCTGCTCCAATGGGAACACATGTTGTTTGAAGGCCTGCCATTTCAATCAGGCGTGTTGTTCTGCTGCTGTTGTCTTTTGGGGAACCTGGCCAGGCTCGTCGCCAGGGGCATACATGTGGTTCATCACACCAGTAATTGGATTTGATTTTGCTTCCCTCCACTTTTTCCCCCCCGTTTGCTTAAATTGACAAGCAGGCCACTGAAGACAATGCTCACGGAGAGCCGGAACATAGGAGGGATTGCCCAGTGATGAGTGATGTGTTGGAAGTGGGTAGGAGTTTATTTGGTATACACTCCGTGATAACTCTGTGTACAGTTTGTTTGCCGTCCCCTTGAGAGGCAGGAAGGACTAGTTTACAGGCTTGAAGGAATGTATTCAAAACCACGGGTACCTGCTTATGTTAGAATGAGTTGGGGTGTGCGGGTGTGTGTGTGCGAAACAAAGATACTGAAGAGTAACTGAAGTATAAACAACGACCAACCATGAGTAATTTTCCTTAATTACCCACGGTTCCTCCTTCAAAATGATTAAAGTCTTACACATTTAATCAGTCCTCAAAACATAAACAAGTCCAGGAATGTGAAGCAGAATAGCCGGTGGATCTACATATATGTGACATTAAAGAAATTCCCCAAAGTTTCTTCTTTTGAGGGCAACCCGACAAAACGAGGGTGGCATGTGATCAGTTATAGCTTCATTATTTCTCTGAAAATGAATCAAGGGAAAATAAAGGGTGGTTAAAAATAATAATAATAATAATAATAATAATAATAATAATAATAATAATAATATATCCAACAGTTGTTCAAGTTAGCAACAGTTGGAGTAGGCACCATAAGTCAAATTATTTGGATTCACAGAAAACTGCAGCTTTCTTCCTCTTTTTCGAAGAGCTCGAAGCAAAAGGCAGCATTCAACTTCTGTCTCAACAATTACAGATCAATTTTGAGAGCTAATCCCATTCTTTATTTGCACAAAATGTATTGCATACTTTGAAAACGGCCTTGCTGTTTTCCTCCTTGTCATTTTGACATCCCACTAGCCTCCTTGCTGCTGCCCACACAACTTGAGTGGCAGTGGTTCGCCCACAGAATTACACTGCAATCTAGTCTGCCACTGAATGACCGCTAGAACAAGATAATTATGTAGGCTCGGCACCTATCAGAGCAGACATGCAACCGAGCATTCACTTGTACATATTTTGGTGAGTGGAGAGTCCCGCAGCTGTGCTTTGGGGATTTTGAATGATTGAATTGCCTCCACAGATTTTGAAAGAATCAGAAATTTTGATTTGTGCTACAATTCCCAAAGACCTTCGGAAGCAACGTATCTACAAAAAGGACGAGTCGGCTGTTGTTTAAGCTCGATGGTGTGTAAAGTTGCCGTTTCGTGTTGGTGAAAAGAGCAACAGACTGGAGAAAGCAACGTGTTTCTTATCAGGCTTTAAGACATGTTTTGCTTTGCCCCATTTCAGTTGTTAATGTTTCTTATTGCCCGCAGGCATAAAGCCAAATAGATGAGTCTATGCTAAGCCCTTGGCTCTCCGAACAACTGTCAGTAACAGAAGCGAGACTGATTTTTGTCCCCTGGGTGTCGAGCAAGGTTCTAGCATGAACGCATTGCAATTTTTGAAAGCTACATTCCCTGAGAAAGAGACGAATATTGAATAAATCAGAGGGCCCGACTTGGAATAAATTGCTAGACACAAGACAAAATAGTGTTTAAGAAATGGATTGCTGATTTCACACTTCAAGACATGGCAGCCTCTTTCACAAAAAAACATGTCACACCGAGACTGAAATTCCTTCTCGCAATCTGTGAGATTCCTGAATTGACCGAGGGGATTTTAAGTCTAACCGCTGTAACGGTTGGTTTCTGTAAGAGTTGGTAGGCTTCGGGGTTTGTGTGTGTGATGTAGTGGTGGGGGTGTGCTGCCTGGGAAATACACACCGGGACCTTCCCAGAGTGGTGTGTTATGCATACCATTTATTGCCATTAACACACATTTGATAAGGTGCAATAAAATGCACCAAGAGGGAGCAGATCATTGGATTTCACTAAGCTGTATTTCCTATGATAGGAAAATACACACAATTGCACACTGAGCACAACAGACAAGATCATAAAATACAAGATGACCGCATGCACTTGTTATACAGCCTCCTTAGTGAGATATCCATGGCTAGAAGCAACTAAGAGCAGGGCTGGCCTTTTAGGTTTGAGATTTAGCTGTTTTAAATGTGGAGAGGTCATTCATTGAACCTGTGCATAAAAAGCTCTGAGTTTGAATCTTAGGTCTTTTACTATCTAGTCAATGATAGTTTTTTTTTCCTCTTTTTTGCCAGCTCAGTGGGATTGAGAGATTGCTGTAAAATCGTCGACACGAAGCAAGCAATTGTCAATTGTTGCATCGTGTCAACAACAGACACGATGCAACAATCGTGTCTATTTACTGCAAGTCAATGACTTGCTCCAATTTTTTTTTCAACACATTTAAATAATGAGCAGAACTAGATGCAGAGTGTTATAACTAGGATCAGTTGATGTTTGGTTTGATTAAAATAACTTTTTTTTTTTTAAGTGGCTTGAGTTGATGTGTGGTGAACTGGTGTTATATAAATAAATTGGGTTTTTCCTGTTCTTCCTGTGCATGAGATACCTCAGTTCCCTCCAGTGTAAAATAGATTCATCTTAGCTTTACTGGCCAATCTAAATCTACAGTATGTTAGGTGTGAGTGTGTGCATGTATTGGTTATTTTTACCATTTTTTTTGTTCATATCTTGCAATAGACTGGTGTCCTGTCCATGAACTTGGGTAGATATACACTCGCCTGCCCATTTTCTTGCAAAGTTTTAATGAATACAAAAAAAAAGAGATAGATCTGTGGACTTAGACTATCAGACCAGGACATCAGAAATTTGTTTCATGCACAGACAATTGTGAAATGTGATTTTGAAGCAAAAAAATGGCTGAACAGTGGTGAAGAGGCCTCAGATGGCCCTTAATCTTTCTGTGGGAACCTTGTAATTTCTCCCTATGCATCTTTGTGTTGCTTGATTCCTCCTACTTCTTCACACCTCTTAAAAAAAACAAGCATTTTATTGGTCACTTTGTAAAGTGTCCATAGATCGTTGTTTACCATGTGGATCCCACCTCTTGGCCATTGATCACTTGTGATTGGTACAAACCTCTCTGCATGAAACACACAGGTATAGAAAATAGATTTGCATATTTCGAAAGAGATTCAAAAACTCACACTCCTACAGCTCCTTGTCAGTGTTTTAGTGTTGCATGCTTCGGCTGTCCACAGAACAGGCATAGACTGTTCTGTTCCTTTTAAGTTTGATAGGACTTTGGATAAACAGGGACACTTTGACATGGAAAAGTAATGAAACATTTTTTTTCCCTCTGTGCTCAGAGTTTTCTCTTGCAGATACGCATGTGTCTAAGGTAATGAGCTTTTCTTGAAAATGAAAGTTGCCAATTTTGAAAGTTTGACAGAGAGACTCCTCAAACACAAGCAGCGCTTGCAAAACCTACTTAAGTGTTGATCATCTTCTTATTTCGCTACACTTTCAACACCAAGCAGAAACAAAGGTGAGCAGAGGGACAGCAATACAATATATGAGACTCACTGAATCTATGTGTGCATCAGAAAACTTTAGGTGTGTGTCTGAACTTCACTTTACAGCGTTCTGTCATGGACTGCTCCACTCAGCAGTACTATAATATCTACTCATTCTCTTTCGATCCTTGCACTTTTTCTACACACATACACACACACACACACACACACACACACACACACTCCCTCTCTCTATTTTGTTCCTCTGGCCACTGCTGACTCAGCATATGTGAGACCAAAGAAACAGACAAAGAGCTGACAACACCAGGTCCTTTCGCTTGCAGCAAAAAGAGTTCCATCGGTTGACAAAACGAGCACAGCTTTAGAGCACTTTGCAGAGCATTTTATTAATTCCATCCGCATTAAAAATAAGAAAACAAAGCAACAAAAATCAAAGGGCTGTCGCCGGGGCTCTCCTCTGTTTTCACACCAAGAATTGGAAGTGACATTTTCACCTGCCTTTCATTAGGTGGATTGCTCTGTCGAGTGTGAAAGACAGATGAAATGAAATGCAAAAATAACCTGTGATCTTTATGTCGGCGACCCCAAAGAGTCAGAGCCTCCCTATCTCGTCATCGATTGGCCCGGTGGATTAGCCACCCGCTTTGACCGGTGTGTGTGATATTGACAGGCTGCCTGTCACAGTCAAAAGAACCCTGTGGGCCAGAGAACGGATCTGAATGCATGCAAAGTGGGAAGGGAGGGAGGGGGTGCTGTCGATGCTGACCTGGCAAGCTGGGGGGTCTTTTGACTGCTGCCGCTGGGGTTGAGAACACGTTTTAAAATCAAGATTCTGTGAGGTAATTTCTCCTAGAAGAAGTGCATTTCTAAAGCAGACACATGCAGGGTGTTTGTTTCCTTTTTTAAATTGGGAATCTTATCACAGATTACTTTGTATTATTTTTATTTCCCAAACACCAAGCCCGTATTTGAATGTCAAGGGAGCTTTCATGACACGCAGAACTGGTCCCTCTGCTAATTTGTTTTCTTTGCTCCGTGGTTAACCGTGCTGTGAAGTAGCCAAACTGGATTCAGTTTATCAAATGTTAAACACTGACGTAAAAGACGTGACAGATAAGAATATGATCCTTTGGGCTACCGTTGAGTTTCGAATGAAAACCCAGCAGCTGTTTAACATCCCAGGTAAATTAAATTTTAAGCCTCGTTCGTATGAGTGGAATATGAAAGCTGATCAGTAGCTAATCTTTGCTGCAGCAGGGTTGAATTTCTAACTGATACCACTCTTCTGGCTGGGATTTCCCAGAGATCATCAGCAAAGAAGTCTATCCCACATTCTTAATTCGTTATTGGACAATAACTAATATTAACTCGTTATTGGACAATAACTAATCTATATAAGCTTGGAATTGCTTGAATTAGCAACCATGGCCATGAAGACAAAGATGGAAATAAAGCTCATTTGCTTTTTTAAGCATTTGGTTCTAAAATACCAGATGTCTGAATATATGTGGTACTTTAAGGAGTTAATAAACAATTCTAATGTGAAACTTAATTTAAATATGCAACTTTTATAGGTAACAATCAACCATTTGCTGTCTTATTCAAGATGTGGAGGGGAAGTTTATATTATATTAGGCCCACATCGAAATAATCTTGTTGTGACACTCATGAAACTGCAAATCTTTCATTTATTGCATTGTAATCAGAAGAAGTGCTACGCTTTATCCAAATCTGGCCTGCAACGCATTGTGAGAGCAGAACTGATGACCTCTGAGGGAAAGTGGACAGCATTACAGTAATTGCACAAAGTAATAGTTAAACCTGTGAGTACTAGTGCACACTATTTGTTTTTCCTTTTAACAAGGTTCTGCATGTAAAGCATATGAAGAAGTTCAAGACAAAAGATATCCGGAGGTGGTATCCTAATTGCTGGATTAACCTTGCTAATTCAGGGTGGCATATATGGCAACATAATGGACAAGTTGAATAAATAAAATATGAATTTGTGCTCATATGGCCTTCAGCCATTTGAGATATTTGTATTGGTTCTTGAGTGGGAACGTGTGTGCGTGTGTGTGTTTGTTTTTCCTCCACAGCATGTATGTGCCTGTAAGTTTGTTGCTCCAATGTCAGATGTGTATATCTGCTCATGTGACTCTGTATTGATGTTAGTATTCACACCATGAGTTCATCACAATCAACACATTGTGCTTATAGATTCTGCCTCATTCCTAAATTGTACATCAGATTGTTAAGGTTGCCTGGTGCCGGTCTGGAGTTGCTGATAAAGTTCAGACCCAAACAAGAGGCAGACCCCGTCCACCGCCCTTCCGCTTAATTTGCCCTCTTTTCCTCCTCCCATATTTTCTCTCCCCATCTCACTATCTCTCCCTTTGCATACCACCTGTCAGACCCCCGTCCTTTGATGCGCCACATTCTTCTTTCATCATGTTTCCTCTGTCTATTTTTTCCCCGCTTTTCTTCCTGTTGATACCCCCTTTAGCCCTGTCATTTTGCATTCTGTTTAAATTATTCCTCCCACCACCAACCACTCCAAACGATCTCCCCAGCAGCCTCTCTTTTCCGTTTTAAATAGCTGTCTGCATCTCTGCTGCTGTATTCTAAAGTTGTTTTGATCATGTTAGATAATGAATCCCTAAGTAACACAATAAATGGATTCTGGCTTAGTAAACAAGTTAAAGTCAAAAAGGACATTTTTCAGCTCTTCCATGATGTTGTTTTCTTTATTATTGTGGAGAGGTCAAACCTAACAGGAAATACATAAACAGGACTAATCAAATGACTAACTTATTTACAGTAACTCATTTTTTATTCAAGGGAAAATTATCTTTCTTGAGCTGTAATATGGTGGGTGAAAAAAATAAATGTAGTAATAGATTAATGGTTCATACTTAGCTCACATACTTAGTCAATGGATCACAGGTGTGGTGATGTGTGTGTCTATATGTGTCGGGAGCACATATAGACACACCTTTAATCCATGAGCAAGAAGAAATCACATCTGGGAATAGTCACTAATTCATTCCTAGGCATCAGTGCCAAATATGGATGAAAAATGTGACGGTACTAGGTAAGGAAGCATTAGTTTTGATGCATTGGCAGCTTGCCAAACCATAGCGGTTGCAGGATTGAATATGTTGCTGTTCTGCATTCATGCTCAGATGCATCTTCCTTTCCCTTCAACTTCAAAACTAACGTATTTTTTGCTATAGGATTGAAGGCAATACTAGTTTCAGTAATGATTATGGTGAAAGTTAGTAATAAAATATTCATTAGTATTACTGTTTTTTAAACCAACATTTAAACTATTTCCCTTAACTGTCAACCAAAACCCCTCACATGCAAGTTAATGGGTCCAACAGTGTCCCCATGACAGCTAAGGGGTTGAGTGTGCTGCTGGAGAGGCTTGTGAACTGTGCAGTTGTGTCTTCAGAGAGATTAATACAGATGATTATGCAGGCAAGCTTTCTTGCTCTTGCCGCTTCATGCCACACTACCACCTCTCTATCATCCCTGCTTTACACTGCATGCACCTCCACTCTGCTGTGCACTTCCCTTGCAGAGCAAAGCCATTCCTGACCACCCTGATTTAGAGCACGGACATGGGCGCGTCAGAAACTGCCAGCAGACTTCCAATGTAATGAAATCATGTTTGCAGATTCACTAGTGTAAATAGATCCAGGACACAGAATATCTGCCAAAAGGAACACAGACAACACAGCATCCAAACTCATAAAACTCAAGACAAAGAAGAGGAAAACACAATATGACCAAAGACTCAGACTTCCCCTAATGCAGCACTTTTCAGACAAATGATGAGCAGAGAATATTTGCTGTGTAAATATATATATGTGACTCTTTATTGACCCAGTTCTTTTTGTTTCCTTTGCACGAGGCTTTGATTTGACCCCGGGCAGGTGTCAAATCTGACTGGATGTCAGAATCCAGTTTTTATAGAGACTTTGTTGTCTCTGACTTTCCTTAAGAACAGAGTTTTTCTTTTAATCTCTTTGTTGCTTTTGACTTAGGCTTATCATTGAAAAACCTGAGGTTGATGCATGTGTGATTCGTATTTGACAGAGTAACCTACATCTTACATTACAATTTAGTTTTCAGGTATTTCATACACCAAGCCCCCATTTGGGATTAGACTATAACCATATGTGTCCTATCTAGCACATTAATTGATTGACTGATTGGATTTATTTGGTTATGGTACAAATGAGATTAACTTTACCACTTTGTGACACCAATCAAGTATCACCATCAAGGTTAAAAACACAAAAGCCAAGCTTATTTTCATTGTGGTCCTTCAGATGCCCAACACGTCCTACAAACATAGAAGAGCTATAAATAATCTCAAGGGTAAAATAATATGAGTCTTCATGAATGCTTTCCATAAACTCAGAGTGAACAGAATAAACGATGTTACAATTTCAAGGCTAATCTGATACATATTAGGGATAAATGATGATGTCAGATCTAGTTGGATCATTTAACTGAGGGACAAAATTATTGTGTCCCTTTGTGTCCAGATATTCCAACAAAGACACGGAATGTGTCGGAGAGACAATGATTTTCCACTTCCACTGTCATTAACATTTGCATTTCAATAGTTCCCTGCTTGATTGAACACCAATAGAAGCATAAAGTGGTTTGGCAAGGCAATTGACTTTTTTCTCTTCTTCAAAACAAACATGGATTCCTTTTTTATGCTTCTTGTCATCAGGAGGGATGGTCATGCACTCTTCAATGCTGTCATTTTGCCCATGGAGAACTTATGTCATCATTTTGTGCTTTTTTTGTGTGTCTGTCTTATTTTAAAAAATTTGGTCGCTGATTCCTATAATCTGAATACATTTCTTAGACTTTCCTGTAAAACCTTTGTCAAAACCTAAATGATTGGTAATGTCTGACTTTAAGAGCTGGGTGAAACTATCTCTCTAAGGCATTGCATTAAATGCATTTTCACTATTAAGATCCAACAATGCTTAGTTCTTAATTGTGATCATATGGCAAAACGTATTCTAAATTTAAATTGAGCAGACATTTGTCTTCTATTCATGCAAATACTGTTGTGCTGATGTAAATCGGAATCACTACAGGACAGCAAAGATGTAAATTATTTGAAATCACTGTGAGAGGACCATACTTATACTGTTAGCTTGTAACAGTTCAGGGATTTAGGGCCGTGTTGATGTGCAAGTATAGTAACACACTGCATATCCAGAATGTTTAAATAATTGGATAGCCAATGACACAGTTGGTGATTTTCTTTACTTGATATCATTTTCAGACCAATCAGTTGCCTTGGACATGTTTTATTAGCTTATCTTCAATTGACTCTCAGCTAAAGAGCTGTCTTTGTGTGTCAGAAGACGGTTTCTATGGTAATAATCTAGGTCACATCAGTGTGATGCACCTGCCCTTTCCTTATTGTCATTCAACCTGTACATTGGTGTGACCCTTCATTTAAATATATGCTATCCTCATTATCAAAACTCTCTGCCAAGTGTCAGAGCCCCTGATGGAAGAGTTCAGCTTTCATGCAAGATGGGGATTTTTTTTTTCCTCCATCTGCCCTCCCCCAACTCCCTCTTCCTTTTTCCCGCTCACTTTTCTTTACGTTTTGGGCTGTCTTCTCCATCAGTCTCTCTATATTTCTGTCAGAGCACAAGGCGAAGAAAAGAAGTGAAGCGGACAAGAAATATTTCCCCGGTGAAAGACAGGTCTGGATAAATAAAGAAGAAGTATACTCAGCCCTACCCGAGAGAAAAGGCTTGAGGGAGACATGGGATTTTTTTTTTTTTTTTTTTTTTTCCAGGCACCTGTCAGATTTTGAAAGGACAATGAACACGGGTAGAAGAAAGGTAGACAGTTAAATAAAATAAATAAAAAAACGTTGAGGTGAGGAGAGGTGTTGACTGGATGGATGATAATGAGTCGGGCAATAGATTTACAGTTAGAGGTATGAATGGGTGTAATGTGGTATGTACAAGTGAAAATAGACACTAGTGCAGTTGATATGATGTTCTGCAGGCTGGGATGGTTAAAAAACTAAATTATCGAAAAATTCAGAATGGATAGAGATAAATATGCCACAGTTTATGTATTTTTTTGTGGCTTTTTTCAGTTTTTTAATATTCAGAAGTTTACATACAGACTACAGGGAGCAGTTTGAGGGCTCAGGACCATTGCCTTTGCAATTAAAACTGGTGTAGTTTGATTATAAAGCAAATTTAGAGTTCAAAACAATAGTATCTGTTAAGAAAATGCATCCACTGTTGTAAGAACTTAAATAGAAGTCATTTGAACTTTCAGTCCTTGGATTCTGAAAGATGGATTAATAAATAGATGGACATAATAAATCTACAGGTCAGTAGAAAAACATGAAATGACCACTTTATAATCAGAATTTAATGTAACATGTTTTTACTGCTTATGCCTGAACTGCTAATTTTCCTTTTAAAGTTCATAATTTTGAGATTTCAAGCTCCAACTCAGCTTTGCATTTGCAGTTTTTCTATAGCAGATTGCCGTCTTTATTTATTTGAATGGAACTTCACTTGGCAAAAACGCCATGTTCAACATTAAATCTTGGCAAACCCAGCGTCACTTTTTCTAAAAAAAAAAAAATACACTGCGACTTCTGCTTATTTTTTTTTTTCAATCCCCACAGCTTTTCTTCCTATGATTGCGAATTATGTTTTATTGTTTATTGCCATATGTTAAAGGCATTTCTGTGAAGAGAATTCAGTTAGCACTTCAAAACAGAAAAAAGTCATATGGCATTTTTTTTGGTAGGACTAACTGGTGAGTAGCAGGCGCTCCATTTTCTCTTCTGAAATGGTCAGGGCTTTAATGTTAGTGTGTTACTAAATTACAGTGTGGGGAAGTATTTTTACTCTCTTTTTTTTTTTTGACAAATTGTTTGTGGTATAAAAAGGCTTGTAATAATCCCGTAGAAACTGAAATTGGCTGAAAGCAGGGTTTGCTGAGGACTAAAAAAAAAAAAAAAAAGGAAACTCAGCTTTCTCTGTCTGACAGTAACCAGGCTTTGGGTGACTGAAGCCAGGATACATGTTGTACAGATTCTCAGTCTATTGAAGTGGTATGAGACTTTCCTTGTGTGGTAACCTTCATTTTCAAATTTATGCATATTGTGCTTTCATGGTATTTACTCAAAAAACTCAAACGCTAAAATTTAGGACAGGATCTCAAATCTTATGTTTAAAACAGAGAAGAAATAGGCTAATTGAACCCATTTCCAAATGTTATATAGCACAATATTACTGTTTGAATGACATCTAAAACATTCATAAACCTTCTTGTTCTGATAATGATACATATATTTAAACCACAGTGTGAAACAAATTACAAATGGATTTAGTGATGACTTAAAAGTTGCTTATTAGTTGTATATTAGACAGAGAAAAACAAGTATAACCATGGCTGGATTAAGAAATAATGAATAGTAGTCGTCTGTGGATTCTATGTAGTTTACACCAACAGTGTGTGTGAATGACTGAATGTAGTGTGAAATAGTTTAGAGTCCTATAGGAGAGATAAAGCCTTAGATACATACAGGCAATTAACCATCTCCCGTGTACATATTGGCGTCAACATTTTCCACTTTAAAAACAAATAAAGAGCAAATGAAACAAAATTTGGTTTATGAATTCGTGCCATGCATTCCTTTTGTTGTTTTCTTTATTTTGTTGTCATTGCAAAGAGGCATTGCACGCATAAACACACGCACAAGAGCTTAATGCAAACAAGCCGAGAGTTTCAGGCTCGCACCTGCCGAGTCAGCTTTCTTCATCGGGATTCCTGTCCTCGCCTTGATAACCAGCCCTAAAAATAAGACGAGGAAATAGGGAGGAAGAAGAGATAATGAAATAAATACCCCAAGCCTGGCAAGACTTCAAAGACGAAAGGAGAGAGTCGGATCTGCTGCACTGCTGCTCGAGAGGGAAAAGATGTTAAGAAAAAGGGGGAAAAAACACCAACACAATCAGATCAAAATAAATGGATAAACTTAAAAAAAAAAAGCTTTAACCTTTTGTTCCAGAAAAAAAAACATCCTCTGCATTAATTTGAATAAGCATGATTGTTATTTGTTTTGTTTTGTTTTGTATCACACTATAGATAATATAGCTCTGTGTAACATCACATGCCACATTATGCAAGAACTGGCAAAACACTGTAAGGAGAATTCAAGGCTTTGATGTTAAATACCTTACCAATGTGAACCGAAATAAAATAGAATGCTATTCAATGTGCAGTTACCTTATTGGTCACTTGTCAACGTTTCATGCGATAGATCAAGAAAAATGTGTATGCAACTGTGATATAGAACAAAAATTACAAATGGTTTTCATAAGATTTTATGACTAAAAATCTGAAACTTGTGACTCAAAGTGAATTCTTTGTAAGATAATGTTTTGGTTCAACAACCACTAAAATTTTTAAGCATTGACTTCCCTCTTGCTGTAAAGGACAGAGTTGTGAATTATTATTAGTAGTTCTGTCAGGAGATGCTCCTCCAGAGACTGTTTGCTACTTCTCTAATCAATGCTGTCTTGGCAAGGTCTCGCAGCCATCGTTAGAAAGGTTTGCAAGTGTGATAACAAAGGTCCTTGAGGCGTTTAGATCTGGGGCTGTTTATATATACACATATACAGTATGTCTTAATTCTAAACTTCTACACAGATTTTTCTCGTCCTTTTCGATGTGTTCCCTGATCTTCGCAAAGATTGTTGTTTGTTATTGTTCTGAAATGAAATTGCACAGAGGTGGGTTCATATTTACAGATTTTCATTACATCCCAATGAAATACGCAGAAGTTAATGGTTGTAATGTGACAAAATATTGGTTTCATTTATCCAAGATACCTGCACCAGGCTTCCCGCTTCTCGTGAAAACGTAATCGTACAGAAAGAGCCGAGCGGAGATGATTTCTTTTTTATTGCTGTTTTGGAGGCCATGTCGTAGTAACTCAGGTTTTAGTGTCCTTCAAACTCTTTGAGCTGTCGAAGAAATACCGATCCACAGACATCGCCTGCGCCTGTCTTTTTTTCAGACGTATATTGTGCCTGTATACACACCTTCGCACAAAGCTCATCCTCTGCCTTGAGCCTTACAAAACAATGTACTGGAACTGTCGAGAGGTGATAACATTTCAAAAACCTTCTGTATATTGAGATGTGCACCGCTGTGTCCTTTATGCAGACAAAAAACAACTACTTCCACAACCTCAGCGATTTGCTACGCCAGAACAGAGCAAGCTGCTACAGTTACGTAAACCATGATGTGAACCTATTTTGGGTGTTACACGTCCATGATAATTTATTTAATTTACATGTCCAGTCTCTATGATGTGTGGGGGTAGGCAGATCATTTGCTTTTTACATGCATAGGGCAACAACTGTTTGTGTTTACGTGCAGTGGCGTATCATAAGCCATGAGTTGCATTTTATATCAAATGCATCGTCGTACACCCCATCCTTTGCATGTGCAGTCAGGACACATTGTTTGTTAGCATAAACCGGTGACTCTTATTTGTAGATATTTTCAGAAAAAAAAAAAATCTTGCATGTTTAGCATGACTGCATTCCTAGAGCGTACATAAACCGTCCAGCAAGCAGAAACTCTGGTCACACAAATACAAAAATGTTGCCTGTTGCACTCAAATTCCAATGCTTAACTCCCAACATTTGTTGACATAGGCAATAAATTTAGCTTTGCCCTGCTTTCTATTTCTCAACCTGAGGCCACAATTACATTGACTTTATTATTGCTTTGCGCGACTTTTTTATGCATTTCTCCCTGAGCTGCATCCTCTCCATTAAATCACTTAGTTTATAGTACTTGAAAGCTTTTCTTTATTGCCTGATACATCCCAGCTTGAAGACCTAATATTTCATGGAAAGCATAGGTTTTTATACATTTCTGACTCAAATCAACCCGGCAATCAGCGATCACAGCAACAGCAACCGCAATGTTTTTTTGTTTTTTTTTTGGCGGTGGTGTTTATTTGGAGTTCAATACAACCCACCATTTTTAGCAAATGATCCGATAACCTAATGTAACAGATAATCAGGCTCACACAGACACAGTCACATGTTCCCCTGCTTATGTGCACATTCACATCCATCTACCCACAAACCCTAATGTGGATTCTTCACACAGGGCCATCCTCAACCAGCATGCAAACATTGAATAGATGTCCCAAAACACAGGCACCATGAATCTCCCATTTACAGGAGGCACTCTCTCAAGACAGAACAGCCCCACACAGAGCAAGCTCCACTCACAGCCTCCGCTCCATGCAGCGTGGCGCAACGGCAGGGCAACGGCCCGGCACGACAACACCCCAGCCCTCGCACGCAAGCGCAACAGGACTTTGCCTTGTCCATTCAAACACAAGACTATGTTTTCATTAAAGTCATTGCATTCCAGCTCTGGCCTTATGTTTAGGGTCAAGGTGTTGCTAGAAGGAAATTCTTTCCCCTATACTCTTTTGCAGCATGTAACAGGTTCGGTGACGGCCCTGTAGATAGCTCTTTCCATCTCCCCAGCCCTCTATGACATGATGCTGCTGTCGTCCCGGTTTACGGTTAGGATGTGTTCAATATTATGTGCATTGTTAGTTTTCTGCCGCACACCTTCCTCTTCATGTTAGCTGTTTCCCCTCCTTATCTTATGGCAAACTGCTAACAGAACTACTTTCTTGTGGCCATTAAAGCTTTTTTTGTTTTTTTTTTGCATAAAATTGCCCATAGTTTCCCTATTGGTGAAGTTCAAACAGTTCGTCTGAACTGTTTGGGAAGGATAGTTGGGCTCCAGCTAGGTGCCACCAATAAGGGTTGAAAATCATATTGGTGTGCTTTTTTTCATGTGCATCAAGTGAGCTTTGCCCTTTAGACCTTCCTCTAATTCACAGAACAACTTGGTCACCGTACTCCCTTGGATACACATGCAATATCTCAGGTTAGGGGCAAATACAGGATTTGGCTAAATATTGCCAGAGAGCCACGAGTTTCTACAACCCGTATACTGTTATTATGTATGCTTTTTGCTTTACCATGCATCTTTGCTTTACTGAAGAGGAAAACAAGAGAGAGAGTGAGGGAGACGGTGAAAGCCAGTTTGCTGGTAGGAACTCGTTGTGCAGGGACGAGTACCTTATTTTTCAGACTGGTATTCTCAAGGTCACAGTGAAACCCAGATTCCCTCCAGGTCCACTGCTGCTTTATGGAAACCTTTCCGTATCTTTCTCCTCCTCTCGCACAAACACACATACTTGGGTGTATGTATGCCCACATGTGCAGAAAAAGATTCAATCTACCTCACGTCGAATCCAGTTTAACATGACTGTGTGTGCATGTATGGAACATCAGCTTCTGTCCCAACAGTCAACAGATGGTGACATTTAGTTGTTCTTTCCTGCCCTCCATGACAGAGGGGTTAAGGGTGTGAAGATGCATGAGTGAGCGTGTTGGGGTTTGTAAGGTCAGCTGCTGAGATATGCTACAGCATCTGTTTGTATCCAGCTGGTCGAAAGATAATGCAACTGAAACCTTATTCGCTGAATTTTGTGGTGCGTAATTTAAAGTTTTAATCTTATAAAGCATGACAACTTTTTTTCTGTATGTTTTGCTAGCACTTTTTTTTCTTTTTTTTTTTACTGAAACCAAGTTGAAACATGCCAAATTATCAGCAAATCATTTTATAAAACAGGCAGTGAACATGCTAGCATTAGCCTTCCACTTAGGCACACTGATCCACATCGAGATCGCCTGCAGGAATAAAATATTAAAGCATCATCTAAGTGACTTAGATCGGTATATTGGACAAAACCAAATCTGGATTGGGACATCGTTAGTTATTTGTCTCATGCATCTCAGTGTTTTCCCTCTAATGGACTGACAACCTTTTAAGAATGTGCCCATGTATGCTGAAGATAAGCACCAGTCCTACTGAGATTCTATGTGAAGGATTAAGAGGGAAAAGAAAACGGATGGATTCCTGGCCTGCTCAAGGTACAGGTGGAATTTGAAACCAAATCTCAGGCCAGTTTAGTGACCTCTGCTGGCCTGAAAACCAGGAGTTAAATGCAAAACGGCCAGGGAAACATTAGCATGTTACCACCGTGATTTTTAAAGCTAACTTGATCATGTCTGCTGCTTGTGTCAGCGATTAGAATACATCTAAAGCACATTTTAGGTTTTTTTTTTTTTTTTTTTTGCAAAGACAGGACTGAGGAATAGCTTTTTGTGATTGCTTGTGAGCACAACAGTAAACTCTAGCCATCCTTGCCAAAACAAATTGTCTTAGGATTATTGCTATAATGTGTGTTTCTTTTCAACTAAATGACTTGTTTGTTAAAATATTAAAACTACTTTAAGCCAGCTATTAAACATTCACTTCTCTCTTTAGCTTGATAGTAGAAGTCAAGACAGACAAAATTATCAGACCATAAAAAAAAAGCTTGATTTCACCACTAACACTAATGAACTTACCGTCTGCTCCACCAGCGATGCCCCAGGTGATTCTACCGCCGAGCAAAAGCTCTCCTGTAAAAGAAACAAGCTCTTTTGTCACGACTTTACAACAGTTTACATGCTGGTGAAATGATAATGAATGGAGCACACCAGCCACGGTTCCAAAATTTGAAGGAAATTTGTCCTGAAATAAAATCACACGGTATCATCACCTGTACTCGTGATCAACTTCTCTGCAACAGCACACATCGTACCTTTTTTTGTGTGTTTTTTATGAATGTGCCTGAAAGCACAAAATTGCATCATAAATCACAAATGTCTCATTTGTGTGCCCTGACATGACAGTTTTACACAGAAAAGTGTCCATTAGCTGCTAGTTTGGATTTATAGTTTAATCCTCTTTTTTTCTGTTTGTGAAGCATAAGCTCTGCAGAAGGTCTTTGATTTAATCACCTCGAAGTGATATTCAAGCTCTTATCTACCACATTACGCAACTGTATACTTCTTTATGAACCCCTCTGCACTTCTAAGTACTGTAGCTTCAGATAAATGGATCTTCTAAATCGATTTAAGAGGTTAATAAGCACTTCCATATGTGTGTGTGTTTCATTTTAACTTCACACAATCTAGTTAATCAGTTGAAGCCACCCACATCAAGACTACACTTACTGCCAATTAAAAGTGTTCCCCATAACAAGAAATATTTAGATAATTCAAGTTGGCAAAACTTTTTCAACTGAAGTTGTGCTTATTGAATGTTTCTATGATTTTCTGTGTAATTGTAAGGCCTAATCTTTTTTAGTGATAGATGTGATTCTGCACAGATGATTTTGTTGTTACAGTAGATAGTGAAATTATTGTTTGGTTTTAATTTTTTCCACTGTGGCTCTAAATATTATTTTAGTCGCCTTTGAGTTTTATGAACTTTTCCCTACGCCACGTCGGTAGTAACCACTCTTTCCACACATGCACATCAAAGCTAGAAAAACTAGTAATGGAAACTCTTGCAAAGCAGGCTGAGAGCAAACCTGGGCTGAATAGAGCTAATGGAATAAGCATCCTGAACACCAACTGTATTCCACGACATAGGGTCTTGCAACACTAAAGCTGATTATTACATTAGATTCCTATGTAATTTTTAAGTTGGCATGGCTAAACTGCTGCGCTAGTCTACATGTTTTTTTTCCCACTATCCTCCGACAGCCATTAACAGTATTAGCTGCACTCAGTGTGGCCTTGGCAAATAAGTGCCTGCTTAGCACTCTGTGTATTAGAATAATTTATTTACAGCCAGGCAGGTCAGTTAGATAAACCTTTTGCTCTTGCCAAACATGTCTTACATGCCCTAGAGGAGGATAGTTTGCTTTACAATAGAACAGACTTGTATCCCTCTGTATCTGTCTATCTACCTACCTGCCTACTGCCCTCCATTCGTCTATCCATCCATCCATCCATCACACTCACTGTAAAAGACACACTTCCATGGAACTTCCAACTGATTGCCCTTAGCAGCTTTTCAAAATAGGAAGGACAAGAGGAGATGTGAGAGAAAAGATTTATTTAAATGGTTTAAATCCGTGAAGATTCTATGTAGTACAATCTAAAACATTGTCAATACAATACTGTTAAGATCAAGATCAAGAGTGTCTGCTTTCCTTCCTTCACATGCCGCAAGCCTTTACAGGATTGCACCTTCATCTATTCATATGGGCAAAATTGCCATGCATCGTTCAAAGACAAGAGCAAGGCAGATGTGTGTTGATCTTAAGTCAGGAAATTATTTCAAGAAACTTGCCATTTGTCCAATCTTGGTGTGAGGAAGAAGAGTCTATAGTCAGAGCAATTACAATAAGCTTAAACTGGAACTGCAATAAACAAGGCAGGATGAGAATCCAAGTTAATCTTCTGACTACACAGACTGGGGGAGGAAGAAAAGGGAGAAAAATACTTCACTTTCACTTTCACTGTTGGATAACTGCAGCAATTCTTTTAGCATGAAAGTTTTCCCTCGCAATAGAAAAGGAATAAATTAAAGGGTTTTACAAATCTTTAGCAAGCCAAAAACATCGCCTGCACTATACAGAGAAAGAAAAGGGAAGAAAAAAAAAAGCGTCAATTTGCAGCAACAGAAAAACATTTCTACTCTGTTGGTTTGCCTATGATTAGTTCCAACAACCGTTTACCCATCCACGTGAAATAACCAATGACTTCAGTGCTGTAGCATTTTTATTTTTAATCATGGAAAGCCAGGTTTTGATTACATTAAATAAATGTTCAATTCCAGTGCGGTTTAAAAACTATGCGTGCATGCAAATAATTCTATTAAATGTTACTTGATTGGTTTATATTGGAAAAACATTTTGCTTTGTGTAAACAAATTCATGTATAAAGATTGCTAATTGATTTCTTTTTTCTTTGTAAATTTGCTGCAATCATTTCATACACTGAAGTGGATTGTCTTACGCAATCATTCCAGCACAAAATGAATGAAAATTGACAAGACCCTGAAAACTTAATCCATCTAGAAAATTTCTATACTTTTGGATTTGGTATTTAAAAATGATTTATTTTTACAGCAGCCAGTAATCCATAGTAATGAGCGGTTTGTGTCTTTGCCCTGTTTGAAGAGCACTAGTTTAAAACAAAATCTAAGAAAGAAACTTTTTTTGTATCATTTTGATCATCATTGAGATTAAATTTCATAAACACGTAGCCCGGTGATATATGGAAATAGCAATAGTTATCTTGGAGATTTTAGAAACTTATTTTGAGTTTCCATCTCAATAGTATTGCAGTACATCCACTTTTTCTTCATCTGCACAAAAGGCCGGCAGTTGCCAGCATCAGCAACACATATGTCTGGTGTAGTGACTCTAAGAGGTATCTATGAAGCCAGTCAAAAACAAAAGCTGAGTATTGCAGTTATGTATGCCTCTTGTGTATTTGTAGCTATAATTAACCTATCCAAAAGATAAGCAGGAAAAAGGCAGCAGTGGTTTAATTGTTTTAATCTGCCCCTTGATAAGGGCTCTGCAACCACCTTTTATCTCTGGCCGCACCACTTCATGTCCATCCCCGCTGGCCGGCTAGCCCTTCTGCTGGTGAGACTCACCCATTGATGACAGGATATCCAGAATGTTCTGTACAGCCCATGCACTGTGTTAGAGCGCATAGAGTTTAAATATATAAAGCAGTCAAAAACTTTCTGCAGAGTTAACCTTCAAAGTTCATCTGAACTTCAGATTAGCCGTCAGATTAGCAGTGCTTATAGCGCTTTATGGAGCGGGTTTCCATGGCTAAGCAACTGCATCCAAACTCTAAATCACCAAGTGGGATGCACTCCAGTTTTAGATGTTTCTGGGGAAATGATACTTCACTGACTGTGAAGTGTAATGTTTAGTGCAGAGGGGATTATGGTGTGATGCTGTTTTTCAGCAGTTGTGCTCAGCCTCTTGCAGCCAGTGAAAAGAACACATGATGGTTCAGCACACAAAAACATTCTGGACAACTCCATGCGCCCCACTTTGGGATATCGTGATCGATTTCAAAATTGATTTGTGAGTAAAAACAAGTGTTCACTTAGATAGAGAAAACAATAGTAAGACAAATAAGTCGTTTCAGGATCTTACTCTATGACATCATGTGCTGAAATTTGAAAAATATTATAATATAGCTCCTCAGTATTACAGCTATTGATTTGTAATTTGCCTTAAAGGATGCCAGCTTGAGAAATACCAGTTCTGATCTTGCATGATCCTAATGAATGAATTTGTAATTTACTAGAAGGACCGTAAATTTAATTATGTGCATGTTTTTGAAAAAAACAAAACAAAACAAAACAACAATTGCAGCACTTATGAATTTACTAGTTATTAGTAACTTAGTGGTGCACATTGAAAGGTACCGAATAAACTTTTGACTATCTTCTAAAGTTTATCTAGTGAGAACTTTTGGTTTTTGAAACAATTTAAATATATTTGATTGATTTCAAAAACCACTGCTGTAGTAAGGCAGATTTAAATGGTTCTGCCCCAGTTCAGCCCAGCCAGATTTGTCTCTATTAGGAAATGTTGCGCGGCTCGTCCTCGTTTTTCATACTCACCTCGAGGGTTGTGCAAGCCACGTCAAGCTGCGTATCGTACGGAAGGGATTTGATTGACAACAGACTGTATTCATTGACTGGCTTGTGAATTATGTCAAACTCCAAAAAACATTTCAACAACTGCTGTTTACCGGCAGACATGCCGTCTTCTATCAGACAGCTGAGCGCGGCGGTGCGGAGGAGCAAAACTTGTGAGTTTAATCTTGAGCTGCACCAGGAGCACATGCGTCAACGTTTGGAGCAGAATGACAGTGATCTCGTAGTCCTGCAAGCAATGGGTTTCTCCGAAGAATGAGCAGCAATGAAGAAGAAAAAAACTCTGCAGATTTGGGAAACGTTCTGTTGGAGCTATAGTTTTGTGAATAATGGTGGGAAATTCCATAATATCAACTGTGCATTTTATTCTTTGTTTGGAATTTTCTTTGTAATAAAGTTGATGCGTGGCTATTGTTTTACATCTAACTGCATCATTTGAATCCAAATGGCTGCTTATGTTTTACAGAAATAAAGTGCCACAACACAGATCAATTTATAGGTGCACCAAAAATGATCAGCTAATTTGCACCGTTTACAATTTGGTCAGGTTCAAAGGTTCTTGATTAAATGACCTTCAGCAACTGTAACCACCTTTTTAAAAATTGGATTTTTCACAGTTTGTTCATCTTGACTATTAAAGTGACTGTGAACACAATGAAAAGGAAGAAATATCAAGATTGAGGTGACGCTTGTTGCCTTTCAATCGGGGCAGGGTTATAAAGTTGTTTCCCAACTATTTAAAGTCCATCATTACACTGAGAGAATTTTTAAATGTAGAAAACAATAAAAAAAAATTGTCTATCTGAAAGTGGTATTCGAAGCAAATTTACCAGAAAATCAAAACGACTGTTCTGGCAGTTGGCTTGATGGTAGGGAGAGCACAGAGACAAGCTTGTCTGGAGGCCGACTGTGTGGCCGCAAGAGCCTGTGTACGGGCTCTGGAGTCTGGCTCAGAGGAACCCGCACCAGAGATTGTAAGGAGCCTAGGCAGGATCTTGAGAGCCCTCCTCAGAGGCGGCAAGGAGTGGGCTCAGAGGGGACAAAATGTGAACTCTGGTTCTCGGAGGAGACACGCAGGCTCAGGCAGAGTGAAGGCATCAGCGACCAAACCCTCCAGAGAGAGACGCGAGAGTGAGACTGCTGGGGCTGCTGGAGCTGAGGCTTGGGCTAGGGGGCTGCCAGGAAAACGTCTGGCTCAGCGACTGAATGCTCTGTGAAAACATTCAGCTAGACTTTCTTCTTCCTCCTCCTACCGAAAATACTCAAAAAGTGTGATAGTTTCTTTGTCTGTCTGGATTCTTCTGTCATATTTGGTGTCATAGTTGGTGTGTGCTCACACAGTGCCAGAGCAGAGGCAGGTGCAAGATGGAGATTTTACGTAGTGATGTAACTGAACATGTAAGAGAAACACGTACCAGGGCCACAGCAACAGTGGGATCCAGCAGAGAAACAAAGAAACCAAGAAGCTTACATATTGTGGTGATGCGTTTGTGCCTTGGAAAACAGGTAGATACAATCTACAACATGATTGCCAGCTGATTTGGGAGCAGTTTCTAGGAACTGAAGCGATTAGATCAATGACATCACAGAAACATGAAATAACCAGCAGAACAATGAGCACTAACAGTGTATTCACACCAGGAAACTCTTTTGATCGGCTTGTTTGTTCCAGACCAAATGCAACACTTTTTTTGTTCGTTTGGTACAGCTTGCTATCAGATTGTTCTTTTTTGCAAGCAGACAGTAATTTGGAAACAAAGTCATGCGAATCATAATCTTTCCTGCTATGGGACAGAAATAATGGGGCTGGGACTAATTTTTACCATAATCCCTAGCCACCATGTCTTGTGAAGTCCTAAAAGATGTATACTGATGGCGGTCTGTATTCATACAAGAGGTGAACCACACCACAGTTAATTTGGAAACAGACTAAGATCACCTCAAAAAGTGGATCGAAGTCTGGTTGCTTGGTGTGCACCAGGGTTCGCTCGAGTTTATTCACCCATGCATGATAGGTCCGTTTGAAGCAGACCAGTGTCTGGTGAGTGCTACTTATAAATTACAGAAATGACTAAAGTAGTTAACAAAGTCAACGACTGTAGTCACTATTCAAGCTTTTTTCTATCCAAGGTCATTGACTTTCTTAGGAAACAAGAGATAAAAATCATTAATCTAATTAGAAATCTGAAAGGGAGAGTGATGGAGATTTGACGGATAGTCGTGATTCTTCATTTCAGTCTTTTACAATTGCATTTCTTAATCCACATGAATCTCCAAAAATATCTAATATCCCCTTGAATTCCTCGAGCAGTTTCTTAACCCACTTTCCCTCCTAACTTACTGAATCTCTTGCTTACTCTCATCACACACTTTGATGACTTGCACTTTGTTCTCCCGTCTCCACATGCGCCACATGTTAAAAGGACTCGAGTGCATGGAGGGGGTTCATGGGTGTGACGCGATGCGAGGGAATGTCACATGCGCAGTTGCTCAGAGACAAAAGAGAAAGCCTTTTTCTGTGATCAAGGGGTTTATAGCTGTTGTCTCTTTTCACAGCATGAGATCCACTCAGCTCATCTGCCATTTGTGAATAACCGATAAGACAAAGTGAAAAAGTACAGGCTTCATGGAGCAGTGGAGTGAAATTTGATAAAAGGACACACGACTTACTTTCTAAATGTCAGCCATGCTAAATCAGATGCAGCACATTATTATTTTTATGTTGGTTTACAGATAGAAGATCTTATCCAGATGAAAGACTTAACGCAGAGTTGCCATGGATGTCTGTGGATTTAAGTAAACAAATTAAGTTTGACTTTGAGGGAGGATGATCTCTCTTAAGGCTCTCAAACTAAAGATGAGAGGGGGCAGAGTTGAGAATCTTCAGCTAGAGGCTATATGGAGAGAGAGGAATGTTTTATGATTTGTTGCAGAGACTCAAAATGTTTGGCAAAAGAATGCAGATTGCATTTTTGATAACACTCCGTTAGCATTTAATTGGCAAGGACACGTTTGGCTTCAAGTGTGGCTCTACATGGATTTGCTAGCGTATGACAATGCAATTTCTAGCTTAAATGCCTTTAGATGTTTCACTGAGATGTAGAGATTGTAGATCAGGCAGCACAGATGATACAAAAAAAATTAAATTTTTGGTTTTTGATAATTATATTTCTAAATACACTTCAGTTGTCCTTTAAGAGTCCCAGGTAAAGAAATGAACAAAAAAAAAAATCTGAATGTCCATGATGTTGCCACTACAATGTGTCAGAGAAGGGATGGGGTATTTGGATGTTAGTTTTCCTCCTCATAAGTTTTACAATGTTTTGCATAAGGCGTAAAAGTTTATTTTTGTCCAATCTGATCCATCAATCCGTCCCTTTAATAGCTTGAGACAACTTTTAAATGGGACTTCTTCTTTCAACAGTGTCTCACTTATTGCCATGCTTCCATAAAAGACCTATATGGAGTGTGTGGCTTTCATCTATTAGAGGCTAGAGGCTATTTTCCTTTTCCTTCACAACTACCTTGTATTAGATGACCACATATACATCCTAATAAAACATAAATGGTGATTGCAACTTGACTAATTCTAAAGAAAATAAGAATAACTCATATACTAACAATAAACAGAAAGTTAACAAAACTATTTTTTGTTATTGACGAACTTGACTTGCCCAATTAAGTGAAGAAGGTTTTTAATTTTATTTACTTAATACAGCCACCGTTATGTTTAGCAAACAGAAGAGGAAGTGAGATGCATTTCTTTTTGCATTAATTAATTTTTCTAATCTCAATTTTTTTTTAAACTACAAATTATGTATTTAGATATAATTGATCATATGTCCAAATGTAATATAGACAATAAAGTCAAATTTCAGGAAACTTTTTCTATCCTACGTTAATTCTCTGGAGTTCTTTCTTGGAGCTGAGTAGTTTTTATTTGTTTAGCACATATCCTTCATTTGACATGACAGAGTTCATTTTGATTAGTGTCTTTATTCAGAGAAAAAAAAAAACAGTTTTTGTTAACAGTTTCTAAGTCCAATTTGTTTCAGCCCCCAGCATTTTTCTCAGTTGACAGTAGGATTGTGGTTCTTGAAAGTGCAAACATATTTCCGTATGTTTGATGGGTTCACATAAAACTTGCATAAAAAAAAAAACACGGGAAAAGCTTGTCAGTTGCATTTGCACTGCTTTTATAGAGTTCCTTAATACTGTTCATATCATGCTTTCTAGTCTAGCTAGCTATTCCAAGCACTTTAACGCTACATGTCACATCCACCCATTACCACACTGGCTGATTCACAACATGACTTAGAGTCCATTGCCTAAGGACACATCAGCATGTTGTGGGAAAACCTGGAATCAAACTGACACCCGTAGACAGAATTTCACAATCCTAGACGTTATCATGGCATCAGTTATTTCTGCCTGCACTTCGAGAGTCATGGAGCAAACTTTTAAATATGATTCTTGTGTGATCTGCCAACAAAAATCCAATTAAACTGTCCAAAATTGAGGGATGCTAGATGCTATAGTATTTCAAATGTGAAAATGTTTGGATAGCATTGAATCAACTGGTGCGATTTGTGTTCTGTTCACTACAAAGTACTGAACACAAGTACCTGACAGACCATAATTTGCAGCATGTTAAAGTCGAGCTGAGCACCATTTGCTTCAAAAGAAAATAATCGTGTTTGTAGTTTTTATGACAACGTGACTGTTGTTACTTTTATGTTCATCCCAAATCTGCTTTCAACACAATCAACAAGGAGTAATTTTTTTTTTCTCTTCATGGTGCCACTGTTGTTTGAAGATACGTGTTTCAGACAGCAGGGGGCGACTCGGCAAGCCGTACATGTAGCTCGTACATGTAGCTTTAATGGAACTGAATTTAGGACAAGTGTGCCATTCTTTGTCAGAGTCAATGCGTGGGAGACAAGAGCAGACATGCATGGTGAGTAGTTACAGTTCTAAAGAGTAAACTTTCCAAACTGTTTAGGTCCCTGGTATGGTGCTTTAAATTTGGTTCGGTTTGGTTTGCAATCAGCTATTTTTAGCAGAGAGACATGCTGTGTATGTTTGTATTACAAGTCTACTGACATTTGACTTAATCTGATGCAGGTTTCAGATTTCTGTTTTTTTTTTCTTCCAGGCATTGGTTTGGTTCATGTGATCTGTTATGCATGAGGGTTAAAACATTATTTTATTATATAAAATGCTGATAAAATACTTTGATCCTTTAATTAAAAAAAAAAAAAAATCTAGTGATGTAGTTGGATTTTTTTCTCTTTTTGTGGTAGCCTAAGTCAATTTCGTTTTCTGAGTAAAACAGGTGGTAAATTAAAATTCAAGTTTAATGCTTAATACCTTTAATTTTTTGCATAGTTGGTACAGATACAGATGTTACAAATATGTATGATTTCAAATATATTGAAGAATCAAACCTTTTATGCTTTGTTTGCCACGTTTTCAACCTGCTGATGCTGCCGCAGGTGTCACTTTTGAGATCAATTAGTAAAGATGGTGGAATGAGTTGAGCCTATGTCCAAGCCCGTTGCTGGAATGCTCAGATCTTGATACACTGAGGGTGTATCAAGATTGGACAAGAAGCTGAGTACAGAGAGCTGGTGGATTTCTTTGTGACTCTAATGGAGAACAGAACAGGAGATCCGTCCTGCACACAGTCATCAGCATCCTGGATAATATGCGTTACAACGTTTAATTTCCCTTTGGGATTAATGCAGTATTTTTGAATTGAATCGGAATTGCCAAACCTGAGTATCAGCAAGATTAGGGATAATAAACAAGGTTTGACTTTAAGTTGTTTTTGTAGAGTCAGCCTCAGTTTCACTGCACACAGTGGAAAAGCTCCAGTGGGAGTTCAGTAGTGCATCTACTTTCTCTGAAGTGTGAGATCCCTAAACACAACCTGGGAGCATTCGAGTATTCAGTCATAGCAAGTGTCCCGCTTTGCGGTTTCCCAGCATGCCGCTGTGGCATTTCAGAAGCTGGTTAAGCTTTTAAACTGCAGGCTACCCAGACTATGGCGCTTCCATAAATAGGCCATAGCCATGGAAAACAATATATTGTTAGTTTGTGGTTGTTCTATTGGGAAGAAACGCTGGGATTCAACTTTTTGTAAAAACAGTGTTTACAAATATGACTGGCGAAAGATTCAACTTTGTGAAAAATGAGGTCATCATTACAATTTAAACAATGAAGAAAGGAACTTGGAAACGCCTAAAAATGCACATGTTGGAAATGTCTTGCATGAGGCATATATCCCTGGTGTATTCACCTCCGCAGTATGATCTCCACATTTAAAACATTTGTGGCTTAACTTTTGACTTAATATTTGTTTCCATATGATTTTACATTTCAGTGTCCAGAGTTGAAGCACATTTTTCCCAGCGAGCATCACAACATAATTGAAAATCATAGTGTGTAGTCACATGAACCGGTGTGTTTCACATGTGACTACCCGCATGATTTTCCACACCTAAAACATGTTTCCTATGTTATTATGCACTGATTCCTAAATTTGAAACACGAGTGGTAAAACACTGATCTCACGGGAGGCGTTCTGAATTGTTTCCCTGCAATTTACCCATGTGCAGATCACACTGGTAACTTTGAATTTGGAATATTTTAATTACTACTACGTTTTCCACATGTGACGCATGTGTTTCGGATGTTATTTCATAGTATAATTTAAAATATGTGGAAAAATTGGAAACCATGCCAGAGGTGAAATGTATTTAATTTAGTGTTTATCTCTCCGCCAGTGATTTATTTTTTAATTTTCTTTCTTTTTTTTTTACACAGTACAGTTGCACATGTAAAACATCTGTTTACGAGGAAAAATGTGGAAAACCGTCCTTTTTTTTTTTTGTTAGGAGATCTTTATTTTAAAATAATATAATGGCAGACGGTCAACAGAGAAGGCTTATGTCCCAATGTATACTTTCCTGTTGGGAGAAATATTTATTGTCTAGAAAACTGCAGTGTCAAAACGTATGATCTTCCACTTAAAGAATTGTTTCCAGCCCCTGTTTTGTAATTTACATAGTTTCATCAAAGCGTGCTGAAGAAGGATCATGTTTATACATATCTTAGATCCTCTTTTGTGTGGCAAGAATTGACTCAAATCCTCATAATCCCCGGGCTATCATTTCTAATAGCTATGGCTCAGAGGAAAAATGAGTTTTCTGGTATCTGGGGTTATTGAGTTTGATTCCAATTTCCTCCAAAATATATCAGTGGTGTGTGGCAAGGCTGTAAAATGCTACCCATCTGCATACAAGTATATGAATGTTTGAGTGTGGCTGGGTGAACGAGCTACAATGGTTTAAAGTGGTTTAAGTAGTTGTCTGAAATACCTCATCGTGTTATAAGCGGTTGATTTTATTTAATGGGTTTCACATGGGAGTTTACGTGTGTACGCCGTTTACTATCAATTCATTCATGTAAAGTAATGAGTTCTTTCCGTAAGGGTAATTTCAAATATTTTAAAGATAAATGAGTTGTTGTTTTTTTCTCCCTGTGGTGGGATAATACTTTAAGCTGTGCTTCCAGGCCTCTTTTGTCTTTCATGAATTTTATGTAGCATGTGGGGAAACGAACAAATAAATAAATAATAATAATAATAATAATAATAATAATAATAATAATAATAATAATAATAATAATAATAATAACAGTAAGAAATTATGTTTTCAACTCGGTGAGTTAAAAAATTGAAGCCAAAGCCAAAAAGACATGCAAAGCAAAGAGAGACAGAGAAAGAGCTTGCCATCCTTGGTAATGCCATTAATGTCAAGGTGGAAGGAGGGGAAAGCAGACATCCAAGATGATGAATATTTAAGGATGCCCAAAGTGAAGAGCTGTTTTAGAAACGAAGTGGGACAGAATGCCCTCATGAAGGCAGCCCTTTAGGACGTATTCTTACACAGTATGTGCCTTTATTAATATTCATTGTTCATTGTCCCAAAAACAATTTGCTTAACGCCTCTGACTTTTTTCACCCATAAAATGCATTTTTGCCTATGCACTGCTAAGTCTGTATTCAAGTTTAAACTCTGTTGAAAAACACCCTGACTTTTTAGTGCAGTAGATGTATATACAGTATATAAAAAAGGTTGAATAAGATAAAACTGAGCATAGAATTACAATGTATTGCCCATAAACAAGGAAACTATCTTGTCATATAGATCAGCACATCGTATTCCCGCTGAATCGCTTGATGCAACATTTTTGTGACACACTGCAACGTGAGTAACTGTGTCACCAGCTGTGGAGAAGTGTGGATGTATGATGTCATGCCATACCGTATGAACTTGGTTTACAAAGTAGCATGATGCTCTGGAGCATAGCTCACAGCATGCAGTGGGTTAGCTTTTTCGAAACAGTGTCAGGACCCTGGAATGAAGAAAAACAGGCGCTGAATAAATGCAGATTGTAACAGTTGCATATGTAGGCCTCGATGTTGTCTTTACATCAAAGAATTTAAAACAGGACAGGAAAAGAGAAACTAAACTGTCATATTTTCTCAAAATTATTAAACATGTTTTAAACTTATTTCTACTTGTGTGGATTTAGGTTATTTTGTTTTTTTTTCTTCATTTATTTGCTAAGTTAGAACATATTGTTTTTAATTTAAATTTTTCTTTTATTAGGTCTCTGCTTTAATTAAAGCTTTTGCAATTTATTGATAAATGAAATCCTTATATTGTATTTTACAAGAAAGAGATGCCAATTTAGTGACAATTTTAAATTATTGACTTGGTGAACGTTGACTTAGTTATTCCCAATTTAATTTGTAGACTATTTCAAGCAATTTACAAAAAAAGTCAATGCAATTCCAAGTACTTATTTTCCTGTTGATCCTACGTATCAAACTTAGTTTAATATACGGCATTATTATTATTATTATACAAACTAGTTAAACATTTCAGAATAAAGAAACCCAGCAGTTTGCA